>NC_142697.1:35304865-35958303 GCF_029641045.1 Salvia hispanica | reverse complement strand
GTAAATTGCATTTTATAGTGTTGAGTTTTGCTTTTTCACATAAATTGCATTTTTTATTGTTAAGTTTTGCATTTTCACATATAAAAATGCAATCCGTCTATATATAAAATGCAATTTAAACAGTCAATATCTAAAATGCAAAACTTAACAATAAAAGATGCAATCTGCATATAACAAAAATGCAATCTGCCGAAATTCATTTATAGCTTCTACAAATGCGTATTGCATTTTTCTGTATACAATATTGCATTTTTCGTGCCATGTGGCAGCACGTGGTTGGATGTACATTGTAACTTTAAAATTAGTTGTTATACTAGTACACCCCTATATATATATATATATATATATATATATATATATATATCTCGAGTCTCATTATCCACAAATCCACTCTTAAAGACCGAACCACCGAATCCAACCAAATTAGGGCTTTTAGATCTAGTTTTTTATGGATAAGATACAGAAATTTATAAATTATTTGAACCTTCATCACGAGCCTATTTTAATTCATCCGAAGGTAAATAAGTCATACTAACATGTTACGAAGATTTAACTTCGTTCCAGAATATATTACTTCATTCTAGTAGGTTTTTACTTCATTCTAGTAGATTTTTACTTCATTCCAGTACGTAAATGTGGTTTCGCCGTCGCGTGCCGTTCTTTCTCTCTACAATATCTATCACCACCGCCATGGCGCTAATATTGGTTTAATAAACACATGGAATAATGTAATAAATTATAGGAATGAAGTATATGTAGAAGCATTTGAAGTCCTACTGGAATGAAGTAAAAATCTTATCCAATGAAGTAATAACGTTCCTGAATGAAGCAATAAACTCATTTGAATAAATTGCATTTTTAAATGTTAATCAAGCAAAAACCTACGTCAATGAATTTGAATGAAACATATGTTGAATCATTTCAAAACCTACTGGAAGCAAGTAAAAACATATTGTAGTTTCAAGGTATTAGGTACATAATGAAGTAATAAACCTATACAATGAAGTAAATGGGCTAGTAATGAAGCAGAAAAAATTTTCACAGCAGCACATCTCATCAAAAAAACTAGATCTAATGGCCCAGATTTGGTCTCTAGTTCGGTCTTTAAAATTGGTTCAACATTGATCACAACTCTATATATATATAGAGAGAGTTGTGATCAATGTCGAACCCTTCTTAAAGACCTGAACCGTGGGCACCTCTAACTCATACTGCCTAAACTAAGGGTGAATGATGGAATTATTTTAACATGTTAACAAAATGTTTCAGTTTACTCAGTCCAAAATAAAACCTAACAAACAGAGAGAAAACTCATATAACAAAAAAAATAATCAAATTATGGATAATTTAGGAGTCAATCTTAAACAGTGATCAATCCAAATATAAGCAGCAATCGAATAGATTACAGATCGAGCTTGAATTCCAGATAAGCTTCTTAATCTATGTTTATCAATCTAGGCCTATAGAGAAGACAATTCAAGTATTTCCGCTTGGTTTTCCAGTCATGATTACAGATGTAAAATTGAGAATTACTACATGATTTTAAAAAGAGTAAAAGTCAAAATTGGTCCTGGACATATGGTCATTTTACGTTTTTAGTCCTAAACATTATCTTTTGGATTTTTTGGTCCTGAACATATGGTCATTTTACGTTTTTGGTTCTAAACATTATATTTTGGATTTTTGGTCCTAACCATATGGAAATTTGATCATTTTGGTCCTGGACTAACTGTTCCGTTAAAAACTAACGGTCAACGGGATTAATCCCGATTTTGACCAAATTAAACTTTTAATTCTAATTTTTTACTCCCTAATTATTTTTATAAATATTCTTTTAAAATTAGAATTAAATAATATGTTTAGGGTTCTTATTTCTTCAGCATCGCGGTCGATTTCACTTCAATTTCATCTTCTTCCTTCCTCTCATCTTTCATCATCTTCTTTCCTCTTCCTCTCAAACCCTAGTTGTGGAGCGATAACAATTTTTTGGGAATTGACTCAAATATAAAAGGCGAAATGAATCGTTGATTATTTGGGAATTCTCTTCATGCGATGTTCGTCTCTGTTTCCTCCTCATAACGATCGTCCCTTCCGAGAATTGAGAATTATTGGTGTTGAGCGACTCGTTAATGGAAAATAAACATGAAATTCTCAATTTGAAAGAAGAATTGCAGAACGAAAACATACTATTTAATTCTAATTTTAAAAGAATATTTATAAAAATAATTAGGGAGTAAAAAATCAGAATTAAAAGTTTAATTTGGTCGAAATCGTGACTAAACCCGTTGACCATTAGTTTTTAACGGAACAGTTAGTCCAGGACCAAAATGATCAAATTTCCATATGTTCAGGACCAAAAAATCCAAAAGATAATGTTTAGGACAAAAAACGTAAAATGGTCATATATTCAGGACCAATTTTGGCATTTACTCTTTTAAAAATGCACAGCTCTTCAACTAGCAGACATGCATTTGATTGAAAATAAAAGGAAGAAAACCAATAACGAACAAGCTGAGCACAATTCCTACGGCTTGCAATTTCTAGATTCGATTGTAATATAAATATCCAAAATTTTGAATCCCTAGACCTCTAAACTCAATCAACATGGAGAAACAATGAATGAAGAAATCAAATCTCAGTGAATTGATTGGATTTTTTTGACTAGAGATTCTTCGATGAATCAATTAAACTGCGTTGAATTGACTGAATCAATTCTCCAATGAGTGAAGAAATTGAACTGCGGTGAATCGATTGGATTTCTTCGCGGGAGATACTCCGACGATACTGGCGATAGGGGAGACAGACGATCTCCACGGCAGGAAATCGGAACAGCGAGCAGAATGTAGAAGAGAATGTAGAAGAGAGAGAGGGGCGGATATTTGTAACTTTACTCTTTGTTTTGTTTCAATAAATATACGGTAGTATATTAAATAAAATTGTAATCAATAAAGATATACTTGTCGTAAGAGACGCATTTACTTATGCGTCATTAACTTCAAACTTACTTTAAGACACTTTTTGTATGCGTCCTTAATTTCGACTATTTTAGAAAAATCCAACCCAAATAATTGCGTCCTTGATTTTGAGTCGGTATATAATATATTTGTTGTAGTGTTTATTGAATTAATAAATTTCGAACCATAATATAGTATATTAAAATTTTAATCAATATCAGATTAAAAAATGAGGATTGTGGAGAATATGGTTTCTTGGAATGAGATAATAAGTTATTTATACTCTGGAGTTGCCATCATTACGTGTAACTATTTCAAGAAGAATGACGAATTTTTTTATAGAATGTATTAAATTTTTCTTAATATGTTAGAGTTCGCATTCTTTCTAGTATATATAATTATAAATACAATTACAATTAACGCATGTACTTATTTTTTTTAAGGGTAAAAAATAATAAAGTTTGGTCAAATTCTGATTTATCTCATAACATTAAAAATTATTTTAAAAATTATGAAGTTTAAATTTGTTCTCAATTATTCCACGATGTAAAAATAAAAATTCAAGTCACCCTGGCATAATATATTGTTCATATTTTCCACCAAACAGTACGTACCATTTTTGGCTTCTAAACCAGATATAACGACTTTTAAATCCCATACAATTTCACAAGAAAAACCATTTTGAGATAATTGAAAACAAATCCAATCTTCATAGGTTTTTTTAGCTATTTTTAAAATTGCGGGACAAATCATTATTTGACTAAACTTCTACGTTTTTCCTTCGCAATTTGCCTTCTTCTTGATTAGTTCAATCCATCATTAATCATATATATCACGAAAAATAGGTAATCATGACTCATTTGTATAACAAATCTTTCTTTCTTCTACGTATCGTTTCCTATAATCATATTAATTGCATATGTCTGGTCCCAAATTGAAATTAAACACAAAATTATATCAAATTGTTCATCATTAACAGTGTGAACAAGAATGCCTAGCTTAATCAACTTGAAAAGCAACGTAGAATCACGTAAAGTTTTGTTGTTATGTCGTCATTGATTATTCCTTTCTTCGAAGATTTCTCAATAACCACCTCTCATGAAATCAGTGTTGATTAATCAAGGGGAATGTGTATTTTTATAAGGAAGTAGAGTATTAAAGAGTAACACAAAATCCTTCTACTTAATATTTTCATTTTCTGTTCATACCCTTTTTAAATATTTTTTTTATGACACCCTTATATTAATACCAAAATGCACTCATGCACATAATTAAACTAACTCAAAAATCAATAGTACAAGAAAACATCCTTAAAATCATGAACACACTACACTTGCTTTGCTTTCTCCTCTTCCTAGCTCTTCCCATTAGACTAGCAAGCAAACAATATTCCGGAAGCTTCAACGAAGACTACAATGGCCCTTTTAAGGTGCAAGAAACAGATGAAGAAGATGAGTTTGATGAGTTCTTGAACTTGCCAAATTGGGAAAGTGGTGGTCGGAAGAAGGATGTCTCAAACGTTGATGCATTTGGTGCCGTTGGAGATGGAGTTTCTGATGATACTAAGGTAATAGATAAGGTTGTATTCAATAACCATTTTTTTATTTGCTTTTTCTTAAAAGATTATTAAAATCAATATTTTGTGCAAATTGCAGTGCATTGAAACACAATAATGTGAATTTTTGAAATCTCAAACTCGAAATATAGAAAAATCAGCCTCCTCTCACGATTTTTTCCCATCTAGCTACTCCCTTTATTTGGTGCCGTTGGAGATGGAGTTTCACTCCTCAAAATATATAGGGCTGGAAAAATTGCTAAAAAGGCGATTTTAGAAAGAAAATGTCAAAATGAAAAAATAGAAAGTGAAAGAAAAAGAAAAGGTTCAAAAATATTTCTTCAAATATTTATACGATTTATTATTTGCAATATATTTATAGTTTGAATAAAATCTGTGCCAATATCTTTGTTGATTCCATCTACGTACATAGGCATTTGTAGGTGCATGGAAGAAAGCTTGTTCTAAACGTGGAAATTCAATTTTCTTGGTTCCAAAAGGGAAAAAATATCTAGTAAGTGCAACCAAATTCAAAGGGCCTTGTGCTGGCAAGTTAGTAATTCAGGTAATTAAATATAAAGACATTACATTTTTTTTAATTTTGAAAATTAAACAAAAATTCAAAGTGTTCAATGCAACGAAATAAAGCCAATAAAATGTCGAGAACGAGGTTGTTATATGTGGATGAATCAAAAGTGCTCACTCTGTCGTCTATACGCATGTGTACGTAGATCGATGGAACTATTGTAGCACCGGATGATCCAAAAGTATGGGACCCTGACCATCCTCGAATGTGGCTTGGATACTACAATTTGAGCAATGTATTTTTTCAAGGGAAAGGAGTCATTGATGGCTCGGGCAGCAAGTGGTGGGCAGCTTCTTGCAAAAGGAACAAATCCAATGTAAGAATTTGAGATTGCCTTAATTAGCTAATTTGATTAAGAAACTACACCCATATGACTAACTAGAGTTTCTGCTTTTGTCTTTTGTTACTCAGCCCTGCATAGGAGCTCCAACGGTGAGATTTCTTTTCAACCTCGTAAATAAACTTTGAGGTGAAAGCAAATAAAAAAATATTAAAAATTTTCTTCCATATATTTTTCAAACATCTTGAGTTGATTGATGGTAGATTTTGCATAATATTCTATGTAAGATTCGGATTGATTTAAAAATTTTCTAAAAGTAAATAATTGATTTTTTTTAAAGACTTTTGTGGGGGCTCGAGCCCCCTCCTAACTACATGTGGGGTTAACCAATGACCAAGTGTATAAATAAATGTGTGGATTGTTGTGTAGGCATTGACCATAGATTCCAGCTCACGTGTTAGGGTGAGAGACTTGACCGTGCAAAATGGACAACAAATGCACTTTACCATCGCGCGGTCCGAAATTGTCCGAGTATCTGGCGTGACAGTTTTGGCCCCAGGGAACAGCCCCAACACTGATGGGATCCACGTCACTACCTCAAAAAATGTAGTGTTGCATAATTGTGTGATTGGAACAGGTTGGCATCTTGCTTTGTCTCACATCATGTTGATATTTGAGTTGAAGGGCAATCTAATGTTGTTTTGTCTCAGGTGATGATTGCATATCCATTGTGAGTCATAGCTCGAATATCAAGATGAAGAATATATATTGTGGGCCCGGTCATGGTATAAGGTAAAATTAATGCAAAGGGCAAACTAATACGATCTTTATCATTATTTTCAAGAAAATATCCTAATGTATGAGTAATACTGAACTTACTACAATTGAATCGATGGTTGACAGTGTGATTTCACACAAATTAGAAACATGAGTTATTGAGCTGTCCAAATCGGCTTAGCATAGCCCAGTCGGTTCGATCCTAGGTCAAACCCGAACACAACTTTTTAAATCTAAAGAGATTTAGGCACATAATCTCCATTTGTTCCGTGGGCTCGGGACGGGGCAACAAATATGACATGACTTTGAGTCTTTGATCCTCAAGAGGTTCAGACAAGTTCGATTTTACAATGGGATTGGTTTGAACTCTAGCTAGTAGAGACAAGCACAAGACAATTCTGAGCAATTTTTATAGAACTTTCTATTACCTCTTAGGTTTATATATATAATTGTAATTTAATTCGTCCAAATCCATCTCTATTTTAAAATTCTAGCTTCACATCTAAATTTGCCCGATTATTAGACCGACCACTCTAGTTGTTGTTACTTTCCTCAGTATAGGTAGTCTCGGGAAGAACAACTCTATTGGCCAAGTGGAGACGGTCGTACTCGACAATGCCTTCATTCGAGACACAACAAACGGATTGAGGATCAAAACATGGCAGGTAAGAAAAGTTGTTAACTTATCTTCATTTCGTGTGATCAACGCGTGTAGAAGCCCTCGTCACGAGACCAAATCACATGAAAAACGGCTTTCTTGTCTTGTAGGGAGGCTCCGGCTACGTGAGGGCGGTGCGCTACGAAAATGTGAAGATGGAAAACGTCTCAAACCCCATCATCATTGACCAATTCTATTGTGATTCACCAACAAAATGTGAAGATCAGGTACGGTATAAAAAAGGACTAGTCATGTTTTGTGTCATTGTGAATCAAACTTTAATTATGCATGAATCTCAAGCTTGCTTTTTTTTTCTTTTCAAATTCCTAAATGTGTCAAGGCTTCGGCTGTGGAAGTGAGCGAGATATTGTACAAGAACATAACCGGGACTTCTGCAACACGAATCGCAATGAAATTCGCGTGCAGCGAAACTGTTCCTTGCAGCAAAATAGTCCTCAACAACATCAACTTGCAGAGTGAGAGTGAAGATGGTGATGAGGAGACCTATTGTAATAATGCATCTGGTTCCGTTCACGGCCATGTTCATCCATCTGCAGATTGCCTGCTGCAGAATAGTGAAGAGGAAAAAAGCTATGAACATAACATTCGTACGGAATTATGAGACAACGAAGAAGCATATGTATTAGTATGCGTGTGTGTTTTGGAGACGTGTAGTAAAAACATGATTGGATAAAGAAATTCTTGTAAGAAAATATATTGATTGAGAAACTACAATTCTATAGATAGGAGTTTGTTGTTCGGTTTTTGGCAATGAAGTCATTTTAGAACACAAATTTGTACTGTTTTTTGTGTTGATTGCCTAGTAAATTCATTGTTCCACATTGATTATGTAACACACGTGAGATTCTTGGATCAAATGTCATCACTTGATAGACCACTCTTTTTGGACAAATTCTCCTATTGGTCCCATTGTAAAATGGCGCTACTTATAAATGAATAAGACCTTAAATTTAGTTTTAGTGATAATAATGTTATTTACTTGAATAAAAATTGTTAGATATTTAGAATAAGTATTATAAAATTAGTAAAAAGATGAAAAAGTACAAATAAAATATTATATTTACTACTGATATTTTTATAAAGTGTAAAATGAGAGATTATATATCTACTAATTTTGTAAATCTTACTTTAAATTATTGAAACAAATGTGTTTTTCAAGTAAAAAAAAATATCACTAGAATTGAATTTTGAGACTCATTATTTCCGAAATATCATTTACATGCGAAGAAAAAAAGGAAAAAGGAAAAATGAAAATCATGAAAAAGATATTCAATGAATAAACTAATATGTTTCAAGTATTTTCTAAATATGGACATAGTTAATTAACAAAAATATCACTTGAGGCAAAATGTTAAATAGCAAAAATATCATATAATAGTGCAAACATCTTTAAATGATAAAACAATGTCAAGAAATGAATGATGCTAATAAAATTTATTATGGACAATAAAGATGAAAGTAGTAATATCCAATTACTAAATTTGCAATTCTACAAAATTAATCAGTACTCCATTCATCAACGAAAAATAGTCTCATTTTAACATTTTAAGATGTCAATAAAAATTAGTCTCATTTTTAAAAATAGAAAATTTATTTCTCATATTTTATGCATTTTTTTTCATATTTTTCTTACTTTACTTATTTTTCACTATTATTTTTACTTTTTCTATTTCTTCTCCTTATCTATATTATTTTACCAATTTATGTTTAAAATCTCTCTCTATTATGAGAGTATTTTGTGATTAGGGGTGTAGAGATATATACATGTAACAATAGGGACCAAACCGTAATTAAAATTTCCAAAAATCCAAAATGAGTAAATTGCATTGAATTTGAGCTTAGCTGCAAAAATCTTCAACGATAATGTTCCCTTCCCACCATCAATGCTGAACAGATTATTCGTGTTGCAATTATGATAGCCATTATATCAAATCCGCCCCCATTAATCTCCCTTTTATCTAGACCTAATCCCCATTCCTCATTTGCTTCACCTCTCATTTGCCGCCGCCTCCGATTTCAGATCCGCGCTTCCTCTCTGGAGCTCCCGCTCCTGCCTTTCCCGATCGATCAGGTCATTTATTTATTTATTCCGCTTATTTTCCGACTTTGATTCATGCGCTGTTTATTTTGTCTATCTGTGTACCGTTTTCGAAAGTTTGGAAAGTTTTCAGTTTATTTTGAGTTTGATTTGATTTGGAAATGGATTCAGTTTGATTTGGTTTGGAACTGCATTAATGTATGTGTGTGAGGTCGTGTGCATCTTGCACGTGCGTTGTTGGAAAATGTTTTTTGTTCATTCTAACTTCACTGAGAGAGACTGACATAACTGAGCTGAGTGTGCACAAGGAGTTATCTGATTTACAATTAATGGCTACATTTGAGGGAGCTAATGAAGTAGATGTGCAATTTTGGGGTTTTAGTGCTATGCGATTTAGAGATTTTCTTTTTACCAAGACAGAGATAAACGTCATTGGTCTAGAATTTTGGCTGTTAGCGGCGAACTCGATGTATTTTCAAGCGTGTTGGTTCAGGACAAAAATTGTGGTTGTGGATATTCTTTACAAAGATGATGATTCTTACTATTTCTTTATGCCTTTTGTTTTGTATGTATAGGTGCTCATTCCGTCTGAGGTTAAAAGCCTTCATCTATATGAAGCAAGGTATATAGCGCTGCTGGAAGAGGTATAGAATCTATATCCAAGGAAAGTAACGTAACCTTGCCTATCTTTGTACCCAATTTCTTTTGGGTGCAGTGATAAGGTAAGGAGTATGTAAGCTTTTTATATTTTCACTTGTGGCTAACTCATTTTTTAATTAAATTATAGTAATATGTTATTTGCATAAGTGATAACAACCAGTTCATCCCACTTGGTTGCATTAGTGTTTAATGAGTTGAAATTTTGGAAAAGGTAATTCTACATGTTAAATGTTGAGTACATCATGGTCAGATATCAATACTTTGGTTCACAGCTAGAAATCGTGTCTTTATTGCATTGTCCATAAGAGCTGAAATAGTAATTGAATTCTGCATCATAACAATGGTGCAGTTGCTTCACGACCTCCGTCCCAAGCATCAATGCATGTTCTGGTCTTTGTTTTTCTTTGCTGGATGTAGCTTGATGTTAAAAGGGCTTCAGCATCAGTTGTTTTTATTTCATGGGCCAAACTAATACAAGTACACTAAAGAATACACTTCCAACTCGTTAGTAATGTCTTATGTAATTCTATTCTGTTATGCAGTCTTTGTTTCAGAAGAACAAGTCGTTTGTGCACTTTGTGCTAGATCCAATTGGTCTTGGTGGTACGTCAACAGAGGCATCCTTTGCTGCTAGATATGGTTGTTTGGTCACAGTTGAGAAAGTGAGTTTTGACGCTTCAATATACTTGTTGTATGCACTAAGTTTTATGTTTATTCATTCTACATCCACCCTTGTTTTTTTGCAGGTCGAAAAATTAGATATCGGAGCATTGGTTCTGATAAGAGGTGTAGGTCGAGTAAAACTGTTGGAGTTCCGAAAGGTAGGCCATTTTAAAATTCTTAAGACTACTTTGTTAACATTTCTTGTGCAAATGTTTCAATTCCATTAATTTTGATGTGTTAAATACATTGCCTTTTCATATTAGTTTTATATGATTAAAACGGTTGTGTTCCAGAATTTGAAGCAACATTAGGATCATCTGGTCAACACCGTAAAAGGTGTTATGAATAGCAAGGTTTAGGTTGATTGATAGCCATACAAGTAAGTGTCACTAGTGAAACTTGTGGTATCAATAATTGGATGAATAACTAACCAAAAGGTAATTGAGTTGATGATGATGGCTCTGTTAAATTTATGCACGAGTCTAGTATTCATCATACACCTTTTAGTTATTCCATTCTTTAATTGACATGGTATTTATAGGATACTATCATTATGGTAACCTGTGTGCTGTTTTTATATAGGGTATAATTGATTTACCATATAAAATATCGTAGAGTCGGATTATTTATTGGTGCATCAGTAGTTAATGACTCATAGACACTCATGGAACTAGTGATAGCTTTCTTAATGTATGTCCAAATGAAGCGATGTTATTTACCCATTTCGGGGATTATAGGTTCTTTTTGCTTGATCTTTTGAAGCTTCTCGCGATGGACTACTATTTAGGAGAAATATATTAGATTTAAAATTTCTTTTTACATATATGAAAGCTACGAAACATAGTTTAATTTGATTTCGTTAATAGTGGTCATTTAGTGAAAATTCTTACGAAAACAATTACAACAAGCTTATTGTTCTTGTTACTAGTCTATAGTTGATGTAATTTCTGTTGAGACAAATCAAGGTGTAATAGAATGAGTCATCCCTGAACCTCCATATTCTAATCTAGGGGTCAATATTATGCGAATAGTATTTTGGTAGATATATTAGTTGGTAACGATGATAGTGCATCATGATATTAGCGCAAGACTTTATAGATATATATGAGTTTATCTTACATATATTGTCACACATATTACCTTTTTTTGTTATTTGTTATCTCCAATTCCTTACAAACTTGAAATTCTTTATCATCTTTTGTAGCTTTAAATAAATTTACCATGGTTCGTTCAAAGATCAAATACGAGCTAATTGCTGATGCTCGCACACGACGTGAGACATTTAAAAAAAGAAAGTCGGGTTTGCTAAAAAAACTAAATGAATTGAAAACGCTGTGCAACGTTGAAGCTTGTGGCTTTGTCATGAATGAAGATGGGAGTCAGTCTCAAGTTTGGCCTTCAATGCCTGCAGCATCACAAGTGGTACAAAGGTTCCTAAGCTTGCCTTCTTCTTCCAAAACAACTAACATGGTAGACCAGTCTGGCTTTCTTAGGCAAAATTTGTCTAGGATATCCAAGAACTTGGATAGAGAGACCAGGAAGGTTCAACATCTAGAGAAGGAAATGCGCTTAGTGGAGTGTCTGGCCAAGGAACGGGTGGATATTAGCAATTCTAAGGAATTGCACGAGGTGCTTCGCCTATTGGACAGGAAGATTGACCTAGTCGATCGTAAGATTGCTGATGTTGGGCCTTCTAGTTCTATTAAAGCTGCAAGAGCAAGGGGGAGTAAACCTGACTTTCATCTTGGAAAGGGGAAACAACCCATTTGAAGAATCCTCATGGAATCATATCTCAATTTCAGAAGTACTTCTACTTACTTAATTACTTTAATCCCTACTTGAAGCTCTTTTAAAGATGCTTTTTATCTTAACGCTATAGTCGTTAGTTTGTTATGAATTATTTCTTTTCCTTTGTTATTTTGATTTTCTCGGTACTTTTAGTCGATTTTCTTGGTACTTTTAGTCTATTTTCTCGGTCCTTTTAGTCGATTTTCTCGGTCCTTTTTGTTGATTTTCTCTGTCCTTTTAGTCGATTTTGATAGGATATAATGTCATTTATCAAATGAGAAGAAAAAAGATACATACCATAGGCAAGCGATCTCACTCAGATGTATGGAATCAGGGCTACAATTAGAAAGAGTTGATTTCCCAATCTTAAATGGAGTTTGAAACAAACAAGTGCCTGAGTCTTTTGAATTGATGAACCATCCTAAGCTGAGTTCTAGCCTGTTGCTAGTTAACATGGTTACATGCCCCCACCTTATAATTAAAATTATCAAATTCATCTCGAACCATGTAGACTAGCAAATAATGGCCACCATGGGTCTCTAGAGCATCTTGCGATGATTCCTAACGAACCACTCTATGTCAATTGTCAATTGTAACTAGATCCCGACATGATATAAGTGTCCCTATCTAGCCCAGGTTTTATTTAGACTTGCTCCAAAGGTTTTGTGCAAGAGAATTGGTCTTTCCATGTTTAGGGAGATATTTCGCAAGTATTTTCTCTTCATTTTCCAAAGTTGCTTCATCTTCTCCATGTGGACTCCATTCAACATTGATTAATGTCGTTTGTCGATTTTTCAATTGATATGCCTTCCTATTGAGTATGACAATAATCATCTTTCCCATAAGTCAAGTTTTTATTGGTTTGTACCTTCTCATGGTTAATTGCATAACTTGGATATATGAATTATGCGCTGAGGATATATTAAGTGGTTGAGCTAGTTGATAGTGGCTACATCCCTTATTCGGTCAAGAATTTTAAGGCAAAAAGTCCAATTTTTATTGGGGTCTTAATTGCTCGAGTTTAAAAAACTCTGGCTAATCAAACACGCCAAGTAAGAGAGAGAGGAACATAAGAATTTTCTTAGTTGTGCCACATCACGAACGGAGAATATAAACCGTGGAGCAAGTTGGACCTCGGTGGGAACCGACATCTTCCAAATGGCTTCAGACAATGAAAATGAGCAAGAGTAGTAGATGTACGAAGCACAACAGGTTTTCCAAACAATCATTCTGAAAACCTTAATATCTGAAACATCCTCCACCAATCTCCATATATTCTTTTTGTGGGGAAAATGCATAGTACTCCCTTCGTCCCACTCAAGATGTCCACTTTTCCTTTTTAGTTTGTCCCACTTATGATGTCCACTTTCTATATTTGGAAATAAATCCTACTCATTAAAATATTCAACTACATTTTTCTCTATACTTACTCCATCTAACAACTCCTACTAAAATCCTGTGCCCCTGAAGAATGTGGACATCTTGAGTGGGACGGAGGGAGTAGTTCCTAAAGAAGCTAGTTGTAATCTTCTCCCAATATTGGTTGATTAACAAGTATGGTTGTTTCATTATGTTGGATAATCTTTTTCTATGCACAATTGCGCACTAAACATGTATAGTTGTTTTCCGTGAGCCGTAGACTAAATGTTGAGCAAATATCTCCTGTAGTTATCATTTCTTAAATTTTCTGTTATTATAAATTTTCATGTTAGATAATAAAAATGTTAGTATTTGATTTAACGTTCATGTACCAACTACTTTTGTTTCCAAACTTTGGTAGCCAAAGTGAATGGATTCCTTTACTTTATTACTTATTGTGTCTTACAAATGAATTATAGATAAGACGAGGCATATAAGGCCATTAGGATTTCTATTTTCTTTTTCCAGGTGAACCAAACACTTTATTTGGGGTAATGACTAAATCATTATTTAATTTGATTCTATTGTATATTTGTATGTCAGGGGTTCTGTTAGCCAAAGGTTTTGTTGATTTGGTTTGGTTTTGTTCTGCAATGTGCACCTATAGATGCTTAGGGTGATAGGGTTGTACAGTTAGTCTGTGATCAATCATAAGATAACACGGGATCAAATCCATTTATGGTGAAGGATATTTGTTTTGTTGATTTCATGTAGGTTACTTGAATATTTACTTAGTGTCTTAAATAATTGGATTTGTTCTTGTGGCTAATTGGATTATTCCATTTTCTGAGTTTAATGATATTGGTGACTAATTGTATATAGAAGTTATTGAATGCTACAAGAGTGAAATGTTATCATTCTTGCATTAATATTTATTTCTGAATTTGGTATAGAAGTCAAAATAGTAGGTTTTTAATGTATACATGAAAAACAATCTATTACTTTTTTTCAAGTTTTAGTAGAATGAAATAACAAATTTAAGAACTTATAAAGAAATAAAGTACTCCCTCCGTTCCTTCATAGTTGAGTCATTTTTCCATTTCGGGAAGTTCCCTCATAGTTGAGTCATTTTTCCATTTCGGGAAGTTCCCTCATAGTTGAGTCATTTTTCCATTTCGGGAAGTTCCCTCATAGTTGAGTCATTTCCATATATAGTAACTTTTTCCTCTTTCTTACTTTACTCTCTCTGACTTTATTCTCTCTACTTTATTCACTTTTTACTTTATTCTCTTTACCTTTTTCTCTTTCTTACTTTTTTATCTATTTATTTAACCCACTCAACATTCATTTTTTAAACTCCGTGCCGAAAAGTTCCGCCTCAACTATGAGGGAACGGAGGGAGTACTAGCTTATTAGTCTTCCTAATTTGGTTGATGCACAAACCTTATTTTTTCTTTATGCCATTTCATTTGTTTACCTGGTAGTTAATGGTATATCATACATTTGTGAAATGACTGGCTTATAGTTTTACTGCAGGAGTTTTAACTGACCACATCATGCAATTTTTAATTATTTTACTAGATCTGTAGGAACAGTGAACTAGGATAAGATATATCATAAGATTTTTTATCAGCATTTAGTATTTTTAATATCTTAGAACTGGCCGCGTCACATTTCCTTCTAGGTTTTCCATACTGGATTGGATTTAGAAGAGTTACTATTCCAAATGATGCGTTTATGATAGACGATGTTGGTTGTTGCTGCGTGTTATTTTTTGTGCTAACACAAAGTTACAATATTGCTGTAAATATTGAAAACGTTTTCCTGGGTTATTGCTTTTACAGATGATATTCATAAAAAAATCAAAGTTAGTTATATCAATATGGAATAAATTCCTATTGCTTACTTGTAATTTCCATGACAGGCTCAACCGTACTTGACAGGAGAAGTTACACCGATGCAAGATAATGTTCCTCTCGACATGACAGAAATAAACATTGAAGTTTTGAAATTGAAGGAAGTTCTTCACAATTTGAATAGGTTAGAGATAAAATTGAAGGTTAATTCTCTATCTATCTGTCTGGCTTGCATCAACATTGTGCACGTGTTAGTGATTATAACTATCTGTGTATGTGGTATGCTTGAGCTGTCACAGCTATTGTGTACTTATTGAATAAATATGTATATCTATAGGAAAAATAATTATCTGCCTCTAAACATATTAAATCTAGTCATTTTATTCATTCAATTCAAATTTGAACCATTCAGCCCCTCGATCTTAATGTAAATGCAATGGTAGCTCTTTAAATGTATAAAGTTTGGCCATTCCCCCTTTTATTGGGCGCTCCCTCAACTTGGTGAGAATTGAACTTGTGTTGTCGAACCATTTAGTTTTACAAATTTTGATATATAGAAGTTCGGAAGCATAAACATTTAGGTAAATAATGGATGAATATTCTTTTCAGTATGTTGCTTTTGCATAAATTTACTAAATTGGATGGTTCTTTATAACTTAGATCAATAGAGTTTTCAACTGGAACTAGTTTGAAATGTTTGGAGCTGATAGTAGAAATTCCATTACTTATATTTCGTATGTGAGAATCTTTAGACAACATGAAATGAGTGACATTTTATTAAGTAGTTTAGAAATGCTGCCTATATAGAAAGAGTGGCATGTTATTGGGGGAGCAGATGAGCTTGAATTACCTGAAGAACATATTCTAATTATTATTCCGAACTATCTATGACAGACACCAAGGGAAGCATCATTGCAAACTCAAATTACAAATTCTCTTGTTTGGGCTGAAAAGGAAATAACTTCGGATTACATCAGAGATTTTGTTCCATCCGTTGCTGAACGTGTTTCTTTTGCTGCGCTTCAACCTGTTTCAGGTAAGACATTTAATATGGGCTTAACTTGCAAGTGTCTCCCCAACCCTTGAACTCAGTTTATCTGATACTATCTCCGAATTGATTCCACTAATTAATTGGTAAACAATCCCACTAATGAGTACAGCTGAGCATGAAAAGAAAGAAACATAGTATAAAATAAAATACACCAACACGACACACACACATGTGTGTGTATGTTATAATTCATTGCACCTCCAACACTTGAGTTTCAAGGTTTACAAGATCTCATTTATATGCATATCAAACAAAGTTGTTTTGAAAATTACATGTTTTTACACATAAGCAGAAATGAACTGCTTGCTGAAACAATAAAGAAGGCATTAGATGATTTGAAGTTATTGGTCTTCTTTATTTTGCATTTTTAAGTCACTGCATCACTTAGAAATCGCTTAGAAAAACTAGACAGCTGCATTTGTGCATATATTTTTTTTAAATTGAGTCTCTTTATCCCCTCAAACTTCAGGTTCGAATCAATCCGAACTGGCAAAGTTGCAGAAAGAAAAACTGGTGTCGATGGAAACAAGTGATACACTCCAAAGACTAGAGAAAGCTGTCCAATTAGCCAAAGACAATATCAAAATACTTGCCGCCAAGCTTGCCATTCAATCTCTAGAGAGGCAGTGAGGCTTTGTACAAAATTGCAAAATTTGCACAGTATGTCAACTCACTATTTGTTTTGTTTATCAATAAAAAGGAAGTATTTCGGTCCACTTTAGGTGTTTTAGATGAAGCAAGAAGAATGAGTTTCAAAAATATGGTTTTGTTTGGAAAAGGATTGATTTATATCTTGCTTTATATATTCATGCAACAGAGTGATGACTCAATATTACATGAAATCTCATGCCAAAAAGCAAATGAATCGTATTGATCTTATTTGTATCCTAAATCAAATAATAAAATATGAATATGGTGAACTAAGTTGTAGCGGAATTTGGGGTTGAAATTTCAAATGCGGGCGTGACATGAGATTAATGACTCCATGACTGATTGTGGGGGCAAGTTTTGTGGGTATTATTGTGGATGCTCTATTGTATATCTAATCTAAGTTAAATACTAAAACAATCAACTAGAAAGATGCACATGACGACAAAGACATTGAATGAAAAATAATAATTCAAGGTAATGTATCCAATCATTAGTCTAATTACATGTTTAGAGCAACAACAAAAGAATTAGCAAAGCATAATGAACGTAAGAACACTTGAAATACTCGAGACCTGGTAGATCTAAATGACATCATTTTGTAAAAATAAAAATTCACCATATATATCTAGTCTAGATATGGTCCTTAGCTCAAAACACATAGGAACAGAGAAATGATAGTCATGCAACGTTTATAATTTAATAATAATGCCAGAATCTAAATTCACAAACTCTAGTCTAGTCTCTAATCTAAAGTATGTTCACATTTATTCTTGAAGTAACATACAAGTGTTTAAGTTGGTCTTTTAGACGCCTCCTTGCTAATATTTCTTCCTTCATTTGGTTTCTAGAAATGCGATCCCACGGCATATTCTCGCAAAGCTCGAAAGATCGTGAATCTAAAATTATCTTGTCCAGTGCCACACCGTGTTGCACCAACTATGTAATCATTTGTAAATGATTGCACACACCACGATAACCAACAAACTTTATTTCCTTGATGTGTGAATAAGCCCTCCGAACATTTATTTTTCTACTAATCCCCGAAACATGATAATTAAGCAAGTGATACTTAGAAAACATTTTCGGGGTCCGAAGCACCTTCTTTTCTGCTTCGCTAATATCTTGGTGCGACGCCTATAAATTCAGTAATCAACAAAGTAATTCATCTTATCTATCGACAAGTTTGGTCAAATTCTAATCAATCTCCTTACTTTATAATATGGTCACATTGAAAAAGCCACCTTCCACATCATACATAATTTCGTCCAAATTTCTCAATTAAGTTAGAAGATGAATTTGACATGTTTTTATTTCAATTTGCACTTAGAAAATGGATAGATAGTTACCTCTATGACAAATCTTCGCAAGCATGGTGCCACACTAAACCAGCCTATTATTGGCACGAGAGAACAATTGTCACGGTAATCACTCCCAACCACCACCACCAATTCCTTAAGATTAGGCATCATCTTCTGCAAAGTGTCCTGAACAATATGCGTATATATCATCATAATAAACAAATCATACTAACCTAGCTAATTAATTTATTGAAAATCAAATCAATCACAAGTGTACATTACATTGCAGGTAACTCTGAACAAAGAGTATATCTTGAGCATGGTTAGTTGTGGAAGCACAGTATCAAACATGTCTATAATCTTTCTTATCTCATCAAAAATATAACATCTCCTCCGCCCATGCCTGAATCCACAGCTCAGTAAGGAGAGGAACATCGGCTAGCACGAAACGACAATCTCGTTTCCCCGCACTGGCATACTTAATGCAAACAACCTTCGATTCACGAACCACAACAGACTTGAGACTAGCACACCGGCCGATTTCTAGGGTTTTGAACACAGGTGAGGTCCCAACAACCACCAGAGATGAAAGCGTATCCGTTCCGGACACAGTCAGTTGCTCGAGGAGACGACAGTTCCCCAACAAAAAAGCCACAGCCTCACCACTCACATTCACACAACTCAAACTAAGTTTCTTCAGCAGCCTCAGATTGTCGGGGAAATTCTCTTGTTCGTACGGGAAGAAGTAACACTCATTAGCCGAGCGGGTGTTCAAGATCAAATCAAGATTCTCAACCTTTCTATTCACAGCGTAGCTAATCCAAGCATCGATCCATTCCGTAAAATACGAAGATAAATCGAAAAAAACCCTAAACTGAACAAGATTAGGGGATGATTTTGGGATAAGAGTGAGAAGTCTATCAACCCATCTAGCATACTTGCATCTTAACGTGTGTAAGTTATAATCAGTGAATGTGTTAATCCAATCAACATCAAGATCTAATTTGGATGGTCCACAAGTACCTCCATCGAGAGCAAAGTATGCTAGTCCTCGTAGCTTCTTTCAAGCTCAACGATGATAATATTAACCCTAATATATCATCCGGAAGCATGCTAATTCGATCGCCCTGAAAACAAAAACATGAGATTATTAACATAAACAACTTAGTATCAATAATAATAGTGATTATGATTAGGCAGATTTTTACCCGTGGAGTTCCGTTGCATTTTCGCCATTGATAGTTTTATATTCAAACCTACATTTGTTGTGCATATGTATATAGCCGATTTGTGATAACTATAGCAAATCTTTTTTTATTATCGGTTGAATCTATATGGATATGTTAAATCTTCATTTCAAAATGAATATAAAAAACGGAGCGCCAAATAAAAGTTTGAATTTGAAAGAGTTATTTGAATTAGAGTATCGATTAGCATTAAATAAAATCGTGATGTCAGAACATGTGATCTTTATCCAAATTCAGTGCAATTAGTTATAAAAATAATCAAACAATTAACTATGTATTTCTAAACGAAACAAAATACATTAAAGTAGAGATTTTTGTGTGATGATAGTAACAAAATTTCACATAGGAATGGCTAGAGAAATGATAATCATGCAACGTTTATAATTTCATGATAATCAAGTGCCAAAATCTGGATAAAAAATTGATATTTTGAGAGATGAAATTCACAAATCCTAGTCTAAAAAATGTTGACATTTATTCTTGAAGTAACATGTCTAAGTTGTTTCTTTGCGAGCTTCCTTGCAATTATTTCATCCTCCATTTGGTTTCGAGAAATGCGATCCCACGGCGTATTCGCACGAAGCTCGAAAGATCTTGGATGCACAACTATCTTCTCTAGTGCAACACCGTGTCCCATCAACTGACTAATCATTTGAAGATGATTAGTCACTCCACGATAGCCATAAAACTCTACTTCCTTGATGTGAGAATAAGCCCGTTGAACTTCGTTATTGTTGTTAATCTCCGAAACATCATAATCAGTACCATTAATCAAGTAATCCATTTTCGGAGCCCACAACACATTAGTTCTTGCATTGGTCTCATCTTGGTGTGACGCCTATAAAATCATTAATCAACAAAGTAATGCATCTTATCCATCATTATATAACCACACTGAGTAAATCAAAGATATTGGAAATGGATATTTTTTAAAATAAATCAGCGAATTCCCTAAACTTTTAAAAAATATCAATTATATCATAATTTTGATATTTTTCTTAATTATTTATTGCAAGAATTGGAACGAAATTTCGTACGATGTAGATGTCGTGATATCATAACTTTGCCATTCTTTTAATTCCCATTATTAGTTTAATAAAAAAAAATACACCAGCCACCTTTATATCACTATCACTTCCACATCATACATAATTTCGAACAAATTTTCACCATTAATGAAAATGTCAAAGTTATGATATACATTTGTATAAGTTATGAAATTAACCAGAATTTAACTAAATTTCATGAGCTTTTTTAGCAATTTGAACTTCGAAAATGAATAGATAGTTACCTCTATGACAAATCTCTCCAAGCAAGGTGCTATGCTAAACCAGCTTACTATTGGCATGAGAGAACAATTGTCACTGTATTCACTTTCAACCACCACCGCCAATTCCTTAAGTTTAGGCATTATCCTGTGCAAAGTGTCCTGTACAATATACATATATCATCTTAATAAACATGTCTAATTTATTGAAAATCAAATCAGTCACAAGTGCACACTACCCCGCAGGTAATTTTGTAGTTGTAGTATATCTTGAGCGTGTGTAGTTGTGGAAGCACAGAACCAAACATGTCTATAATGCCTCTGATGTTCCCAATACAATATTGCATCTCCTGCCCGTGAGTAAGATGAGGAACACGGACGAGCTTAAAATGACATTTTGGTCCACCCAGACCAGCATACTTGATGCATACAATGTTCGAATCACGAACAACAACTGAAGGCATTTGAACACCGGCAACTTCCCACCAACCTTGAGAGACTAAAGACAGTTGCTCGAGGAGACTACAGTTCCCCAACAAAAACGCCACAGCCGCATTACTCACATTCGCACAATGCAAACTAAGTTTCTTCAGCAGCTTCAGATTGTCGGGGAAATTCCCTTTATGGTATGGGAAACAGTAAAACTCTTCCCGTGGGTAGGAGTAGGCATTCATGATCAAATCAAGACTCTCAACCTTTCTACTCACGGCCGAGCTAACCCAATCATTGATAAATCCACTGAAACTCTGAATCTGACAAGGTTAGTGGAGGATTTGGGGAGTATGGTGAATATGCGATCAACCCATCTAACATAATCGCATCTTAACTTGTTGATGTTATAACCTCTCCGGTGGTATTGTAGTAGTATTGTTGTCGAATCGAGATCAAGATCTAGTTTGGGTATGAGGATCCACAAGTCCCTCCATCGAGAGCAAAGTATGCTAGTCCTTATAGCTTCTTTCAAGCTCAACGAAGATAATATTAACACTAATATATCATCGGAAAGCATGCTAATTCGATCACCCTGAAAGTGAAAACAGCTCAACACTGTCACCTATGTGTCTATTGGTTTAATTAATTACAATGGTTAAATATTGCTTACATAAACAACAATCAATAATGATAATTAGGGAGAATTTTACCGTGTAGTCATCTTCGACTAGTCGCCTACGTAGCCTTTTCGCCATTGTTAGTTTACTCCTCAATCCTACCTTTAATTTATTTGTGTTTGTGCATATGTTATATATATAGTCGATCTATAATAAAAGGATCAATACCAAATCTTTTTTATTATCGATTAGTTACAAAAAAAATAAGGCTAAATTAAATCTTCTTTCTCTAAAGAGAGGGTATCTATTATCTTCCTGTATATCTATATCGATATTATAGACATTTGTATGCATAATTTTATTGATGTATTTATTTAATCTGTAAAAAGTCAACATAATTTAGAAATAAACATGACAGAGACATATCACATATGTAATTTTTGTTTGATGGAATTTGTTTAGTATGATATTTAGACACTAAATGAGATATGTGATTGTTGATTCTAACAATCCTTAAATAAGCTCTTCAAATTATTATTCGATTTAATGTACGTAAGAACATGGAAAACACATCAACTTGAAACATCTATATATTACTACATGTTAAGTAAATACTAATTCCTTGGTAGCTAAACACTTATCTTAAAGCTAATTTTTTAGTGCAAGAAACTAAAACCGATTACTATTCGTTCAATTCCAACGACTCCATTTTCAAACTATTGTCGAAACAAGTCAAGTTCAATAATTTGTCGTCTAATCCTGAGTTAAAAGACACATTAAGAATGACTAAAACAATCAACTACAAAGGCGCACATGACGACAAAGAAAATGAATGAAAAATAATAATTCGAGGTAATTCATCCAATCATTAGTCTAATTACATGTTTCGCGCAACAACGAGAGAATCAGCAAACCATAATGAACGTAAGAACACTTGATACACTCGAAAACCTATAGTTCATAGTGGTCTGGCAATTTAAGGCACGGCATGACTCATATGGCCTTGTCATGGGCAACGAAAATATGTCACAGAGACAAGCGAATATTCTCAGGTGTACATTAGGAATAGAGAAATGATAATCATGCAACGTTTATAATTTAATGGAGTAATAATCAAGAACCAAAATGTGGATTAAATTTTGATATTTTGAGATATGAAATTCACAAACCCTAGTCTAGTCTAGAGAATGTTGACATTTATTCTTGGAATAACACACAACTGTTTAAGCTGGTCTTTTGCACGATTCCTTGCAATTATTTCATCCTCCATTTGGTTCCGAGAAATGCGATCCCACGGCATGTTCCCGCGATGCTCAATAGATCGTGGATCTACGGTTATCCTCTCTAGTGCAACACCGTTTCGCACCAACTGTGTAATCATTTGAAGATGATTACGCACACCACGATACCCAACAAACTCTACTTCCTTGATATGAGAATAAGCTCTCTGAACTTCCTTCTTTCTGTTAATCTCTGAAACATCATAATCATCACCATAAAGCAAGTCATTCATTTCCGAAGCCTCCAGCAACTCCAACATCTTCTTTCCTGGTTTGATCCCCTCTTGGTGTGACGCCTATAAAATCATTAATCAACAAGTATTTCATCTTATCTATCATTATATAACCACACTTGGTAAGTCAAAAGATATTGGAAAGGGCAAATTTCTGAAAATAATCATGCCGAATTCCAGTAAAACCCCTAATTTAACACTTTTCAACTATGTCATGCCAGGAATTTGGACTAAATTTTGTATGATGCAGAAGTCGTGATATATCATAACTTTGTTATTCTTCTAATTCCCATCATTAGTTTGAGAAAGAAAAAAGACCACACACGTTTATTTCACGGAGGCTTCCACGTCATATGTCCCAATTTCTCGCCATGAACCATTAATAAAAATGTCAAAGTTATTATATAATTGACCATTTCTGACCGGACAGAATTCGAGCAATTGTTTTTCTAGCAATATAAATAGATAGTTACCTCTATGACAAATCTCTCCAAGTAAGGTGCCACACTAAACCAGCTTATTGTTGGCATGAGAGAACAATTCTCCTTGTAATCACTCCCAAGCACCACCACCACCAATTCCTTAAGATTAGGCATCATCCTCTGCAAGGTGTCCTGTACAACATATGTATATCATCTTAATTAACATGTCATAGCCAATTTATTGAAAATAAAATCAATCACAAGTTTACATTACATCGCGGTTAATTTTGTAGTTGGAGTATATCTTGAGCGTGTGTAGTTGTGAAAGCACAGAATCAAACGTGTCTATAATGCCTCTGATGTTCGTAAAATAATGATGTATCATCAAGTGCGGCTTCCCATGAATCCAGAGCTGAGTAAGGTGAGGAACACCTTCGAGCTTGAAACGAGACTGTGGTATACTACCAGCGTACTTGATGCAGACAACATTTGATTCACGAACCAAAACAGAGTAGAGACCAATGCACTGGCTGATTTCTAGGCATTTGAATGCCGGTGACGTCCCAACAACCTCCAAATATGAAAGCATGTATCCACACCAGTTGCTCGAGGAGCCTACAGTTCCCCAACAAAAACGCCACAGCCGTAGCACTCACATTCACACAATCTTTAGCAGCTTCAGATTGTCGGGGAAATTCCCTTCATGGTATGGGATCTGCCGGTGAGTAGGAGTAGGAGTAGGTGCTCAACATCAAATCAAGACTCTCAACATTTCTACTTACGGCCGAGCTAACCCAATCATCGATCCATCCTCTAAAGGCCGAAGGTAAGTCAAACGCCACTCGAAATCAGACAAGTTTAGTGGTGGAGGATTCGGGGAGTATAGTGAATAGGCGATCAACCCATCTAACATACTCGCGCCTTAATTTGTCGATGCTACAATTTCTCGGCTTGTATAGTATTGCTGTGGAATCGAGATCGAGATCAAGTATGGGTGTGATGATCCACAAGTACCTCCATCGAGAGCAAAGTATGCTAGTCCTTATAGCTTCTTTCAAGCTCAACGAAGATAATATTAACACTAATATATCATCGGGAAGCGTGCTGATTCGAACACCCTGACAGTGAAAACTCAACATTGTGACATATGTATCTATTGGTTTAATTTAATTACAAGTATTAAGTTCATAACAAATGAGTATAAAGGAAGCATACAACAAGATTCTACTAAAGTATTTTTGTTATGGTTGTAACAAAATCCAGAACAGAATTTCATTATCAAAATCATTAAAGTGTTAGATACGGCTTACATAAATAACAATCAATAATGATAATCAGGCAGATTTTTACCGTGTGGTCATCTTCGAGTCGCGTCCGTTGCTTTTTCGCCATTGTTAGTTCACTCCTCAACCCTACATTTATTTCTTGTGTTGTGCATATATAGTTTGTTTTTTTATTTCTTCTGTAAAAAAAAGGATCAATACCAAATCTTTTATATTATTGGTAGCAAATATACACACCAAAAAATCTATAAGGATATACTAAATGTTTTTCCTATTTATTTTAATCTCGATGAAAGAGATTATTTTAATTTTATATTCTAAAATTATGAAGTCATGTCTAATTTGCATAAATTTGTTTCCAGAATGTGTTCAAGTGTATATAGTGAGGTTGACAAACCTGACATAGACATGTGATTTTTGTTATGAAATCTGTTTAGTTTAAGGCTTTAAATTAGTACAATGGGTTACAGAAGAAACGAGATACTACTAGTCAGTCGTATACTTGTTGATGTTAAAACACTTATATATACTCCTAAATGATTTGTCTCTAAATAATTGGATACATAATAAAACAATTAAACAATCGTATAACTTTTTCCTGAATATTGGTAAAAATATCATATATTAACTTGGTAATTCAATTATTTAAAAGATTTCTAACGGTGGTTCCTTTTTGTTGATAGCTGTCTGAAATAATACCTTTTGCATGGGTGAAAAATATGAAAATAGATAAAAATCGAGTAATATGACAATCAAAACTTTCATAAAGTTTATACGAGAGAAATATTCGTCGCAATACAAACCTTAATGAGATTAGGTTCAAGTGACAAAAAAGCAGACAATAAATAACAAAATAGTGCCTACGTCTCAAAGTTACTCTAAAACACCAACTCATGTGGTTTTTGGCCAGCCTTCAACGAGAACCTTGCTCCCAAATAAGCCTTCAGATCCGGGACGGCTTCCAAAGCCTTTAACAACGGAGCATCAACGGCCTTCTGGTCATCCTTCTTCTCAGCTGGGAGTGTGTTCTTCTCCTGCAGTTTTACAGTATGCACAATTAGAAGCCAAACAAAACAGCTCAGAAACCAGCCATGTGTTGTCAATATGATGTGTGGGGACAAACCTGCTTGTCAGCCTCAAAGAACTCGGTCTCTCCCTTCTTCTTTTTCTTCTCAACTTTCTTTCCAAAGTACTTGTCGTCAAACTTGGAAACGTCCACGCCTGAAATGTCAACTTTAGTGGAGGTTCCAATGACGTAAGCCTGGTTGACACGTCTTAGGGGAACTCCATTGACCTTGTAGGGACCTGTAGCAGCATTAGAAAGAAATAAATGACCACATTCAAGACTCAACATCTACCAAGAACCACATTATCATCAAATAACACCATTAAATAAAAAAGGGCTTGGTGGGAACTATATTTGCCTCTAGACATGCATAATTCTCTTAAGACTACGTAAGTAAAGATGTAACAAATGTATTTCTCATGGCAAGTCCCAAGAGGTAATTGTGGCAACCCACTACCCAAGGCAATAGGATATGAGAGCTCCCCCTCCGGATAAGATGTGAGAGGTCCACTGAAACAGAGGACCAAAACATGGAATCAACAGAAGGGGATTGATGTCTGGTGATTAAATCACTTGGGCAATACAAGAATTTAATATATCTTGCCCCAAAAAGGTGAATCACCATAGTAACTCAGTCTCCATCCACAGCATCAAACACAACTACGGTTATGGGATATGATTACTACAATAACTAACATTAACTAACCTCAACTCAAGACTGAAAAAATAGCAAATTGAACCAGAAGGGCATAATAACAATTACAAATCATTTCTCATGGCAAATTCAAAGAGGTAATTATGGTAATACACTAATTACCAATGCACTATGGGGGACCAAAACCAATTTGGATAAGCTCACTAGATTATCAACAGAAAGGCTTGCTGTTCAACAATTTCAATTACTAAAACTGAAAATATCAACCAAAAAGTGAATACAAAAAGTGAATACACCAAGGCAATAAAAGAAAACATAATCATAATTTACAGCTTCTTTCAAGGCAAACAAATCAGTTATACACCAAACATTTCAACAACCAAAAAACAGTTCAATATAAGGTCTGCATAAACTATGTTCATTTCGATTATAAATCAAACACCTAATATCTACCTAAGCAATCATTCAAATCTGGCATAAAGTATAAAAATCTCACCAGTGACAAGGAGCAATCCAGAAGTGAGCTGCTTCAGGAACACAACTCTCTTCCCCTTAAACCTCCCGGTCAAAATGATCAACACAGTTCCCGGAGTAACACTCGCCCTGCAGCAAAACAAATTTACGAAAAATCAGCTCAAATCCCCAAACCCATATGAAAAAATCACCAACACAAAACCCTAGCAAAATAAAAAAACCTGAGCTTGGTAGGCTTCGCCGTGCGCTTGTTAGAGAGAGGCTTTTTGATGTCGTCGGCGGGGTAAAACTTAGGCGGCTTCTCCTCGACGGCGGCGAGCGTCTCCTGCTTGGCGTGGACGGGGAATTTGCCTCCGTTTTTGGCCTTGATCGCCCAGAGACCGCGCTTGTGGTACATCTGGGAGCGGGAGACCTTGCGGACGCCGGGAATGAGCTCCGGATTGCGGGTCTTCTGCTTCGGCGCCATTGCAGGTCACTGTGTGTAGTGTGTGTGAAGAGATGCAGGCGAGGTTGGAAATGGGGAAGACAAACCCTAGCTTCATTTATATTGGGCGTCTAACCTAATTCAGCCCTCTTCTTAGTGGGCCGGTTATTTATATGATCATTTTATGGGCTTTATTTTGTAATGTATAGTTAATGGACTCATATATGGGCGTGATGTGAAAACTATAGAATCTATGCTCAAAAAATGTACGGGGTATTTTGGAGCAATGGAAAGCTCGTGAACGAGACGAGTTTGAGCCTGATTTCAAACTCGATAGTTTTATCGAACCGAGTTTGTGCTTATTGGTGCTTAGTTAATTGGGATCGTGAAACCTGTTCAAAATCCATTTTTAGTGGAACAAGTTTTAATGTTCCCTCCGTCCCATAATAGATGTCACACTTTCCTTTTTTAGACAAAAGATGTCACATTTTTTTATGGAAAAAGCTCTTTCTCAAATTAATATAAATATATTATTTTCTCTTTCCACCTAACACTAAACAACATCTCCTAAAATCTCGTGCCATTCTTCAAGTGCGTCATATATTATGGGACGGAGGGAGTAGCACATTTTTAAACATTCTTATAGTCTTTCACAATAATTTGAGAAGTTCGAGCTCAAAAACCATTCATACTTATATCATACAAGCCGAACTTGAGCTCAACCTTGAACAATATCACATCACGAGAGCTCAAGGTTAATGAACAATAAGACATAAGCCTGAGTCGAGCTCAAATACCCCAATATTTAAATGACTCGAACTCAAGTAGTCTAGTATTCAACTAAGTTCATTTCATTATTTCAATCACAAAGCTGAGGAGCTTAAGCTCCCTGATTGTATTGAGTATGAAGACTGAAATGAAAGTAATTAATCTCTAACATCGGCCTTAAAATTAGAGTCCAGGTACAATGCATATTCTATGCGGGCTAGGATTAAGGTTTAATGTCTTTGCCTACATATATCTACTATCTCATTGTATTTTATATAAAAAAATACTCCCTCCGTCCCGCTTTAGCAGTCCCATTGACTTTTCTGCACTCCTTTTGTAAAAATGATAATAAATAGTTAAAGTGGAGAAATAATAAAGTAAAAAAGAGAATAATGTAGATAAAACTCTTCTCTATATATTTCTCTTTTTTACTTTATTATTTTTTCACTTTAACTATTTATTACTCTCATTTTTACAAAAAAAGTGCAGAAAAGTCAACGAGACTGCTAAAACGGGACGGAAGGAGTACTAGTGTAAATCATTGGTTTAGCATCACAGACGTATGTATGTCATAACGAATTAGGTAAATAATTCCTTATATTTCGTCTTTTTATATTCGTTATTATTTGTGATTATTCCCCAATAGGTTTGATTTTCCTTTTTTTTCAATTAAATATTAAGATTTTTTTTCAAGTTAACGATTTTGGCCTTTTTATTGCCAAAAACTTGATAGGAGTACTTTTAACTCCAAGATTTATTTCAAGATTGACCATTTTTAAATGGACACGATTGTTTATTATATCACACTTATTTTGAATGGTGTTTAAAACTATTAGTAATCCAATTTGCATTTTCATTTTCTAATATTCGTTGTGGACTAACCCATTAGTTAACCTAAAAATTCATTTTTGGTTGTGAATCAAACATTTTGTAAAGTGGGAACCATTCTTTGTTAGCGAGGATTCCGTGAACACATGTATGCTAAGAGCATCCGCAATGGTCGGCTAGCGACCGGCTAGCCGATTCGTCGCGCTAGCCGAACCATTGCAATCGGCCAGCGCGAAATCGGCGAGCGCATCGGCGTGGGCTGGCCGATCGCTCGTCGCTAGCCGATCCGCTGGCCGATCGGCTAGCCGCCATTGCAGAGGCCCGATCGGCCAGCGATCGGCCAGCGCCGATTTTCATTTTTTTTTTTTTTTTTTTTTAAATCATATATAAACGCGATTTTCGTTTCATTTTCATTTGCACCACTTGTTTTAACGAGTTTTCTCTCTCTCTAACTTTCTGTTCAAGAGCATCATCGAGTGATGGATCACAACAACGAGTCCAGTCCGGCGACGAGCGGCTCTCAGACTCCTACAGTACCCGTGGGATCTGGATGGGGGCAGATGGGCCCGGGATTTAACATCCCTTGGAATCAGATGATGGGGATGATGGCTGGTGCGCCGGGGGGGCGATGGGGGGGAACCAGGGGGGTATGCCGTGGGGGATGCCGGGCGGCGGGCAGGGGAGCGGCGGGCAGTCAGCGCCCGGGTGGAGGGGTATGTCCCAGATGCAGCAGCAGATGATGTTGCAGCAGATGATGGGGATGATGTGGCAGGGGGGGATGCCGGGGGGGATGCTGCACGGCATGTATCCCGGGATGCCGGGGGGGGTGCAGGGGTCACCGGGAGGGGACGCGGTATATCGGCCCTCGCTTGATTTTTTGACGGCTTCGTCTCACACGTCGACCCCAGTGGAGACGCAGTTCTCTGGCGATGACCTTCTGTCATTGCACGATATGGGGATCGATCTCGGGGAAGATGATACTCCCGTTCCAGCGACGCGGGCCGCGCCGAAGAAGAAGACGAGGGGGAAGGGGAAGGGCAAGGCGGTCGGCGAGTCATCGCAGCCCGCTGCCCCTGGCCGGAGGAAGTGGACGGAGGATGAGTACGCCGGGGTGGCCAAGGGGTGGTTGGAGGTGTGCGACGATCCACTGGTTGCGAACAACCAGCGGGTCGTCAACATGTGGGCGAAGATCAGTGCTGCCTATAAGAGGCACTGCCCGCACGGGAAGGACTTCAGCAACGAGGAGGTCCGGAAGGGGTGGGAACGCACCAGGGCCGCAGTGGGCCGTTTTGCGAATTTGTACGCCAACGCCCTCCGTCAGCTCAAAAGTGGGCAGACTGAGGACGACGCCCGGAGGATAGCCGCGAGTCAGTTCCCCTTGGAGGGGAAGTATAAGGAGTTCACCTTCTGGGAGTGCTTCTTGTTGCGGAAGGACTCGGAGAAGTTCCGGGCGGGGTGCGACGCTGGGTGGCCGAAGAAGCAGCGACTTAACTATAGCGGCGACTACAGCGGCAGCAGCGGCGGATCCCACGACCTCCCCCCGGATGCTGAGGAGTTTCCATCCCCTCCTTCATTTACTGGTCGCCCCCGCCCGGTTGGACAGAAGCGGGCGCAGCGGGCTGCGAGGGGCGGATCCCCCCTATCGCCCCGCGAGGTCCAGTCCTCCGCCCTCCCAGCCGCCCCACTCGCGTACACTCTCCATTCGCGTAACCAAACGCGGGCTCAGATGTTACAGGTCTTCCGAGAGTGGAAGAACGCCACTGACCCCACGGAGAAGAGGATTCTTTTCGAGATGCTCGAGAGCATGCGTGCTGATTTAGAGATCGCGACGAGGAGGCTGGGGGGTTCCGACGTGGGCTCAGATACCACGGATGGCGGCAGCGGCGGCGGCGACGACCACGAGGAGGGCGACGGCGACGGCGATGAGGAGTAGAGAGTGGCGGGGCTCGGGTGTTGAAGCCCTTTTTTTTTAAAAAAAAATCATGTACTTTTTTTTTAAAATCTTTGTACTTTTTTTTTAATGGAATGGATTATTTTTCCCGTATATGTGTCGTAAATTTAATTCCGTATATCGCAATTTTAATTCCGTAAATGTAGTATATTTTGAATTGTTTTTATTGCGGCTGGCCTATGGCTGGCCTAAATCTGACGTGGCAGGTGGTTTTTTTAGTGTTGCTGACGTGGCAGAGGAGAGAATGGCTGGCCTATGGCTGGCCTATTAACCATTGCGGATGCCCTAAGGAGCCAATTGGGGATCATGGTGTGCAACCGGATGCCAGCGTGGAACAAGGATTATCCACGTGCAAAGGAAATGAGAAATCTCGTGAGATTGCTGACGTGGAGAGCAACGCAGCAAGTGTGCAGGACCACAAGCAGAGCTGGCGTGATGTGGTAACACAAGGTGGAAAAAAGAGGGTATGATATCTGATTTACTACTAAAAACACTGTCTTTTGATTAGTTCGTTAAAGATGCTTTTAAGGTTGTTTGCTAGCTCATTCTAGATGATTCTCTAACTAGATATATATATATATATATATATATATATATTGTAATGGGGAAATGATCAAAATAAGAATGCATTTAAATCCAGAAATGCAACCCAAATCTTGGCCCTAGGATTAGATGATCTAATGGTCAATAATTAACCCAAAATACGGAAGATCATAATTAAGTAGTTTTAGGTCATATTATAAGATTTGAGTTTATGTCATGGTAAGATCATTTTAGGTCATGCCTAAAAATGAACTAACTATGACCTAAAAATGCCCTACGTATGACCGTGTTCTGCGTTTCTATATTTAAATCTGGTCTTCATAGATCAAAACCCGATTGTAATGTGTTGAAGCAAATATAAATGAAAATACACATCCGCCATCTTTAGTTATCTGCATCCTCTCTTTATTCATCACTATGAACAACTTTCATTTTCTTCATTCTGTCGCTTATATCCATTTGGCTTTCTTGATTCCTTTCCCTTTTCTCATATTGGATCAAACATTTCATAATTATACAATGGAACAAGTGACAAAATTATGGAACATATCAACTTATTAACCACTCAAACAATTGCACATTTCCTTTTTCATAGTTCTACTTCAACGACTAGATGATTTCTTATAATCCTTTACATTAAAAAGTAAAATACGAGCCAACATTCATAAACAAGGATCATCGCAATCTCCGACTAGGTTCAGGCCAGAGATTCAATCGATAAGAGATAGCATTTATGACAAGAGTGCAATAGATCAATGTGTTATTGAGTGGCGTGAACAATAATCTTGGAAATGTATTTTCTAAGTCGAGACGATGAAAATATAGGGAAAATGGAAGTCGAATCCTAGGAAATGAAGTTGTTTCTCTATTCTTCCGTAGTCTGCAACGAATAGATTCATTGTTCAAAATGATAATTGATATGAGAGGGGAAAGGGGTAAAGTTGTTTCGACAAATAAAGAAAAACACATTTCAAACTCACATCTATTACCGACTGTCTAAGCTGATGCATTTTCATCTACGTACATATACCCACTAATCTCAAATTTATATGACAACTTTTAGTTTGTTTATCCTTCAAATATTCAATCCTATGTTTAATCAATCAATCAATCATATGACTCTCAAAGTACATAAACTTCCTATATCACTAGACAAACACGCAACGATAAAATCTTCATATACCACCTCTATTTACTCATCAGCTAATCACATACCAGAAAACCACTAATATATTCAATCAAAAGTCCAGAAAAGGAAATACTAAAATAGTGCAGCCACACTCTTATTAGCCAGAAATTCGTGATTTACTTCTCGAATGGAACATATAAAAGACAATGTGACAATCATATCTCCAAATGAAAGCGATACAATACAATCCGTGATGCCACTGACTCATTTACTTACCTCAGGCAGAGTCGTCTCAGAAACGTTAGGAGCCAATTTTGGTGACGAAGTATCGAACTTATGCGCACACTCTGAGTATGCAGAGCCGACCCCCAGCCCGGCACCAAACGCTACTGAAGCCCAGCGCGTTACAGGACTTCCTGATGCAACATTCGACATAGATCGATAAACTAAATCCGAGTAAATATGCATTCAAGAAATTTGTATGAAAATGCTAAAACAAAATCTCATCATCATAGAAAAATCACAACAAAAAAGTTGAATTGGAGAAACAAATTCACCACACATTCTGCATTCTACATTTACAATCACTCAGCAACACTTCAAAAAAAAAACACAATCATTTAGCATATGATACAAATTGCAAATCACAGCTCCAACTATAACATGTCGATTCACAAAACTGAAAATAAATTAATCTGAGAAAGAAACACTCACGGAAGAGGAGAAGTCCGGCGAAACCGCCGGCGAAAGACGAGTAGACGAAGCGGCGCACGCTTAAATCGACACAGGCGTCCCATTTCGCATTCAAATCGTACTTCTCTGGAATCTCAGCTTTGTTTTCCACCATTTTTAATTGTTTTTCGACAGAATTGCTACAATTCCTTTCCAATTTTGACTCCGGAATCCCTCTTTCTCCCAATCAACAAACAATTTCTCTGCGATTTCAACCGATGGTTACGCTTTGTCTCCGATTTCCAAATTTTTCCTCTTTTCCTTTTTTCAGCAATTTTAATTTTTTAAATTTTTTTTATATATTCATTAGTTTTGAACTCGTTTTGGGCCATAATTTATTTATTTTTACAACGTCGTTAAGAGTCCAAAAGGCCCGACAGTTTTGAATTATTGGGCCCTTTTCCTAAATCTAGTTTGCCCATTCAAATTTTCTCTTACTCTCAAATAAATGAACTTTGCATATGTAATATAAAAACAAATTAAACTATGTCATTTTGATGATTAATAGGTGATTTTTTGGTATGCAATTTGATATTTAATACTCAGTACACCAATAAATGTTATTTTGTCATTTTCATTCGACCACCAATATAAGTCTCATTTGCCTTTTACTCTCTCCGTCCGCGAATAGGAGTCCTATAAGAAATGAAAGATTAGTCATATGAGAAAAGCTAATGGAAGCATTTTTTTTCTCAACATAGATGAAAGAATCAAAGCAATTTTATCTACATGTTATATATTTATTAATCAATAATAAACTAGTACTCCCAATAATGTTAACCCATTTATATAATTTATAATTATGATTAAAATGAATAACTCATTTTCCACAACTTTTAATATATCATTCCAAAAGACATGAAATCGGTTGATAGTAACACAAGAATGTGCATGGAGCTGAAGTACCAAACATTTGCACCTTGCAAAGTGTTTAATGTTCATGAAACTGTCAGAGAATTATTGTACTTTTTTTTCACATAAGGTGACATAAATAGGGCTATCTGGTCCTTTTCTTTGGACAGCAAAATCCAAAAAATGACAAATTTATATAAAAAACCATAATGTAGTATACTTTTAAAAGTATATATATATGCTATCAAAGTTTACTTATAAAAATATTCATATGGTTTTACTTTTTACTCTATTATTAAAATGATTTTTTTTACTTAACAAGGGTATCCACCAGGCATAGTGACTATTTATTTGTAGGCACCTTAATGGGTAGGACAGCTGGCCAAAGAATTTAAAGTTGTTCTATATCCAAAAGCAGAGATCGATCCCCTGACCATTTAGTTTAGAATGAAAGAGTCTCATGCCACTTTAATAATATGTAATTATGACTTTAAAAAAAACATGATGAGAGATATTTCTAGAAGGAAGAATGCAAGCCACTCAATGAGAAAAAAAGAAACAAGACAGCCATATAAGATGGTAGTATAAGTTAATTTTAGCATAGTTGACTTAGATATAAGCCAGTTCGTATATGCTATAAAAATATTATTAATATTATAACAAAAAAGTTGAGTAAATAAAAGAATGTTTGTTGTGTGTGTAAAGAGTAAAGATTAATGTTCTTTTTCTTGGTGGAGAAGAAGTAAATACTGATGTTAATCTCACAACACAACTGAAAAAATAAAACTACAAATGGAATATCATGTCATATCTAAGTACTGTGTGTCTAATTTTCTTCAAAAAAATCAATATTGTTTGGTAAAACATCATTTCATGATAAAATTCAGATTCTTTTTTAGGGCCTAATTTAATCTAGATTCTATAATGAAAGAAACAAGCGCACAAAATAATGACTTAAATAAGAAGAGTTTATAGAAATCAATAGCTTCTAGAAAAGGGAAAAGTTTTAAATTAAAGAGTTGGATGAATAATTAAAGAAATCAAGCTGGAGATCATGCGAGGGAGAAATGTCTTCCCACTATTAAAGCCTAAACAGCTCAAACTATTATTATTAATTTATACTTTTATGAGTTTTATTTTGTCAACTTAATCATGTATCCTTCACATAACAAAACATATAATAAAATAATTAAATATAAATTAATAATAATCCAAGAAATCGTGTGCCCATGTAAGGATGAGGAAAGACGAATGAAAGAATTTAATCCAAATATAATTAATAAAAGAAAATCTTCCGTCGATATTTCCAGATCAAAAAGATAAATTAGGGAAAAGAAATATCCCAGGAATATTTTGGGGAAAAGAGGATGATAAAAGACTAGTTTGTGGGGTTGCAACATTATTGGTGGAATCCTTTTTTGTGATTATTTTATAAAATGTGGGGCTACAACGTGTGCTGATAATTGATGATGAAACATTTAAATATTTATTTATAAATTTAAGTAGGTGGGAAGAATGATTAGTATCCAAACTTTATTTTAAGGCAAATTCAATTTCATTTGCAGGTGTTTCTACAATACAATATTTGAATTTCAGAAAGAATCTTAACTGTTGTCTAAATATTTGTTTTTTTTTGTTTCAAATAGAAGTGTGCTTCTGACAAACTGATTACAAATTATAAAACTGTTGAAATGAAACCATTTTTGTCTGTAAAGTGCCTAACAAACTGTATTTGCTTTCTACTTTCTTGATTTATTTTAACTGTTCTATTTAAATATTTTCAGGATTTATGTCTTTTTTGATCCCTTAATAGTACTTTAATTCAATGGCTTCAAAAAAATACTTTACTATAGTGACTGTATAATTTTGATGATATGCCCCAAGTCTTATGCTACTCCCCATGTGCATGGTTTTGGTGTATAAGAAATAACATAATAATGTTGCCTACATTTCTCTTGACATATTATGTCCACAACATTTTGTTATACCTATACATATTACACATATATAGGCAAATGAGGGCCATATCCATTTTCGATCGATACTATAGGATTGTCGAACTATTTAGTTCAGACCAATAAGGTCGAATATTCGATCTATTCAAGCGCCTCAATCAACTTAAGATGGATGCATTCCTAAGATCAACCCACACAATTTTACTTTTTCTCCATCCATTCAACTTGAGAAATTTTCAATTGTCGAACTATTAGTTCAGTCATTCTTTAATTTTAAAAAATGAAATTTTCAACTCTAACCCTTCTTCGCCTTCTTCGATGGTGCTTAATTGTATAGCCAATCTAATATGATTACTTTTGGATAAGATTAACATCTTTGATACCAACCATCACCAAATCATCTCATATCTAGTATGATGCCATGTATGTCACAACTACAAATAAAAATTGAATAGATGGACCAAAAACATCTCTGATTCCAACCACCACCAAATCATCTCATATCTAGTATGATGCACAACTACAAAAGAAAATTAAATACATGTACCAAAAATACATGTTACATCCGAATGGTACAATTGTGTTCCAAATTAGCATATGGTCCCATTTCTAGGGTATATTTGTTGTGATACAAAATAAAAACATCCACTTGGACTTTGCAATGAATGTCTAACACATGCAAGATTTTGACACATTGGCATATTCTACCATGTACTGCCACAAACACAGTTTTATAGACATCAACATCCATGAAAAGAAATAGGGACAATGTAAGAAAATATCAAGAAAAACACCAACAAGAAGGTGGTAGTAATAAAAGTTGCTGCCACATTTCCACTCTAACAAAGAGGCAAAAGGTATAAACATTTCTGTTTCACATTAACTCATTCATTAAACATATGTACTTGAATTCCAAATTTTTGTTACACAGCAATCCAACAACAAAAAACTTCAGTTTGTAATAACAACCAACAAACAAATATAGAATCAACAACATTTCCCAACACCAACTAATAAGTTTTTCTTCTCTTTAAACACAAATCAAGTAAAAAAGAATTATGTGACTGAACAAAGGAAAGAAAAAACACCCTTTTCCTCTCCTCATTCTTCCATTCATTCAGAGGGCTTAGTCTTGAACCTGAAGAGAAGCTTCTTCTTCTTTGATGTTTGGTTGTCAAATGTGAGCACAACTTTGCCAGTCTCGCCAATCTTGAAGCTGCCACTAACCACCTGCTCGTCCCCGGGCCCAATCTTCCTCGACTTGTGCACGATCCACGTGTATCCCCCCTCGACAGAGGGCACAAACTCCGCCCCGTAGCAGACCTCCCAGCCCACCACCCTCACCTCCCACACCACTGTGCAAGCCTGCATACAAAATTCAAGAATCACCATTAGACGTCGGGTTTCCATTGATTTGAGCTTGAATAAACGAAGCCTACCTCAGTGACCGGGATCTCAACAGTGTGCTTGCCCGCCGGCTTGATGGTGTCCTCTGTTGCAGAATCAGCAGTGGTGAATTCTGCCTCACCCTCCTTGCTTAGGCCACCATATTGAACTGGGACTTGCTCAGGTGCTATGTATCTAATAACAAGTAGAATTTTCAATTTATTAAAACTAAATAAATTCAAATAATCATCAAAATTGGTAAATAAAAAAAGTTACCGACTTGAAGAGGGTCTCAGTGGTCTTAGTAGGGCCAGCAAACTCAAACTTGCTCTTGGTTCTTTGAGTCAAGAATGGACTGATCAACCTATTGTAAGCCACATACCACCATGGAACATTGATGAACACCTTCACAACAAAACCAATTCTAGTTAAAACACATTAACACACACAAAACCACCAATCCATCAATGAAACTAAATCAACCAAATTAAAGAACAAACATACAGACAATTTAAACAGTATCCCAATTCATAAAAATTGAATCTTCAGTGTGGGAATGTGTGTGTGAGAGAGTACATGTTTGGCAACAAACCCAAGACACACAATCAAATTGCAAGAAACACACACAAAAACACCATCCATCAATCAAGAACAAAGAAACCCATTTAAGAACAAGCATACAAACAGTTAAAACAACATCCCAAGTCAAAAAAATTAAAACTTCAGTGTGGGTATGTGTGTGTGTGAGAGAGAGGAAGTACCTGTTTGGCAACAAACTCAGGGTAGTTATCTTGAAGAAGCTGAAGTGCCTCATTAGTAGCCTGCCTGAAATCTTTCTTGAAGAGAATCAAACCAGGCAGGTTCTTAAGATCAGTGATTTGAACAATGGTGCAAATGCTATCAGGGCTGAAATCAAATTTCCTGATATTCTTCTCCAACAACAGAATATACCACCTCAAGAATTTACCCCTTTTCTCAGCATCACCAAAGGTTTTATTATACAAATCCTTATCCTGAAAGGCCCCAAAAGCATTGTAGCTAACTGGGTGGCCCTCTTTGTCCACACCACTCAAGAACACAACTTTCTCAAGCCCTTCAACAAGAGCAGATTCCTCCTCTTCGATTAAAGATTCAATCTTGAATTCCTTCCTCCACGCCACCACGTTTTTCAGCATGGTGAAAGCCTCCTTCACTTTGAAATCACGAGCCCTCAAGAATTTGAGGAGGATCACGTCGCTCCTCTCGTCGGCGAGGAGAGGGACGCCCCAGATCGAGACCTCCTCCGGCGCCGCCGGCGGGGGAGCTTCTTCCTCCGCCGCAGGGGCGGTGGCGGGCTCCTCGCAGGGGGGTGGGGTGGGAGCGGTGACTTCATGGACTATGGTTTCCTTAATCTCCTCCGCGGCCTCGCAAGATTCGATCTTTGCTTCTTCCGGCTGCTTCTCCACCGCCGGCTCCTCCGCCGCAGGCGGCGGCGCCGGAGTTTCAGCAGGTGGGGCCTCGCAAGATTCGATTTTTACCTCTTCTGCTTCTTTTTTGGTCTCTTCTGCTTCCTTTTTCTCTTCTGTTTTGGTCTCTTCTTTCTTTTCCTCTGTTTTTTCCTCTGCTTCTGTTTCTGCCTTTTTCTCCTCCTCCTTGGCCGGCGGCGGAGGCAGCGGCGCGGTGAATTCGTGCTTGTTGAGGGCTTCTTGAATCAGGAGCTTGAGTTCATCGAGAGCTTTCTTCTCGGGATCGACGAGATCGTCGACTTTGTTGCTCTCCTCTTTAAAGGGGGCGGATTCAGCAATTTTCTCATCCTCCGCCGCCGGCGCCGCCGCGGATTCATCTTTCTCCTTCTCTCCTTCATCGGCCACCTTCTTTTCGGGCTCGGGCTCGGGCTCGGGCTGCGGGGGCACCTCCTTCTCAACGGCGGCGGGCTTCTCCACCACCGGCACGTCGGAAACCGCCGCCACCTCCTCGGCCGCGCACGCCGCCTCCGGAGCCGTCTTCTTGGTTTCCTCAGCCATTTCGATAGAGCAGAATTTTTAGCAAAAAAGGGGAAATTTTGGGGATTTTGATTGTAGGGAAGTTGGAAAAATTGAATCTTTTTGAGATATAGAGAGAGAAAGTGGGAGAAGAATGAATTGAAATTAGGAAAATTGGTGAATTTGAAGAGGAGGAAGGATGAGTGTGTGTAGTGTGTGAAGAGAAACAGTCTGTCTGAGAATTTGCCAGCTCGTTACCACTCTTGAAATGGGCCCATCTCCACCACACAAACATACATACCTTTTTCTTTTTTTTTTATACGAAATCAAATTAAATACTTTCTCTTTTATAAATTAGTAATCTCTCCGATCCTTTATTAGGAGTTTCATTTCTTGACGGCACAGATTTTAAGAAATATTAAGAAAAATAAAAAGAAAAAAGTTAATGGAATAAATATTTTACTTGTATATATTATTAGTTTTAAATGAAATGTGAATGAAATGAGGTAGTGGAATATGAGACTCTATTATCATTTATGGTAAAAATAAATCGAGCCTCTTATTCACAAACGGACTAAAATGGAAAAACGGAGATTTCTATTCGCGGAGGGAGTAATATTTTAGTTTGGATTATATTTTAAAAGATGATGTTTTACCAATTTCAATTGTCTCAATTATTTTTATTTTACAATCTCAATTGTCTCAATTATTTTCATTTTACAATTTCAATGCTAATTGGCAAATTTTTGAAATTTTGTTGTAGCAAATTGTTATTCAAATCTTTAAAAAAGTAAAAAACAAATCACAACTTAATCGAAATTCGTACAATTTGGTCATGATTATACAGTCAATTTATATCATACTTAGTTACTTACTAGTTATTAATATGTAATCTGATTTTATTATATTTACAATAATAAAATACTACTGCTCCACTTTAAACTGATTTCTGTCAATGTTTTCATGATCAGATTCAGATGCATGAATAGTAAAATAATTAGCGTATAAATTATTGTAAATTGCTATAATTAATCAAATTAAATTGACTGTGCAATCCAATGATAGTAATTCGGTCACTTTTACCAATTAATTATTGATTTCGGTTGATATAATGGAAATAACATTTAAATATAAAAGGCAATTATAAAATTAGGTTTTACATCATACCTAATACTTGGAAATTTGAAGAATGAATAATTCACCCATTGAAAGAGATTTTTGTCATGATATGGAAAAGGAAAAGAAAAATAAGCCATGGCGTAATTAGTCAATTGTTACAAGCAATCCATAGATGTCAAAATTATGTACGTGTAGTAATAATAATTATTATTATCATCTTGTGAAACTTGGAATATTTATTTATAGCTTCTAGAAAATGATTATAGGGAGTAAGTATTAGATAAACATGGAAAGAGCCTGTCAATATAAACATAGTCTTGTAATTTAATAAATCATTGAGAGAGAAAATGAAATATGGTGGACCTTTGTGGATATCATTTGTGCCAAAATATCAGCTAGATACACTTTCGATTAAAAATGAAATAGCACGACTAAATAATAATAATAATACAAAAAAGAAGTTAGACAAATTAATAACATCACATATAATTGCGCCAAAATAAATTACAATGATATTTATGAATCGAAATTCCACCAAAATTCTAAAAAAGCTACACACCGAGGCAGTTGAATTATCAAGAGTAACAATTTAAATATCTGAAGCCAATTAAATAAATAACTAATTTAATACGTACTCCCTAGTTTCTTTTTTCTTAATTTGAAGTATATAATATACACGCACAAGATTCACTTTCGTCACTTCGTCATGATACACTTCCAGTAAAATTATTTAATTTAATTTTCGAAATATTTATTTGAATAATTATTTATTCTTAATTCGAGGTAAGTATAATGTACATTAGATTCACTTTCGTCATCACCAACTTCATTCGTCTTTTAACAAAAAAATCCTACGAACTTTTTCCAGCACGACAAAAGCTGTCCTAAATATACAAAATCAATAAAGATGGCAATATTATTTTTACCATAATATTTTGATATTTTCCAAAAATAAATTATTTTAGACAACTTGTTAATCTATAGGCTGTCCTATGATCCCACGGTCCCACCATAAACATAATCATCGTCTCGTTTTAAAAAGCCGGCTCAACAAATAGATATTCCAAACTGCATTTAACCTCTAATTAATTGTGCTAATTATATATTCAAGTAGTATTTAAATTTAGTATTTTCAGTGTAACTTTTTGAATAATTTGATGCTTTATTTAAATAGCACAATAATACTATATCTCCATGTAATGATATAGCTAAGTTTATTATATAACCAATATTTAGTACATTGTGTTTATTGTATTTAAGTATTGAATTAAGCTTATTTTTATTTTATTTATTTTGCTACCCTAATTTGAAAAACATACTTCTATTTGATATTCCCTTGAAAGACATGATATAACTAATTAATAGTACTAACATTTCAGTGATATTGTTAACAATTAGATACTTAAAAAAGCACATAAATAGTTGATATAGCTGAGTTTAATACTCCTTTTGTTTTAAATTTTATTTATTTAATTTACAGGGTTATTCATATTAATTGGGGCTTCGGGGGTAGGGATTAGAAGATGAAAATTATTATTAGTAGTACTATTTATTAATGAGTACTACTTTCTTACAATTTTTATTAATGTCATGTTGCAATTTATGTACATTTATCTTTTTTCTTTTATTTTAACCAAAATGTCAATTAATATCATCTAATAAACCTTGATAAAGACTATTTTTGGTCAATAAAAGAGATAAGGTCCTAATTAATTATACGTTGAAATATTTAATTAAAACTCTATTAAAGTCAAGAGCTGTACGCCTGTACTAATCTTACAAATAAAATACTAAAAAAGAAAAAAATTAACAACACCGTTATAACAGATTAACGTTTGAATTTCGCCGCCAAAGTGAAATATATTCATAAAAGTGAAATGTATCAAAATCAAATACATTACTACTATTAAATGTATTAATCTTAATTAAGCCGCATACATTGACTAAAATGAAATTCAGCTGGTTTTAGCAATTACGTTTTGGATCATATTAAAACAAAAACCAGGAGTACTCCAATAGTTATTGATTCGATGATTACTAATCGAATTATTTTATTAGAAAAAATAGCCTAGTCAATGCTTCCAAATGTTTAAACATTCCAAATAAAAAATAATAATTAAAATTCGGCTTAATTAATCAGTGAAGATATCGTACCCTAATTCAGGGCAATGCAAATGTCCAAGCAATAAACAGTGTGATTAGACATAAGCTTTTGGAATTTAGTGAAATAAATTAGTGTATACTAGTAGTATTTAAATCTTTATTATATATCGTCGTTAAAGACAATTACCGCTTTTAACGTTCTTCTTTTTTGTTTGTACTATAACGTCACTGTCTAAATTCCTTTTCCTTTTTCTTGGTTATCTCAATAAAAATTTTGGTTGGACTCCATTACTAGTACATTTTATATTGAGAGCATCCACTATGCCTATGTTAGTAGTAATTTTAACCTCAGCAACCTTTAAAAGTTTTATATTAGAGTTGAAGGTATGAAATAAATAAACAACAAAAACGGAGGGGCGGCCGCCTCTCCCCGGCAACCCGCTACCACGGACCCGGAAGTCGCCCCTTTCTCCAATAGCTTCCGAAGTCGTCCCTTCCCCGTCCATTAGCTTCCGTTAAATTTTATTTCGCTCATTCCCTTTTATGATTCTGGATCCGCCACTGTGCATGTATATGGATGCATAAAATAAGAACAAGTGCTTAAGAACATCTCCAACCATTTACACTAAACTCAAACTCATTTTAGTGTATGTCACGTCAAATATGATTTTACTCCAACCATTTACACTAAACTCAAAACTTAAAAGAATATTTTCTATAATATGCTTTTTTTACTCACAAAATTTGAAAAACTTTTAGGTTTGGGTTTAGTTCAAACCTAAAGATATGTATTTTTTTCCCAAAAACCAAAAATGTTATTGATTTTGGAGTATTATTGGAGCTAAGAACATCTCCAACCATACTCCAAAAATGAGTTTTGGTGTAAAAATCTTCTCCTATCATACACCAAATTCAAACCCATTTTTGGTATTTTTGTGAAACAACACCAAATATGGCGTTACTGCAAAAATTTTGTGAGACAAAAATTTTAAAATGGTGTGAATTTTGAAATTGGTGTAAATGATTGAAGTAAAACTATTTTTTGGTGTGACGTATACTCAGAAATGATTTTGAGTTTGGTGGTGTAAAACTATAAATGATTGGGGATGATCTCATTTTAAATTTTATTATACCCTTGGAGATGATCTTAAGAAAACCGTTATGGATATCTTCAACAGATGCGTTGCTTCTTGGTTGATCATGCTACTACCGTTGGCGATGCCCTAATGCTTTACCAAAATTTAATGTGAAGTGTGACATACCCATGTAGGCGAAATATAAATGTCATAAATTGACAAATGATGGGGACTAGGAACTAAAATGATGCGGAAATTGCATTTGGCATAAATAGAGTGAATATGACCCAAATTATGCTATACAATTTCATCATTAAGCTATCATATTTTTAAGAGTAAAGGCCAAAACTGGTCCTAAATATGATTTTGGTCCTAAACTTTATCTTTTTTATTTTTTGGTCCTGCACATTTCAAATCGGATCACAATTGATCATCCGTCAATAATTCCGTTAATTTTGTAGTAGTCAACATGTTTAGCCCAATTTTGACCAAATTAGACTTTTAATTTTGTTTTTTTACTCCCTAATTAGACTAGGTCCCGGAGCTCCCGTCGGCGGGAGCCAGAGGACTTGTTTGCGATGGAGATGGAGCAGGAGACGTCGGCTTCGACAGAGCCGGGGCTGGAACCGAAGCCGGAGGGGAAGCAACCGGAGCCGACGTAGGTGCAGCCGGTGGAGGAGGAGATGGCACCGAAGGCGGCGGCGAGGCGGGAACTATCGGCGGAGGCGCGGAGACTGGCAGTGGTGTTGAAACCGGAGGCGGCGTTGCTGCTGGAGGCGTCGGAGTGGTCACCGGAGGTGGACTAATTCTCTACAAAGTGCCGCAACAAGCGTATGGATGAGTCGCAGAAGCTTGTTGGAGGGAATTCGCGAAGGATGGTGTTTTATTGCAGGAGGCTTTTTGTCGTGCCATTAAAGCACGACAAATTAAAGCACCAGACTTTTAATTGAAAGCACAACCCAACACTACTACTCAAATTAGATTCTCTCTAAGAGAGAGAAGGTGAAAAGCTCGCCGGAGGTTGAAATATGTAGGGTGCTTTGGGATTTGAGAGATGAGAGAGAGAGAGAGTGAAGATGTAGAGAAATAAAGAAGAAAGGGAGTGATCTCAAATTGGAGATGTGCTCTATTTCCGCCACCTGCTGCTACTCCCGTCGCCGCTCTTCCTCCAGTTAGCACTTAGCACACCACCGCCAGCGTCACCTCCGCCGGCAGTTTCTCCTCCCGCCTCGCCGCCACCTCCGGTGCCATCTCCTCCTCCACCGGCTGCACCTACGCCGGCTCTGGTTGCTTCCCCTCCGGCTTCGGTTCCAGCCCCGGCTCTGTCGAAGCCGACGTCTCCTGCTCCATCTCCATCGCAAACGAGCTCTCCGGCTCCGCCGACGGGAGCTCCGGGACCTAGTCTAATTAGGGAGTAAAAAAATCAAAATTAAAAGTCTAATTTGGTCAAAATTGAGCTAAACATGTTGACTGTTATAAAATTAACGGAACTATTGACGGGGGACCAATTATGATCCGATTTGAAATGTGCAGGACAAAAAATCTAAAAGATAAAGTTTATGACCAAAATCATAAAATGACCATATGTTCAGGACCAGTTTTGGCCTTTACTCTATTTTTAATGATAATGTTTTCTTGTCATTTTAATTAAAATTAAAATTAACAAGGAGGATTAGACTTCTAAGCACAAATAGTCAAAAATTTAATAGCTACTTAAGATTTAAGGGAGAGATCATTGAAAAAAGATACTAGTACTATATACTATGTAATTATGAATTAATTTGTTTTTGAATTTGATATGCAATTTAATCAATATTAGTTTCTACAGTTATTAAGTACTATGACACTAGTTCAAAAATGAAATTAGTCGGTCTATTTATTGGTTCACTTTCCCGTTTTATTTCAATCATGCTATTCAAAACTATTAAACTTTAGTCAAGATAAATGAACTATACATCAAAGTTAAATTTTTATGAATGAAACTTTAAGGCCTCAATTAAAATTTAATAATCAGAAAACATGCAAATAATTTATTACGCTTAGAGCTAGCTATGATTGACCTCCATAATCCCATTCATCCCCACATACAACCCCCAACTAATAACAAATACATTTTCATTCATTAAACCATGTCCAAAATCCAATAGAAACCCTGAAATATTTATAAATTGTATACTGACCAACTTTAAAAAGAAATCTTAAATATGCTTAATTTCAACGATAGAAGTTGGTGGATAAGATAAGGGCTTTTTCCGGAAATAAATAAAATTTAGTTATATATAATGTTTAATTTTAGATTTTCGTTTATAATAAAAAAAGGAAATTTCATGTTTTTTTTTATTATGAAAGTGCACAAAGCTCGAAAACAAAGCAAATTAATGAACATAATAAATTTCATATATTTTTTTTTATATAATTAACAAGGATATCCACCGGCGGACCCAGTTATTATTTCCCGCGCTGATTTTTAGGCACCTTAAAATCAGCGCGGGAAATAATAACTGGCCCAAGGATTTTAATCCTATACGTATGTAATTGGGCTTAGTACAAGGTGTTCACTGTTTAGCATTTGGGCTGTATTTGCAGGGTCGGAAATGTATGGTTCAAATCCACCACATGAATCATGGTTTATTAAATTATTTAGATAATACATACCCCATACATACATTAACATTTAATTTAGTTCTCTTGTCATATTTTTTCTAAAACTTTTTTTTTTTTTGCAGTTATTCGTGTTTTCCTGAAGATATTTCTTTCACATGCAATAACTCACAAATTCATTGGCAAATTCGAAAATACATATATAGTAGTATTTCAGAATTCTTTGTGATATTTAAATTTTATACTACTACCATATTAATTGAGCAATTGGTCCAAATGTTTGGGCTATTAATTTGTCATGTGGCCCAAAGTTGTTTGGGGTCAGAGCCCAATGAATGATGAAGAAAGAAGGAAAATCCATGCTATGACCAAATTCTTGACTAATACTACTATAGTTTACAAATTCGACCATCCACTATTAACAACACACCAAATCTCTTCCCCTATAAACGTAGGACTTTGCAATGAAAGCATAAGCTAGCATCACAATTGCACTAATCCCAGCTAGCAACCAATAAAAATAATCCACGTGGGCTCGATTCATGTTGTTGTCGAACCAACTACCATGCCCCCCTCGAGTCGTGATCGACTCGATCAGAGCTATTAAAAAACTACTCAAAAAATCACCTATTCCTAAAATACTAAGGTATAGTGCAAGCCCTATACTTTTCAAGTCACTAGGAACTTGGTCATAGAAGAATTCCTGTAGCCCAACGAGCACAAACACATTCGCCAAGCCAAACAGCACGTACTGGGGTGCCAACCACCACACACTCATCGGGAGCGTGGCCCCCGCCTCGTCGACCAACCCCCACTTGGCCGCAACGTCCAGACGCCTTGTCTCGACAAGCGCGGCGACCACCATAGAGAACAGAGACATGAACAAGCCCGCCCCGATTCGCTGGAGCATGGATATCCCTGCCGGTCGCCCAGTCAAGGACCGGGCGGCCGGCACCAGTACCCAGTCATAGACTGGCATGATAAAAATTACGGTGAAAAACGACAAAGACTGCAGCGATGCGGCGGGAATCTTGAGACCGCTGAAGATCTCTCGGTCCATCGTCTGGCCCTGTTTGGTGAACAAGGTTGTGCTTTGCGAGAACACGACCGCAAAGCCCAGACTCGTGAACCAGATGGGGAGGAGGCCGAGGAGTGCCTTGGCGTCCCTAACGTCGCCTTCACTGCACCCGGCCCGGTCCAAAAACCTGCCACGTGTACAAGCATTAACTATATCCAAATCTACAAACATAACATTAAAATTTATCATCCACTACACAACAAACTCTACTTACTTGGTTCTTGGTTGCTCTGCATCTGCGTCAGAGCAGCCGCGGCGAGGAATCGTCGCGTTCAAGAAAACACGGCCGATCCTTGCGAACGGATTCTTGGCATCGGTGTGTAGGCGGAACCGGTAGGTCGGGGAGCCGAGCAAGTAAAAAAGGAGAACGACGAGCATCAGTATGCAGGGGATCCCGAACCCGAGCTCCCAGCTAAGATTATCTTGAATGTAGTTCAAGATCAAGAGGGCCAGCAAAGAGCCAGCCGACATTGCAAAATACCACCAGTTGAAGAAGGAGCTTTTCGATTTCGACTCATTGACGTCGTCGCCATCGAATTGGTCAGCTCCGAAAGCCTGTATGCAGGGCCTCATTCCCCCTTCCCCAAATGCAGCTAGGTACAAAGAGAGGTAGAAGGCGACGAGTTCGAGCGAAGGAGGAGCGCAATCGGAGGTATTAGCTCCGGCCTTGCAGTCGGAGTGGAGGGAAGCCGACAGAGACAATAACCCCAAACTCTGATGGCGTTCATCAGAATTCCCAAGTTAAACGTGACATATCATAATAGGTTAATTGAAAGAAAGGTGACATAATAGGTACTAACTAACCAAAATGTAGACCAAAACCGAAATAATAATTGTACGGTATCGGCCTAAAAATGAGTCGGCCACGAAAGCACCCAATAACGGCAAAAGCGAGGCCGTGCCGGTCCACGCGTTGACGCTAGCAGCTGCATACGCCGTCGACTGTCCTAACGGCCCCGTCAAATAGGTGATGAGATTTGAACTTACACCGTTATATGCAAATTTCTCCGCCACTTCCACACCTTAACTCAAAAAATTATAAACGGTCGAATTTAATGGATGTGCATGGCCCACCTTGCCATAATTAATTTATATGGAAATTTGCTTAAATAACCATGAATTTTGGTAAAATTATGGTGTTTTTCGTACCGTTTAATTTGTTCATAATTATCTACTGAGGATTTTTTTGCTGAAAATGTGTCTAATGTGGTAACATAGCCGTTTTTTACGTAATGTAATTGCAAATTTCATGGTTTTTTGGCTAAATTTTTAAAATTACGGTATCATAATTTCACCTAAATTTATACATTTTCCTACAATTTACTCTTTATATAACATTACTATAAATTGAACTCACAAAAAAGTTACATATCGTACCTATGATGAAATAAGCGGACTTCCATAGTCCGGTTTTCGATCGGATGGCGCGACGGCCTTTAAAATCCGCAAAGCCCGCCACGACGTCGTCGTCATCGTTGGCTAGTAGCCGAGTTTTAATGGCTCCTCCATTGTCTACTCCGATAACCATCCTCTCTCTCTCTCTCTCTGTCGGTTAGACTTTAGAGAATGCAATAAGCAATTAAAAGATTTATTGAATAATACTACATGTTTTATAGAGTAGAATGCTACGAAGAATGTGTGGTGGCATTTAAATTTTAAGCCAAGAGATTTAAACCACATATAGACTAAGAGCACTCCCAATGGAGGTGGCGAATTCTCGGCGATAAATCGCCGATTATCGCCGAATTATCGCCGGCCATTGTGGCGAAGTCGGCGATAATTCGGCGATAATGTTACCGTTGCTTCGCCGAGTGGCGATTTATCGCCGGATTATCGCCGAGCGATCGCCGGCCACTGTGGGCGACGCTCGGCGATAATCGGCGATTTTTAAAATTTTTTTTTTTTTTTTTGGCCGAACGGCTATTTTATCCCACCCCTATAAATATTTCATCCTCTTCCTCCATTCATCACCCACAAACTTCATTCACACAAATTTTCAATCTTTTTTCTCTCCATCTTTATTAAATGAGTTCTGATTCATCGTCTCGTGCTCAGTCCGACGAGGAAATATCACATTCTTCTTCCGAAGAAGAGGTACCTCCCGCTCCCACCGGATGGGATGTAGCGGGTTTCGCCAACAACCCAATCAACAACTATATCTCCCGCTGCATACAAAGCGAGATCGCTCGAATGCAGCAGCCACCCCCCCAACGGCCAATCCGCCGGCGGCGCCGATACATCCCTCGCAACCACACTGGTGCGCACGATCGGCTGTTCGCCGATTATTTCGCGGAGGAACCACGTTATCCGGCAGATGTATTTCGTCGCCGGTTCAGAATGCGCCGCTCCCTCTTCCTGCGCATTGTTAATGCGTTGTCCGCGCGTTACCCCGAGTTCCGGCTCCAGCGAGACGCAGCAGGGAAGCCCGGACTATCGCCCCTACAGAAATGCACTGTTGCCATCCGGCAGTTGGCATATGGAGGGTCCGCCGACATGTTCGATGAGTATCTGCAATGCGGCGAGACGACTGGCAACGAGTGCCTGAAGAATTTCTGTCAGGGCGTGCGAGAGATATTTGGGGAGCACTACCTTCGCTCGCCGGACGCAGCTGACTGCCAGTTCCTACTGGATTGGCACTGGAGGACCCACGGCTTTCCGGGGATGCTCGGCAGCATCGACTGTATGCACTGGCAGTGGAAGAACTGCCCAACCGCGTGGCGAGGCCAGTTTACTACCGGCTACAAAGGTACGCATCCCACCATCATTCTTGAAGCCGTTGCCGACCAACGGCTTTGGATTTGGCATGCTTATTTTGGTATAGCCGGGTCGAACAACGACCTAAATGTTCTCAATTCCTCGCCCCTTTTCAACGAGCGGATCAACGGATTAGGCCCCTCCATCGAATTCACGGCCAATGGCAATGTGCATAACATGGGGTACTACCTGGCTGACGGCATCTATCCGCAATGGCCCGTGTTTCTGAAGACGATCAGATGCCCACTCGGAGATAGAAGAAGGTATTTTGCCCGAGCGCAAGAGTCTGCGCGCAAGGATGTGGAGAGGGCATTTGGGGTGCTCCAATCGCGATTTGCACTGGTAAAGGGTCCGACGCGCTTTTTCTACCAGGGGGATATTGCCGATATCATGTATGCGTGCATCATCATGCATAACATGATCATCGAAGATGAACACGAAGGCGTCCTCGACGTCACCAACGACCCAAGTGTTGCATCATCGAGTCACGGTGTCTCAACCGAGTCCGCCCGCCAGGGTGTACCGCACAACGAACATGAACGGTTCCAGGCGTTCATGGACATACACCAGAAGGAGGCCCATCAAGCACTACAACACGATATCATCGAAGAATTGTGGGCAAATAGAAACCGCGCCCACCGCCCTTGAATTTTTTTTTCTTTGAATTTTTTTTTTGATTTTTTATTTCCATTCGTGTACTTTTTTTTTTTTTAATTTTCTTCGTTGTAATGTGTACCCGTGTTTAATACAACGAACTTTATTACTATTTATTTGATTTATCTTTATAAATTAAATAAGCTAGCTTTATTATATATAAAAATAAAACAATTAAATTAGTGATGATGTAAAAATGAAATGTTGAGTTAGGGAGAAATAAGGGAGAAATAAGGGAGAAACCATTGTAGGGGTTGGCTAAAAACTGGGGATAAAATGTGATGCTGATGTGGCGCTGATGTGGCAGGAGTTAGGGAGAAATAAGGGAGAAATAAGGGAACTCCATTGGGAGTGCTCTAAGGCGTTTGTTATATAGTACAAGCAAGTAGGTGTTGAAGGGTAGTTGGGGTGATTCCATAAATGTGCAATACCTATATTTGTGGCAATATATTTTTAATTGATTGCACATAATTAATTTGCTTATCATAATTATATAGTGTATTAGTCTAAATTCTAATAATCAATATCAATATAAAAATACACGCATCTTGAATTATACATTTTTAATGGTTCCTTCTGAAGTTTGCTCAAAAAAATAGAGTATTTGTTTGGAAGTAACACAAGAATAAAAAAAATTGCCCGCGATGCATGATAGCATAAGAGCATTCCCAATGGAGGTGGCGAATTCTCGGCGATAAATCGCCGGTTATCGCCGAATTATCGCCGGCCATTGTGGCGAAGTCGGCGATAATTCGGCGATAATGTTGCCGTTGCTTCGCCGAGTGGCGTTCTAACGCCGGATTATCGCCGAGCGATCGCCGGCCACTGTGGCGACGCTCGGCGATAATCGGCGATAATTAAAATTTTTTTTTTTTTTTTTTGAACCCAACGGCTATTTTACATTCCACCCCTATAAATATTTCCTCCACTTCCTCCATTCATCACCCACAATCTTCATTCTCTCCATTTTCAATCTCTTCTCCCAATCTTCAATTTTCATCAAAATTATGAGCTTTTGGAAGAAAAGTTCCCGATCGGGTAAGGATAAGGGTAAGGGGAAAGAGTCGAGTTCACAAATTCCCAACACGGATGAAGCAAACGAGCAGTGGATGCAGTCGTTGTTGGCGATGGGTTCTCCTCCCGGCCAACTTCCATACGGGGGTCCGTCTCCTTTGCAGACTCCTCCGGCGCGGAGACTTTCTCCGTACTTCAACTCTGCCGGCAGAATGCCCTTTCCAGCCGACGATGTGTATCGGCCCCAGTTCGACACCCCCGGATCAACCCCAGGCGACCAAGAATCTCAGGCCGCGACACTGAGCGCGGAGGACTTCGAGGTGGAAGAAACGCCCACCGAGCCGCCTTCTAGGAGCGGGAGGGGGAAGGCGCCGGCGTCGTCGGCTGCGACTGATACGGGTTCCGATGAGAGGCCGAAGCGGGTAAGGACTACTTACACTCTGCAAGAGTCCGAGCTGATAGCCGACTGCTGGGCGGACACGTCACAGGACGCGGAGCGCAGCAACTACCAGACTGAGATCATATTCTGGGAGCGGATTGCCGCGAAGTACAGGAGCCACAAGACTGCCTCAATGAAGGACCATGGCAGCGAGGCGATCCGTCGGCATTGGGAGCGCCTCATGAGGGACTGCGGGCACTTCAACGGTATTTATTCTAACTTGATGACTCACATGACGAGTGGCCAGAACGAGCACATGGTCCGAGATGAGGCCATCCGGATGTATAGTAGCCAGTACTTGTCGACGAAGGGCTTCAAGTATTGGAACATCTACGATAAGCTGAAGGATCTCCCCAAATTCCGGACGGGAATGCACGACGCGCTGCACGGGAAATCGGTGCGCTCGCGACTTAGCGTTTCGGAGAGCGAGGGGAGCGCGGCCCACATCGACTTGAGTGGGGATGGTCCGCACGAGCGCCCGGAGGGAGTGAAGAAGGCGAAGGGGAGGCGGAAGGGGAAGGGCGCAACGTCGGAAGTCGCGTCGGAATCCGTCATCGACTTAGAAAAAGCCACTTATTCGAGCAATGTCGCCAATCTGACCCAGATGTACACGCTGTACTTCACCGGCGGCGGGACCCCTGAAGAAAAGGCGGCCCTCTGGAAATGCATCCAACACCTGCAGAGTACGCTGGGGCTCGATCCCGACGCCCCTCCGGCCCCTCCGTCTTAGATTTTTTTTTTTTAAATCTTTGTTTATTTGCGTTTTTTATTTGTAGTTTTTTTTTTCTCGTTGTATTATATTTTCCAATGATTAATACAACGATGAATTGTTCATTATTAGTCTATTTATTAAATACATTTGTAGGGAAAATTAAATAATATAAAAAATAATGATGTAAAAATGAAATGTTGAGTTAGGGAGAAATAAGGGAGAAATAAGGGAGAAACCAATGTAGCACTTGGCTAAAAACTGGGGATAAATTTTGGTGCTGATGTGGCGCTGATGTGGCAGGAGTTAGGGAGAAATAAGGGAGTTTTTAGGGAACTCCATTGGGAGTGCTCTAAGATATTTCAGAATTGCAATAATTCAAATAGCAAGAAATATGACCTAGCTTTCAAAATAATTAATAAGTAAATAGCAAGAAATATGACTTAGCTTCTTGGTCTCAACTTAAAATTAGTGACGCATCATTTTTGTGCTGTCCATTTATGATGATTTTATCTGAATGTGACAAAATGGTAATATTATTGAAAAGACGTGACAGAATTACTAGTTTCCGGATTTAATTCAATTATGATGATTTTATCTTCACTTTTAAAAAATATCTTTTGGTTTTTATGGTTTATTTAAACATTCTGTTTTCTTATTACAGTTATGATAATTGAATTATTCACATATGAGATTTGGTCTATGTTTATACGTTAGTACTCTCTATATTTTAAAAAATACTACTACTAGACTCTGATAATATTGTTAAGAAGTGCAATTTATACAGAAGATTTTACTCAAACATATACGTCATATGATTTCACATTGGAAAAACAGAACCCCTGTGCAATTTCAAACAATGCTTCTCTTGCTACAAACATAAGATTTAGCAAAGTAGATATACAAGACAACAGACAGTGCATTAAGCCCTGCCAGCAGCCAATAGAAGTAGTCGAGATGAGCCCGATTCAAGTTATCCGACAACCAACTATCTTGGCCCCGTCCACCCGTGGCCTTGTCCACGATGGACACAAGGAAACTGCTTAAGAAGCCACCAATGCCGACCACAGAAAACGACATTGCAAGTCCCAAACTCTTCAGCCCACCGGGAACTTGATCATAGAAGAATTCTTGAAGGCCAACGAATGTCAGCACCTCCGCAACCCCCATAACCAAGTACTGAGGCACCAGCCACCATATGCTCATCGGGACAGTCTCCTTAGGCAAGTCGAAAAGCCAGTGTTGAAGAGCAATCTCCAAGCGTATCCTTTCAGTAAAGCCTGCAACGACCATACAAACTATGCCAAGAACTAGGCCGGTTCCTATTCTTTGGAGAAGTGATATGCCGGTTGGTTTGTGGCTTATGGCTCTGGCTATGGGGATTAGGACGTGCTCGTAGAATGGAACGAAGAGGATGATGGAGCCGGGCACGAAGGCCTGAAGGGCGGCAGCTGGGATCTGGATATTGCTGGTTATGTGACGGTCCATTGTGGCTCCTTGCTTGGTGAAGAAAGTTGTGGATTGTTGATACACAACGGTGAAAGGCAGACACGCCAAACATATCGGGAGAAGCTTTAGAATTGCCTTTGCATCTTCAATATCACTCATGCTGCAAACTTCCTCACCATTAAGCTCGATCAAGAAACCTAGCACAAACACCACATAATCGTAACAAACAGCAATAACCAGACATGTTAAAACTGTGCATATTCAAGTGAAAGGGTAAAAATAGCCCTTGGAGCATTAGTTTACCTAAAGTGACCTCCTTCCTCCTCAATAGCCACACCTTCCGAGGCAGCAGCAGCAGCACGCCAGTTTGTCACAGCATGCCGGTTTTTCACAGCTCTGACAAAAACACGGGCGATTTGCACAAATGGATTCCTCTCATCACTCTTCACACGGAATCTGTATGTCACAATCCCAAACAAGAACACAGATAGCGCAAAACACATCACAATGCAGGGGATTCCAAAGCCGAGTACCCAACTCAGATTGTCTTGAATGTAGGTCAAGACTAACAAGCTCAGCACAACGCTAAAACACAAGCAAAAACTCCACCAATTGAAGAATGAGCTCTTCGATCGGGCCTCTTTCACATTCTCATCATCAAACTGGTCAGCTCCGAACGCCTGCAAGCAAGGCTTGTGGCCGCCTACTGCAAATGCGACTAAATACAACGCGAAGAAGAAGAATATCACATCAATCCGAGTAGGAGTTGAGGAATCAGACGGAGTGAGAGCTGCTGATACAGACAGTGAACCTAATCCCTATAATAATCCCCAATTTCAACAGTTTTATCATCCACCAAATGTTAAACAGATGATAATCAAATGTTAAACAAGCAGATAGTATATCATAAAAACACATTCCAGTTTAAAAATCTTCGATTGAGAGCAGCAGATACAGAGAGTGCACCTAGCCTCTAAGCATGATCCAAATTCAAGCATTCGTTTAAACACGAACTAAATCGATGCCAATCAATGTTCAACAGCCAATCGCAGCTCAAAAATCACAAAACCTAAATCGATTTGATTACCAAGATGTAGAGGATAGAGGCAGCGATGATCGTCCAATATTTCCCTAGAAACGAATTGGCGACGAATGCGCCGAGCAACGGTGTGAGCGCTGACGTTCCCACCCACGCATTGACGCTCGCCGCCGCCGCAGCCATGGACTGGCCTAGCGGACCGGTGAGATAGCTCACCAGATTGGAACTGATTCCATAGTAAGCAAATCTCTCCGCCATTTCAACGCCTTCAAACAATATACATATCAACACAAAATGAAATGTAACAGCAGAGACGCACCAATTAACAACTACCTATGGTGAAGGAAGCAGATTTCCAGCATCCGGTTTTGGAGCGGAGAACGCTGCGGCCTTTGAAGTTGACGCATCCCCTGACGGTATCGCATACTAGCGGAGCTTCAGCATCCATTGCTTCGCTCTCTCTCCTTTGTTATGTCGGAATGTGAGGAGGAGGTGTTCATTTCTCAGCTCGGTGATAGCAAAAATATAGCAATGGAAATGGAAGTTGAATGTGACCCCTTTTTTTAAAAAAAAATTGCAGAGTTGGTTATATGCAACGATCACATCCCAATTGATTAATAAATAAAAATTTTCACGAGTATTAATTTTAAATTGTACTCCAGTTTACTAAATTATTTTACTTATAGCGTGAAAGTAACATGGCTATGCATGATTATCATGGTGATTTACCCACATATGTTAAGAAAACATGCTCCGTATGATTTGAAAGAGAAGATTTTAGAGGAACACAAAACCTCAGCAATTTCACACAGTGCTTCTCTTGCTACAAACATAAGACTTGGCAAAGTAGACAAACAAGGCAACTGACAACGCATTAAGCCCTGCCAGCAGCCAATAGAAGTAGTCGAGATGAGCCCGATTCAAGTTATCCGACAGCCAACTATCTTGGCCGCGTCCACCTGTGGCCTTGTCCACGACAGACACCAAGAAACTGCTCAAGAAGCCACCGATCCCGGCCACACCGAAGGACAGAGCAAGCCCCATACTTTTCAGCCCACCAGGAACTTGATCATAGAAGAATTCTTGAAGGCCAACAAACGTCAACACATCAGCAACCCCCATAATTAGGTACTGAGGCACCAGCCACCATATGCTCATCGGGACAGTCTCCTTAGGCAAGTCAAACAGCTCGTGTTCAAGAGCAGTCTCCAAGCGTTTTCTTTCGGTGAAGCCTGCAACAACCATGCAGACTATGCCAAGAACTAGGCCAGTGCCTATTCTTTGGAGGAGTGATATGCCGGTTGGTTTGTGGGTTATGGATCTGGCTAGGGGGGTTAGGACTCGTTCGTAGAATGGAACGAAGAGGATGATGGATCCGGGCGTGAAGGCCTGGAGGGCGGCTGCTGGGATCTGGAAGTTGCTCGTTATGTGGCGGTCCATAGTGGATCCTTGCTTGGTGAAGAGTGTTGTGGATTGTTGATACACAACGGCGAAAGGCAAACATGCTAAACATATCGGGAGAAGCTTTAGAATCGCCTTTGCATCTTCGATATCACAAGCTTCGTCTCCATTAGCCTCTAGCGACGCGTGATCAATAAACCTGGCACAAACACAACATAATCGTAACAAACAACAACGACAATGGCTTCATCTAAGACAATGCACAGTTTGACCTTTTTAAAACTTGAATAAGTTTACCTAGAGTGAGCTTCCTCCTCCTCAATAGCCAAACCTTCCAGGGCAGCAGCACGCCGGTTTTTCAGAGATTTCACGAGGACACGAGTGATTTGCACAAACGGATTCCTTCCATCACTCTTCACACGGAATCTGTATGTCCCAATCCCAAACAGGAACACAAACAGTGCAAAACACATCACGAGGCAGGGGATTCCAAAGCCGAGTTCCCAACTCAGATTCTCTTGAATGAAGGTCAAGACCAACAAACCTAACACAGTGCTAATACACAAGCAAAAATTCCACCAGTTGAAGAATGAGCTCTTCGATTGAACCTCTTTCACATTCTCATCATCAAACTGGTCAGCTCCGAACGCCTGCAAGCAAGGCTTGTGGCCGCCTACTGCAAATGCGACTAAATACAGCGCGAAGAAGAAGAAGATCACACCAATCAGAGGAGGAGATGAGGAATCGGATGGAGTGAGAGCTGCTGATACTGACAGTGAACCTAATCCCTGCAATGATCCACAATTTCATCAGTTTTTTCAATCACTAAATGATAAAATCGATGATAATCAAATGTTCAACAAGCATATGAGTAAATCATAAAAATACAACTCAATTTCAAAATTCAGCAAAATTGATTTGATCCAGAAATTCAACATTTTCTTAATCACTAAATGATAAATCAAATGCTTATCAACCACCAATTTGCAGCTAGAAATAATCCTATTTCAGAAATTAGCTAAATGGATCTGATTTTATTAGCATTCGCTTAATCACAATCTAAATCAACCGATTGCAGATCATAAATCACGAGACACAAATCGATTTCAAAAATCGAATTGATTACCAAGATGTAGAGGAGAGAGGCAGCGATAATCGTCCAATATCTGCCGAGAAACGAATCGGCGACGAAGGCGCCGAGCAACGGCGTGAGCGACGCCGTCCCCGCCCACGCGTTGACGTTCGCCGCCGCGGACGCCGTGGATTGGCCTAGCGGACCGGTGAGATAGCTGACCAGATTGGAACTGATTCCGTAGTAAGCAAATCTCTCCGCCATTTCAACGCCTTGCAACAAAAAATTAGTAAATAAAAATGAAATGTTAACAGCAGCGACGCACTAATTAACAACTACTACCTATGATGAAGGAAGCAGATTTCCAGCATCCGGATTTGGAGTGGAGAACGCGGCGGCCTTTGAAGTCAACGCATCCCCTGACGGCGGAAGCATCGCTTACTAGTGGAGCTTCAGCTTCCATCGCGTCGCTCTCTGCGGCGGCAGTAGCTGAACTTGCCGCCATTGCCATTGCAAAATAATGGAATGCGTCTCTCTCTCTTACGTCGGCGATCTCTTCAGTTCAGAGCTCAGTGATCGCAAAATAATGGAAGAGCGTGGGACCCACTTTTTTTCTTCAAAAGCTTTTCATTGGTTAGTATAAGTAAGTAAGTTATATGAAACCATCACCTAACTTTTATATTTGTTGAAATATACTATTTATTGATGAAACAAATATCATCAATAGTGATTTTGGATGTAGTTGGAAATATCCTACAAATTCAAACTGCGGTTTTAGTTTTTTTGTTCATTTTTTTTTTGAAATTAGACACAGTAAATTTGTCCAAACTTTGCCAAATCGACATTGATGTGATATGAGAAATAGACCATAGAGAATTGATGTTAGTAGGTGACATAGTACATGGTCCAAAATTGAAGTAATTTTTATATATATTCTACATTTATAGTAGTTGAGCTCATGCAATTGCATACCACTACCTGATAAAATCAAGTGGAAGTTGTAACTGGTTTTTTATTTTGTATGAAAATAAATGGATAGTGGTGTTGGATTAGCTTTAGTATTTTCCTGGAGAAACTAAAAACTTGTTTTTAAGTTTTAAACAAGAAGTCTGATGGTTCAATAAATTGAAAGACGACTTGAAGCTAATCAAGATCAGCCTATGATCATCCCATGAAATGAACAATTCAACTAACATTCATTCACTATCAAAATATGTTGAAATATTTGGCAAGAAGATGGCGATGGGATCATAGACTACTGGAATTAAATGAATTTTATAATCAATTAGTTATTTTTACTAATTACACGATTTGGAGTTGAATCAAAACATTGTAATTTCAGATTCACTTTCATAACTACAATTACAATTTACAATACAATTCTCCATTTGATTCATTAATAGTACTCAATCTATGATAGATTTCCATATATATGTGGTTTTGGTGCTAATCGATCAATAAAGTCGCTGGTTTATAATAGATTTAGAAAAGCGATAATAGGTTAGAGTATTTATTTCTAAAACAAAATTAGTTACATACACAATATAACAATACAATAAAAATATAAAAAGAGAAAAGGAAAAAAGAAAAATAAATAAAAATAAAATTCTTTTCATCATCCTCTTGATCCGACGCTGCGTTTTATGCATGAGAATTAAACACCTTCTTCAAAGTTTTGATGAATACAAGAATGTTGGTTTTCTTCCCCGAAATCATGTGCCAATTTGCTCTCCTAGCGATGCGATGGCCAAACTCTTAATTTCCATTTTTCGCAAATTGATCTTCGTTCAAATCCTCTTACAACACATCCATTTTCTCCTTACTTGAACCGACAACAAGTTGAACCCTTCTTCTTCGGTGGAGGCAGTGGCAGAGAAAGTGAAGTCTAGAGCTGGTGTTTGGTGGGCATGAGTTTGGTTTTGGGGGGTTGTAATTATAAAGAGGTTTGGGAGAGGGAGTATGGTGATGGTTGATTATGAGTGAAAGGTTTAGTTCAACCGACGGCTTCTCAAATATTATTGGGCTTGGACCTAATAAAGTCTTAAGATCTATTCAAGTGAGGGTTGATTGGATAAGTTCAAATCATTTGTTTTTGAACTATCACTTCAAATATTTTTGGCTATTGGAGAGATGAAATGGCATGCCTCACTTTTTTTTTATGGGTATACTGCAGTATAAATTTTTTTTAATAGATTGACAATAATATGTCGTGAGAATGTATGTAAACTGATTAATCCAAGTCCTTTGGCCTAGCAGTAAAGGGGCAAGGATACAACCTCATATCCTAGAACTCACGAGTTCGATGCTTGGGAGGCACAACCTAGGCATGGCAGTTTACGGGCCTGTACCCATCTGGGGGCTAGTTGACTTGCCACAATTCGAACTCAACAAGGGGGTAGATGGGCTAGTTGACTTGCCACAATTCGAACTCAACAAGGGGATAGATGGGGAACCATTGACAATCCTCTCCGGGAAATAAAAAAATGTCTGTAAACTGATTAATTTTTTGGACGATAAAAATAAATTATTTTTGTTAATGAAAATGCCATTGTTTTTCGATTTTAAATGCATGGAAGAAAGCTTGTGCAACTAAATGGAGGCACAAATGCTGAAATGCATGCAAAATATAATCAAATCTTCATTCAAAGATAGTACTAAATCTTATCTATCACATTCACATACATCAATTCCAGTCGCCCACGCCCATACAATCTAAACGAGCCCCGCGCTGATCATCCCCGTCGTATAGATGCTACACCCGATGAAATATACCAAACACGACGATACATCATCACATACAAAAGAGGGGCCAAAGCACAATCTTGCCATGTAACAACATACCCGGTTGAAGCTTTCCTTTTACGCGCAATCACAATCAAGCAACGCGTTTGCTGTTATAGATATAGGACTTCGTGAAGTAGAGATACGCTGTGAATGCAGCTGCACTGAGCCCGGCCAGCAGCCAGTAGAAATAGTCTAGATGAGCCCGGTTCAAGTTGTCTGCGAACCAGCTTTCCTTGCCCTCGCCACTGGTGGCGTTCTCAATGACAGAGATGAGAAAACTGCTGATGAAACTCCCTATGCCGAATATGCTGAGATAGAGAGCAAGACCGATGCTTCTCAGCTCGCTAGGAACTTGATCGTAGAAAAATTCTTGGAGGCCAACCATTGTGAAAACGTCGGAGATCCCAAAAAGCAGATACTGAGGTGCCAGCCACCACACGCTCATAGGGACCGTGGCCGTTGGCATGTCCACCAGCCCATACTCGGCAGCTATTTGGAGACGCTTCGTCTCCACTAGAGCTGCGATCACCATGGAGAGCAAGGACAGGAACAATCCAGTGCCAATACGCTGAAGCATTGATATGCCTGATGGTTTCCCGGATAGGGCTCGAGCTATTGGGAGTACGATGCGGTCATAGATGGGGATGAAGACGACAATGGAGAAGCTTATGAGAGACTGAAGCGAAGCAGCCGGTATTTGGAAGCTTGAGATGATGTGACGGTCCATTGTGACGCCTTGTTTGGTGAATAAAGTGGATGACTGTGAAAACACTAGGCCGTAAACTAAACATGTGCCCCATATCGGAACAAGCCTGAGAACCGACTTCGCCTCTTCTATGTCAGTTATGCTACAAGTTTTCTCATTCTGTTTAGAGCCATCAGGTGAAACTAAAGCTTTGTTCAGATACCTGCCATCGACACGGAATCTCGAACATTATTCCCACATTAGTATAACAAGAAGCACGAGATATGCACATAATTCCTCCTAGATTCAGTGACGAGGAAAAGCAAGATAACATTTATGCACAAACCTATAAACAATTACGGAGTATATGATTATATCCCTTCAGATTCATATTTTCAAACTTGTTTTGCATATATATCAACGAAGAATGGTGGAATCTACTTAAGAAAACAAGATCAACAAAGATGGATCATGTATGCACTTCGCCTCTCCTATGTCAGTTATGCAACAAGTTTTCTCATTTTGTTACCATAAGGTGAAACTAAGGCTTTGTTTATACACCTGCCATCGACACGAAATCTCGAACATTATTCCCACATTAATAACAAGAAGCTTAAGATATGCACATAATTCCTCCTAGATTCAACAAGGATGAAAGGCAGAAGCAAAACAACATTTATGCATAAACCAAAAAAAACATAACGCCCTTCAAATTCATATTTTCAGACTTGTTTTGCACATATATCAATGAAGAATGGTGGAATCTACTTAATTAAATGGGTTCAACAAAGATGTATAATGTTCGTGTATGCACATTCTTGAAATACAAAGCAATAGTTAACTTACTTATATTGCTGAAAGCCTTCGTAGGGGAGAATTCCCTCAGCTTCCAATTCCACGTCTATGGCAGAATGAGTAGTCCTCCAATTTCTACATGCTCTAACGAACACTTGACCAATTCTGAGAAACGGGCTTCTCTCGTCACTTTGTACTGGGAACCGATATGTATAACTTCCGAGAAGAAACACAATCAGGCCTAGGCCCATGACAATGCAGGGGATGCCAAAGCCAAGTCCCCAACTCAAATTGTCTTGGATGTAGTTCAAAATGAAAAGTGACACCAAAACACCAGCACAAAACGAAAAGTACCACCAGTTGAAGAACGAGCTTTTTGCCTTTTTTTCTACCGGATCTTGTTCATCAAACTGGTCAGCTCCAAAAGCTTGGACACAAGGCTTGTGCCCGCCCTGGGCGAATGCGACTAGATACAACGAGAAGAAAAAGAGAACAACTTGAAACTGAGACGGAGAGCAAGCTTTCATACCGGCTGCAACTTCACAGTCGGATGAACTCATAGAATAAATGACAGCTGAGAGTGACAAGCTTCCAAGTGCCTACAATCAATCATGGAACGCGATCAGTGTCTTCAGACGCACAGATGTAAAAGCTCAATGCAAGTATACAAATTTGGACAAAATCATCAAATAGAGTTGATTGAACAGAGGAAATTCTGTTTATCATGAACTTGAATCTATTTTCTTATACACACTACACTAGCATGAATTCCTCATTTCCTTCAGTAACTGGAAATTTTACTGAAAACTGACTGAACTGATGAAGCAGCTCATAATTTAAAATTTTCATGATAACGAGCAATATAGCAACACCAAATCCATTTTCTGTTAAAAAAAACAAAACTACGACTAACCACAATACACATATTAGGCCTTAATCATCACTTTTGGAGTGAATTAAACAGAGGAAATTATGTCGATCATGAATTCAAGTTCAATTTCTGTGTACATCAGCATGAATTACACATTTCGTTCGCTTAATAAATCACTCAATTTCTAAATCTGGAAATTTTGCTAAAAAACTAACTGAACTTAAGAAGCAGCTCAGATTCACCAGATTTCACGATTTACTAGCAATCCAGCAACACACAGTCCATTCTTCTTAAGGAAAAAACCTAACCAGTACTAACCGCAATATACAGCAGAGAAGCCGCGATAATCGTCCGATACCGACCGAAAAACGAGTCGGCCAAAAAGGCGCCTAATAGCGGCAGAAGCGACGCCGCTCCCGACCACGCGTTCACATTCTCCGCCGCCGTGGCGGTGGACTGCCCCAGCGGTCCGGTCAAATAGCTTATCAAATTGGAGCTGATTCCGTAGTAAGCGAACCTCTCCGCCACCTCCACGGCTAATCCGACACACAATCGAGGAAATTATAACGAGAATTGAGGCGAAAACAGCTCGAAATTGGAGTATTTAGCAGAAATACCTATGATGAAGGAAGCGGATCTCCAGCCGCCGGATTTGGATCGGAAAACGGGGCAGCCTTTGAAGTCGACGGATCCTTCGACGACGTCGTCCAGCAGAGGAGCTTCCGCATCGGCCATTGCAGCAGCTGCTGGTGAATCTAGCGCCGGCGAGAGGTGGAGCAGGAAAAAATAGCTCGTGTTTTTCGTGTTGGTTTGTTTTTCAGATAATCATTGGGTGGTTACTTATATCACTGCCACATGAATAAATGTCACGTGATTATTTAAATTGCGGTTTGTTTTAATCGTTTTCTTCAAATTCTTATACAAAAATTCGGCGCCTGCCTTGGAAACATAGAAGTTGTGCACCGACTATGAATGACGAATGAAGAAAGAAACTGAACTTTGGAACGGCTAATGTACTGCAACGATCGTCGATTGTCAGTGACAATGAATAGATGACGAACGAAGAATGAAAGTGAACTTTTGAAATGTATGGATAGTGCATGATGTAAATCAAATACTATGATACTCTTACTTGTTATTGGTTTTATTTTGATTAGTTTTGTTTTTCCATCCACTTTCTTTAAAACTAAAATTCAAATTGGATTAACTTGTGATATTTTATCGTGATTGTTGTCCGTAGATTTCATCCTTGGTCTGGTTACAATTTACACACAAACTATACTCATATAACTCAGAGCAATTGATTGCGATGTCAAATGGGTAGATTACTTGTTGTTGAAAATTTTCAATCTATAAAGTATTACGTAGTCACGTAAATCGGATAGTGATAAAATGCAAACTTATATATTGTACAAAGTCAAAACTCCTCAACACAACTTCAACACAATATCAACACAGTGTAAAATTCTCACATAAATAAATATATTTATATTATGTATTGGGTTGTACGATCGAATACAATAAAAAGATCGCCTCATGTGTCAAAAAGTCCTAGACAAGATTGCGATTGTCAGTGGGAACAATGGATAATAGAGTTATTGCATTGTACTGTTTGCTGCTAACTCTAATAACATAAGTTCAATAGAGTTTTTTTTATTCTTATGAACCGTTGATACGACCGGTCGATCATTCAATTACACTTAATTCCGGACAATGTTTATATATACATTAAGAGCATCCACAATAGGGGTGTCGCGGCGGGCGCCCCGATCGCGGCTAAGCCGTGGCTGTGTATTGTGGTGGAAGAGGCCACCCCGGAGGCGGACAACTTTTGTGGGGCGGAAGGGCTTTCGCCCCGAATGCGCCGAGGACGAGCCGGAGGAGAGAGAAACGCGGCGGCCACCGCAGCTATCTATTGCACGGCGAAACCGCCGCGGCGGTCACCAGTTTCTAATTTTTTTATTTTTTTTAATTTCAAAATTTTAATTGTTTTTTTTGCTTATTTTTTAAATATCCCACCAATTTTCATTTTAGGGTTTTTCACTCCACAACCATTTTTATAAAGTGAAATGTGACTAATAAAAGTGTCCACTATTGCTGCGGAAACTTTTTTTTGTGGCCGTGGACAAATCAGAAGTGGCTATGGACAAAAAAGAAAAGTGTTCAGGAGAAAGTGTCCTCCTATTGTGGATGCTCTAAGCTACATTGGACTCAGGCCAATGGCCAGTCTTCCATAGAGGAATAAAGGACTTAATGCTGGCATTGTGCTAAGTTGACAAATTTATGATCTAAAACCATTTAATGCAAAGCAAAAGTTTGGTAATTTTTTGTTAGTTAAGTATTCATGTCAACGTCTCAACTAGCTACCTAACTAGTACTATTAACTAGGGATTTTCCCATATAGCAAGGAGAAAACAATATTTGACAGGAAAAATAGTCCAGATTTTACCGCAACAAGGATTGAACTTTGGATGATAAAATGTGATGAATTGTTAATGTATACAATATATAAATGGAGAGTTTTGGGGGTGTTTAGAAAAATAAGAGGAATTTTAGGGATATTTAGAAAAATGGCCATTAAAAATAGATATTAAATGATTAAAAATATATAAAACGTGTGATTAAGTGTTTGGTTATTTAATTTCCATAATTAGTAGATAAGTGGTATAGTTAGTGGTAATGTTGCACAACAACATATAAACAAAACCTAATTGGTTTTCTAACTCTAAGAGAGAGCCCGACTGAGAATACTAATCTGGCCCATTTTTAACATGCAGGAAATGCTTCTACAGAGCCATTGCCATGGGATACAAGACTCAAAATAGGGATAGGAGTTGCAAAGGGACTGGCTTTTCTGAATGCTTCAGACAGCAAATATCGAGACTTTAAGGCCTCAAACATTCTTCTTGACGGGGTAAGATTGTTAGTGTTATTTATGGTGCTAGACTTAGATTTCCTTCTCTTTCTTTATTTTGTTTCAACTATTGCAAATAAGTTAAGCTTATTTATTGTTACATGCACCAGCAGTTAGTTAATATCTTTTCATCATAAGTGTAGTTTTTTTTATGTTTCCTCCCTCAATACATTAGATAGAGAAATCTTTAGCATGTCATTGATAGCATTTCTATTTTCTTTTGTTGAATTTCAATGCAAAAATATCGGATTTGTGGTTAGTGAAGCTGAAGCCTTCCGGAGGGAATGCAACACTCCAAATGGCGATAGGAGCCGCAAATGAAATGGCTTTTCTGAATGCTTCATACAGTATATATGCATTCCTACATTTTGTATATCTGTATATTCTCCTGAACTGGCTGCAATTAGGTTAGTTGCTTTCTTTTAACATTTAGGACATCTAAATGAGAAGTGCAACGTGTATGGGTTTGGCGTGGTGCGGTTGGAGCTGCTGACAGGCTTGAGAGGCCATGACATACACCGGTCATATATATCAGAACATGGTGTACTGCATGAAACCCCTTCCATCCGTGATACAGAAACTGATCCGCATCATGGATGAGCGACTACAAGGCCGGTATTTGTTCAAGGCTGCTAAACTCGCCCTCAGATGCTTGGAGCAGATTGCAGCCATGGGAAAACCGAAAGTGTCCAAGAGTAGTAGATCAACGTTCTGCCTCTTCGTCTCCAGATAGTTGATAAAAGGTGACGTAGCACATCAGTGTATATGGTGTTTTTGCATACTAGGGTATCCAACCAATTTTTATTTATTTATTTTTTTTCCGGCTAAATGCATGCATATCGGTTGTATATTCCATGCTATTTTGCTATATTTTTGTTGATGATTTTGATCGATTTGACTATCTTCTAATATATATTATATTTGATCTTTTGTAGTATAGATATTAAAGTGATTTAAACGATATGTGATTTGTGTGCAATTTTTAGTTTATAAACTTATTTGGTTATATGAGTTTAGAATTTGATATAATAATATTGTTTCTCATTCGGTATATGTGTTATTTTTTTTTTGTTTGATTTTATATTTTTTAATAATTGTTTTTTATTTTATATATTTATGATTTCAGATTTCATACAATAATATTTTTATGAATTTATAAAATATTTTACAGTATAAAATAAGTTCAAATAAAAGAAAATGGGTCGAATATCGCACGTGGGTGATACTAGTAAAATCATAAAACTTCGAACTTTTTTTTTACTAGTTAGCAAATAAACTCATTTTTTATTACTAAAACATCGCATTCTTTTTTATTTTCTCTGTAACAATTTTTACACTAAATTTAAACTACACAAAATTCAATTTAATTAATCCCTATAATAATAGATTAAAAAAATACTAATAGATTAAAATTATGGTTGCATCTTGCTTTTATCTTCCACTGAGCGATCGCCGCCTGCAGCTCTTCCATCGTGATGTCGCTCTTGCCCGTCGGAGTGGCGGCGCCGCTCGCCACCAGCAGCCCGCTGTTCCCCGGCGAGGTCCTCATCGACGCCGGCGCCGAGAATTCGCCCCTCCGCCCCCTCATCACGCTCCCCCCTTTCTAACCCGAATATTCCCTGAATACGAATACGGAGGCTGCGGGAAAATCTCGCCGGAGATCCTCCGGCGCCGGCACCGCGGCGACAGGAATGCCGCCACGAATCGCACGTACCTCTTGATCAGCCGGAATCTCGATTTCCGCTTTTCCATTGATTGCTGATTATTTTCCAACTAATTGTATAAATTTGTTTTATATGTGATTATTTACTACAATAATTAGGGAATTAATTAGGGAGTAAAAAATCATAATTAAAAGTCTAATTTGGTCAAAATCTGGATTAAACCCGTTGACCGTTAGGTTTTATTGTGATCCGATTTGAAATGTGCAGGACCAAAAAATAAAAAAGATAAAGTTTAGGACCAAAATCATAAAATGATCATATATTCAAGACCAATTTCGGCCTTTACTCGTAAAATAATTTAAATTCTTACCTAACAATATTTAAATCAATTTTAGTAATATATCTTCAATATTTTTACCCATTTTATTAAAACTTGTGTAATCGACGTAGTATACATTTTTATAAATTTTGATTGTACCAATTTTGAACTAATTAACAAAATAACATATATACGAAAAATACAAGAAATAAATGCAATTTTATATTGTATAGTTTATTCCATTCAAGTTGTGATAATACTCCGCACACCCACAGTGTGAAACATAAACCCAATATTTCCCCAATTTTCTTTCTCGATCCCTAAAATCTCTGAAATTGCTCTCAAATATCAAGCTGGTAGATTGGATCCAACGAAGACCTGAGGTTTTTGACACAAATCGAACGTTCGCTGATGCTTTTCTCTTGAGATCTGAAATTCCGGGAAATCGAATCAAGTGGGGTTGAGAAGAATTTCTGCATTTCGATCCAAATTTTATTTTTTTAAGGTTTTCTTGATTTAGATCTGGAGGCGATGAGCTCCGCCGTCAGATTGTTCTTCGTCTTCGTATTGTCGTTCGCGTTCTTCGTCGCCTCATCTCTGGGCAAGGTGATTGAATTGCTAATGAAGCCATTTCAACTTTATTTATGCTTTAATATATTGTTTGATTTGATTTCATTAGATTACTCTCTGTGCGTTTTTTTTTTGCTGTAATGTTGTCCGTTTGAATGATAAGAGTGTAACTCACCATGAAATGTGATATCTGTAGCATTCAATTAGTGTAGATGATGCTTTGGATTTTAGTCCTTTGTGTCTGAATGGAAAAAGTATTTAGTTTTTTTTTTACATTTTTAGTGGGCATTTCAAGATCTATTATAGGAATTGATTTCTCTATTATGATAATCTAGTGCAAATAGCATCTCTTGCATTTTGAGTTCTGATTTTGGGAGACATTTCTATGTAATCTGCAGTATCAGGATGGTGAAGCTGTTACCTTATGGGTAAACAAGGTTGGCCCTTATAACAATCCTCAAGAAACCTACAACTATTACAGTCTCCCGTTTTGCCACCCAAAGGGCAAGCCGGGTCATAAGTGGGGTGGCCTTGGGGAGGTGCTTGGAGGGAATGAGCTTATCGATAGCCAAATTGAAATAAAATTTAAGAGTAATATTTCAGTTATGGCATTTCCCTTTAGTTTTTCATTTTTCCGCATGTGCACTTTAGCTGTTACACTGTGTTTATCCTTCCACAGGAGATGTGGAGAAAACCTCAATTTGCGAAATTGAGCTGGAAGCCACGAACGTTAAAAAGTTTAAGGATGCAATCGATAATTCATACTGGTTTGAGTTTTTTATGGGTATGCCTGTCATGATTATTGCCTTTAACACTACAGAATTATTGAGCTTTCTTAAGATCTGGTCCCTTTCTAACTTGAGTTTTCTGCATGTACGGGTGGCTCATTTGATCAGATGATTTGCCGTTATGGGGTATGCTGTGTGCTCTTTGTATTTATATGAATTTTACATGCAAGGGATTATGTACGATTGTGAATGATTGGCCATTTCTTTCATCAAGGTTTTGTTGGTGAGGCGCTCCCTGACAGAACCCATGATAACAGACATGTGCTCTTAACGCACAAGAATCTTGTGATTAACTACAATGAGAACCAGGTAGACTCCTTTTCTGTTTTTTCTACACATGTATTATTCTTTTTCTGCAAGATTAACTAGCTTCTTCATTCCTGTGACTGATACTTCTGTTTGCAGATCATTCATGTAAATCTTACCCAAGAAAATGCTCAGCCACTTGAAGAGGGTCGAGTATTGGAAATGACATACTCTGTTAAATGGGTTCCAACCAATATTTCATTTGCACGTCGTTTTGATGTCTATCTGGACTACCCTTTCTTTGAGCACCAGGTGATTGCTTAAAGTCTGCAAGTTTTTCTGAGATGTTTCCTTTTGTACCTTTTATTTATCCGGGATGTCATTGGGAAGTTTCACATTTTACTCCATATAAAATTGTCTCAAAAGATTATGATAATAAGGGTTAAGTTACTGTTAAGTTACTTTGAATTAGTGGTTCAGTGACTATTTGCATTAAACTATTTCTGTCATCATCACCTAATAGAAGAGTTGTGATTTGCAGATTCACTGGTTCTCTGTCTTCAATTCTTTTATGATGGTAATTTTTCTTACTGGGTTGGTCTCAATGATATTAATGCGCACTCTCCGGAACGACTATGCTAAATATGCACGGGAAGATGATGATCTGGAGTCACTGGTAATATTATCTATTTACATGTCTTTTAACAGTATTTGGTAATAGTGTACAGCTCGTGCAACGCATGTGCTTTAAATGTATTAGGAATCTGTTAAAGGTTATTTTAATTAATCTAATTCATGTCCTGTACCTTTTGATCCATAGGAACGGGATGTAAATGAAGAATCGGGTTGGAAACTTGTTCATGGTGATGTGTTTCGCCCTACCCAAAGTCTGGCTCTACTTTCAGCAGTTGTTGGCACTGGTGCCCAGCTATCAACACTTGTGCTTCTTGTCATCATATTAGCAATTGTCGGAATGTTGTACATAGGGTATGTGAGTACCACATATAGCTTGCTTAATATTAGTGCACTGTAATGAAGCCAGCTGATTAACTTAACCTGTTGAATCAAATTATGCAAGGAAGGACCCAGGGTCTTAGAAAAGCATGGTTTGGATTGGAATATTTGGCATCTATGCTTCGGGACATAGAGAGGATCCAGAAAACACAATTTAAATAATGTGGTTTTATGCTTCAGTACTTATGCACAAATTCCGTTTCTTAATGCATTTGAAGTTCATGTCCTTTGTTTACATAATTTCTTTTGCATGACTTCATAATTAGGTCTTAATTCTGTTAGTTTGTCCATTTGTTGTTCCTTAATGCCCTTAGGAGCTCCTGGTGCCCCAAAACGCGCTGTCTCACTGTAAGTAACTTTTTTATATTGTTATGTGTTTCAGGAGAGGAGCAATTGTCACCACATTTATTGTATGCTACGCATTTACTTCATTTATTGCTGGTTATGTGAGTGGTGGCATGTATTCCCGCCATGGTGGTATGTCATCACTTTAACCTCTTCCTAGCAAAAATAAACATATTCGTCGTTTTCCAATAACTTTATGTGATTAACATATTATTATGGTTGGCTATGTTAGGTAAAAGTTGGATAAAGTCCATGATCCTCACAGCATCACTTTTCCCATTCTTGTGTTTTGGCATTGGTCTGATATTGAACACGGTTGCCATATTCTATGGTTCTCTAGCGGCTATTCCCTTTGGTACCATGGTCGTTGTTTTTGTCATATGGGCATTTATTTCTTTTCCTCTGGCACTTCTTGGAACTGTTGTTGGAAGAAACTGGAGTGGTGCTCCTAACAATCCTTGCCGAGTTAAGACAATCCCTCGTCCAATTCCAGAGAAGAAGTGGTATCTCACACCTTCTATCATCTCTCTAATGGGAGGTCTACTGCCCTTCGGAAGCATTTTCATTGAAATGTATTTCGTCTTCACTTCCTTCTGGAATTACAAGGTATATCCATACATTGAGTGTCGTTAGCTGGTATCTCTTCCTGAGAATTGTGAAGAACTATCTGTCTAGATCCATTATTTTCTTTCTGGTATGTGTCCTGAGGTCATTTCACTCGGCTTTTCAATCCTTAGTTTCTCTGTCAACCTATAAGGCTATAATTGCCAGGAAGGAGTTGTTGAGATTAAATTTCTGCTATATAATGCCTCTCTTTCAAGGTTTCAGCTATAATTCATTTACTTGTCTGATATAATGGGATCAATAATCATCTTGTTTGGTTATGTATGTCGCTGTCTATCTACTGCTGTAACCATCCTAATCTGGTTTGCCACTGGCAGGTCTATTATGTGTATGGCTTCATGCTGCTCGTATTTGTGATACTGATCATTGTCACCGTCTGTGTAACAATTGTGGGGACTTATTTCCTACTGAACGCCGAGAACTATCACTGGCAATGGACTTCGTTCTTCTCCGCCGCATCCACTGCTCTCTACGTCTTTGTCTATTCCGTATACTACTACTATGTCAAGACGAAGATGTCCGGTTTCTTCCAAACCAGCTTCTACTTCGGATACACATTGATGTTCTGCCTCGGTCTAGGAATACTATGTGGTAAGTTCCCCTCCCCTGCACTGCGCTTCCCCGCGCACACACACAACAACGACCCTCGTTTGCTAATCAGATTGCGTATCTCAGGTGCTGTCGGATATCTGGGCTCGAATCTGTTTGTGAGGAGAATCTACAGAAACATCAAGTGTGACTGAGCTCTGGCTATATACAGCTACACGTACATTAGTTTATGCGAAACCGGAGATAATGAGAATTCAACAGTTGTGGAGGAAGTTGGGGGATTTTTTGCAGCAGGGGATGAATGGGTAGGTGAGAGTTTTGTCCTTCTTCTACTACTATAAAATGTTTGTAGATTGTATAATTTTTGGTGGCATATGCCATTTATACTACTCTCTCATTTCTATTAATGTAGACACTTGTTCAATGTCAAAAGAACTATACTTGGTAACTGAGGGCTGGCTAACCATTTCATTAAGAAGCATCATTTTCATTGAGATTTTGATTTGACAGTGTTGAAAACCATTCTCAATGATATGTTTATGTTTCATTTCATAAGGTTTGATGTTATTTAAATTGGGTTTTTTCACATGTCATAATAGATCCACATCAACCAAAATATTGCCCGATTTGTGGTACAAATCTATGCTTAATATACTTGTATACAAACATGACTACACATATTTAACATTCTAGCTATCTTTTACACTCCCATCTACAAAAGTAAACATCAGCAATTCAAACATAACTGTGCAAGTCACAAGTCACGGCCACGAGCAACACATCAGCATGTCGGCGCGTTCAGACGCTGCCCAAGGTACACAAGGTGCCAGGTCAGCAACATGAGAGTTAGGGCATCGAGGAAAGATGAATATGAGTTCAGCCTCTCCAGAGTTCGGCTCAAATGGATTATTTCAGACGTAGCCGCTGCTTCTTCACTAGTCGGGCCTCTGCCTGCTGTCTCACCCGCAGAGTCGCTGGCCTTCCTGATTGGTTCGACCACGTCTGCCTCCTTTCTGGAGCCTTCTTCCTTGTCCTTCTTCATTTTTTCAAGCATCACCTGGACCATTTAAAAAATGCAACCAAAACTCATTTTGATGGATGTGGTCCACACATGATCCAACAGTGCAACTAAAACTCATTTTGATGGATGTGGTTCACACATATGATCTAATTAGGATCACATATAAACATCATTTTAACATCAAAATTAAATGTTGTTTGTACTTAAACAAAGCTAAGAGTTGTGATCTAATTAGGATCACATATAAACATCATTTTAACATCAAAATTAAATGTTGTTTGTACTTAAACAAAGCTAAGAGTTGTGGTATATGCAAAACTCAATCTTATTGTAGAACCACGTATATAGGGCTCCTTACACCTAAATAATTCTCAACAGTCCAACTCAAGACAACCACATATCAATTAAGAAATAATCAAACTAACCACATATAACCAAACAAATCAAATATAACAATGTGACAAACCTTAGTTGCTTGAGGCTCCAGCCACATCAAATTCACCAAGATCATCCCCAACGCCGCCGCGAGGTTCATCCCTTGCAACACCGCCTCCTCCCTCCCCCGCCCCGCCAAATGCCCCAACAAAGCCATCCCCACACCACACCCCATCCCCTTAAAATACACTGGATACATCTTGCTTTGCACCACCGCAAACTGCCGCCTCGGCACCGCCCCCGCCAGCACGTAGCTCGATGCAAACGTCATCCACACGCACATCCCATACGCCACCGCAAAACCCATCATATGCACCACCCCCACCACGGCCCCCACCCTCTCCCTCAATCCCTTCCCACCCTTCCCCTTTCCTTCTAGAAACTTCTCTTTCACCCCTTCCACCTTCCCCTTACCTTCTAGAAGCTTCTCTTTCACCTCCTCCTCCGCCCCTTCCACCTTCCCCTTACCTTCTAGAAGCTTCTCTTTCACCTCCTCCTCCGCCTCCTCCGCCTTCTCCTTACCTTCTAGAAGCATCTCTTTCACCTTCTCCTTACCTTCTAGAAACTTCTCTTTCACTTTTTCCTCTACCCCCTCCGCCTTCTCCTTCCCTTCTAGAAACTTCTCTTTCACTCCCTCCGCTGCCCCTTCAGCCTTCTCCTTCCCTTCTAGAAACTTCTCTTTAACCTTCTCCGCGGCCCCCTCCGCAGCCTCCTTGCCTTCTAGAAACTTCTCCTTCACCTCCTCTGCAGCCTCGGCCGTTTTCCCCAAGGCCGAGGCGAGCTTGTGCTTGCACTTGCCGTAGGCGTCGCAAACGAGCTCTCGAGGCCGGAATTTGCTCTGAACATTCTCATCATCTTTGATTTTTCCAACTAAATCACCGATTTCATCAACAACAGAAGAGGAAGCCTCCTTCGCTTTCTTCACAAAATTATCATCAGGTTTGTCCTGCGGAGAGATCAAAACCTTGGTGTTGCCGTCGTCTTTCTCGTACTCGACCACCACCACTCTGCGGCCTTCCTTCACAATCACATCTTCTTCTCTCGGTTTAGGGATTTGTGCGGTTGCTACCGAGGTTAACACTAACACAAGACATAATGCAAGAAAATTCATTCTTCTTGTCTGATTTCCGCAGACGAATTCTTCTAGTTTTGTTGATTGATTGATATATTGATCGGTTTGAATTGGCGAGGAAAAGTTGGGAATTTCGTACACGTGGCGTTGTGCATGTTGTTGCAGAAACCTACGCGGCAGTTTTTTGTGTTTTAAGTGTTATCCATTTCTGTCGGCGCCGGTTGGTTGTACGGCGGTTTGTAGCGGTTATCGATTCGCTTCATTAAGTAAAATATGTTTTGACTGAATTTTATGATGAATTCAAGGGCATAATTTATAAACGATGGGATAAAAATGAATGAAATGGTAAATGTATACTCCCTCGGACGGGTAAAAATATGGATATCCATGGATACCCGATCCAAAAAAACCGGGTATCCAAATCCAAAAATCACCAATATGTCTATCTAAAATCCATCCCGATATATTTTCGGGTACTCCACTACCCGCCCCGGGTATCCATACCCGACGTATCGGGTACCCAAATACCCGACTCTTTACATATGTTAATAACTAATAAAAAAAATTGAATTTTATATATTAATGGAAATATAGAAATATCTAAATTGACTAATGTCTTTAATGTTTCATTTATTTTGTAGTATAAACCAAAAAAAATGGATCACTTTTATTTTAAAGTATAAGATTATTTAATGCAAAATGACTAAATCTAATTTAAAATATGCTTAAAATAATAAATTAGATATTCGGGTAATACCCAATATCCATTCGGGTTATCCAATACCCGATTTATCTTATATTTCAATACCCAATCCCAATCCCATAAAATTGGATATTGGGTATCCAAAATCCGGCGGATATCGGGTCGGGTACGAGTAAATCCAATACCCGATATCCGTATTCCCACCCCTACTCCCTCTGTCCCACAAAGATTGTTCCACTTTGATCGGATACGGATTTTAAGAGATGTAATGAAATGTGAGACTTAATTTTATATATTATTTATATAATAAAATATGAATATGAATATGAATGAGTTAGTGGAATATGAGATCCACTAAAAAAATTATAAAATGTGAAATGAGATAAATTTTGTGGGACAGATAAAAATAGGAAAATGGGACAATCTTTGTGGGACGTTGGGAATTACTTATAAAATGTGATATTAGTTCAAGCAATATATTATGAGTAAAAATGAGAATAGTTTAAGATGTAGTATTCAACTATCTAAATCCCACCCTCCATTCGTGATTAAATGTATCATATTTAACTGACACGGATTGTAAGAAATTACTCCCTCCGTCCCACTTTAGGAGTCCCGGTTGAGTTCAATACGGATTTTAAGAAATACATAGAAAAGTTGGTGAAAATAGATAATGGAACGTGGATCCTACTTTTATATATTAGTTTTATAATAAAATATGAGTGGAAAAGGTGAGTGGAATGTGGAGCCTATTACCAATTATGGAATATTTCAACCGGGACTCCTAAAGTGGGACACCCAAAAGTAGTAAACTTGGACTCCTAAAGTGGGACGGAGGGAGTATTTAACTTTATTTAGTAAAGTGGATAAAAAAGTTAGTGGAATGTGGAGTCTATTTTTATATATTCATTTTATAATAAAATGTGGGTGGAATGAGGAATATAGGGTCCACCTATCGTACTAAAAGTGAAATGAGACATTTATTAACGACAAAAGAAAAAGAAAAAAAATAGGATATTTAATAGCGTACAGAGAGTAATGTTTTAGTTCAAAATCAATTATCTTGCTAGCTTTTTAATAATAATAGTCATAATAATAATAAATCCCATTTGAAATTCACAAAAAAAGGAAAACATTTTCCAGGCACGTATATTGAATTTGTAGAAATGGATATAATCTCCATAACTGTAGCCTGAAAACAAAGTTGAAAGAACATGTCCAAATATTATTAATTGAGGTGTGTGGCCCAATTGGCCAATTCCTATCTGATCTCAATCAACTAAAAACAAGTCATGTGCATTGTTTGTCCACTACCGTTTCCAATTTTGGTATAAGGGTTTCTACCAAAATCAAATCTTTTCATCTTGGTCATCTCAACAATTAATATTTCATGGTAAAGTTTTGATCTTGATAGTAATTATATGTTCTTTGGATTTTAATGGTGTGAAGGGATAGATGATTTTGTTTGATTAATAAAAAAAATTCTATATTTCTATAACTTTCATATACTATTGTTTTGATGAAATGGATCAGATGGCTGATGTTAATGCACAAATAGAAGAATTGTGTAAGGAGAAAAAGCGCGTTAGGAACCCTCTTGTTCCTATTGGTAAATCTTTCTCGCTTCTCTTAATCATACTCTTTTCTTTTTATTTTTATAGTTTAATTTTTTTGAGTTAAGTGGTAAAACATGAAGTAGAGAATGCGATGTTTCCATTATAGGAAACGTGTTTTAAGTGGAACATCTTAGAAAGAAATCCGAGGCTCTTGATGAACAATGGTTATGTGTTTTTAGGGGAAAAGTGGTGAGTCATGTTACTAGAAATGAAAAGGGCCAAATTTTTGTGGATGGGCCAAAATGAAAAAAAACATGACTATTTGTTATTTGGACGGGGGAGTGTTAGAATTGGAAGCATCGTCCCCTTAAAAGGCCTTATAAGAGGAGTGGGTACTCCAGACTTATATTTTAGAAGCAAGATCTTTACTAAGTCAATGTGAGATAGAAAGGGTGTCTTCGACATAATTTAAGACGCGATGTTAAGAGTTGTCCTAAGAATTTCTTTGCTAGTAAAGGTAGTAAGATTGTCGTTTCTTACTTTCTTGTTAGATCATTTGACCAATGCTTCACTTGAGTGAATTGCTCGGTTCCAAAAACCTTTATTACCGATGAAATATCTCGCGTTTGAGTAGTATAAGACAGGTTGTTAGGGTTGTCCTAAGCATTTCTTAGTGTCCATGCTTGTAATGTTGGTTATTTCTTGTTCATTAATGCTTCACTTGAGTGCATCAATAGGCTTCCGTTGCTCGGTCCCAATATCTTCGTCATTTGAATATGTTGCGTTGGAGTAATAATATAAGACGTGTTGTTAGAGCTGTCCGTGCTCTGAAAGGCTTCCGTTTCCTAGGTGCGTTGATGACAGCAGGAGTGCTCACAGCCGGTCTGATTAGTTTCAAACAGGGGAATTCTGTTTTGGGACAGAAGCTAATGAGGGCTCGTGTGGTCGTTCAAGGTGCCACCGTTGCCTTAATGGTTGGCACGGCTTATTACTACGGGGAGAAGTTTTGAACAGACAACACTGCCATCCTACTTTCGTTGAATAACAATTCCAAATTCATCTTAGTTCCACAAATGGTAGAAGAATTTGCAAGTTAACTTGTTTGTGTTTGCAGTGAAACATTATGCTGAGAAAAGTTCTCTATGTGTCTGTTTCCTTTCAATACATTTGTTGTAGATTCCTTAGTTATTTTGTCAATTCTCACCGAAATTCTCCTTTTTCGAGTCCTTGATTTTTGTTCGTGATCAATTACAATGTTTTTTGGCCGTTTCTTGAGATTTTTCGCAGATTTGAGGTTTTATTCATATTCGAACTACATACTCTATGGCTAGGATAATTCATAGCCGCAACATAAGCATCGTATTGGTTATACTTTCGCAACACGCAGTAGCATCTAAATGCTAATCGAATAAAAGGTCATCAGTTAACACATTCAAAAATGGGACCGGACCATGAGAATTGGCGGTGCGGGCCAATCCCAGGGCATTGGTGGAGAGGGAGAGGGGGGCAGTGGTGCGAGACCGGGGCGTGGGATATTGCCTTGCCCCGTTAGCGATTAGCGATTGTGTTGTGGCGCGCGCACTTAGGGCTGGGGAAAAATACCGAAAAAATGATATATCGCTCGTATCGTATTGAAAAATATCGAAAAATTATCGAATTTTTAATACGATACGATATCGTATCGTAAGTTTTCGATACGATAACGATATGAATTTCCTTATATCGCGATATATCGTTTTATATCAAAAATACGATATCTATCGAAAATTTTCGATATATCGATATTTTCGATATATATCGATATTTTATTTTCGATATATACCGAAAATTTCGATATATATCAATATTTAACGATATATCGAATTTCGGTACGATATATCGAAATATCGATACGATAACGATATGAAATTTTTTTATATCGAAAGTTCGATATATCGAAATTCGATATATCGAAAGTTCGATATATCGAAATTCGATATATCGAAACTTTCGATACGATAACGATATGAAATTCTTTCATATCGATATTTTCGATACGATACACGATACAACGTTTTCGATACGATATATCGTATCGACCCACCCCTACGCACCACAAACCTTTTTTCCTACTTTTTATTTAAAATATCGCTGTTTTTATTTATTTATTTATCTTCAATAAATACAACATCAAACAATTACTATAATTCATCTAAGAAAATTGGCTGCATAACAACACAAATGTATTTTAGCAATGGAGTTCATTTTATCTAAGTTATCTTTAATGTAATTTGTAAATTTAAATTATGTCAAATTTAACTATTTATTTCATTTTACAATATATGAAAATTAAAAAAAATACTTATAATTAAAGTAATAGATGAAAAAGAAGTTGTGGATTAATTTGGGGTTCAAAATGAGATACTGTGTGTTATGATTTAAAGTTTGAGTTGAATGCTAACTTGATAGCTGAAAATATAAATTATACTAACATAATTTGAATTTAGAATGAGATTCCGTTGTGATCATCGTTAAGATAAATCACATTTGAAAAATGAGGTGATTTTACAAAGATAAGAATGAGAGCAAATTGAACAAACAAAGAAATGAGACCAAATTGAAGAAAAAAACAGAAGACGAAATCCCTAGACATATGTGAGGTATATTGGCAACAAAAATGCATATGGGGGCTCCCTCATTCCAACAAAGGAAAAATTGGAATAATTGATGTAAGCAAAAGGTTTTTGCACCTAATATTTGAAGGATTTGATTTTAGTGACATTTATAAATGATAGAGAAAGGTATAGCTTTGGTCAACATCTCTCATGCCTAACAATCCACTACACCAATAATGGCCCTCCATAGTCACATCACACCTACATTAAATATGTGTGCATGCATCTAATGAAAAATAAAGTAATGAAAGTATAAATGCAACTAATGAATAGTGCACCCAAGTGGGATTTGGATGAAATACAATTCCCAAAACAATTGAATTCCAATAAGGACGCATGAATAATGGTATTGTCTAATAGTTTTAGGTGGTATTGTCTAGTAATTGTAGGCTAACATATGTAGGTAGATTGTGTGCCATAAGTCAAAACAAACTTACAAATATATCTTTGTTTATACTACTAGCATTATTTTATTTAATAATAGATTTATTATATCTATAACTAAGTGATGTATTTAAGTAATTAAATGAATATTGACTTTAAAGAAATATCACATTACCGAGTTTTATAGTAATAAAATAACATTAATTTTCTATTTTATCTTTGAAGTCAGTTAAAATGTAAGGTAAATGGTCAACAATATTATTAAGTTTACCCGTAACTTTAAAATAATGGTCAATAGTATATCATAATTTTGATATTCTTCTCAATTGTTCCATAGCAAAAAATTTCATCATGCTACGTTTCTGAATTTAACAACGTAATGCGTACATATGTAAAATTAAAAACATAATTGATTAAATATACTAAATGATGTCATTTAAATAGCCGAATGTTTTATTCGCATGATATTTTTCGTTTGCCAAAAGCATACATAATTTTCTTTAAACCATAAACTATGGGACAATTGAGAAAATGTTAAAATTATAATATTATAATTAGTCATTTTTAAAAATTATGGAACAAATCAAAATTTGATAAAGCATTACAACTTTTACTTTCCCAATTCTCCACGCAATAACAAGAAATGAGAAAAACTAAAACCTCACTTTGTTAACATGCAAATCATAAACAACTAAAAACAATATTTCAAAGATCTCAACAACTTAAAATATTTATTGGAAGATCACAACAACTAAACTTATTCAAAGACATATGAACTGTCTCAATTCCAAGGTGAGATCTTGTTCTTCGTATCTTTTGATAAAATCCTAGATATGTTTGAAAACAATCAGTTTAATCATAAAGTTTGATCAAATCCTGATAAATCATTACATATATAAAAATAGAAAATTAAATGATAAAATTTCAATTTTTTTATTATCTCATGTTATACTCAGAGCGATATTATTTAATTAGATTACATGAAATAAAATGAAGATAAAAAGCATTTATTTCGATTTATAAGAAAATTATTGGAATTATCTCTCTTTCCAAGGATAGATCTTGACCGTTGATGAATGATGGTGTACAGTCTAGTTCATAGACAAGATCACCTCTCACTTCATTCATTCTTGTTTGCTTTTATGACGCTATGATAATTCCAAGGTTTTCGGTCAGTTTAGTTTATACGACGACCTCGTTTTGTGGGGCCCACACCATCACTGAAACATGAACTCCCCCAGTGGGCCCCGCATCCTCCTCTGTCACAACCTCATAGAGAAAGAAAGATGGAAAAGCAAGTAGGCCCCTTGATTCAGACGCACACACAGTCGTCGGCTGCTGCCCATCCCTTTCCTCATCATGCCATTCCAGAGCAGGCAATTTGCTAAAGATCTCATTTTTATTTGCTGCCCCCCTCTCTCCATATTCTAATCGCCTCATCTCTGTCTCTTTCTCCTTGGTCATGGTAAAAGGTAGCTCCTTTACTCTTGGTTGGTAGAAATTCCATAGTGGAGAGAGACAAAGAGAGTATATTTTTTGATATTTGTATAATTGTGTGTGGGGAAATGGTTCTCTTGCTTTGTTATTAGTGTTTTCTCCTCTGACTTTTATCTGGGCCTTGTTATTTTAACATCACTTCACCTCTCTCACAGAAAAGCTGAGACCTTGCAAAATCTTTCCCCCTCTCTAGCTTAGGTTTGTGGGAAATCTTGATATTGCTTTGTGTTGCAGAGAATGTGTTGTTCTGTTTAAGATTCTTGGCTTTTGGAACATGGGATTTTTTCTTACGTTTTTGCTGCAAAAGCTTGCCATGTTAGATCCCAACTCTGTTTGGAGCTCTTTTTGACTTGGCTTTGAATATTTTAAGGTTTTGGGGAAGTTGTTCTTTGTTCTCTCTCAGATCTATGTAGTTCACTTTTTCAACAGTCTTTTTTTAGATGTTTGTCAGTCTTTTTTTTCCAACTCTTGGGAAATGAGGGGGTTTTATTGATGCTTTCTTTTCTCTGTCTCTTGTTTAATGTAGTTTGTGTTGTGTTTGTGTTTGCTCTGTTTTTTACTATGCAATTCTTGAATTTGATGATTTAGTTTGAGGCTAATGCTCACCTGCAAAATGTGGTTAATTTTGTGTGTATGTTGTTTGAAATTGAAATTTCAGTGTGAAATCAGGATTCTTGCATATAACTCTCAATTAGGGCTGAATAGTAGTAGTACTAATTTTGTTGTGTTTCCATCTTGTGAGAAATCATCTTCTAACCGCGTGGATGTAGCTACACGAGCTACGGACCATCAAAGTCGTATAGAAGTGCTTGTTTTCGTGTAGTTTGGTGAACTGAAATTGCCTTCAAGATTAATCTCCAACTAGTAGTTTTTAATCTCGAATGAATTGGATTTTTACGAGAAAGAAGACGATTAATGGCTTTCTATCCGTGCACTCTCGTTTCATGCTTTTCGAGATGCCTTTTGATGATATATGAATTGATGCATTGTGCAGGAATGGAGCTGCTTTGTAGAAATTCATAGAGAGTTGCGTGTATCTTCCATTTAAACATGACTATGTGTAAGTGGATATTCGACAATGGGAGGGTGAAGACTATGGTATAATCTCAAACTTCGTTGTAGTGCAGAGACATGGCTGACCTAAATGGGGAGATGACCGGTGCAAATGTGTCTCCGGAATGCAGGAAAATCAAAGATTGTGGTGGTCGTGATTATGAGGGCTCAAACAATGTGGGGGCCTTGAAGAGGCTGTTTTCACCGTCAAGATTGTCGGCTGGACAAGGCTTTGAATCAGCGGATAGTGAGAGCCGACAGGGATCGACACTGGCCTCTGAGAATAGCTCAAAATGCCACGAGGCTGATATGCAATCGTCGTCTGTTGGTGTTGGTTCTACGCAGGTGAAGAGTGAGATTAGCACCGAGACACTTTTACCCCCCGGGAGTGGGAGTCTTGAAATGGATATAACGAAGAAGAAGCAGAGGGATCATGTGGTTGGTGGTGAAGACGGGTTAAGTACGAATACGGTTGAGTCTTCATGTTCGAACTCTTTACCTGTTGTGGTTCCGGTTTCCTTTTCCTACCAAAGCTATCAGGAGACATCGAAGGAGGCTTACTTGTTTAGGAACTGTGGGAGCTCAATGGATAGTTCGAACTCTAAGGCCTTTGATCGCAGCCCCGAAGAACCAGTGACTGCCAGTTCTGAGTCAGGAATATCTGCTCAAATCGCGAGCAAAGCTAGAAGAAACGTGAATGCTAGGAGTAGTACGAAGATTTTGTCGTTGGGTGGGAATCAGTCTTCATCGATGATTAATAAACGAGAGAGCGAGGCTTGTCATAGCTGGGATCTTGAGGCAGAAGTTCCGAAAGGGAGCGATGATGTGAAATGCGGTTCTAGAGAAACAACGACAAAGCATGGAATGTCAGGGGAAGGCGGGAGCGTAGTGGCAACGAAAGGGAAGACGGGCTCTGAGGTGATGGACAAGAACAATGATGAGATTCGAGCGAACGAATCTGCAGATTCATCAATAGCAGAACAGGGTAAGAAACCCGTGAAAGATGAGGATGACAAAGCTATTGCTGGATTTGATCTCAACGAAGACTTGAACGCGAGTGAGCTAAACGACTGTGATCAGCCGGCTTTGCCTTTTGTGCCATCTCACAGTGTGATACACGTCGTAGCAAAACCCGTAATACCAAGTGGTAGACGGCCTATGATGCCATTAAAATTCGAAGGGAGCCTAGGCTGGAAGGGTACTGCCCAAACGAGTGCTTTTCGTTCCACAAATCACAGGCCAAAAGGCCTCCAGGGTTTCACCGGAATCGACCTCAATGTTGCCGTTGAAGATGATATTGCTGCTTATGGGACTCCAACGGAGCGTGCTTCGACTTTGCAAGACTCTCATCCAGATGCCGACAGGAAGCAAGCCAAGAGCCCCTGGATCGATCTCAACTGCCTCGACAATGCAGCTGAAGAGTTTCCTCAGCCTTCAATCCAACCTATATTGGAAAGCTCTCCGTTGGTAGACTTGAACTTGGACACGGGGAGGTCCAACAACGGCCATTGGCTCGGCCAAGCTAGCCACTTCCCAAATCCAGGATTGCGTGATTTCAGTTTCAACAGGAACATTTATTTGGCTGATTTGAATACCATACAGCATATGGCCAACAACGGCCATACACTAATGGCTTCACCGCAGTTTCTCCAGCGAATGGAGCTCGTTCCACAACATACCTTACCATCCATCGTCAACCAGTCCAGATATTTCCACGAACACGGCTCATTGTACAACACCCCTCATCCGGGCCAATTTGTTCACGAGAATATCAGTAGTAGCAAGAACGCAACCAAACTCGAGCCTAAGACAGAAGACCTCTTGTCAGCAAGCGGGAGCAAGAGCGACAGGCCTAGGTATTTCCCGTTTCTTTCTAAAGAACCCCCGATGGGTGAACGTATGATGAATCAAGAAGCCTGGTACGCGGCCTCCTTGAAACGGAAGGAGCCCGAGGGAGGGCTCGACTGCTTCCACCTCGGCTACAAACAGCTAATCTGATTCGTTCTTACACGACTAATCGAGTATGCATGGGGATTCCCTGATTCAGCCATCAAGAACCTTGCTCAGCTATGTTTAGTAAGTTTATCATATTCCACAAATATTTTTCCCTTTCACATTGCTGAACTTGTGTATATAAATTTATGCTTTTTGTTTGAGCATAGTTGTAGAATACATTGATGATACCTTCAAGATTCAATTTTTATTCGACGAAATTCATTGCTTTAGTATATGCTTTCAAATTTGTGCAACTTCTCTATCTCAACCTAAAACGGCCTTCAACAATTGCTTGCATGATCTGTTAGGAGAGCAGCTCCGGCCCGTTTAGGATCGCTCTCTTGGGCTAGTTTATTAGAGCTCTTTTGTAGTGGACTCGTTGTGTTAAGAGAACATTTCCCGCCTCTCTTGATGTTGCTCTGTTGTTCTCTGCAGTCTTTAGATTTTAGTACAAGTTATTATTATTTGCTTAGTTGTTCATTATCATAAGGAGTGTATGTTGTGAGCCGTGACCTACTTAGTTTTAGGAGTTACTCCTTCCGCCCCCTTCAAAGTGACACATTTTCATTTTGTTGGAAGTTCCACTCAAAGTGAAATTTTTTGTTTTGAATCAGACGGAGGGAGTATTGTTTTTTTTTTTTCTTCAGTTTTTTGATTATTTTGTGTTTGAATGCCAGCACATCCGTCTTTACTCCGTGTCACATTGGTTTTTAACTAGAAACCCCGAAGCCATGTTACTATAGACGGCTCAGATTTGACCCGTATGAGGCTTGGTAACTTAGCCTTTATATTGTTACAAAATGGCATAGGACCACAAGGTTGGTTTGCAGTTATCCATTGAAGAATCTCTTTTTGCTTTCTTAAAGATCACTTTAGATGAAGAAAAGTTGAATATGCAGGAGGAATCTTGACACCCAAATGCATATTCTTGAATAGCTTTAGCTTTAGCTTTTTTTGTGCCATTTATCACAACGGTGAATAATCTTGATGAGAGATGGTACTGGAAAGAGATGGGATGATATTCCATCTATCTTTGTTTTTGTTGTATATGTGTTGTTATCGGGTTTTTGAGACTCAATCAGCTGGGTGTAATTCTATAGCGAGGGCATCACAGATTCACAGTGATGTCCCGAAACTCGAGTCCGATTTCAATCATAATTTTATTTTTCAGCTGTCGAAACTCGAGTCTGATTTCATAATTTTATTTTTCAGCTAGGTAAACAAGTCTCATTTTAGCCAATGCAACAACAAAATTTTAGTCCCATTTTATCCACATGTTATTATTCTATAATTTCATATAATTATATAAAGTTTGATATTTGTACAAAATATATGACTAAAGTTTGATATCCGTAAAAAATAAGTGACTAAAATATGTGTATAAATACACTACTATCTCTTAAATAGGAGAAAAAATTCAGCGCTCCAGGCATACCACGGTGGACAGATGACGTGGTATGCCCTACTAATAAGATTTTGACAACTAGATATATACATGGACCATACTTCCATCTATTAACGCACGTTGATTCACATATATAGAAATTTTGCATGTCCCTTATGTAACACATATATCTTCTATATGCATACATTAATTACGCTTTATTTAATGCAATTATATCTTTCACATTAAATAAAGATTGTGGAGAGAAATTTACACAAGTAATAGTGTTATCAATTTACCTGGTGGAAATTATTTTTTATTGCTAGCATTGCATATAGGAGTATTATTTAATGACTTTTTTTTGCCTTATTGTTAGAATCGTGCACAATTATAAATATGTATGATTATACAGTATAATTGTCATTTTATTTTTTCATGCACATTAATTTGCTAATATTTACATTTTATGCTAAAAAATATAAAGATATTTAATAAATTTAAGCTGGCCAAAAACTATTTTTACTATATTAAATTTTCATTAGTATACCATAAAATATCACTATAAACAAAATAGAGTGAGAGATTGTCATAATAAATAGGAATTAAATTTTAAAAAAAATAAATAAAATTATTATACTCAAAATCACCAACCATAAAGTTCAATCATATCAACACTAATCGATAGTTTGTACATTAAATATTTTTATAAATAAAATAGTTTCAAGAGTTTTGTGATGACTCTAAATTTGAACTAGTATTTATTTATTTATTATACTGTTTATAAAAATATTTTATGTTAGCAGTAAAAAATACTTCCCATCATATAAATTGGTGATGTACTTATATATATATATACTTGTGTAAATATTACTCTACAATCTTATTTGATAAAAATGGTTTAAATGCATTGAATATAGGGTAATTAATGCTTGTATATATGGCTATTTGTGGACATGTAAAATTTCTATATATGTGAAGCCACCGTGTGTTTATAGGTGGAGGTGAAGCCATGTAGATATTTAGTTGTTAAAATTTTATTGATAGGGCATGCCACATCGGCTGTCTTGGAGCGCTGAATTTTTTCTAAATAAGTTGTGAATTGCCCTTTTTAGAATGTCAGAAATTTGTGAGTGCAAAATAATAATGCCTTGTTTGTAAAAAAATCAGTACTTGAAATCTGACTCAACCTGCAATCAAATGATGTCAGAAATCTTGAAATTTTTAAGACCCATTGAGTTTTTTGTTGTTTTTTATTTGGTTGTGTAATTCTAAAAATTCCAATACTTGGAAAAATGAGCCAAAAGCAAGCTGATCAATTCCTATCTTAGTTTTAAGATAGAGACAAATTACAAAGCATACATTCTCTTCCTTTTAGAGATTCCCTTTTGCAGTCCTCTCTCTCTGTATATACACATACGCATAGATACATTTATTAGGGAAGAGTAAGACTATAATTTTACACTTAATATTACGAATAATTTTCAAATTTGGAAGTTATAATGGAGTAACATTTTAACTTTGATATATTCCACGGACAAGTCTATACTCAAAATTAATTACTGTCTAACAGAAATTATTCAACTATAATCTCCTCTTTCCAATCCAACTCCTTTTAAGATCAAATGGACAAAGAATCCATGAGGAAAAAGTTGATAAGCAAAGAGGAAAAAAGTTGATTTCCCATGAAAGATAAATCCCATTGAAATCTTTGCAGAATATATCACACACACAACACACAGTGTTCAAGCATAGAGATATATACCTATGTTAGGACCAATTTTATATTGCAGCAAAGACAATCACCTCTTTCCTTACCAACATTTTACAAATGTACCTTCATCCCTTGCCCTGTTTTCCATGACTCTCCCTCTTCCCTCTCCTCTTCTATTCACCATCTTCATCCAATCCTAACTAATCCTCTCTCTCTCGATGGCTACTAAACTAGTGGTTGAAGTTCTCGACGCCACGGACCTCATGCCGAAAGATGGCCATGGCAGCGCCAACCCCTTCGTTGAAGTCGAGTTCGAGGGGCAGCGCAAGCGAACTTCAACCAAGCACAAGAGCCTCAACCCTACTTGGAATGAGAAGCTAGTTTTCAACGTTAAAAATCCCATTGCTCTGCCAACTCAGTCCATCGAGGTCTTCGTCTACAATGACAACAACCACGGCCACCACCGGAACTTCCTTGGGAAGATACGGATATCCGGCTCCTCCGTGCCCTCCTCCGAGGACCAGGCCGAACCCCAGAGTTACCCTCTCGACAAGAGAGGCATCTTCTCCCACGTCAGGGGCCACCTGGCCCTCAGAGTGCACGCCCTGCATGGCCAGTCTAGCTCGACAGACGAATCGTCTGTCGAGCCAGACCAGGAAGAGGCTCCTCCTCCTCCTCCTCCACCGTTGGAGCACAAGACTAATGACGAGAGCAAGAAGGAGAGGGGAATGAGAACCTTCTACTCTCTCGGGACCGGCTACGGGAGTGGGGTTCAGGCCCCCACTCCCAAGCCAGAGCCTACATCTGCATCAGCTGTGACAGTGATGCAAATGCTGGCCCCGGCCCAAAAGCCAGAGTACGAGGTGGTGGAGACCACCCCGCCTCTGGCTGCGAGGCTGGGTTACTGGGGGAGGGACAAGACTGCGAGCACCTACGACATGGTTGAGCCGATGGAGTACTTGTACGTCAGCGTCGTCAGGGCGATGGACCTCCCGGTGAAGGACGTCACAGGGAGCCTCGACCCGTATGTCGAGGTGAAAATCGGAAACTACAAGGGTGTCACGAAACATTTCGAGAAAAATCAAAACCCTGTATGGAACAAAGTGTTTGCATTCTCTAAAGAGATGCTGCAGACAAGCTTGATTGAGGTGACAGTGAAGGACAAGGATGTGTCAAAAGACGACCTTGTCGGGAAGGTGACGTTCGAGGTGCCCGACGTGCCTACACGTGTGCCCCCCGATAGCCCCCTTGCCGCGCAATCTTATAAACTGCTCGACAAGGAGGGGCAATTGTTAAAGAGAGGAGACATAATGCTGGCGATATGGATGGGGACTCAAGCAGATGAGGCCTTCCCAAGGGCATGGCACTCGGATGCCTACACCATAAACGAGGACGACATGATAACGACACGATCAAAAGTTTACTACACCCCAAGGATGTATTACCTGAGGGTTCATGTGATTGCTGCTCAGGATTTAGTCCCTTCAGACGAGTCGAAGCCGCCTGATCCGATAGTCAGGGTGGAGATCGCAGGGCAGGGGAGGACGACGAGGGCGGCCACAACAAAGGGGGTGAACCCGGAGTGGAACCAGGAGCTTATGTATGTGGCGTGTGAGCCTTTGAACGAGTATATACGCGTTAGCGTGGAGGATAACGCAGCCGGTGGGGAGACGATAGGGAGGTGTTTGATCCCGGTGAGGGACGTGCCGAAGAGAGTTGAGACTACTAAGCTGACTGATGCTAAGTGGTATGTTCTGCAAAAGGTGTCTGTGGCCGGAAACGAGGAGGATCAGAAGAAGGATAAGTTCGCGAGCAGGGTGTTGCTCCGGCTTAGTATTGATACCGGTTATCATGTTCTCGATGAGTCGATACACTTGGCTAGTGATCTTCAGCCGGGGGCAGGGCAGCTACGAAAGGCGAGTGTGGGGATTCTTGAACTCGGGATATTGGGGGCACGGAACCTTCAGAAAATGAAGGGGAAGGAAGGGAAGCTCACGGATGCATATTGTGTGGCTAAATACGGAAACAAGTGGGTTCGGACGAGGACTCTGGTGGATAACTTGCACCCTTTGTGGAACGAGCAGTACACGTGGGACGTGTACGACTCGTGCACGGTGATCACGATAGGTGTTTTCGATAATAATCATGTAAACGGTAGGGATGGGAAGGATCAGCGGATGGGGAAGGTCCGGATTAGGTTATCCACCTTGGAAACCGATCGGGTCTATACACATGCCTACCCGCTCCTCGTAATTACCCCCTCGGGGCTAAAGAAGAACGGGGAGCTCCACCTGGCAATCCGCTTCACGTGCACCGCGTGGGTCCACATGCTGGCCCAGTACGGGAGGCCACTCCTCCCGAAGATGCACTACATCCAACCAATCCACATCAAGCATGTGGAGCTACTCCGCCACTTTGCCTCCACCATAGTGGGGTCCACCCTGGGCAGGGCAGAGCCCCCACTGGGTGGAGAGGTGGTGGAGTACATGACGGATGCGGACAACCACATCTACAGCATGAGGAAGAGCAAGGCCGCCTTCCACCGCCTCATGCTGGTGATCAACGTCGTCCAAGACGTTGCCACGTGGTTCCGTGACATCTGCCTGTGGAAAAAGCCCCTGACGACGCTGCTCGTCCACTTGTTGCTGGTGACACTCATCTGCTACCCCGAGCTGATCTTCCCGACGCTCTTCCTCTACCTCTTCTCCATCGGGATGTGGAACTACCGGCTCAAGCCGAGGCACCCTCCCCACATGGACGCGGCGCTCTCCCAGGCAGAGGGCGCCACGTCAGACGAGCTAGATGAGGAGTTCGAGCCGTTCCCCACGCCTCAAAATAGGCTGCTCGACATAGTGAAGATGAGATACGATAGGATAAGGACCGTGGCTGGCCGGGTTCAAACCGTGTCCGCGGACATGGCGATACAAGCGGAGAGGATCCTCTGCTTGCTTAGCTGGAGGGATCCGAGGGCGACCGCGATATTCACTGCCTTCTCTTTCATGTGGGCTGTGCTTCTCTACATTACGCCTTTTCAAATCATCGCGCTACTAATCGGCCTCTTTGTGCTCCGCCACCCCAAGTTCAGGTACAAGGTGCCGCCGATTCCGGTTAACTTCTTCAAGAGATTGCCGTCGAGATCAGACTCCCTTCTCTGAGCAAAAATCAGTAGTGAATGAATAAATCAAATAAATCTGCAGCAATAGCAACAGAATCACAAGCACATTTTAGTTCCAATGTATTAAGCATACCAGTTTGTTTTTCCTCATTTATCTGTTTGTAATAAGAGTGTTTTTAATCTAATGAAATTGGTTTCTTTCTTGTTAGGCAATCTGTCAAACAATGGAGTGCACTGTTGAAACTGCTACATTTGTGGTTGGGAACATTTGGAATTGAAAATTTTGGAATTTGAATTTCACAAGTAGAATTCCAAATAGTCATAAAATTAGATAGTTTTACTATATCACTTCACACACAATACACACACTACACGCATTTCACACAGTATACACGAACTTCACACACTGCTATATATAAAGTGAGTGTGTGCACAAATTATTCAAATTCAATTCCATATCAATTACTTCATTTTACCAAATCTGTGTACCAAACGGACCTTTTCAACAGTGCACTTCATTTGTTAGACATTCTTCTTAGACATTTCTTCAAACAGATGCCCTTAAACTTTGTACATAGGGCATAAATAGATAACTAGTGAAGTCTTATAAATGAAAAATAACTTACACTTGAGCAATTTGAAATGACATCAAATGACCTAATTTTAGGTTCACTTTACATAAGGAAAACTAGCAAATCTTAATTCCAGTATCATCAAACACCTCCACAGTGAATTTCAATTTGCCAATATATTTAAAGCTTAAAAGGTTAGTGACTTCCAAATAATTTTCTTGATAAAATCTCTCCCATCCATCATCTAAATAAAAGCCATCTTCTTTCTTCAATAACTTCATTTGCCATTCGCCTCTGCCAGCGATTCTTAGAGTCGCATTTCCCTGTTTACGTCTTCCCATTTGCTGCAAAAATGATATTGGAATTCTCTACCAAAAAAGTCAATAAAAATTGAGTCAGTATAAAAACGGCAAATTGTAAGAAAAAAATACTATGATTTTGGTCAAATTTTAGTTAGTCCAAAAACTTAATAAAAATATTCGTATGTGTTCTAATATTTTCGTAGAGATCTAATTTGGACGTAATTGTATCTTATGTAACATTCATAAATTCTACGAGTACGAAACTATTTGTGAATTTTATCATTTTCTGAACACAATTAACAAATAACTAAACCATATCCTTAATTTGAAACACATATACATCAAATCAATAGTAACATGTTACAAATAGTCAAATAGGAAATCACAATATTTCATCAAAGATTGAGAAATTTTAAAACTCAAAATTTACAGCTGATTTAAAACCGTAGGATAAAAAAAATTTAACCAAAATTTATGATTTTTTTATAATTTGCTCTTTAAAAGATAATATAAAATGAAATTCTTTCGGGTGGAGGAATTAGCTTTTCATGGAAAAGGAAATTATATGATTTCTTTACTTATAGATATTTTAGGGGATAAAATTTGTCAGATTTAATTCTGAAAGAAGACTCAAATAATGGACATTTAGCCTTAGATATATGAGAAAAAAAAGATTACACAAGTCGGAATCTATAAATAAAAAAGTTGAGAACAAAAAAAAAAAAAATTAGAAAATTACCACGCCACAGGTGAGTGTGCCAGGCATGATAATCTTGTAAAAGCTTTGTCGATGGAATTCTTGATTTGGAACTGAGTTGTTATCATCGCCCATTTTTCGAGAGCTATATTATAGTTGAATAAAAATATAATGGTTTTGATGTATGATGAGTTTCTGAGCATTTGTTGAATTAAACACTCAAAGTAGAAAAAGAATTTTAATTTATTCTGCCGTAAATAGATACTTACAGATAGGAGTTGAGTGTTTTCATTTAATACATATATTTAATCTGTATGCGGAATTAAATGAATAATCATTTATTGGAAAATTGCATTCACTGATAAATCATAATTTAATACTCCTTTCAACGAAATAATGTCCCTGCCATTTTCTAATGGTGTGTAACCAATTCTTCTCCTTATCAAGTAGTATATCACTAATCATTAATAGCAACTTTCTAATAAATAATTATTCATTTAATTCCGCAAGACAGATAAAACCTAGCTATATTAACATAAAAATACACAATTCCTATGTCTAAGGTAGCAAAATAAATTTAAAATTCTATTCAAATGATGAATAACTATTATACTCATAGGGGTGTGTTAGGTTGCTAACTCTACCATTAGTTGCTAACTACAATCAGATCTGATCCGTCAGATTTAGAGATGTGCGGCCAAGATCTGATCTCCATGCGATGTCAACAGCTTTTGTAAATTATGTCAACTAAGATCAACTAGGGGTAAAATTGTCAGTCCCTATTAAACACAAAATCACGCCTACCTCACTTATCTTCCTCCCATTTTGAAAAAAAACTTTCTCATTCTCTGCTCCATCTCTCTCGACAAAACGCCTTCGCAAATCCTTCGCAATTTCTTCAAATTAATCAATAGAGGAACGGGAAGATAGCTCTAGTTTCGTCAGATTGACTTCACAAACCCTACACAAATTCTGTTTGCGGTTGAAAATTTTAATAAATAACGAGGAACGGAGCCAAAAACGCTGCCGAGTTTTCCAAAGGTTCAATTATTTCATTTTTCTTTGTGAGATTTGTCTATTTCACCGATTGTTTGTACGATTTGAATATTTCATTATTTGTGAGATTTGAAAATTGAATATCTGATGAGTTCGATTTTTGCAATTTTAGGTTGTTTAGGAAGTTATGTGCGATTTCTACCATTCCATTCAATCAAACGCACATTGAAAATCAAACAGATTTGAGCACCGACTGCCAGGATTTCAGATGCAGATAGAGAAAGAATCTTCTGTTTTGTTTTCTGGATGAATTTCTCTTTTCTAGTTTTAGCTCTTAAATTTCACCTATGTCCATGTCAAGTCCATTATAACTCGTACGATATTCATTTAATGTAGTGTGGTTATTTCTTGTTTTTTATTTTTTGATTCTTTAACTAAATGGTGGTTTCAATTTAATGGAGTAGTATTGTGTTGTAGTAACATCACTACCACTATTTGTGTCCCGATCTTCAAGTGTCGAAATAAGCCTCTCGAGCATGCTATTCATAAAAAGGAAGTTGCATTCTCAAGTGAACTCAATTGGCTGACCTAGGTATGTGTTGGGACTACCGCAGCGGAAGACACGGAAACCAAACAGGTCCTAGACGGATCTATTTAGGTGATTATGCATTCGACTCCAATTTCATGCAATTTACATAGATCTATAGATATAACATCAAATAAACACATAATCATGCAATTTGATGTAGATTCGATTGTTACCTCATTTTGATCCATCATAGGATCGAAGTTGCTAGCTGCACCACCCGGAGATCCTTGGTTTATCGACCGTGAATCTTCCAACCTATTCCCTAGTCCTTGATTACTCATCCGCGTGGGCGGATCTCGAACAATCAAAATAGTCTTGATGAGATCTAGGAAGAACACTACACCAATCTATCTATCTCGATTCAATTCTATGGATTAGAATGAACAAGACTAGAACAAACCAAAACCCTAGATCTCCTTGTTCTATGGCTCGAAAATCGAGGCAAGAAGGAGAGAGAGAAGCCGAGTGATCGGCGGCTAGGGTTAGGGTTTAGGGTGTAACTTGTGGTGTATTGTGTGCTAGGGTTTCCACATCTCATCACTATTTATAATGGACTTGTTGGGCTAGGTTGGGGATCCATGGAATGACTTAAGTGTTGGGCTCACCCATTAGATAAATTACTAATTAAATCAAATGACCCATGATTTAATATATTATCAATGGAATATTATTTTATTCCACTAAAGAATAATATTGCACTCACACTTAAATCACCAAATTACATATAACTTGGGTCCATTTTATTTTATAATATTTCCCGCGTTTAAGATTATCTTGATCCATCAATTTAATTCTTTTGTCTGCTATGTGACTAGAATTAAATTAATTCTCCAAAGAGTTTTTCTAGTTTGAAACTTTATTTATTATTCGTGGAATAAATTCCAACTGCGCAGATTTCTGAATAATAAATTCCTCTTTCAAACACCTCATTGGGGATCACCCTTTTAGGGATTTAATCATACCACACTGGGCACGCGAATTCTATGAAATAATATTCCAATACCTTCATGTTATTTAATTACTACCACCCAAGATATCATGAACTTGAGTTACGTACAAACTCTCACATATTGATAAGTCAAAGTGGCGTTTGATTGAATAAACAATATTGATATTAATATCATAGACTAGAAAATACTAAACTTTCTGAAATATATTCTTTCAGTAGATAGCAATAAAGAATACATTTCGGATTAGATCCTTTCAGTGCTTTACCACACCGGTGTTACTAATCTCTTCTTAGGTAAGAGAGAATTATCACAAACACCGCAACCGTACCAATAGGTAGCCAAAGCCTATCTAGGTTGTGAATACGTTTTTCTTCTTACTAGATCTGGCCAAGTCCCCTACTGGAAAACTCATGAGGAGATTCATCGAATTTCCCTACTTGACCTTCTTAGTAAAAAGCCTTAGACTTGTTTATTATATTTCAATAATAAACCATTATATTATATTATTTATTCTCATAAATAGGTAAACAAGTGGACGTGGCGTTTCTCGTATACATGCACAAGCTGACTGTACAAAGGCATGTACGCTCGAAGCATCTTTTAGTATACAAACCCCAACAGTATGGCCTCAACTCAGCCTTGCATTGTGGAACAACCAATTCTACAACACAATTGAAAAATATCAACGGACTGAATACTAAATGTCAATAAACAATATTATCAATGTCAACAAACAGTATATGAGATCTCAACAACAATATTATCTATGTCAAGAGGCAGTATACAGAATGTCAACAGACAATATTACCAATATCAACTTGCTTTACATTGAATGTCAACATGCAATATACATGATGTCAATAGACTATATTACCAATGTCAACATATCAACAATGGATATTCCAAAATATCGATTACCAATAAATTACTAAATTCATAAAACAGATGAAATAATTCTAAGATTAAACATTCTCTCGGGTATGTGCTACATGAAGAATCCATAAGAAAACAGATTAGACGTCGATTATGAGATGAAAGTCAATTTCAAACTAAAAGAAACAAGTAAACTCAATCGATTAAAAACAAAATCTGATTGAGCATTGATTAAATCAACATAAAACATGAATGTCGACAAATTCTACAACACAACTGAAGAATGTCAACAGACAGTATAAGAGATGTTAATGGACAATATTACTAATGTCAACAGGCTTTACACTAAATGTCAACAGACAATATACAAGATGTCAACAGACTATATTAACAATGTCAATAGAGCAACATCGAATATTCCAAAATATAAATACTAGATTCATAAAACAGATGAAATTCGAAAAATAAACCTTCTCTCTTTATGTGTTAGATGAAGAATTCATAAGAAAACAGATTGAGCGTCGGTTATGAGCTGAATTCAACCTCAAACTACAAATATGATTGAGCATCGATTAAATCAACCCCAAATTGGCCGATTCAATCAAAATAAGCAGAATCAACAGAATTGATCATCCAATTTTGCTAGATTTTCATTGTATCGCTTTGCTGGTCACATTCAAGTTCAGAAAATTTAATCATGCAGTTTATGAGAAATAGAATCACAAATTACGGCAGATTTGATTGGGATCATAAAATTATGATAGATTTCATCTTGAATTAGGAAAAGATTTCGTCGAGGAATTGATTTGCAAAGAAGAAGATCACGTAAAAATTGAGAGCACAATCTGCATTCATGCACTCAATATTAATATGACATATATGCCCTTTTGATAATAAAAATTTAATTTAATAAAGCCACATGAAAAATTGTGGACCACAAGATGCTAAAGAATTAGTGGTTTAGAAGTAGTTGTAGTTAGCAATTAGGAGATGAGTTAGCAATTGATCACTCCCCTATACTCATATATATTATTTAATCATATTATTATCAATATTAAATAGTATTCAAATTATAACCTGCAGATAATTATACATATAAGGCTGGGGAGTGTTATATTGCTAACTCAATACCTAATTGCTAACTACAACTAAATAATAGCCATTAGATATTCAAATTAAGGGCCTAGATCATCAACCATGAAATGTCAATACGATCAACAAAAAACGTCAATAAAGCCATATGATTAATTCCATAAAATATCAATATGGGTATTAATGTCAATTAACTACATGTTTAATTATAACTAACTTTTAAAAGAAATCCCAAAACGTTAAATTCATATAACATATATCAAATTAAAGATAATTTTTTAAGGATTCCAACGATATCATACATGCATATGTTCCGACGTCAAAATTTGAAAAAAAATTCGAAATTTTTCAATTTTTTCGTAGAGCAGAAATGTCAACATACTATATAAAATATGTCAATATAATACATGTAGAATGTCAATATAAGCAATGGGTTAACATTCTCAAAGCATTGTGTTGATATTTCCGAAACACTATATTGACATTTTCATCTAAAACGTCAATAAAGCCATATGATTAATTCCATAAAATATCAATATGGGTATTAATGTCAATTAACTACAAGTTTAATTATAACTAACTTTTAAAAGAAATCCCAAAACGTTAAATTCATATAACATATATCAAATTAAAGATAATTTTATAAGGATTCCAACGATATCATACATGCATATGTTCCGACGTCAAAATTTGAAAAAAAAAATCGAAATTTTTCAATTTTTTCGTAGAGCAGAAATGTCAACATACTAAATAAAATATGTCAATATAATACATGTAGAATGTCAATATAAGCAATGGGTTAACATTCCCAAAGCATTGTGTTGATATTTCCGAAACACTATATTGACATTTTCATCTAAAACCCTAATTTGGCGTTTTTTTTTTATCTTTTTTTATTTTATTAATAAAAACGAAAATTACACGTGACAAATTATAGACCACACGTTTTCTAAAATCTTATGACCTTAAATTAGTTGTAGTTAGCAATTAAGTGATGAGTTAGCAATTGATCACTCCCCACTGTGTATCGCATAAATATTACACTATTTCGAGTCAAATCAACTATGCACTTGATTTTAGTTTGTATTTCTAATTTTGAAATAACTAGAGTGCAGGTTTGGTTGCATTTTATAATACACTAACTTTTAACCCCATTTCATTTTCCACAGGAATTTTCAGTTTTTTTTTTATTAAAACAGAATGTGTGTCATCGAGATGCCATTTCAATCTCGAGACGTCTAAAATAAATTACGATAAAAAATTTAAAAATATTTATATACACACTGTTTCACAATCTTCCACACACAGCAACGATTAGCACATGTATGATTATGCAAATAAAAATATGTTTGTATATAAGCAGCTTACATGATTTTAATCTGAAAACCAGTCTTCCTTGTAGGCTGCCTTTCAAAGCTTTTGCAGCCGGTCTTCTCCTATGATCCACCGCGTCAACTGGCTAGGATCCGCAACGAGGGCGCTGCACGACTTGGGGAAAACCCCGAGATCAGCGCTGACTCGGTCGCACCCGTTGAGAGCAGCTTCCATGTCTTCCTCAATAGCAGTATCGCCATCGTCCATGCAGTCGACCATGTTCACACGAAGAAGATCGCCATAGTATTTCTCTTTCTCGAGATCGTTCTCGAAGGGCTCCATTGCAGGGCCCTGCAAGTTCAGCAACTCAGACGTGACGGAGATGCGGTTGGGAATAAAATTTAAAAAAAGCAGGAAAGCAATTTCATATGCTACATGGTAGAAGAATTAAATATAAACACATCAAGGGTGACTGCAATACACAGGAAAGGAAATTTTCCAGGTGTCGTGAACGCAGAACCTTTCGTTCAGCTAGACTAGCAAAAGATATCAGTCTAATATCAAGTTTTCGTGCAATTGGATGATCCCTACCTGAATAAGTTCGGCATAGTGCTGATAAGTCTCGCTGCTTTCGTCTTGATCACCCAGTAATGAGCCTCCGTACCAACCACTAGCCTCGTCAACTGTTGTCATCGCCATGTATCTATAAAACAAGATGATCTTATAAGCATGAAATATCGAGCATTCTTGGGCTATATATGGATATGATACTATCAATGAGATCGAAGAACTCGAAAAGAAGAAATATCATGCATTAAAGAGAGGAGATTACTGCTGGAAGACATCTTCTTCATTGCTTTCAACTTTCGGAGATAGTAAATTAAGGTCGTATAAGTTAACAGTTTTCATCTCTTCATGAGCCCCATTGCTTGAAGATTCGTTGGAAGTCACCTTTGGTGCAGAGCTACTTTCTTCGTATTTCCTCTGACCAAAAAGCCAGTTTGGACTTTTTAGCTGTATTTCGCTGCAACAGTTAAGTAAACGAAATAAGGGGTTAAAAAAGAGCAGAACAATTGCCAAGTCCATAATAACTTCACTCCGGATAGCTGCTTACGCTGCATCAGGTGCGACGCCAACGTTTCCTGATTTTTGATCTAGCTCGCTGCAAAGCCGCACATCCTTAATATAGCTACATGTTCTTTCTATCAATTTATCGAATGATGTCAACTTCATACGTGAGAAATCCTCTCGACAAGCAGGAACTGGGGCCAAAGGAGTTCGTGGTACTGATGGCTTGGCATCATCGATTGTACTGTTATTCGGCATTAACAGAAAATAATATCATTTCACAGATCAATCAGCAAAAGGGAAATTTTAATCTAAGAATAGTTCACCATATCCACAATTGAATAACGTGCGTATGCATTTTATAGAACCCGTAACTTGATGCTAAAAAGGTAAATGATAAACGAACCAGTGTGCTAACATAACTGCTTAGATTTACCTTTCAGGCATAAGATCATCACCGATCCCAGACACGTGAAGGTAATAATCAGAATCCAACTCCCACAGGGCGGGCTTTCCTTCTTGGGGCTGGAAGTAACCCAAGAATCTGTTTAATCATAAGTAAATAGACTTAGAAACATAACTTTTTTCGAAGAGAATAACTAAGTCATGAGTTTAAGAGAAAATCGATTAACTCACAAATTTATTGCATCCTGCTTTTCACCATCAGTGTAAGCGTTACTGTAGTATCGTTTTATAGACTTCAAGAATTCCCTAGACTGCGTTGTAGCTTTCCATTTCCCCTGCCTCTCTGGGAATACCTAAGTTTTTTGTGAAAAAAGAACAGTTCAGTCTAATCATTCTCCAAATGGTAATTAAAAATAGTAAATACTTCGCCATGATATGATTTGGCTTTTGGGGGAATGGTATACTGTATTATGTGCTGCTGAGCCACCATATTGCTGCGCTAAGGCATCACCCATGCTCTGGTACATATCCATGAGAGCAGCAGCAATGCTGCTATCAGCATCGATCTTTGGATTGTCTGCCAAACCTAATGCATGAAGTTGGCGACCCAGAGCTGCTAAACCATAAGCATATTGGGCAACATTTGTCCGATCCAAGCAGTCAATGCAGTTTGTACGCAGAACTCCACTTTGAAACTGTGGTGCTGCTTTACCATCAATTTTGTTCCTATTAAGTTGATTACTTTCAGACTCCTTATCTTGCTTAGCTAAGGCATCGGAGGCACCACTAACCCTTGAAATATCACTAGAATTAGCTCTTAGATCTCTAAGAGATGACTCTCTGTATAAAATTAATGCATTGTTAGTTCAGGTAGCGCCCTTTGGTTGGTAAAGCTGGTTTACCATTAAAGCCATGCAGAAGCAATGAAACTCTACCTAGCAGTGCTAGTTCGAGAGAGTTGAATGGTCCTCTTTTTTGTGACCGAAGGTTTTCCACTGTAATAGAATCCAGTTAAGTCGAGTGCTTCACTTGCAACTGCACCCAAAACTGCCAAGACATTGGCAGACTTGCTGAAACACGTAGAGAACAGTTAGTGGGATACAAGAAATGATGGACATTGCACATACAGGCCCCAAAAAAGCACACATACGTCTTTGCGAACTTGTGGAAGTCCCAATGGATAAATTTAAGTTGATTTTCTTCTATAAGAATCTGATTTAGATAGCCCACTGCATTAGCAAACTCACGCCTTAGCATCATTTCTCGGGGTCTTTTCTCAACTGTCTGGAATTAAATCAGTAAAACCAAGGGAAAGAGAAAAGCTGTCTCAGCTCTCAAAGAACAGATAAAGGCAATCAAGAAACAATATAATCATTCAGACACTTGAGACAAGCCAGCAAAATGCCGTTGAAACCTTAATCAGATTAAGAACAATTATTGGATTTCCGTATCTCCTTGCCAAGTCTTCAAAATGCAGTTTAGTTGCTTCATATGTAGGATCATATCTTTGCACTGCAAGTTGAAAACCAATGATATTAAAGATAGCTTATAAGGAAATAGCCATACATTCTGAATAAAAAATTGACAGCATAAAAATGGTACTCCTCTCACATATGATATCAGGCTTGGGACTAAATCTTGAAGCCTCTTGTGACCAGAAAAGAGGAATAGAGCCCCTCATCTGTACAACAGAACTCATTTTCCCTTTGCACGACCCAGCTTCTTCATCAAGTACAACTTGTTCTGTTTCAACATCATTGGCTACCCGTCCATGATCATTAACTCCTCGCTTTAAATAACTATACAAGAAGCAAATAAGGTTTCACTTAATGGTCATGAAGGCAACTCTTAGCTTTTGGGAAATAAACATAAAATCTTGAGAAACAAAATCTGTCCACGACTCCACAAGCCAAAGCTAATTAGTTCATCCATATAAAAGTATGTATGAGGAAAAGTTTTTGGTGTTGAGAAAAGAAAGCAAAAAGAACGAGGTTTAGATCACTAGAAAAGAAAATTAGAAATCTCTATCCAGTTCCCATAATGAAATTTACCATTGTTTTTGTTGCTGTAGTTGTCAAGATAGTACAGCAAAAAAAACACAGACATCATAAATCTCTTTATGTTGTTTACAAGAACACCCACAAAGTTAGTAAATGATAGATGCATCTTGAGGCTAACAACAGATCGAAAGCCATGAAGCATGAAATTAACTCTACCGCGTCCCAGCAAAATGGCGAGAGCGTCTGGACACCAGAGTAACACTAAAGTCTCTTCCAAAAATTGATAGCCTGACCTGAAATTAATTGGACAAAAGTTCCATAATGAAAAAAGCTATTCTGTATGAAATCTGGATCTCGATAGATAATCAACTAAGGTAAGAAACCAAGTTCCAGTCAAACAAAATTTTACTTTTTTAAGGTTTTCAATTCAAACTACCTACCTGCTTAAAATTCCCATGTACAAGAGCTATTGTCCAAATGGTGTTGTTGCACCTTGACCGTATTGCTTGAGTTAGAAAAGCATTCCAAACAAACATGTTATCATATGGCATTCCTTCCTCACCAACTGATAACACATTTTTTTGTAAACTTTGCATTATAGGATATGTATAGCTATAGAAGAAATCATTTGTCAAGTCCACACTTTGTAAAAGTTTCTTGTACCTGAAATAAAGCAAATTGCTTAGTTATGAACATGATATAGAAGAAAAGTTGTTTTACAATTCAGCTATATTGGAACCTTATTCATTGCTAATGTATAGATTTCATATAAGAGATCCAAAAACACAACACGTGGTAAATAACGTTATAACTCTTGTTAAAAAGGTTCACATCATCAAAGATACTGAAAAGAAACTGTTAGCTATTGGATGCCAAAAAAGATAAAGTCATATTTTGTGCTGAATATATACACACAAAGGTCTAGATACATTAATCTCTCAAAACTTCAGAAATCATAACGAAATAAGGCTTTGCAAGTGAAAGGTTCACCCTATCTTACTCTAAATCTGCCCAGTATAACTGTATTAACCTGAATTTTTTTTCTGCACAACAAAGCCCGTACTAAGGGCTAGGCCACATCCTAAATTCGTCTCAGTTTCAGTGGGAGAGTGCTATATATTCATTTTTATTTATTCATGTCAGAACCATGTCCCTGCTTTATAATATACATCATACCATGTATCAACAGCATATCTTGGCACCAAAAAAATGCAAGTTTCATGAGACCAACAAATATTTGGAGTATTGCATCAAAATAAAGAGGATAAATAGAGATAGGGTAAACAGGCAGATATAGAAGTTACCGCTGTTCAGTTTTAGAATGTGCAACATCTGTTTGAACTGAAACATGCGGAACAGTGATTATTTGACTCTCGTCTATACTATATATCGCATGACCGCATATGGATCCAATTTGTCGTCGCTTTGTCACCAGTATCAGGTAGTATGACTCCAGGAACTTAATGCAACCTACAAAACAACAGAAAAATACAAATAAATAATGTCAACATGCACATGCGATAGCAGTTTCGCTCATACTAAGCCTCCAATTTCCTGACTTACCGACAATGCCATACACCTTGGCAACTAAAGTTAACCCTCCAGTGGCACGATTGCCCTCTCCAATCCGCTGGAGCAAGCTCTTGACTTCTTGTGGAGGATAAACCACAGGATCTTCACTGATATTCAAATCAGAAGGCTCCATTCTATCGATTTTTAACACCCGAAAGAACCTCTCATTCCTATCACTTCCAATCAAATAAAACCTCTGCAAAAAGAGAACTACAAATTATGCTTACAATATTGAACAAACGACATCGTCTCCAGCTCTAATTTTATACACACATGAAAAGGAATCTCTAAAACAACAAAGATAGAAACAATTATACTGTTATAAACTGATTTTACCCAAATTCAAACGCGATCATTTAACTGCATATGATTCAACAACAATTATAGAATTGCTAAGCAGTATAGTAACTGAAATCAAATCAGCTCATCGAAACCTAATTAAATCCAAAAGAAATAAAAGTAATTTGACGCATTGACAAAAAAAGAGGAAAAATCCAACTCACAGCTCTAGTCTCATAGAGGCGAAATTTCTCCAATGAGTATGAATTCGGGTCGGGAGGACCTTCCGGGTCGTTTGCCGGGTGAATTTTGGAAGAATTCGACCCGAATGATGGCGGAAGACTCGCTGAATTGGATTTAGGTTTCTCCGGCTTCGACATCGTGGAATTGAACAATAGCTGATCGAATTGATCTGGATTTTCACTTGAAAGTCATCTGCTTTTATATAGTTTCTGCTGTTTCCGCCATTTTTTTCTCGTTTTCTTAACCTCCCAAAACTGTCAACGGAAGATGCAGATTAATTTTATAGTCTTATTTAAATTATTTTATATACTTAATTCTATTCTAATAATTACATATTTTTTCAATTTTTATTTCATTCCTCGTTCACTATCTACCTCTTTCAAATTAATTTCATAAGCGACGACCAATGGATCCTAACGATCCTTTTAACAATGCAAAACACATTCTTAGGTCCTTATACTTTAATCAAAATGTTCATTAGGTTTTTGTACAATTTTTTCGTTTTAATAGGTCCTGATACCTTTCTTATAAATATCACCACATCTTCGTACAATTTTTTCGTTTTAGTAGGTCCTTATACTTAGATTATAACTTTTATTAGGTTCTTATACAATTTTTATTTTAAGATATTCTTTTACTTTTATCTTAGATAATAATTTATATTTAATTAAATTTAATGAACCTTTTAATTTTATTATTTAACTTATCTTATGATTATAAATTTTTAGGGAAACGTATCTTTCAATATAAATATAAATAATTAATTGAAAATTCGGATAGTTATTATAAAAAAAAACTTCGATTTTAATCTTCAATTATCACGGTTAATCTTTTTATTATTCTCTACAACTTATTGAGATTATTGGATAACAAGATGATATTATCTTTATAGACTATGCTAAGTTAAATAATGGAATATTAAAAAGTTCATTAAGTTTAATTAAATTTAAATTATTATCCAAGATAAATGTAAAAAGTCCCTAAAATAAAAGATTGTACAAGGACCTAATGAAAGTTATGATAAAAGTATAAGGACCTACTAAAACGAAAAATTGTACAAGGACTTGATAAAAATATTGTGAAAAGTATAAGGACCTATTAAAATGAAAAAATTGTACAAGGACCTAATGAACATTTTGACTAAAGTATAATAACCTAGGAATGTATTTTGCCTTTTAACAACTATGATTGATGATGTGAGATGGACATATTTACACCATCGATGGATTGGGATCGAGATTGGGATTGGAAAGTCGAGTACTAGTAATTCGTCTTGTCCGTTGACGGAGTGGAACGACAATCCTTTTTCGACTTAGAGGCAAGGAACAATGATTATTTGGAAATTCTGGTTAAACTTTTATAGTAGTATATTTTAGTGCATCCACACTCCATGTATGCTTCATATTTCTCATCATACAAAAAGGTTGAAACCCCAATCCCATAAGTCCCATATATTCCGATCCGACAGTATTGTGAGGGTATTAAATCAGGGTACGTAGTAATCTGCTAAGAGAAAATTTTACATGTATCTATTACATATGCTTCACACTGTCTACCAGAAGAAGTCCACTTCCTAAGGCCTCACGCTTGTGCCCGTTGCATATGCTTCATATTTCTACTGACAACGAAGATCTCAAAAAATGTCATTTTTGTATGATTTAGGATAACAATGCTGAATCAATCCATGGTAACCAATTTTATATTTAGACTAATATTTTTCGATATTAGAGTAAATTACGCTAATATTCTTTATTTCTAAATATTGATTTAATCTCAAAAGTCAAAGTTTATAGTGGTAGAAAATTATGCACCAGCAATTAACAAAGATATTTTAAATTGAGACAAAATTCATGTCCCAGAATTATCACCATTATCAATAGATAATGGTCGTAAGTTCTGACGACATATTTCATCATCTTTATCTTGCAATTAAGTTATCCATGAAATAAATTAATTTATTTTCAAAAAAGTGGAACCCTATATACTTGTAATAAAAATAATCTAAAACTTTTTAACCATTATTCTCATTACTTAAAAGATATCCATTTTATTTAGTGGATAATCTAAATTGATTGGTAAACATTAAGCTCGTACAAATCGATCAAACATATTTTTAAATACAAACTTTTCCAAATACTCGACCATTTTCACACAAAGGAATATTAAAACTTTTTCAAATTAACTTTTCCAAATACTCGACCACAGTAATTTAGATTATAATGAACACTTCCAAAAGTAGCAAATTAACTTTTCCAAATACTCGATTACAGTAATTTAGAGAATAATGATTTTTTCCAAATTTAGCATTTACAGATTTAGGAAAGTTAACTTTTCAAATCAATATTTAATTTAAATATTTCCATATAAACATTATAAATTATATCTTTATAAGGAGTCATGGCATAACAATTAACATCCATCATCACTTTTTAGTCTTTCATAGCTCTTTGTCGTCACTGTCCTTGTAAAGTAAAAATTTTACTCATTTACTTTTTAATTTCATGTTTTGTGCTTTTAGATTTTACCCATTTACTAGTATTGAATTAAATTAAGTAGTCAGCTTTTAGTTTTCAAAAACTCTAAATCATGTAGTAATTACTTTACTAATAATGTACTTAATATGCATCGGAATTTATATCAATTCCTAAATCCCAATTCATGTATTTGGGTAAAATAAATTGGAAGATAAATTATAGTCATATTTACAATTCTATGTTGAATGAAATTAATAAAAAATTTGTTCATAACAAAAAGTGTCTTAGAGTTCGTGATATGTTTTAACACTAGAGAATATTTTTACATGTCAACTTTTTTTAAAGACATTATATGTAAAATTAAATATATTAATATTTTTTTAAAAATTTCAACCAAGGCTTATTTATATTTCTGGATCTTGATCGTTGTTGAGCTTGAAGGACAGTTTTGTCTTAGTTAAAGATATTTTTACAGTTTGATTGGTGGAGATATTTTTGTGAGAGTCGTGTTTGTGAAAGTGTGCATGCATGTACAATGTATTTTAGGTTTAAAGTTAATCAATTATGTTGAATCATAGCTAGTTTAGTGTTTGTGGTGTTACTTAACTACTAATTTTGTGTTTGCTTAATGAACAATAATTTCAGGCATTTTATTCTTGAATTGATCAACCAAACAAAGTCTTTTTGGAAGTTTCAAAATGCCAAATGACCAAGTTCTGCACAACATACTAATTGTAAGTTTTTTACGATGAATTGGGTGGTCATGGAGTGCCTCTTTTGTGTTTTCTCTAACTAACATGTGTGTTAAACTGCTCATCCTCCTCCTATTACCAGATTCAAAACCTTATTGAAAGATGTATTCAATTTTATATGAGTGAGGAGGAAACTGTTGATTATTTGTTTCACAAGGCAAAGATTGAACCTGACATTACTGGAACTGGTAACTTTAATGATTTCTTCCAATATACTTTATTCACCGTGCTACTTCATATGTTTGAATTTATCTAATTTACTTTCTTCCAGTGTGGCAAAGACTCGAAGAGGGAAGCCCCAAATTTGTTAAGACCTATCATGTGAGTCTGGCTCTAAAGGCTCATATAAGAAGATATAATGAGTTGCTCGAGAGACAAGTTGAGCTAATGCGTCAGACAGGCAGAGGAGTCCCTTCATCGTCGACGAATGGATCTCAGATGCATTCAAGTAAGGTTTTCCTTAATTTAGCCACCATATGTCTACCACGATAATTATTTTTTTATGCATGCATGCAATTGTTTCTTTGGATCAAAAGAACAAATGTCATTGGTTTGATTCATAAAACTGATTATGTTTTCAAACTTTTGCAGTTCTCAATAACTCGGATTATCAAGCTCAACGGCTAGTAGAAAACATGCACCAAGCTGTTACATTATTACCCGGTGATGGTGTGCTAGTTCCAGTAAACATGTCTGTGCCAGAAAATGTGTTATTAACTCAAAATTCCATCGTGCAAGGGATGAATGATGTGATGATTGAATCAGACAAAGAGAACAAACTCGCGTCTATTTCACCTTTCACTAATATTGGGGATCCCATGGAGACGAGCTCATTTGGACAGATGGCACACAACTTGAGTATCTCAGATTTCACAACTTACTTTTCCAATGATACAGGTGGGCTCGAGAGTTACTCTATGCAAGTTCCGGTCAACATGTTTGTGCCAGAAAACATGTTATTTACTCAAAATTCCATCGGGCAAGGAATGAATAGTGTGATGATGGAATCAGAGTCACATGGTGGCTGTACAACACAATTGGAGAAGCGTCCGTTTCAGCTTTCACTAGTGTCTATAATCCCATGGAGACGAGCTCATTTGGACAGATACCGCACAACTTGAGTGTTATAGATTTGACAACCTACTTTGCCAATGACACAGGTGCTTTCTTGCTCTGACCATGTCAAACGATTTAAGTATTTATCTTGACTCATATGTGTTTACTTGACTTGTTCAGATATACTCGAGACTCTTTATTGCCATTCTTAGACACACAAGTGAACTTGGATCCCCACAGTGCATAAGCCAACAAGGTACTATAATTTTCTATGTTGCTCCTTTGTTGCTTGAAAATGACGATCTATGTTGATGTTTAAAACTCGATGGCAGATTGGACACCAATCTGATGCGACGAGCAGAAACTTACTTACTTTGTCACCATCCCATTTTTTAAATTAAATTTATTTATTCATTGATTATTCATATTTCTTAGTTACTATTTTGTTATCAATTAGTAATAACTTTTTAAGCAATTTTTAATGTAATTTTTAAATTATATATATAGGTCATCGTCATACCTTGTGTTGTACTCATTATTATGAATTAATTAATAATTCAATTGAGAAAATTTTATTTAAATTATTATATTGTCAGTTAATTAATTGAATTCAAGAAATGTTTAAATTGTAATTATTTTGTTGATATTAGATATCCTCTCAAGACTCGATGCACCGAGGGGCAAGTACGTTTGTAAGTTATGGCTCGATTTTCTCACTACTCCCGAGTTTGTCAAGTCCCATCTTTCTAAATCAGTCCCCAGCCTCCTTGTGGAGCTTGGCCAATGGACGTCATCTATTTACCAAATGGTGGAGTTTGTAGATGAGCCCGATCATCTCAATTGTTATTGGCATGATCGATTGAATACAGTCTTCGAATTGAACCTCCCTTTTAGCACGCGAGATCATCTTTATAGTTCAATCAATGGTTTGATGCTTTTGATAGACTTGCGCAAATATGGCCTTCTCACCCTTTGCAATCCAATCACTCGTGAGTATATCACGATTCATCGTCCCCAACCACTTCCCCCTGGAATTCTATGGGAGATTTATGGATTTGGAGTGAGCAGAATGAGTGGCCACTATAAAGTGGTTAGGATTTCTGCTGGAAACCCGCGACAAAATCCCAGCTTGAAAAACTTCGGTGAACTTGAGTGCCAAGTATACACTGTTGGATCAGGATCGTGGAGAATACTTGCCAGTAGTATCTGGTCTACACATCTTCCATACAATTCGATGATGATATTTTTATGTGGAAATCTTCATTGGTGGACAGGTAAGGATGTTTTAGCCCCAAGACAAATTTCTCGTCTTGATCTTGAAACAGTATCTATTAGTACCTTTTCTGATCCTCCTTCTGATGATCATCACGAAACATGGTACAAAAGGTACCTATGTGTTTAAAGCGATTGCCTATGCGTATGCGACAACGCGGGAACGGAGATTGATTTATGGGTTATAAAGGTGTACGGAGATGAAACATCTTGGACAAAAGAGGTCACCATCTGCAGAGTTGATATCATTGACATTTATTGTTTAGATGCTCACCCCATCTACAGAGTTGATATCAAGGTAAACTTGTGTGTAAATTTTATACTCCCTCCGTCCCCGATTAATTGTCCACTTTGATTTCGGCATAGGTTTTAAGAAATGTGAAGGAAAGTGGGTTGAAAATGTTAAGGGCCTTTGGTTTCTCTTTTAGAGATAGTTAGTGCCAGTTGTGAGTGCATATATGCCCATATCAAATGTTTGGTCTATCATTTAGCCAAACTCCTAAGCCCAAGGTTTGGGGCTCGGCCCACTAGTTTTGGGCACAAAACATGAGTTTCTAAATCTGCCCATGTTGGAGCAGTTACGTATCTGGAATTGTAACCTAATACCAAAAACTCCAATTTACCCTTCTCCCAAAACATAGGGCGTACGTGATCGCTGATTGAACCTAAAGTCAATTTACAGTTCATCAAAAAAAAATTTAATTCTGCAACTTCACACAAAATTTGTGAATCCCATTTTATCGAGATTTTGGGTGTTGTTGAATATGACTCCCCAAATTAAATAACTTACCACCTATTTCTTTGTGTTAATAACTAAGAAATTTATACCATAGATGGAATCACAGTGATGAGCTCGACCACCAAAAGACAACAATGGCAACCGATTAGGAGAATTCCAAGTTTCACTTGAGACGGCACGATGAAGAATGGAAAAAAACCGGGTAAAAAAGCAATTAATAACACTAGGGTTCTGGAGGGTAAAATCGAGTTTTGATAAAAGTTGTGAGGGTAGAACAGTCAACTTGGCTACCTACCAGTTGCCCTACCATACATACATATTAAACTTTGGGCCAAAACAAGCATGCCAAACAATTGTTTCATTTTCACTAAACTCAAGTTATGTTGGCCCATATCTTAACTAAGAGCATCCGCAATGGTGCATAGGCCAGCCATAGGCCAACCATTCTCTCCTCTGCCACGTCAGCAACACTAAAAAAACCACCTGCCACGTCAGATTTAGGCCAGCCATAGGCCAGCCGCAATAAAAAGTCAAAATATACTACATTTACGGAATTAAAATTACGATTAAAATACGGAATTAAATTTAGACATGTGTACGGGAAAATTCATTAATTGCATTTAAAAAAGTTACATAGATTAAAAAAAAGTACATGCATAATAAAGAAAAAAAACTATCGTCGTGCAGTCCTCCGTGCCCACAACTCTTCAGTTATATCCTTTTGGAGTTGAATATGAGCATCCACTTGGCGCATGCTGGCAAATTCCTTGAGTCGGCCGGCTTCATCGAGGGGTACCCCCTGTCGTACACTAGGGGTGGCCGTTCCGTGGCTTGGACCGGCTTCATCGTCACTGACCCAACTAGTCAGTTGTACGCCTTCGTCTTCGACGATCATGTTGTGCAGGATAATGCAGGCGTACATTATCTCGGAAACGTATCCGACATCCCACAAACGCGTTGGGCCCTTGATTGCCGCCCATCGAGACTGGAGCACACCAAATGCGCGCTCCACGTCCTTGCGCGCCGACTCCTGTCGTTGCGCAAAGTAGGCCTTCTTTTTATCACTAGTTTGTCGGATCGTCTTCACAAAGACCGGCCACCGAGGGTATATCCCATCCGCCAAGTAGTAGCCCATATCATGCCGGTTGCCGTTGGCCACGAATGAGACGGTTGGACCGACGCCCTGGCACTTCTCGTTGAAGAGGGGAGACGAGTTCAGGACGTTGAGGTCGTTGTTCGACCCGGCTACCCCAAAATACGCATGCCAGATCCACAGCCGGTAATCAGCTACGGCCTCGAGGATTATCGTGGGGTTCTTTGACTTGTAGCCGGTCGTGTAGGCCCCCTTCCAGGCAGTCGGACAGTTCTTCCACTCCCAATGCATACAGTCTATGCTGCCTAACATCCCGGGGAACCCATGCTTCTCCCCGTGCATCTGCATCAAATTCTGACAATCTTCGGGAGTAGGGCTTCGAAGGTACTGCTCACCGAAAATGCTGATCACGCCCCCACAGAACTCCTTCAGACATTTCAGGGCTGACGACTCACCGATGTGGAGGTACTCATCCCACATGTCTGCCGCGCCTCCGTAGGCCAACTGCCTGATTGCCGCCGTGCACTTTTGGATAGGGGTGTGGCCGGGTCTGCCAGCCGCATCGTGCCTGAAGCGGAAACACATATATTGACGCTCCAATGCCCTAACGATGCGCATAAACAACTCCCTGCGCATCCTGAAACGCCGCCGGAACATGTTGGCGGGAAACCGCAGGTTCTCTGAAAAGTAGTCGTCGTACAGCCGCTGATGTGCAGCAGCGTGATCCCGATCAATCACTGCTCGGTGGTGGACAACTCGTGGAGGGCGAGGTATCGCCTGCTGTTCCACCATACGCATGTACCGCTCCATCCCGCGGTTCATGTAGGCCTCCATAGCCTCGTTCATCCTCCGTTCGTACTCCTCAGGATCCCCACCACTACCGCTACCGCTACCACCCGCGTGATCCATCGCTCGATGATGCTCTTGAACAGAAAGTTAGAGAGAGAGAAAACTCGTTAAAACAAGTGGTGCAAATGAAAATGAAACGAAAATCGCGTTTATATATGATTTAAAAAAAAAAAAAAAAAAATTGAAAATCGGCGCTGGCCGATCGCTGGCCGATCGGGCCTCCACAATGGCGGCTAGCCGATTGGCTAGCGTTTCGGCCAGCGACGAGCGATCGGCGAGCCCACGCCGATCCGCTCGCCGATTTTGCGCTGGCCGACTGCAATGGTTCGGCTAGCCGATCGGCCAGCGCGACGAATCGGCTAGCCGGTCGCTAGCCGACCATTGCGGATGCTCTAAAGCATTACTAGCCCATTACTAAAAGAGAAACCAAACATATCCTAATAGAATAAGGATCCCATGTACTGGTTTTATAATAAAATATGGGTGGAATGAGTTAATAGAGCGTGAGACTACTATCATTTATGATAAAAAGTGAAAGTGAACAATTAATTGGAGACGAACAAAAATAGCAAAAATGGATAATTAACAAGGGACGGTGGGATTAGTCATGTATTGAAAAATATAATCGAAGTTTTCCACACAAAAATACATCAAGCTATTAATCCACGTGGATCATTCATATTCATATCTTATAGATGCCATTTTCATCATCCAAAAAAAGAAAAGCCTCTCTTCTTTTCTTCCCTCAGAAAACAATATTAAAAAAAACACAACCCAAATCAAGAAGCAAAACATAAAGAAACACTATGAACTACACTTCTCAACAACCTAGGAAGCAACAAATACAAAGAAACCTCAAACCATATGCATCAAAATCTAGTAGCTTCTCACTCAAATCAGTACATCATCTCATCTCCCAAATCTTGATGATGCTTTGTTTCTACCCTTTTTTCTCATAGGGACATATGTATTCATTTTCTAACAAGAAATAGTGTCTTGATGTAGGTGGCAAATAGGTGCCAAACATGTAAAGGACAAAGGTGCAGTAGACTTTGAAGGCTGCAAGGTATGTTTTTCTTTTAGTTCGACATAGATTTTAATAAATATTTGATATATACATTTTTGAGTGGAGAAAGAGTCCCCTTTATGAGAAATTAGTGCGGAGTTAGAGGTGGTTTTTTAGTAAATAATAAGTGACTGAGGTTGAATTATAAGGATCGAGTGTCCCAAAAAAAATTGAAACATTTTTCGTGGACATGGAATACTAAATTTATATCCGTTGCAGGGGACGGGGAAGAACAAGAAGAATGGAAACATCTTCGAGAGGTGGAAGTAAGTACGCGTCTCTCACGTGTCTTTTGTGTGTTTCTGTAGTATTCTAATTGTAGTGATGAGACGCGCGCGTACTTTTGGCAAGGTGCTTTGACTGCCAGGGGTTCGGGCTCAAGAGCTGCCCGGCCTGCGGGAGAGGCGGATTGACACCGGAGCAACGGGGAGAGAGATGATGAAGCGTCCATTTGTGAGCTCAGACAAAAGCAGAGAGAACATTGTTTTATTTTGATTTTAATATTTTAAAAATTGTTAAATAAGTTTTATTTTATGCAGATTATATAATAAAACCAAGGATAACTAAGCATTGTGTAATTTATGAATCAATAACTAAGAAATTCTTGATTACACAATAGTAGTAATCTTAATTGAAATACAAGACGATATATCATTCTTCGCTAGGCTTTTGAGCAAATCAAAGTCCCATCGGTACGATAAAGCTTGCATCCGAGCGTAGCTAAGCAGCAATTGCAGACCGGAACAAGTTTCTCGGCACCGGAGGAAGGGCAAGTCATGTAACTAACATCGGAGAAGCAATATAAAGGGCATCCACTTGCCCATTCCACATTTGATGCCACTAAACACAATACCAATTAAGTAGAACAAATTATTATGAACATATAAATAAAGAATCCATATCTTGTTATATGATTTATTATAGCATAGTTTGAAATCAAAACATAATAATAAAATATATATAGTATCGCTTAAGTTTGAAGTGATCCTAGCTTACCTATTATAAGGAGAATCCAACAGCAAAGTTTAGTGATAGTTTTAGCTGCCATACTTCTTCAATATAATTGGCTCACAGTTTAGCATAACTTTCAATTTGTCTGGGTATTTATAACCAAAAAAAAAAAAAAACAATTGATAACCTAAAATAAAGATGGTACTTACTATACAATTTGACTATGAAAAATATATATGGTGGAAATAATTTTCTAAGAGTACTTGATTGCCCCACCAGCTATGAATTGATGTAGCCTAGTGGAAAAATGAAATATTTTCAAGATTCTATTTTTAATTTATATGGGGCTAATATAGTATACATTTGTAATAATGGAAAATCAATTTTTTTATGAATACTAGTGTTATATAGTGCTACATTACATAGCAAATCTAATTAATACTTTTACATCTCAAAGTGATAAAATGACAGTTAAAAAAAATCTCTATCTTATGCATAAATAACAATAAGAAAATAGCATAAGGATAAACATTGCATGATAATAAACATAACACGTTTCACAATTCACATAATTGGAAATGCTGAAAACAGAAACAAAATAGAGTGATATTTGAACACACTAAACCCTGTGATGCACCTAATCCAAAACGATGACATCTTTTTTGAACTTTGATTATTGAAGAAGTTATAGAAGGATGCAAATCATATTTCATGGTGAATAATCATGATATGATGTCAAGTTTCTGCTTGTGGTAAGAAGAGAAACACCAATTCATAAATTTATTTAGAAAATAATGTAGTGAAATTTGTGAATTTCTAACAACCAAATACCATATATTTATAGTCTAAGTAAAAGTATGAAGTTTCTATTCCAAAACCTCTTCGCTTATCCCTTCAAAAACAATTTCACTTTCCCCACTTATCATAAAAATAAAATACTACTAGTAAAAATTTTCATTTTTCCAAGTTTATAACCTACATAAAGAATAACGAATTCTATTATACTATTAATCATACTAATTGATCTGGATTTCCACTTGAAAGTCATCTGCTTTTATATAGTTTCTGCTGTTTCCGCCATTTTTTTTCTCGTTTTCTTAACCTCCCAAAACTGTCAATGGAAGATGCAGCATTACTTTACATCGTTTTGTTAGTCTTATTTTAATTATTTTATATACTTAATTCTATTTTAATAAATAGATATTTCTTTCACTTTTTATTTCAGTAGTAGCTCATTAATTTTTCACATTAAAAAAAGTTATTTAAATAAATTAAATGATAAAAGATTAAATTTAATCCTAAATACAATTATAAAATAAAGTAGAAATTCAATATATAAAAAAATAAAAAACTATGAAATGCTACAAAGTGCAAATTTAATCAATTAAAATAACTTAAAACACTAATTAAAAAAATTATAATAAATACATTCATAAGCGTTATAAACACGGGACTACTCTCATTCAAAATGGATGATCTCAAGGTGCATAAAGTAGTGCAAAATAAATGTTATATTACCAAAGAGTCAGAAATAATTATTTACATTACAAACCATAGTAACAATTTTTTAAGCAATTTTTAATTTAAATTTTAAATGATATAGGTCATACCTTGTGTTGTACTCCATCTTATTATTATTTTTTATTATTATTAATTAATTAATAATTCAATTGAGAAAATTTTATTTAAATTATTAATTTGTCAGTTAATTAATTGAATTTATGAAATGTTTAAAATGTAATTATTTTGTTGATATTTTTAAATACGTACGGATTAATAAATTATAGATAACAAATCTTTTAAATATTCATTTAACTAATCATCAACATTTCGTTCCAAGACCATCACCGCCGACTGAGCGGCACCGCATTTTGTTACAACTCCCAATTTTCTGGTAAATATGCTTTTATTTTTTCCAAAATTTCTGCTTTAATCAATGGTTGGCGTTGTTATCACACTATAGAATCCATGAGTATTGTTTCTTGCTGTTATTGCTCTCATGCTTAGTTAATTTCAGTAATGAGTTAGGGTTTTAGTAAAATCAATTTTGTAAATTGTACATTTTCTTTGTGATATAATGACAAGAATCATACATTTTCTTTGTTGTAATATAACAATTTTGTGTGCTTCTTTAATTGGATTAAGATTTTGTGATTGTGTTTGTGTTTCTTATGAAGAAGACATAGCAAATTGGTGAAAAATCGAAATGGGGGAAGACTTGATTAGAAATCTACCATCAGAAATCATGTTAGATATCCTCTCAAGACTCGATGCTTGGACCGCTCCGAGGGGCAAGTGTGTTTGTAAGCTATGGCTCGATTTGCTCACTACTCCCGAGTTTGTCAAGTCCCATCTTTCTAAATCCATCCCAGGCCTCGTTGTGAAGCTTGGAAAATGGACGACCTTTAAATACAAAATGGTGGAGTTCGCAGATGAGCCCGATCTCAATTGTTATCGGATTCGATTGAATACAATCTTCAAATTGGACCTCCCTTTTTGCAACCCAAATAATCTACATAGTTCAATTAATGGTTTGATGCTTTCGATAGACTTGCGCAAACATGGCCATCTCACCCTTTGCAATCCAATCACTCGTGAATATATCAAGTTTCATCGCCCCCAACCGCCTCCCCCTGAAATTCCGTGGAAGATTTTTGGATTTGGAGTGAGCAGAATGAGTGGCCAATATAAAGTGGTTAGAATTTCAGCTGGAAACCCGCGACATGCACCTTGCATTTCAAGATCCGGTGAACTTGAGTGCCAAGTATACACTATTGGATCAGGATCGTGGAGAAGACTCGCCACGTGTATCTGGTCCACACATCTTCCGTACAATTTGACAATGACATTTTTATGCGGAAATCTTCATTGGTGGACACGTAAGGATGTTCTTGCCCCAAGACAAATATCTCATCTTAATCTTGAAACAGAATCTATTAGCACCTTTTCTGATCCTCCTTGTGATGATCGGCGCGAAAAATGGTACAAAAGGTACCTATGTATTTCAAGCGATTGCCTATGTGTATGCGACAACATGGGAATGGACATTGATTTATGGGTTATGAAGGTGTACGGAGATGAAACATCTTGGACAAAAGAGGTCACCATCTGCAAAGTTGATATCATTGACATTTATTGTTTAGATGCTCACCCCATTGTCAAAGTTTTAAGAAATGGGGACATTCTCATGTTATGGAATGTGACCAAGCCATTCTATTATTATTACTACTCCATCTCTACCAAAACTATCGAAAAAGTTGAGTGGTTTGATTTGAAGGACTACGTGCTCTACCGGATAACGCATTACACGCCGAGCTTTCTTTCTCTCAAGACCTTTGCTACTGAGAATGTAACTTCATTCTGATCAGGTGATGCGGATTCTTTTTTGGGAACGAGATAATTCATTTTTTGGTATTCCCTCTCTTACTTTATTCCATCTTTTACTTTATTCTCCTTCACTTAACTAACAAACCCTTATTTTCTTGAATTTTCGTGCCGAAAAGAAATGTCTCACTCAGTGAGAGACGGAGGGAGAAGTATTTAGATTTCGTATATTTTAAATTGACTTGTTGGATATTCTAAACAAATTTCTAGGAGTTAGAACTTGTTTAGAGATTTATTCAATGTTCAGTATATTTTCTTTCATACTCGTATTTTATTTAAGTTATGTTACATTCGAATAAATTCATACTTCGCCGTCCCATTAAAAGTTCGTTTTTTCATTTTGAGGTGTCCACAATAAATAATTGAATTTTAAGAATGGAAATTTTCTCTTATATTTTTCATTTTTTCTACTTCTCTTTACTTTTTTTCTCTTTTTATTCATAATCTATCTATATTTTTTTAATCTCTCTTGCTTTATTAATTTCTCATTAAAATTTATATTATAAACAAATGCGCCTATTTTTCGTACAAGGAGGAAGTAATTATGTAATAAGAAAATATTGAAGGTGATGATCGTTACAAACCCAAAATACATCCAACTATTAATCCACGTGGCTCGTTCCAATTGATATCTCATGGATGCCACATTCTCATTATCCAAAATAACCCCTCTTTTCTTCGAATTCCCCCAAAAAACAACACAAAAACACACACACACACACCAAATCAAGAACCAAAACATGAAGAACACTATGAACTCCACCACCTCTCCACCACTCTCACTCCAACACCAGCACCTCATCCCAACCACTTCACTACAACCAAGGAACCAACGAGTACAAAGAAACCTCACACCATATGCATCAAAATCAAGTGGCTTCTTACTCAAATCAGTACATCATCTCATCTCCCAAATCTTGATTTCCATCATTGAAGATGATTGCTTTGACCCTTTTTATCCTCTTTCAGAGCCATAAATATTCGATTGCTAACAAAAATTTGTGTGGTGATGCAGGTGGCAAATAGGTGCCAAACATGTAAAGGACAAGGTGCAGTAGAATGTAAAGGCTGCAAGGTATCTTTTCTTTGTCCAAATACTGCTCCCTCGTTCGCCCATCTAAAGTAATCCCTCTATCACATTAAACATGTAACATTTAATTTTCGGGAAGGGAATTTTACGTAGAGCTGTTTTATGAGTTTAATAGAAAGGGAATAAAGTAATAGAGACTAAAGCAGAAATGATGTTGTTTTCATTTTAGAAAATATTTCATTTTTATTAGAGTAATCGGTAAAAGAAAATATTTCATTTGTAATTGGACAGCTGAAGGAGTATTTCACTATGAATTCAATACTGATTTTAATAAGAATATCCCACTATGTTGAATTAGAAGGTGGTTTTTTTAGTAAATACTACTCCCTCCGTCCACGAAAATTTGTCCCAATTTTCCATTTTCATCCGTCCCCCAAAATTTGTCTCATTTCACTTTTACCATTTTTGGTAGTGGACCCCATATTCCACTAACTCATTCCTACTCACATTTTATTATAAAACTAATACTTTAAAAGTAGGACCCACAATCCACTAACTTTTTCAACTCACTTTCCATTACATTTATTAAAACCCGTGCCCGGTCAAACCGGGACGTATTTTTGTGGACGGAGGGAGTAATATTCTCTTCGTTCCAACTAAGTTTGTAGCAAAACTTTTGGGCATGAAAATCAAGAAATTATGTTAAATAAATTAAGTGAAAATAAAATAAAATAGGAAAGAGAAATTAATTAGGAGAAGCAAGAGATAGTGATAAAATAAAATAAGAGTGGTTAAATGTTTTGTTTATTGTTAAAAAAAAAGAAATGAGTCAATTTATTTGGGAAATCCTAAAAAGAAAATACAACTCAATTTAGTTGGGAGAGAGACGAGTAAGTGACTATGAGGTTGAATTATAAGGATTGAGAAAAAGTGAAACATTTTTTATGGACGGGATATACTTAATTTGTGTCGAGTGGATGGCTTGAGGCGCGGTTTTCTATCGGTTGCAGGGGACGGGGAAGAACAAGAAGAATGGAAACATCTTCGAGAGGTGGAAGTAAGTATATATGTCTCTCATTGTCATTTGTCTGTTTTCTTAGTTTCTCTTAACGCTTGCTTTTTTTGGCAAGGTGCTTCGACTGCCAGGGGTTCGGGCTCAGGAGCTGCCCGGCATGCGGGAAAGGAGGATTGACACCGGAGCAACGTGGAGAAAGATGATCAGAGCATACATTTGTGAGCTCAGAAAGAAGACAATAATGTTGTTTTATACAGTTATTTTGATTTTGATACATATAATATTATTAACTTTTACTGAGCTATGAGAAATTGATTGGGAAACATTCATGTATTTATTCGTAGACAAAGAGTTATTTTTAGCTCATTGTTTGGTCAAAAGAACTCCATTTTATTTTGAATAAAAAAACACCTAAGAAAAGTAAAAGTATAAAAATTCTTAAAAAGTTGTTTACAATTTTCTTTATTTTTTATATGTAGAACTAATTATTAGTGTTGAATCGTCAAATTAACGCAAAGTTCATTATTAGATAAGACGAAGTTTATTTGTGATCATTTTGGTTCATTTTTTCTAGAATGAACTAAAACCAATATAAAATAAATTATGTATAAAATGAACTAAAACAAGCTATAAATGAACTCTGTGTTATCTAACAATTTTCTAAAATGAATTAAAAGTGAGGTTCGATACTAAAAATTAGTTCGACATTGATCAGAATCCTAAGATTAGTAGTACTTTTTTGTTAGATAAAAAAATAAATAAACATATATGACAAATAAAAAATCAAGATGAATGATGTATTCTTATTATTAATAAGGCTTTCATAAAACAAGGATAACAATTGATATAGAATAATAATACTAATCAAACAAACAAATCATTCAACCATAGAGAATAAAATAATACTAATCAAACAACCAAGCGGGCAAGGTCACTATAGCTCCGCGCTGCAAACTGCACTAGATATATTTTCTCAATTTGTTTATTTTGGACTTTCTTGGCTTCTATCAGAACAAATGGATGTCTACTACACTCATTTCCCTGTTGTTTCCGTCCATAGCCTCCATGAATGTTGGTTGATTTCTCCTTACATGTTGAATGATTTATGTGCCATGAATATTTTCTCAAAGCCAATGTTAAATGTTGATTTCTCCTTTAATCTGTAGTTGTGTTATACCGATGACTATCTTTTCTAATCAAAATGTTCAAATGTTGGTTCCATGTTTTTTTATTTCTTAAAATATTTTTGGAAAAATTACTATATATTTTCATAATGAAACAACTAGGAATTTTGAGAAAAATACAAAGTGATAATTTCTGAATTAATATAATGTTCATAAAATATTACTATGGTGATACTAAGACTTTTTTTTACACTAAGTATCCACCCATCGCACGATTCAATTAATTTTTACAATATAGACTACATATATTTGTTCAAGTTTTCATCATGTTCTCTCTTCTAAAATTCTCTACTACTATTTTCTTCTATAATATTTCTTTTTAGATATTTCTACTATAAGCTATTTTTAATTTTAATTATAAAAATGTGAATTATTGTTTATTTAAACACATTCTGTACCATTAACATAGTACTTAAAAACAAGAAACTGTCACAACTCAATTTATAAAACATTTTTTCTCCTCCAATAGGTTAGATTTCAAATCACCAAAATAAATGAAGAAATATTATTGATCTATTTTTTTTGAAAAAATGTAAAACATTATAGTAGATTAAACGGGTTTACAAAATCATAAAATATTAAGAATATTTCTCTCCCAAATGTATGCGCTCTATTTACAAAGATTTGGAACTTGTTTGGGAGCCATTATCTCTCCATCATATGTCCTGGACATTTATCTTGCCCAATAATTTCTCTAGTGTTTTTTCTCAGTCACATCTTTTGTCTATCCAATGAATAAATATATCTCACCATATTTTTGATAAATCTATGTCTAACTATATTTTGATGAATTTATGTTTTGACTTCAAAATAAATTTTATTATATGCTTCAAATATAATAACCAACCTATTTCAAAAATTTATAAAGTTTCCCTCCAACACTTAGCTCAATGACATTGCTAAAATTAGTCCCAAAACTCTCTATTTATATTAGTATTGATTGATTGATATTGATATTTAGATATTACTGATAGATTTGCCAAAAACAGAAATCTACACAACTGGGAGGCCATTTTCCCATTTCCCCTCCACCCTGCTGCGCTGACACCACCCCTCCCGATGCTTCAGAAACCTCCCGTCCGAGGGGGTGATCGAGGAGCACCCTTCATGGCTGGAGACGATCTTCGCGGAATTCTCTTCCACAAAGGTGACCGGTGCTCAGCAAGAACTCTTGTGCTTACTTGGGAGCAAAGGCGTTCGCATTGGATGATGAACCCAAAATAGTCGACCACTATCTTAGAGGACATGGTTCTACAACTACTTGCTCAAAGACAGTTGAAACGCGCTAAAGCAGCAAGTTTTCCCGAACGACCAGGCTGACATGTCGAAACATGTATGCCTGTAAACAAAAGAGAAATCACGAGCATCGACATTAAAATGTAGGCACAAAGGTCGTGGGAGAGGAAACTTCAATACGTAGCTCATCGATGGCCTAACTATTTCTCTTCCCATAGCGGATTTTCCAAGACTTTTTCTTTCTCTTCCACTTCAAAACAGCCGTCTTCTCCGATCTCCACTTGCGAAATCTCTCGCGGTTCTTCAACCAAGACGTGTAGTCTTTCCCTTGTTTGCATTCAATGAAATCTACCAAATCATCTAAACCCTCACTTCCCGGTAACATACACTTCAAGAAGATCTCTCCACTGCACGTCTCCTCTGTTTCTTCCTCAGCTAAAGTTTCTGAGCATAAGCTCTCCTTTTCGTTATGTTTGTTTCCCATCAAACTGCAAAATATTCGGAACATCAACAAGCAAGAAAATAAAGCCCGAACGATTGGTTTACCGAACTGTTTGAATGCATAGAGTTACCTTGAATGCAGTGACCGCATCTTATGAAATTTTGACGCGATCACAAGGCTGGAGCTTTGATTGAACACCGTCTGCATCATAATTTAAACAGTTTCGGGTGAAAAATGATGTCCTGAATAGCTGGCGACTAGAACGAGAAAAGGAAATCAGTAACCTCTGAGAACCTAACGACTGGAAACTCCGACGAAAAATATTCTCCACCCGAATCAACGAGCAAGTGCATTGCGTCCAAGTTTCCCTCCTCCAAGACAAACAGATTCAACAGCGCAAGATTTGTCAACAAACAGGCCTTCACTAAGCAATCAATTCCCGTAACGAAGCTAAGCGACAACAGGCCTGAGAAATGCAAAAACATCATTTTGGAATCGACATGTCTTGTGGCATGGCTCGACATCAGGCTCTGCAATTCTTGTTGCAGAGGTAAGCTTGTGTCGAAGTCCTTGAAACAAGCAATCACGTTCAAAATTAAATCATATTCCTTGCACGAGGAGAAGTCTTTAAGGCTTATCGGGTGGGACGAATCATTGCTGTGCCTAACACACCGAATAGCTTGGATCAAAGATACACTCATTAGTTTCAATAATGACGCGAGCAGATATAGGTGCTGCAGAGTTGCACCCTCGATTGGTCGTGTTGATTTATCGTTATAGCTTTCAGAAGCTTTCAGCACCAAGCAGCTCAATACGGCTAAGATCTCTTCTTGGCACGATACGCTATAAGCTTTTTGGCAGTCCTTCAAGAATCTAAAGGATGTGCCAACCAGATCGGATTTCGTTCTAGAGAAACTACTCTCCAAGACCTTGTCTGAAGGTCTGTCTAATCCGGAGATGAGGGCATTGATCTTTTCTTTCGTCTCTGTTGATATGTAAGATTCGAAAGGAGGGTGGATAGGGCCGTCTGACAAAATCAACGTCGAGCCCCAGCCATCTGTTTGCAGACGAGACATGTGCCTCGTGTAAAAAACCACCGACTTCTCAAAAGCCGATAGGAAGCAGTTGGTGAGCTTACGATCTGGTTTTTTCAAAATCTTGACATGAAAAGCTTCGGAAACTATTGAGATCAAATGAGCCTGCATGTATTTTGGCGCAGAATCTGTGATGGGGTTGAGAAACAACGACACAGCTGCGGTAATACTTAATGCTGGAAGTGGGAGGGGATGTTCACGTGTGCAAAATAGTCGACTCAGAAAATCCCCGAAAGCTTGCTTATCAGAAAACGACTGGATGAAATGATTACAGGTTGCTTCCATCAGAAACCCGGCATCACCCTGAGTCGAGGGAGGGTTAAATCGCGCATCGCTGGCAGCAGCAGCGGAACTGATCATCTTCAAGTATCCTGTTACTTGACGATGCACCAACAGCTCATCCACAAATACCTGTCAATGAAACTCATCAATCACTCATAAATGGACAAAAAACACAAACAAAATTTTGAAAGCTTCAAATTATACCTCGAGCATCGTACACTTCAAAAAGAGGAGAGGATTACACGGCTCCAAGAACTCGATAGAAGCACTGAAGCCTTCAACAGACGACGCAGAGCAACCATTCTCACTATAAACTGATTCCTCGAACACAAAAGCATGTTTTCCCGTGTCCCTCGCCAGCCCAGGCAGCATCAACTTCCTGACGATCTTCCAAAGAATCGCCCCCTTTTCAAGTTCAAGACTTTGCCGCAAAGCAAGCAAAGGCAAGAGCAAGATACAGCATCTGAACAGCAAACTCAACACTTCCACCGCATTGAATAAGTCCGAACTAGAGCTATTCTCAGTTAACTCTGAGAATAATCGCTCAAACCTCACCTCTAGTTTATCAAAGAGCACGTCTGAGAGCTCACAAATATCCCAGGATTTCAGTTTGATTCCCTCATTGCATATCCTTAGGTCGAATTCATGAGAACCTTCTACATACTTGATTTTCCACTGTGGATTTGAAGACAACTTAACAAGAATGCTATACAGATTCTTCAATGCCGATTGGTTAATTCCCTGAAACATTAACTTCTCAGTCACAGTAGAGAAACCATACATCAAAAATTCTTGCCCTAATCTTCCACTCCAAAATCAAAATATAACTAACACGAATATCTCATTCTCCCTTAACAAGCGCTTCATTTCAATTATAAACAGCACACACACACGCGAATTTCTCCATCTACATGTAGAATTAAGCATTCAATTGAAGAAACAAACGATTTACACAGAAATGAAACTTCAATCAATATGCTAGGGCTTCGCTGGAAGGAATTTCTGAATAAATTGTATAACACGCACACAGAGAGAGAGAAGGAACCTCGGCGGAGTCAAAATTGGGCAAAAGGGTTTCGAGAGCCCTTTTCCTTTTCTTGCCGCGTTTTTTCTTCGATGATTCCATCGCAAAATTAGGGGAAAATCTACACGAAAGGTGAAAGCTTTACGTTTTTTTAGCTAGGAATTGAAACGGGTAGAGCAAATTCTTGGAATAGAAGAAATTTTAAGTTTTGGCCCCTGCAAATTTAGCTATAGCTGAAGACTGAAGCAGAGTTTAAATTGACTCTGGTTGAGAAGACCCGACCCGGATCCATTTGGGTGTTTCCAGACCCGGCCCATTTTCAGTTCATTCGGCCTTTACTAATTGAATGAGTTTTAATCGGTGATTTATCCACGTGTTTATTTATTTAATACTCCATAATCATATTTGCTTATAGATAGACGAGGAATGATACGCTACATACCTTATGTAAGCTTCTAATGTGAGGATCTCGTTTGATGCGCGTTTAATATTGTTCGTTTCGATTTATCTATTTAGTTTGACTCTAATATATTAAAAAATATTATTACAATTTTTAATTTCATAAAATTCATAAAAATCAAAGCTTGGTTTGTTATTTTATTAATTTATTTGAAATTATAGAGAAAACGAGCAAATTGAGCTCTGATTTTTATGAATTTTGGAAATTAAAAACTTCAATACTACCTCCGTCCCCCAAAATTTGCTACACTTTGACCCGACACGGGTTTTAAGAAATGTAATGGAAAGTGAGTTGAAAAAGTTGTAGGAATGTGGGTCCTACTTTTAAAGTATTAGTTTTATAATAAAATGTGAGTAGGAATGAGTTAGTGGAATATGAGGTCCACTACCAAAAATGGTAAAAGTGAAGTGTATCAAATTTTCAGGGACGGACCGAAATAGTAAACTGTATCAAATTTTCAGGGACAGAGGTAGTAACATTTTTTAATATATTAGAATCAAACTAAATATATAAATCGAAACTAGCAACGTTAAACATGCATCAATCGAGAGTGATGCTCACATAAAGTATGTAGCATATTTTTTTTCTTAGATGGACTAATTTATTTACTAGTTGTAGTAACTTTATTAGTATGTATCGAGAGCAAAATGTTTATACATTTCAATTTAGTGATTTTCATTTATGGTCGAGGGACATTGCAACATAAATCATGAATGATAAAGTTAGTTACACTTCCTCATTGGGTCGTTCTCAAAATAGAAAGCTTGATATTTTAGTGAATGGAATACATCAATAGAATAAAGTAAATGATTTTATAAAATAAATGGTTCTATAAATCATGGAATAAAATAAATAGTTATATAAATTGTAGACAAACAAAAATGACAAAAGAGTTTTTTAAATCGTGGATGGATGGAGTACTACTAGTAATTCCATAGTGACATAAACAAATTATTCCAATCATCCTAATTAAGACATTTGGGACGAACACATGAATTAATGCCTAATTAGTAAAGTAAAGTGGTGTTCAGTTTTCTAAATATAATATAAGATCTGAGTTGTGAGATTATTTTAGTTTGAGAGTATTGTCTATGACTAATTAACATGATTTTCCATCTAGGATTGAGTTGTGAGATTCAATCTTACAAACCAAATACACTACATATTTAATTTCGATATATAATTTTGTAAACCGAACAACTCCTAAAAGAGACGAGGAGTGATAGTTACAATATTAATGGACGGTGGAACATGCATTATAATATACTCCATCTGTTTTGCGGTAGTGGAAGCGTTTCTTTTTGACACACGAAATAAGAAATATTGTGTTAAGTGTAGTCAATAAAGTAGGAAATGAAAAAGGTAAAGATAAGAAGAGATAATATAATAAGAAAGATTAAAGTAAGAAAGAAGAATATATTGATTTTTTGCAATAAAAGGAAATGACTCTACTATTATAAATGTTATGAAATGTATTAAAATAACAAAAATGACTCCACTAGCAAAATAGATGAAGCATTGCTTTATCCTTCTCATTCAAATTGGAAAACACGTGTAAATTTGAATGAGATGGAGAAAATATGCATCAACGAAATGTTAGGTAAAATTGCATATGTCAAGTTTCGAGAGTTCTATGTAATTGAGAAAAGATATCCAAATAGATTTAGAAAAAGGCAAAAAGCATTACCAAATTAGTCAAACAAAATGACTAGTGAGAATCAGTTTATATTGACTAATAACATAAGAAAAACATAATTATTGCTCTTCTCTTAAAAAGTAATGACAAAAGAAAAATGGGAAAAGGATCATTATTGTCTTAATTAACATTTATAGGATGACATCTACCACGACCCATCTCTTCAATTCCAATTAATTAAGATCACCTAAATTCCTATTTCATTATTATATTCCAAACATTGTCTTAAACAATAATTAAGGAAGTCGATCTTTCATATTTCCATTCCCCCTTTGAATAATTGTGCGAAATTAACAATCTTTACTGTTAGCATTTAATTTATTCCATTCTTGAATTGTAAAAAGAATAAAAATTCCAGCACCTTTCATATTCCAATCTCCCTTCTGAACAAAAGTGCGCAATTAACAATTTTGATTACTAGCATTTGATTTAATTTAAATTTAGCTTTTCAATTGCATAAATGTAATATTACATTCTTGAATCTACTTTAACTTCCCACTAACCCCACCTCCATTAATGCCCCTTTCAATTGGGCTGTATATGTTTCCACACACAATTCAAAGTTTTTTACAACTTTAATTTTCACACACAACACACACTGCTACACCATAGCCAGCACAGCAAGTGATAGTTCAAGATTTCGAGTTAATCAGCAAAACCCATTAATCAATTCCGTTTCTTTTCCGCCATTGATGCAAAAGATCTGAGCTTTAAGCTCGATGCCCCCGCGCCGAAGCAGGGATTGGTAAAAAAATCCAATCTTTATCCCTTTTTCCTCGAGCAAATTGAGAAAGATTCAAGAATTATGCATGGGCTCAGCCGCCTGAGCAACGGCGCGAGCTCCCTATCTCCGCCGTCGTCGCCGCGCCACCGCGGCGGCCGCGTGAAGAGCCCCAGCTCGTCCCCCGCCGCTGTCGGTGGCTACGGCGGCGGGGCGGGGAGCTTCCGCGGCGGGGGGAGAGGAGAGCTGAAGAATGTGGTGGAGAGATTTGGGTGTTTACTGATTTCAGCAATGTATAGAAGGAGAGGAGTGCTTATGTTTGCTCCCTTGCTTTACATCTCTGGGATTCTTATGTATATGGGCACAATGGGGTTTAATGCTGTGGATAGGAGCGGCGGGGAAGTTTCCGATGCAGTCGGGCCGGGCTCGGTCTATCGGAGCCCGCAGGTTTTCGAGAAGCTGTGGCCTTTCATGGAGGCTGAGAGCAATCGGAGCTCTAATATGGTGATTGATGGTTTTTGCAATTCTTCAAAATTTGAGCTTCTGATCTTGTTTGTGTGGTTACTGTTGCATCATGTGTTATTGGTTAAGTACTTTTATGATGTGTTTGAGGGTATTTTGTCTGGGATCTTTACTTGGTTGTATTGTTTTGCTGATATATTAAGTGGATTGGATTAACGGATAGAGTTTAGTAGCCTGTTTTCTTAGGAATATGCATTCTTTACACTTTTACTTAGTATTAAGTTTACATTCAAAATGATATCTTGTATAGTTCAAATTTGTTATAATAGATTGTGAATTCACTGATGTTTTGTGAGTAGTGGTTAAGTAATTTGACGTTTTTGAGAGTATTTTGTTTGGGACTTTTACTTGGTTTTTATTGGTTTTCTTGATATATGAAGTGGATTGGATTAAGCAATAGAGTTTTGGCTATGAATTTGGTAGTTTGTTTGCTTAGGAATTTGCATTTGTATACATTTTTGCTTGGTAGTCTGTTTAGTTAAATCACCACATTCAAAATGATACTAGTTTGTATAGTTTGAATTTGTTATACATAGTGACTTCACTGCTGCATTGCGAGTACTGGTTTAAGTAATTTGACATTTTAGAGTATTTTGTTTGGAACTTTTACTTGGTTTTTATGGGTTTTCTTGATATATAAAGTGGATTGGGTTAAGCAATACAATTTTGGGCTATGAATTTGGTAGTTTGTTTGTTTGCTTAGGAATATGCATTTGTATACACTTTTACATAGTATTCAGTTTAGTTCACTATGTTCAAAATGATATTATCATATTTTGAATATGTTACAATAGATTGTGAGTTCACTGTTCCATATGAGTAGTGGTTAAGTTCTTTGAAGTTTTCAGACGTAGTTTGTTTGGGATTTACTAGTTTTATTTGATTGTCGTAACATAAATATGTTTGTTATTTATGAAGTGCATTCGATTAATCTCTCATAATTCGATAAGAAATAGAAATTTGGGCTAAGAATGAGTTGAATCAATATGAAATGAGTAAGTTAGATCACCACATTCAAATGATATATTACATAGTTTGAATTTATTAACTTTGGGACAGTACGATTTTTGAGGTAAGGTTAAGTTAATGCACAGTTTTACTACATGGTTCCGAGAATTTGCTATGTTTAGGGCATAGTTTGGTTGTCATAACCTTATCTACGACAAACTTCTACAATTGTTCTTTCCGGTCTTCTCATAGCATATACTCACAGCTATCACACAATGTCACAATCTAACGTCCCAAAATTTTTTAGTCCTGGGCCCTTAATTCTCTGCTTGACATTATATGCAGTTATTGAATGTTTGGAATCCGAAGCTGCGTCAAGGTTGGAAGCCTTGTATTAAGCAGACCGTTTCTCAACCAGGTTTGCATTGAGAATATCCTTTGATGAATTGATGTCAATTTTTTCTTGATCTTTCTTATGGAAGCATAAATTTGGTGGTTGTATCTTGTTGTAACATATGATTTTGTGGTATCATAGTGTTTGTTTATGAGTTGCTTGTAGCCGATGAAACTGATTATTCTGAGTAGTGTATACTGGTGAAAAATTTGTTTAAGTGGTCGTGCAATCAAAGACTCTATATAGATTAACTTGACATTTGTGCTTTGTGAATATTTTGTAAATTGTACTACTCCTTTACAAGCTTAGAGTAATTTTCTGTTTGGGATATTCTGCTAATGTAATATTCTTTACGTTTCATGTGTAAAGGCCTTTCAGAGTTGCCGCCGTCAAATGGTTACCTAATTATTGAAGCAAATGGGGGTCTAAACCAACAAAGATTATCGGTATGTGTGCTTGAATGCTAATGGTTTGTATAGAATTATTTGTTATGGTGGTTTCACCTACTTCTAATATCGTTCAATCATCTGTTCTTGATTTTTCATTATGTTACGAGAGGTTGAATGATTTCTCAATTCTCTGGACAGATATGTGATGCGGTGGCAGTGGCAGGTTTATTGAATGCTACACTTGTCATTCCCATCTTTCATTTAAATAGCGTTTGGCGAGATTCGAGGTGAGGAAGAAAGCCGTAGATGTGATAATTTGGAATGTGTGTTCATGCAGTCTTTCCTCTTTTATTTTTTTTATTTTTTCCTATTTATAGTATGCCTATCTAGTGATAATATATCAAACCAAACGAAATGGGACTAACACTTCGATGTTAGGCACGTGTGTATGTTACTGTGCAGCAATGACTAATACTATGTACTTCTGTTATTGTGTTAGCATTTCTCGGAAACTGTCTTGTTCTACACTCGTGATAGAATTTGTTGTCGAGCTCAAATGCACAATAAAATGCAGCAATCCCAATTGTATTGTGAATTTGTGATATAAATATGGATTATTTTTTAATTATAGTGAACTTTGACACTATGATGACTTTGTTGTCAAGCTTAGATGATTTGACTCGAACTATTAGGTGAAAAACGGATATAAGCATAAACTATATTCGTAAATTCGGGCTCAAAAGTTAACATGAGGTTAAACTTCGAGCTATAATTTAAGAATAACCTAAATCTAATAGTCTTGTTTTCAGCTAATCGCTGGATTCGCTGGCAGATAAAATTTCAAAATGTATGTTATTCATTGTAAGTTTGATATATTTTGATTTTTTTGCAGCAAGTTTGGTGATATATTTGACGAGGACTTCTTCATATACGCTCTTAGAAATCACGTTAATGTTATTAGAGAGCTTCCAGAAGATGTACTCCGCCAATTCGATAACAATATTAGCAACATCGTAAATTTGAGAGTAAAGGCATGGTCAAGCCCTAAGTACTATCTTGAAAGGGTTCTACCGAAGCTGGTTGAGTTAAAGTACGGATTTCTACCTTTTTTTTCTCTCATTATTATATTTCCTGCACAAACTTCCTCTTTGCCATTGTGATTACATAATCACCTATGTATATTCATCCCTATTAGTGAAAATATACAAAACTGTCCCAACATTTCATTTGTAGCATATCTTTGGATAGTGTAACAATCATGTCCGAGTCTCATTTTTCTCGCTGCGAAACCATGATCAAATGTACATTTAAGGCTGAGAATACTGCAAATATGTGCTTTGTAAAGTTCGGATTATGAATCCATGTAACCCTAGTGCGCCATGTTACTTTGTCCGAACGTTTAATACCGAACTCTTGCAATTTAATACATTAGGGCATTTTGAGAACAAGTGTTATACGTTTAGACATTTTTTGTATAAAGGCCTGTCCTATGATAATTATCATATACAGTAAATCTTTTCAAACTTGTGGAAACTCTGAGAGAGGGCTCGTTATTTGTTTTTCTTAGTTGTGCAGCAAATAGTCTCGATGTTCCACTATGATGTATGATATGCGAAATATGTATCATGTTTTCTTCGTCATGAAACGTGAAATTTCAAATCCCTACCTTAGAGAAATATCATTAGTAGGACACTTAAAAAAGTCGTATTTTCTGTTGATTAGTTTTTCAAATTATTCACATGCATTACTGTATATTCTTGACCTGAATTTGGTGTGCGAATCAAGTTATATATTTATCGAGAATAGAAAATATATTTAATGAAGTGGTTCCGATGATTGTGGGACAGGGCTGTCCGCATTGCGCCTTTCTCTAACAGATTGGCTCATGCAGTTCCTCCATACATCCAAGGACTTCGGTGCCTATGCAATTTTGAGGCACTCCGATTTTCAGGACCCATACGGATGCTAGCCGCAAAGATGGTCGATCAGATGGTTAAAACCAGTTCTAAAAGTGGAGGGAGATATGTGTCGGTGCATCTTCGGTTCGAAGAGGTATTCTCTTTGTCCTTGACGTAGCTATGGTCATTGTTGCCTTATTGTTTCCATATTGCAATTTATTCACTACAACCTTTGCATATTGTTATGAAAGGATATGGTAGCTTTCTCGTGTTGCAAATACGATGGAGGCGAAGAAGAAAAGCACGACATGGATATTGTTCGAGAGAGAAGTTGGAGAGGGAAATTTCGAAGGAGAGGTAGAGTGATAAGACCGGGTGCCAATCGTGTCGATGGAAAGTGTCCTTTAACGCCATTAGAGGTATCGTTGAGTCATATAAATAATGCTTTTTATAACAATAATGCTCGGTTCACAGTTAACACGAGAAAGTTACTTTTTACCGCAACACAACCGTTTATTAAATTCACAACTTTTCTGTGTATTACTCATACCAATTTGCTAGTTATTTCAAAAGTGGTAGTCATGTTTCATAGTTTCGTATCATATTTTGCAGGTCGGGATGATGCTAAGAGGCATGGGATTCGATAACACGACATCTCTATATGTCGCTGCTGGAAAAATTTACAAAGTGGAAAAGCATATGGCTCCTCTAAAGCAGATGTTTCCTGGTTTGGAGACGAAGGATACACTGGCCTCCCCCGAAGAACTTGCTCCTTTCGTGGTACTAGAAAAATCATACGTGCAAAGCTATGAATTTAAATACTAATCTTACACGTATATAGGATTGGGTTATTTTTATTGAAAAAATCTATTTTTCGTAAAAACTACAAACCTTGCACTAAACGTATAAAGCAAATGTTCCTTCATGTTCTTGTAAATTGCGCTCGTAATGGATTCAAATCCGGTTAAGTGAAATTAGGCTGTCACTTTTAGGTTAAGTTTTTAGTTTATCCTAATCCTGTAGATACTATACATAAAATTCTATTCTATTGCCAATATTTTAAATTTTGAAGAACTTAAGATTTAGTTACATAAGAATTATTATCTTATAGTATCAGATAAATAAAATCTCTATATATATTTAGCTACTAGACATTTTTATTGTAGTAATAGATGAATATAAGCTTTGAACGCATGTATAGAGATCTCGATTTCAGGATTTTGAAGTCTGTATTGCATTATCTTGCTATTCAGGGTCATTCGTCGAGATTGGCAGCTCTGGACTACACGGTTTGCCTCCATAGTGAGGTATTCGTCACAACTCAGGGTGGTAATTTTCCGCATTTCTTGGTCGGGCACAGACGCTACTTCTATGAAGGACATGCAAAGACGATTAAACCGGATAAGAGAAAGTTAGCTCAACTGTTTGATAGCCCTAACATCAGGTATTCTTTGTGACTTTGCTCGGCTCTCTTGCGCTTTACCTGGCTTTTTGCTCGACTAGTTAAGGAAAAATTGTCTTCTTTGTGTTAGTTTGATTATGATGAGACGATAAGCGTAACCATACACTTGAGACCGTTGGTGATTTATTGGCAAAATTTGTTTGAATACGATGTTTTTTTGTTTTCGTTAGCATCTACAGATGATTGCCACATATCATGAAAAATTAAAAATCTATGAAATATCGCGTACGAAAAGGTTTTTGATTCTTCTGAAATGTGGCGATCATCTGAAGATGCTATAGGAGATATTACACGATGATGTAACATAGGATCCGACTCTATTTTTGTTCATAATACACGAACTCGTCTGCAACCTAGGAAAGCGTATATTTGACCTAGTCGAAAATCTTGTTAAACATCGTATTCTCTCAATTCCTTGATCAATCCTCGTAGGCATCAAACGCTGTTAACTTCATACTCTTCGTCTATGCAGATGGCAAGATTTCCGGCACCAGTTGCACGATATGCTTCGCCACAATGATGTGAAGGGGAGCGAGGTGAGGAAGCCGAGCAGCTCCCTCTACATGCACCCGATGCCAGATTGCATGTGTCGGAGATCCGAAAACAGCAACGCAACGAGGTCTGCTTAGTCGAGCACGCGCACATAAATTCCCACATAAATGCAACACTTGATATAGTATACTAACATTTGATAATAGAGCATCATTCATCACTAATATATGTATGTATATCTATTCTTTACCTTGAAACGGCTCATGTGATTTGAAATACTATGCTGTTTGTGCTATTACTGTTATAATTAGTTTTGTAATAGAGCATTTTGTAATACAAGTACTAATTCTTTGTAGAGAAATGTTGTCCAACTGTAAATGGCTCCAATCTTGAATGGATTTCTCTAACATTTATCTAACCTTTGCAAGTATATTTTTTTTGCCAAATTTTGGTTTTTTCGTATAAACTTTATATATGAATGTTGATTCACTTTTCTTACTCATCTATATATTTACTAAATATTACTCCCTTCGTCCCTTTGTTGTTGAGTCGTAGGCCTTTTTTGGTTGTCCATTGTAGCTGAGTCATTTCCTATTTTGGCAAAAAACACCAACTTTTCTTATCTCTTACTTTACTATCTTTTACTTTATTCTCTCTTCTTCTCTCTACCTTTTTCCTTTTCTACTTTATTCTCTCTCCACTTAACTCACTTTTAAATGCAATTTCTTAAATCTGGTGCCGGAAAGAAACGCCTCTACTATAGAAGGACGGATGGAGTATTAAAATCCCTATCCAAAAAGTGTGAGCACACTTAGAAGGAACATCAAAGTGTAAATCCAATGTATGACAATGATTCTATTGGAGTTTGGTATTAAGAGTTTGGTATTGATCCAACTTTGTATTGATCCAATATGTTCCTTATTTTCAATTATGTTTCTTGCTCTCTTGAAAAAACTTATTAATCAAAACCTAAATGTTCTTGATGACGAACAACAACCAGCTAATAAATTGGGGTTTCGAGTCTACCTCATGTGAATTGTACTCTAAAAAAATTGCGTACGTTCTCGAAAGAAAATCAAGCCAAACTGTGAACCAAAATTAGTAAAAATCCAGTCCCTTCCCTTTTCCACTAGTAAAAATTCGATGGTCCAGACATATTGACATGTTCGTAATTACATAAATCTCTCTCTATCTTCCAATTATCTATCTTATTGTGATCGACTAGACGTACCATATGTCAGTGTGTTCAAACCATTAATTTTTTTAGTCCTCCCTCACCCTACCCCACCATCCCCTACCCACCATGGCCACCCTATTAATTGAAGCAGATGAAGATAGCCCATGTGGGACATACAATCTTTAATGCTAATTAACTTCATAATCACTTCATGATGTGAAACTCACACGACACTTTACTAATTTTTGCATAATAGAGCCCACATCACACCACAATGCCAACTATTCTGTTAAAGTGTACCTACTCACCAAATCCAACCCCATCCATTAACTACTTGTCTTTCTCACCAACTTGGTCAATTCCATCTCTCTCTCTCTCACACACACACACACACACTTATATAGTACATATATAAATATACATCATATTCTTCTACATCCTCATAGTCCCATGTTTATAGATAAGAAATTGATTAGATTTCAATTTTGAAGAAATGGGGAGATCACCTTGTTGTGAAAAAGCACACACTAACAAAGGTGCTTGGACTAAAGAGGAAGACCAGCGTTTGATCAGCTACATCCGAGCTCACGGCGAGGGCTGCTGGCGTTCCCTTCCTAAAGCTGCAGGTACAACCCCCTCATGCATGTCTCATGATCAAGCCTTTTTTCTCTGTCTTTCTTTTTAATAAAAAATTTGTTTTGTTTTTATTTAGGATTGTTGAGATGTGGCAAAAGCTGCAGATTGAGATGGATAAACTATCTGAGGCCTGATCTCAAGAGAGGCAATTTCACCCAAGAAGAAGATGATCTCATTATTAAATTGCATAGCTTGCTTGGAAATAAGTATGCCTCTCTCTCTCTCAAGACTAAATGTAGCTTTTTTTTCATTTGAGAATTTCCAGATTTAATCTTGATCACATTTTTCCCTTTTTTGATGCTATTCTTGATGAAATAGTATAACTTACTAAGCATTCCGATTTTAATTATTCCATACTAACTTTGTCCACTGCCAAAAGTCTCGACACAGTCGACAACATAAATTTTAATGTAAAATTGATAAAAACGATTGTTTTGTTCTGATTTGTTTATTTTATTGAAGGATGCTCCTCTTAGAATCGTTTGATTGGTTATGTTTTGCTTAGGTGTGATTGGTTTTGTTTGATCTAGTTGATTCTTGTTATTAATATTTAAGAATGATTACTAAAAAATGAATCACCTCTAATTAGGGTGGGAAATTTATATATAAAAAAAGTGACTATTTTTATGGACGGCCTAAAATAGAGAAACATAACTATTGATTATCAAAGGAACCCCCTAATTCGAAACTTAATTACATTTGATTTTGCTAATGACGTCGGATTCCAACCACATTTAAATTGGTTTTCGTGCAATTGGGCGAAAATTGAACTTATTAACAAAATAAGATTAAATTAAATGCTCTATAATAATCTTCCAATTATTTAATAAAATGAATTTCTTAATTCTAACAAACATTTAAAATTCAAATGATTGTGTCACAGATGGTCATTGATAGCCGGGAGATTGACGGGAAGAACGGACAACGAAATCAAGAACTACTGGAACACGCACATCAAACGCAAGCTTCTCAGCCGCGGCACGGACCCACAAACCCACCGTCCCATCAATCCGGCCGCGAGCATCAACTTTCGGAGCTCGCCTGCAGCCAAAGAAAACACCTCCTCATCAGCTGACAACACCAAGTGCAGCAGCACCACCACAGAGGAGTCCCTGCCGCCGCTGCCGGAGGAGGAAAGCGGCGGCGGTGGGATTGATTTGGAGTTGTCTATAGGGATCCCATCTCAGCCAAATGAGTATAGGAAAAGTGCTTCTTTCAATTTGAATTCATGCCATGATTTCTTGAGGCTAATGGATTATACAGTTGCTGACAAATAGTAGTAATTGATTTCTATAGGTTTAGATACACTTTTTAATTTTGTGATGTGTTACTTATGTATGTATGTATGTATTTCAAAGAAAAAAAAAAGTTGTTTTGGGATAAATCTAAATGAAATTAATTAGTCAAGATGATCATGAGTATGATCTCTTGGAAGGAAATTAGTGATTACTAATTAATCATGTATTGGAGATCTGTTTATCAACCTTATTCCATGGTTTAATAGCAAATTAGTTTGTGGTTATCATTGAAATCAAATTCGTTATGGCTCATATGTCTCGGTCAGTGGCGGATCCAGGATTCATAAACGGATGGGGCGAAATATATACTAGTACGTTGGTTTAGGGCGAAAATGACAATTTTTTTTTATTTTCGGGACATTTTCCGCCAATGGTCTCGGTGCTCGGTGCTCGTCTAGATCCACCAGTGGTCTCGGTGCTCGTCTTTACTTTTTCCCTCTTTTATATTTCAATCACTTTTTCTTCTCATGTTTTTATCAATTGCACATTATCAGGATATTTTTTCGTGTACACATTATCGTTCTCCGCCCTAAGTATAAAGAAATTAGATTTAGTGTGTGAGTTGATTTAGTGGTAAAATGATAATATCTATGATCAAATGTCTCAGGTTTGATTTCACCGTAGCCATCGTTAATTAAGAATTGATGTTCCATTCTAGCCATTAATTAAAACATCAAAAGGGAGTACTATATTCATGACTAAATTTTAACTATTATGCCCTTACACAAAAAGTTTAGCAAATGAAAGTTATGTTGATGAAATTTGGAAGTTCATTATGATGAAAACATGTTAGGTAAGAACATGAAAAAGAAAATACGAAGTCAACTAATGATCTCAAAGTTTTAAGTAAGTTGTTAGCAATAATACAGGTTAATCAATGGTAATGATCTTGATGCACTCAACACGTAAGAGGGAATAATTATTTTTTTAGTGTATACGGTTCATCTAATCACATGGCCTATGTTTTAAATTGTTACAAAGTCTGTAGAATTAAATTTTTATTCATGATTAATTACGACCGGCATTAATTCTTTGATGCAAATGAAACTTGTAGGAGAGGACTATAATCTACCTATATTTAAATTAGCAAAAGTCAATGGAAATAATCATTTTATCAACATTAAATCGACTTTTCAGATTCTGTGACATACATAATATATTGCTTCCAAAAATTGAACTTGTATATTCATTTTATTATTAAATTTTCTTCTATGTTTAGGGTCTCGTTTGAGTGAGAACGTTACCGTTGGTCTCTAATTATCATTATTTTCAAATTTATTTTGTTAAGTACTCCATAAAGTAGTAATAATTAAAATGAGATTATGATTCCAAAATGATTGGTAGTAGTAGTAAATAATCTCTTGTGGAGCATGCATGTGTTGAATGATTTGAATAATTGATTCAGTATTTATAAAGCAATTTAAATAACACATATTTTTCAGTATAAAGTTCTTTAAATGGGGAGTGAATAAAATAAAAATAATTATGAATAGGGAGAAAATGCTTCAATTAGAATGGGACAAGTGTTAAGATAATAATAAAATTATGGAGTAAATTATAGGGAAAACAAATGTTAGGATTCTCCTCCAAAAGAATACTAATATTTCAAAAATGAAAAACAAAATCTTGCAACCTTGTTTACATGATAATTAAGTTGTTTAATTATGATAATTGATCAGCCTTCAAAAGCGGTGAGAAACTGAAAAAAAGGTTTGATAAATCATAAATACATTATAATCGGATTACAGGCCCTAATTATAATCAAATCTACTTCAAAAGCGGTGAGAAACTGAAAAAAAGGTTTGATAAATCATAAATACATTATAATCGGATTACAGGCCCTAATTATAATCAAATCTACTTTTTCAATAAATATATAGTGACAGCTTTTGACCACCAAAATCTGATCCAATGCAAAAATTATAATCTAAACTTTCGATTTGAGGGCTTCATGAATTTGACGTGGTTAGGTACAAATATTTCCAACCAATACTTATCAACAATATTAAAAGATGTGACATATGTTTAGAAACGTATACAGAATATTTTAAAAGCCTAATATTCCGTTCATTAAAAAATAAATAAATTCGACACGATGGCTAGTTCTTAGTCATCAGCTGAAAATATGATCAAATTAATCACCTTTTAACGTGTCATTATGTAGATTAAAATCATTAAGTGTGAACTCATAATGCTTCTAATAGACTTTACTTTCTCCTGTATAGTTAGCAAATTAAAATTATTACACAAATATGACACAAGCTCGATAAAGACGTTGAAATACTATAGGGACAATTTGTTTGAAAATATTTTGATGGGACATATACTAATTCGTGTCTTACCATTCATGAGATAGTTATTAATAAAGTTATTAATAAAAGAGATCAAGAAAGTGCATGTGACACGTTTGGATGGTGGATGGTGGGCAAAACAATCTTTCAAAATCTCAAATATATTGTAAAATGATAGGTGAGGAGTCTCATAAAGATTATTAGATTAGAATCAGAGCTCACGAATTTGGAGTATGCTTATTATGGTTTTTCTCTCTGATATATGGTTTAGTCATACAATAATATGTTAAAGTGTTATTCTCACGATTAAAATTTAAAAGAGATCCTCTATATTTTCCTGAAAAAAAATTTGGTCATACACATTAGGTATGGCGAGAGCTTCTATTCCTAAAAAATGTGTTTTGGTCCGATTTAACGGTTCTGTCAAAAAGTTCACAATCCACAACATCTTTGCCTGATTAGTAATTTAATTTTATTTAAATTAAATATTAAAAGAAGAAGAATATCCTTTTATATTTTTTTCTATAATTTTTGTATTATTAAAAGATTTCTTAAATCTTGTAATTGGAATGATATTTAAGTCACTAATACGTCAAAATGCGGTTGACCATCAATTTGTTAACAGAATTGTTATATATGGGATCAAAACATATTGTATACGGCGTAAAACTATCACACATAGTACCAAAAAAAAATTGGACAAAATGGAGGAACAATTTTAAACTTCAGTCTATTCTCATTCAATTTTTCTAGTGAATATCTATGGTTTGACATTATAGTCTCATTATCATAAGGACGAACTATGTTATAAATTCCAATGTTTTTATTGTCTTTTTCTTGGTGATTTGTGTGTGTTATTTTCGAACACCATTACTTTGGTTGGTGGAGATTGGGGAATCATGTGCACCCATAACTTCAGATTTATGGAATCCTACAAAGAATTTTAGGCCAGCCAAACATTGCCTGTTTTTCAAGCACAATCCAGCCAAACATTATCCTCTTTTTACTTTTATAAAAGAAGTATTGATTTTTATTTTCCTTACCAGTTATTCCTTTTTTTTTTCTTTATGCACTAATAAGAAAATGTTTTGTTCAAGAAAATTAAAATAGCATGCATGCAAGATTTATTTTCATTGTAATTACGATAATATAAAGAAATATATGATACTACAACAATTTAATTTTGAAAGTCTAGTGATTTAATATATAAAAAATGTTGAAATAATTTCCTTTTATGTTTCAAAGGTTAAGCAAATCACATATATATGAAATGCCACTCATTAAATTCCGGCCTCCAAAAAATTGAAAATTTATGTTTTATTTTGCCAAAAAAAAAATTGTTTGAAACCAAATTGATGTAAATTTTATGTTTTTATTATAACTTTATTTAATTTGCTATAATAAGTTGCTTTTTGTATTTTTTCTCTCTCCAAGGTGTCAATAATTGAGTCGTAGGTTCACTCCTCCAACCAAGTTATCCGAATTGTAAGTCAAATACATATATAAATGTAATATTTTCAATCCAGATTTATTTTTTAAATACCTATATTAAAAAAAAATCAAAATAGATAATAATCACCAACATTAGTAATTGGGTTGATTGTTTTTTGCTTGAATGGGTTTGATTTGATTTGATTTGTGGATAAGGATTTTGTTTATTTAAATATAAGACGATATGGAACAAATATAATATAAATTAATTCGGTAGTTGTAAATAGTGAGGAATAGTAAACGTAACATATATATTAATAAATCAGAAAATAAAATAATATGTAGGGTTGATATTCACATGCTCTAACCAAACCAATCTACTTTGCTGCAATGTCAAGTTCACAACCATGTGCCAATTATTGCTTTCTGTCAAAACCTATTTAATTAGGCTTTGGTTCATTTCATTATTCTATAAATACTAGTACTAATTCATTAATGTTTTTTTTTTTTTTTTTCTTCTCATGAAAATTTACATTGTTTGGATGGGTTACAAGTTACAACTCGTTTTTTTAGCACTTAGACCATCTCCAACCGTACTTCAAAAATAAGTTTTAATTAGTGTAAAAATCTTCTCCAACTATACACCAACCTCAAACCCATTTTTGATGTTTTTTGTGAAACAACAAATATGGTGTTAGTGCAAAAATTTTGTGAGACAAAAACTCAAAAATGGTGTAACTTTTGAATTTGGTGTAAATAATTTGAGTAAAACTACTTTTTAGTGTGACGTATACTCAAAAATGGGTTTGAGTTTGGTGAAATTGGTTGGAGATAGTCTTACGATCTTAACCACTTAAAACAGTTACCATTTATTATTATTATTATTATTATTATTATTATTATTATTATTATTATTATTATTACATATTAAAATACGATTTATGAATAAAAATAAATAAATAATTTTATTAAATAACTAAAATAAAATTACATAATACTACTAATGTGGTTGCTCTAACCAAGCTCTCTCATATAGGAATAACTTTACACTTCGTGTGTCACATGTGCTATTTATTATTTATGGTGTTGATTGATCCTTTATTATATACTCCCTCTCTTTGTCATTAATAATACTATATTTTTCTTTTTGGATTGTTCAACTTCAAAATAAAAGGGATAAAGAGTGATAAACGTCCGTGTAAGTAACATTATGCATAATAAATCACTATAATCAATAATTTGAGAAGAAATAATGTGTGCTTGTAGTGTGAATGACCTGAAAGTTTAGGTCTCGAGATAGATACAATATGTCCAAAATATGCAATATAGTAATTAAAAAGACAAGTTCACATAACTTTTCACCAAATTCAAAATAAAGTCCATATTAACGAGATAGCTTAAAACATGGAGTTATATATAATAACTAACTTTTTCCATAAACCACAAAAAGACAGCTGGTGTTTGGGTTAATATTCCAAACTATATATAATATTTTTTGAATTAAAAATAATTTATATTTACCTCTTATGCAATTAAGTACAAAATTGTCCGTAGGGGCAGCGCAGTTGGTTCCGAAGGGGCAGATTTACAAGAATGGCCAAGGATCGATTCTCACTACTGTCGTGCGTATGTCTCATTTTTATAATAGTTTTCCAATTGAACATGAATTGATTGAGTTATTGGAATATGAGTCACATTTACTAAGAATATAATGTGTTATTGTTGGGGAATACCTTAAAACGACGAAATAAGACTTTGTTTAGGCTCAAACAAGCTTGCAAGTCTCGACATATTTGATGAACAAAGTACGGGACTCAACTCGATACCCATACAAACCAAGCTTCAACACATCGGTGTTGGCTCAACTCGGTTCATGAGCAACCCTACGTGTGTGTGTGTGACATGTATATAGTATAAGTTTGTTTTTCAAAGCATTCACACTTGCATACAATACATAGTCACTCAGAGTCCGAACCTATTGGGCATTTGGAATTACAACTCGCGCGTACCGTAATATCATCCACACTTATGTTGTCAATAACTCGTTGGACATCTATATTTACGATTTGAACCATATGAAAACTCTAACTTTATTACGTCAACTACCAATAATAATTCCTTATCTACCCCTATAATCATGATAACTTTATAAACCATCAATCTACTGATTGGACGAGAAACGTTTTACCATTTAAGATATGATTTATCATACGTTAAAAAGAGTTACCAATCAATAATCAAAATTATGGTGTTTAAAATAACAAAAAGAAGTGGATATGGACATTTCTTCTAGATAAGCAATGAAAGAAACCATGTTACTCCTACCTAATAATTTGGCATTTTCTGGCATCACATATCAAATTAGTGCATATTAATAATCCCACAAAAACCTTCTACCTCTTTCTTATTTGTCTTCTCAATTTGGAGCTTTTCTAACTTGATCAAGGCATGGGATCGTGTTCATACTTTCAATAAATTGGAATATGACATTTATAAATATTATAGTATTTGTGACTTTTTTTATGTTTAACACTCAGACAGACTCACGCACGAAGACAAATGTACATGATTCAAAATTTTGGTTTTAATAGTAAGTAATTTAGTAAATAATTACATTGTTTATGCTTAGGTGGAAATACTTAGGAGGACGTCTTTGTCTATCATTTGAATATACGCATTGCAGAAAATTTATAGTTTTCATTTTGGTGTATTTTACTTATTCAGAAATAATACTAACTTCACTCAAATATGCAATACTAACTTTTTAAATATTTCACAAAATCACATTCCTTTATATGCATATAGAGTCGTAATAATCGTATCTCAATTTATAACTACGAACCAATTAATATTTAATGAATTTATTTTTCTAATGGTATCAAAGTATTCCATTGATAATATTCTAATGGTATCAATATCGCGTATATTTCTTGTGCTGACATGCACATATTCATAATAGTACTAACAAAATTATGAAATTGGAAACTAATAAAATGAAGTAATTTTATTACTAAATTGAATTGGTCGTATAATTATAAGTACAATTTTCCTCACTCTTTTAACCCATCGAATACAATTTGATTGGCCCAATCTATTCTGAGTAAAAAAAGCCTATAAAGTTGAACAAAAAGTGTAATCAAAATTAGAGTGGGCTGAGCCTCATAAGCCCAAATTCTAACAAAATCGAACCCAATGCTTAGCCAGCCTTATCTTTTTTTATGCTTCTAGGTTATAATTAATACACACCGTCGTATACGAATTCAAGGTGACTCAGATATTCAACTTATTAGTTGGTGATAAAATGTCTTACCATCCAAATTAATGAGTTTGAATCAAATATATGCATTCATTTTACCAAGGAGATGTATCTACAACATATCTTAAATCTAAGGATTGAAAATGATTCTATATTCTTATTTATGAATAACTCAAATAGAACATATGAAGTAGAATATTTTTACTGCTTGCATCAAAAGTATGATTATAGGCTACTTAAAATCATGCAGTTAAAAAAAGAAGTGGTGGTTGATTTCCGGTTGCATCAATTGTGAACAATGTCGTGTCTAACTTTATTTCATCATACACACTTATTTGCTCATACACTTTATAACTAATTTGTTTTGTTTAAAAAAGGTACGTGGATTTCACTAACGTAGTACGAACGGACCACAACAACTCCAAAACGTTGAGCTTGATGGCAAATTAAATTCAATTTTTGGCCTTTATGGTCTGAATTTTTAAATATGGGTGTGTACTGTAGCTACGGCAAAAAATGGTGTAAATTTTAAGTTTGGTGTAAAATTACTTTTTGATGTGATATAAACTCAAAAATTAGTTTGAGTTTTTTTGCAAATTGTACCAGATGAGATGACCTTAAGTGAGAGAGAGAGAGAACGTGAAGATAAAAGGATAAAAAAAAGTAATAAATTGGTGACTAATTTTGGCGGACGGATAGGATTGGAAAGATAAAATTATTTTTTTTGACGAGATGGAGTATTATTTTTATTATTATTATTATTATATTATTATTATTATTATTATTATTATAAATTAATAATTAATTAAGAAATTCATAATAATATTTTAATTATACTACAAATAAATAACTGTAATTATAATAATAGTTATGTTAATTGTTATACTTATTTGTCATTATTATTATGTTAATAAATTAGTAAACTTATTAAAAAATAATATGATTATTAAATTATGCATTATAATACAAAATATAATAATATAATTATTATTTTGTTTTTAATTAATAATTTATTAAGAAAGTTTTAATATTATTTTTAAATCATCCGAGAAATCATAATCCTCAACCATGATACTTTCCTGATAAATAAACATGATATTTTCATTAAATATCATCATTCTCAAGTATTTAGAAGTTAAATAAAAACACCCTTCTTATCTTAAAAAGTCCCTCATTTTGAAATAGGCATTATATATTAAAGTCAAAAAGTATGAAAATTAGGTATGCTTATAATTTTGATTTCTAATATTTTGAATTTTGCTTATTTAACATTTATATGCGTGATCCTCTTTAATTAGTTATTTACAAATAATCAATAGCATTTCTTGTAGAACTAAATGTTGACAAGAGAAAATCTGTGTATATATATATATAGACAGACAAAATATAGTTGGCAATCGAATTTGATTTGAAATCATGATATACCATACTATTCCTTTTCTTTCCACTTATTTCAAGATTGAAACATGAATTGACGGAAACTACTAGTTCAATTAAGGAAATATACAAGTAGCACAAACGAAAACATACCAATCTAATTTCTCAAATCGAATTCACCATACAAATCAACATAAGCATACAAATTGAATTCCACAAATCGAATTCAGCATAAAAGTAGCATTAATTATATTCCACAATTCGAATTGAACCCTAAATTTATCATTTGCCAAGTCACGCTTCTAGCACGCCACATAGGATAAGTTTGTGTCGAACATCTATCGGGTCGGGTCGCATGAAAAATTTACACAGTCCAATAGAGTTCACGACTTTTTATGCAGCACTTAAGTTCACTAGAAAAACCAAACTATTTTAAAAGTTAATGACTTTACATGCAATTTCTCCTTAAATTATCCACGTTCGATCAAATTTGGACAACTCCATAAAATTGAAAACAAAATATGAAATCATAAAATTTAACTTTTTCATCCTATTGGTACTCAAACTATGCCGTTTCAGTTTTTATTTTTCCTCTTTTTTCTTATTTTAATAAAAAAACATTTTTAAACAAGAAATCATTTTATACATGAATGAGAGAGTTAAGAAAAATTTAATCTTCATAATTTAATATTTCCTTTTAAATTTTTGGGAAAATGACCAGACTTTTATTGTCTGATAAAAACCTTAACCTTCATGATTTAATATTTCCTTTTCAAAATTTGGGAAAATGACCAGACTTTTATTGTTCGATAAAAACCTTAACCTTCATAATTTAATATTTCCTTTTCAAATTTTGGGAAAATGCCAAGACTTTTATTGTCTGATAAAAACCTTAACCTTCGTGATTTAATATTTCCATTTCAAATTTTGGGAAAATGACAATAATTTGATTGTCCTAAAAAAACCTTAACCTTCATGATTTAATATTTCCTTTTCAAATTTTGGGAAAATGACTAACACTTTTATTGTCCGATAAAAACCTACATAAACCTTAGTCACCCTATTCCTATAAATACATGTAATTCCAACAAGCAATATATCCCAAATCTCAACTTTTGTTCTCATCTCAAATGGATTCCAACGATGCATTCAACACCCTTCTCAATCCAAATTTGTCCCAAAATCTAGAAAAATTCACTTGGCCTAAAGAGTCAAACACCTCTTCAAATAAAGAACTCAACGAGCCAATCATCGACCTAGAGGCCGAGATGGCCCGAACCACTGACCTCGTTCGAGCCGCTTGCCTCGGCCACGGCTTGTTCCAAGTGATCAACCATGGCGTTGATTTGGACCTCATAAAATCAGTAAATGATCACGTAAATTTCTTCTTTAATCTCCCAAAAGAGGCAAAAATGAGGGTTCATAGGCTTCCCGGCAAAATTTGGGGCTATTCTTTCGCACATGCAGATCGTTTCTCTTTGAAGCTTCCATGGAAAGAAATTTTTTCTTGCATTTTCCGTGAAGATGGCCTTGATTCGGAGGAAACCCTCTTTTTCGAAACAGCGTTTGGTCAAGATTTTGAGAAGATAAGGTGAGTTTATCGATCGAAGTTCTCGATTTCTCTGTGTTTAATGTGCATGCCTTAAATGCAGTTGGTTGTGTGAATCGTTGTGTAAAAACCCGTATCGTGAAAATGATCAAATATTTTATAATTTATCAAAAGTTTAAAATCTTTTTTTTTTTAATTTTGTTTTAGAAAATAGACATCTAGAAAATGATCAAATATTTTCACATTTTCATTTATGTTTTCTAATTAGAGTTGTGTGAGCAGCCAGATTGTTTAACATACTCTATTAATTAATAGTAATTGGTTTTGTCATTCTATACAAATTTTTAACAAAAAATATTTTATTTTTTTTGCAGATTGGATTTCCAAAACTATAGTCATGCCATGAAAAAATTGTCTCTAACCATAATGGAGATATTAGGGATGAGTTTGGGGGTTGATAAACAACATTATAAAGATTTTTTTGAAGATGGTAGCTCTATATTGAGATTCAACTTCTACCCTCCATGCCAAGAGCCAGACCAAACCCTTGGTACTGGACCTCATTGTGATCCCACTGCTCTCACCATTCTTTACCAAGATCAAGTTAAAGGTCTCGAAGTCTTAGCCGACGGCCTATGGAAGTCGGTCAGGCCAAGACCCGATGCCCTAGTCGTTAGTCTCGGCGACACTTTCTCTGTAAGTCAGTACCACGTACCATTAAAAAGTTTCTTCTATTTCATACTCCCTCTGTCCCATTAAAAATGAAACGTTTTCATTTTTGGTCTGTCCCATTAAAAATGAAACGTTTCTTAAAATAGAAACATCTCTATCTCTACTTTTTCATCTCTCTTACTTTATTCTCTCTTCATTAACTCACAAAACAACACTACATAAAAACCCGTGCCGATTCCCAAATGTTGCATATTTAATGGGACGGAGGGAGTATATAATAGTAACATGTAGTACTATGAATCAGTTTAAAATTAGAAAAAGTGACAATGTTCAATACTTCAATATATACATGACAATTATAATAGTATAATGTTTGGAATAGAAGAAGTCAAGAAGAGATACATGATACATTAAAATGTTGATATTATAAGTCATGATTTTCTTGCAAAAGGTTGTAATTATAAGCGAAATTGAGAAAAACCCTTAATATGTTGATGATATTATTGAATATTTGAATTTATAACACACCTTTCAAGCAAGTTGTAATTTTCATTAAAAAGTTGACATGATCAAACAGACTAACAAAAACCATATCACTATGTCTATTTAATCAGAACATAGACATATCCATGCACTTATAGTCATGACCCCACTCCAATTTAAGCCCTTCCCCACACACATGAATACATTTATATACATGTATAAGGCACGGTTAGCATAAAGTAACAGTGTAAGTAAATGATATTTTTCGCCCCTAATGGTATTCGAACACTGGCGTTGCACACATCTAGCAAGACTGATATCGACTGTAGAACTATGTGATCAAAGGAGTTGAAATTGGTTATCCATTTTTCACAACTGACACAATTAGTTCTTTACTTGAACATCTCCTTATTTTATGTGTGTAGGCTTTAGCAAATGGAGTATACAAGAGCTGCCCACATAGAGCTGTGGTGAACAAATCAATGGGGAGAATTTCAATGGTGTATTTCTTGCACCCTGCAGAAGAGAAAGTGATTAAGCCTCCCAACAATCTTGTGAGCTCAGAGAGGCTGAGGCAATTTCCAGATTTCAAGTGGTCTGATTTCCACAATTTCACACAAAACCATTATAGGGTTGATCTTGCAACACTCCAAAATTTTAGTAAATGGTTCATTTCCCACCAACCAACCTAAACCCTAGCTACCTACCTAGGGGTTTTAGGGTTTCTAGACTCTTGTCACCCCACCATCTTATTCATGCAATAATTAAATTTTGTATTTGGTGTGTGTCTAGCTAGCTAGCTAGCTCCATTGTTTGTTCTATGATATGATTCTTCATGTTTTTTGTCTTCAAATACAGTGTTCCTTAGGAGGTGCTAATCTTTTGTTTAGGCTTTGGCCTGATGTTTTAACCTTTTGCCTTTTTGAGTAGCTAATCTTTTGTTTAGACTCTCTAGTAGTCTTTGTTATGTTGTAAGTTGTTTGAGCTTTGCTCATGTTTTTGGACTTCTATAAAAAAAGGTTGTATTTGATGTCTACTCTTGTTTTCGGTTTATTTCTTTGTGTTAACTATAACAAGATATGGATAATAAGTATATACTGAACAAAATTGTGAGAGTTTGCCATTGTAAACATAAGAGTTTACCCCAATTGTATTAGTATGCGACCTTTTGGGGAATGACCTGGAAACAAAATTGTGAGAGTTTGACAAAAGAGGGCAATAGCATACTAATGTGAAGTTTGGATATGCATTTACAAACACTCACGGCATCAAATGATTAATTCCTCACAAATGGTCAACATTCAGATCGTAACACTACTGAACAATGCAATTCAAGAATTATACACCATCTGTCTGCGATTACACGTCTTATTTTCCGGCGGCTCGAATTTTAATAAATATGAATGAATGTGAGTGGAAAAAATTAATGGAATGTGAGTCTCATTTTTATATATTAGTTTTATAAGGAGACAAGTAATAGCGGACAGATCAAAATGACAAAACTGAGACGTGTAATCATGAATATATGGAGTAAAATTTACAAGAGATGTAGACTTCAATTCAATAGGATAGACAGGTAATAGTGTACAGACCAAAATGATAAAAATAAGACGTGTAAACATGGGGAATAATAATTCCAAGAGATATGGACTTTGATTGAAATAGATAGGAAAAATAAAACGTGTAATCGCATGCGGATGCAAAATTTGAAGAAACAAATATAGATTAACAATATGAAAGAAAAATAAAAGCGGTACACAAGTAAGACAACACAAGTGATATAGATTTTAAGTTCTATAATCCATGCACATGTAAGTTAATTACTGGAATTTTTGAGGAATCATTGCGTATATTTTGTCTCAGAAAAAGTATATATTCCCCAACATATATATACTATCCACTTTAACCAAATCCAGAAAATGGAAATCTTGGACTATTCAGACCAATAATTTTAACAAGAAAATCGAAAAATGGACTGTCAAAATTATATTCACTCGTCGTTCATGTGATTGATCATGGAAACATTGAAATTTGTAATAGTGGAATAGATATAAAATATATGCTGTGGGACATGACTCTGGCTAAATCCAAAATGTTTCCACGAGGGGTGTCTTTAATGATTAATTATAGAAGACAAAAAACCTGGGATATAGTAGTGTAGGTCGAAATAAATAACTTTTAATTCTTTATTAAAATTATCAAAATTAATAAGTAAATTTAAATATTGACACAGAGATATAAGTTTATCAATACAAGAAGGTTGATAAAGTTATGTATTTGTGTCTTATTAACCAAAGTGTTGCATTTTGTGTCCGTATTTTATACTTCCTCTGTCCCACAATAATTGTCACTCTTATTATGAACACGAGTTTTACGAAATGTAAATAAAAGTTGGTTGGAAAAGTTAGTTGAATGTGGGATGGGATCCACTTTTTTAAATTGGTTTTATAATAAAAGGCGAGTGAAGTGAGTTAGTGGAATGTGAAACCTACTTAATATTTATGGTTAAAATGATGAAGTGTGACAATTTTTGTGGGATGAACCGAAATGAAAAGGAGTGATAATTATTGTGGGACCGAAAGAGTATATTTTTTATTTTATACCTTGCATGAACAATATATTTAGTCTTTGAAAAATACATCTTAGATTTCTAAAGTCTCAAAATATCAACATGACTTTCATAAAGAGCCTCACATCTCAGGTCATTTTCCTTATTGAATTATTATTCCTTTGATTTTACCTCTGAATCCTTTATGTCTTAACTTTTTCTATATTACGATCATTATTGCAAATATGTTTGTAATACAAGTGTATGTTACAAACTACTAGAATCTATAGATGTGGTATATTACTAGTATTCATTAATAGCACTGAGATGCAATATCAGTACATTAAAAATATATAAAATTAGATACCTCATGAAGTGTGTGCATACATATTCTGTAAATATTGGTGTAATGTTTAAATCTATTGAACCATCGTTTAAGCCCAATCAACCCCTCTTGGGCTAATTTTAAATTATGTTAGTTTGGGTTAATTTAATTTGTGTGATACTAATTGTTAAACCCAATGGGTCCAATAGAAATCAATGTGTAAGCTATCATAACTAATCCAAGAAAATAAAATACTTTTGAGAACATTATTGCGGTTCTCGGTTAAGGTTATAGTAGGGGAACCGGTAATCGAGCCCGACGAGATCCATTAACCGTAACCGACCCGATACTATTGCGATAATCAACCTTAATTAATTCGGTTATCGATTAACTAAGATCGGATGGCACATTTAAGAACCCTATTCTGGCGTGCATACAGAAAGCGGGTTGGATTCAAAATACCGATGATTATTTATAATTATTATTCTAAGTAATACTACTTCATCCATCAATTGGATTGTTTAAAATTATTATTTGGATGAAAATAGTTTCTAACTTTTAGAGATTGAGATTGTAATAGTAACTAATTTAAGAGTGTGTGCTATTATTATCAGTCCATCGATTGGGTTGTTTAAAATGCTACGAAATTTAATTTAGAAAGCCCAATGGATCCACTAAAAATCAAGTTTGAGGACTCAGATGGAATGACAAGTCTCTCCACCCAATGCTATTTTCTTTCTAGATGTATTTATTCTTATATATACGAAATTTCAATATTTTCTGATTCAGATCAGGGACGGAGCTAGAAAATTATATTAGGAGGGACAAAAATATTAACACACAAATAAATAAATATAAAATTAATATATATATATTAAAATAATATAGTAAGTCTACGTGTATGTTAGGAGTGGGGCAAGTAAAAAAATATTTTTTCTAAATGAGGGGGCAAATTAGTTGAATATGCATATATTTAAGTATAATAATATATATATTCACATGCTATAGAAAAATGAGGTGGGGCAATTGCCCCTTCTCACAATGCTATAGATCCGTCCCTGATTCAGATACTTAATGTTCTTTCGACTCCCAACCTGCAATCCCGACCAAATTAAATACAAAGAATATTATTAAAATAGAACTAAATGTATACATTTTTAGAGGAATTTGGATCGAAATTAATAGTAGGAAAATAATAATTGATCAAATTAAACACACACTATAAAAGATGTTGTAGTAAAAGTTGATGCTGCCGACGGCTCCGCCACAGTCCGCCGTAGAGATTACTAAAACTACGGCTGAGTTTTCAATGCGGCGGTGAATTTAAAGTCCCCAATTTATTAATTTCCACTCGTTGCATGCCGGCTCGATATCTATATTACTACTATTCATTTAATTCCATCTCAAAAAAATGAATTTAATTTGAAAAAAAGTAAAAAACCCAAAAATCATGCCATCTCATACTCCAGTCATATTCATGCTCGTTTTCGTGCTCGTGTCCGTGTCAGTACCATTGCACGCCTTACCAATAACAAAACCCAACTGCGACGACCGCTGCGGCAACGTCACCATCCCGTACCCCTTCGGCATGTCTCCCGAATGCCACCGCGACCCCTCCTTCGCGGTCGCGTGCAACCGCGCATTCGACCCCCCGAAGCTCTTCCTCCTAAACAACTCCGCTGAAATTACCAAAATAGCCCTTGAAGGCCAGGTTGATTAAAAAAAGTTACTCCATATGGTGATTTCAGTTCTATTTTTACACTGACTTATAACAGCTATATTTATTTATATTTAAGTTTGAATTGCCAACAACTCCAGGTGACGCTCCTCCACCCCATTGCCCGGAGCTGCTACAACACCAGTGGTGGCGAGATCTCCGCCTCCTCGCAGCCGCTGATCCTCCCGCCGCGGCTGACGGTGAACGGCACGGCGAACAAGCTCACGATCGTCGGGTGCGACACGATCGCCTTCATCTACGGGAAGCGCCTCGACCGGAGCTTCATGACGGGGTGCACCGCTATGTGCGACGCGGCGGCGGATCTGGAGGAGGGGCTCTGCGCGGGGGCCGGGTGCTGCCAGGCGGCGATCCCCGGCAGCGTCTGGGAGGCGGAGATCGAGCTTGGGAGCTTCTTGAATTACACGTTCGTATTGGATTTCGATAGGTGCGGGTACGCGTTCCTCGTGGAGGAGTCGGCGTTTAACTTTTCGGTGCGGAGTTTGGTGGATTTGGAGGGGGTGGATAAGGTGCCGGTGGTGGTGGATTGGGTGGCCGGGAACGGGAGCTGCGAGGCGGCGATGGGAGGCGCCGGGTATGCGTGTTTGAGCTGGAATTCGAGGTGCGAAAGCATTGGAAATAATGGAGATGGGTATAGGTGTGTTTGTGAGGAAGGGTATGAAGGGAGTGCTTATCTTGTTGATGGATGCCAAGGTATGGAAATGATCGGGTTTGAACTCGTCTAATATCCATCTGATATGTGGTAGGACGTTGAAACATTATGTATTTTTAAATAGGATTAGGATTTTGAACTCTAGACATATGACCAAAATACGAATTTGGTTCAAAACATTTACTTTTTGAAAAACAGGTCCATAATAAATGAAATCCTTGTTGCAGTGGTCCTTTTTTTACTGTTCCATAAAAAACTGACGGTCATGCCACTGTGCAATTAGCGTTGACCGTTAGTTTTTTTACGGAACCGTAAAAAAAAGGACTACTTCGGCGACATTTTCATTTGTTATGGACCTGCTTTTCAAAAAATGAATGTTTTGTGGCTAAATTCGTATTTTGGTCATATATTTACAACAAAATTTGACATTTACTCTATATTGAGGGCGATATATTGTTATGTATGGTTATAAGTGGGGTGAATAATAGAATTTGCTCCAAATCTCTCCAAATTTACAAATTACAACAATATATGTGAATATAGAAGTTGTTTCTACATACATATTTACCCAAAACTTTTTGTAGATATTGATGAATGTGCAAATAGTGATCTACACGTTTGCATGGAGAAAGCAAGCTGCACCAATACAATAGGAAATTATACATGCTCTTGTCCCAAGGGATACTCCGGCGATGGGAGAGGTCCAAATGGTTGTATAGGTAATATTTGGGCACACATGTATATTTTTTTTCCTTGTGTTTATATTCACGAACTTTGATCTAATTTTAAATTTCGATCTTATTTAAAATCATAAGTATTTATTTTCCAACGAACCAAACTTCCAATGTTATTGTCGTTCAAGACATGACCACTGTCGACGTCCAATACTTAGTGATGACAACAACACATTTAGAGGGCAATTTCCAACAATTATTGTCACACACCAGTTAGTATTGGATGTCGGCAATTAAAACTCCAACTTTAATTGCAAAATGTTGAAATATAAGTTACTCCTTGGTTTCCATGTCTTAAAATTCATATCAATATTACAAAGTACATAATATATATTTTGTGTTTAAATGAAAAATATTTTCTCCTATTAAACATTCTATCACTAAATAATGATGCCATGATTTACATGTTTTGCAGATATTGACGAGTGTAAAGATTCTACTTTAAACAATTGTATGAAAAAAGAGTACTGCACAAATACACTAGGTAATTACACATGTTCTTGTCCCGATGGATACTCTGGCAATGGAAGAGGTAGAAGTGGTTGCACCATGAAGGATAACAAGCTTCCCTATATCTTAATCGGTAAAATTTATAGTATACGAGAAACGAGTCTCTTCGCTTCCAAAAAAACCGTTACTGTACAATTTACTTTTTCATCCGTCCATAGAAAATCTGTCACTTCCACTAATTAAAATTCGTCACGTCCAAAACGTGTCAATTTTTTGTTCTTTCATACTACATCGCAAATTCATATTCGATTCACAAAATCTACACAAATCGTCACAATAAAATGGTTTTTATTGGACCATCAATCTTGATTTATGTCACAAATTTAAACAGGAATTTCATGTGGCATAACAACTCTCCTAATCGCCGCCATCTTCTTCTACATGGAGCTCAAGCGCAGATCTTCCAAAGCAAAGAAACACAAATTCTTCCTCAACAACGGCGGCTTTCTCCTACAGCAAAAGCTCTCCGCCCGCGAAAGGTCCCCCGACGCCGTCAAGATCTTCCCCTCCTCCGAGCTCCACTCCGCCACCGCCGGCTTCAGCCCCGCCATGATCGTCGGCCAAGGCGGCTTCGGCACAGTCTACAAAGGCACCCTCTCCGACAAAACCCCCGTCGCCGTCAAGAAATCCAAGCAAGTGGACCCCACGCAAATCGAGCAGTTCATCAACGAGGTTTTCGTCCTCTCTCAGATCAACCACCGCAACATCGTCCGTCTCCTCGGCTGCTGCCTCGAGACCGAGTCCCCCCTCCTCGTTTACGAGTTCGTCGCCAACGGCACCCTCTCCTCCCACCTCCACAAAAAATCAGAAACAGACAAAAAAAACGCGGGCCCCAGTCTTCCCTGGGGCGCGCGCCTGCGAATCGCAGCAGAAACAGCAGGGGCGCTGGCGTACCTGCACTCTGCAGCTTCTGCTGCGATCATCCACAGGGATGTCAAGTCAGACAACATCTTACTGGACGAGAATCTGACGGCGAAGGTATCGGATTTTGGAGCCTCGAGGCTCGTGCCCGCGGACATCTCACAGGTTTCGACGATGGTGCAGGGGACGTTCGGGTATTTGGACCCGGAGTACATGCAGACGAGCCAGTTGACTGAGAAGAGCGACGTGTACAGCTTCGGAATGGTCCTGCTCGAGCTTCTGACGAGCAGGAAGGCCGTGTGCTTCGACGCGGCCGAGGAGGAGAGGAACCTAGCTAGCTACTTTTTATGCATGTTGAGGGAGAATAGGTTGAGTGAGGTTGTTGATGAGAGTGTTTGGGGAGATGGGAATATGGAGAAGGTGTGGAGAGTTGGGAGGCTTGCTAAAGAGTGTTTGAATGTGAAGGGGGAGAATAGGCCAAGTATGAAGGAAGTGGCAATGGAATTGGAAGGGATGTTGATGATGATGATGGGAGGGAAGCATTCATGGAGTAGAGATGAAGGTGTTGTTGATGATGAGAAGGTGGGATTGTTGTTTGATGAGGAAGGATTGATGAATGTGGTTGATTGTAATGGTGGAGGGAATGGAAAGATTTGTGATGGATTTGATAGTAGTTGGGGTCGTTTTGTGAATGAAGTTGATGGAGGAAGATGAAATTGGCTTGGGATATTCCCTCCTTATAGCAATATGAGTCTTACTTTTTCGGTATAGAAAATATGAGGGGTAAAAGTTAATAACATGAGTGTGTCACTTTTATATATTGATATTATAATGAAATACAAGTGAAAATAATTTTGGAAATTTTGGGGTGAGTGCCCTGGTTTCCAAAAAAAAAAATGTAAATAAGATAAAAATGAGAAATGACTCTTTATTTATTTAAGACACAGTTGTCTATATTGTCCTCATGTACAATCAATATTATCGTTTGACTAACAAAAATATGGACAAACTTCAATAAAGATTTCATAGCGTTCTATTGATCTACGTACCAAGAATTGTTCTTGCATTGGATCTGCATATACCTAGATTTCAATAGTGGTGGACTGATTTGTTGGACTAGATAAAACAATGCAAAGATATAAACAACATATAAGTGTTTCTTTTGTTGTGTTAGGAATCTGAACATGGTCACGAGCCAAACCGACTTGGCACCATGAGGCTCGACCTTGCCTTGTTTCCTGTCAAATTGAGCTCCAAACGAGCTTTTTTCGAGCCCAATCTCAAATAGCTCGCAAGTAGCTCTGTAATTTACAGCCTACACCTATGCCTATGGCGCGACCATGCGGGATAGAGGTTCGATACATATTGCAATGGTGGCATAGAAATTCAAGAACATGGCATTTTTAGTTACTACAATATAACTAAACTACTCATTATGCTATCATCCTCTTGACTATCAATGCATGTGATGAAATCTAGATACTACTCCATTATTTATATAGTGCTTTGAAAATCTTACTACTCATGAATCATGTGGCTTGTTGAATATTTTTGTAGTACTAATGTTTTGTTATTACATGTATATGTATATATTATCCTTCTCCAAAAGATTGGCATTCCATACAACTAAGTGATGTCTTGCTGGATGTACTGCTGCACAGACATTACTTTTTGTAAAAAAAAGTTCTGTACAAGAATATTGATGCCTGTAATAAGATGCTCCAGCTGTACACACACACACATACATACATTTACATATTTTATTCTTGGAACCACCTTGATTTATATTTGGGTGTCACATATCCAATCCAACCACATCTTGCCTGTAATTTTAAGTACATACAATTTCTATCCAGGTTTCATTAAGTTCTTATGATTTAAAATAGATTTGAGAATCTTCTAATAACTTCATTTGAAGGGATTAAAAAATGACATTGAACTTCTTTCTTTGACAAGTTTTTGGAATGAAGTTGTTAGACTCCCAAGATTAATTAGTTATCTAGATTACTTCTGACCTATAACTGGATATGTTATTTAGATATTTCATGTCGCTTAATATCTTCAAAATATATATCTTACTTCTACATCCGTCATTAAATATTTCATTTTGTTATTTTAAGATATCTGCCATTAATTACATGTCATATTTGACTTTTACTATATTTGATAAATTAGTCTCGTAATCCGCTAACTCATTTCAGTCATTTCAATTATAAAAACCAATACTAGTATATAAAAATGAAACTCAAATTTTGACTAATTTTTTTCACTCAAATTTCTAAAAATCTGTGTCAATTAATCATAGACGAAGGAAATAGCTAATAAAAGTTGTTTGACTCCCAAGATTATTTATCATGAACCATTTTTGGCCTGTGATTAGATCAACGAAGATGCTTAGAATCATATATACGATATATAAATTTCACGTTGTGCATTGTCTCGAATACGTAATCAAAGCCACTGAGGTTGTTGAAACCCCTAAGTTTATTAACTCGAACCATTTATGGCCGGTAACGAGATATCTTACGTAGATGCTACATCCGGTGAAATAAGATGCACGATGTATGTGTTACACGGGGTGCAATGTATCGAATACGTGATCATAGCCACTAAGGAGTGGAAAAAAGGAAAGGTGAAAGGGATCCAATGAAAATTGAAGGAGATTGGTGGTTATAGTAAAAAGAATCAAATGGAATAGAAAAAGTAGTAGCATGCTTTTCTGAAATTAGGCTGTGAGAAAGAGAGACAAAATAAGGTGACTCTGATTCCTTCTTTAATTCCAATCCTTTATTGCAAACGATTTTTTTTCATGTGCAGCTGTTACCATAGTTTCATGTATCGTATCCTTTCAATTATTGAACTCTTAATTTGTTGTTTTTCATATTTTGTGTCTCTAAATCTTGGCTTGTGAGAAAGACTTCTATCAACTTGCATGATTTCAAGAATTGTGAATTATTATAGGTTTTTTCTTGTTTTCAATAATCAAGACACATTAAGTCATTAAGTAGATAGTCGTCAACATCGGAAGACATAGATGTGATTGTCGCTGGTAATGAATGTCAAGCGAACACCAGAAGTGACTATATCTCATAAGATTATCGTGAAGACAAAGTTGTTGCATCGTGGTTTTAATATAATATCCAAAAAAACTGAATTTAATCAGTGGACTGTTTTTGGCCCTCATGGTCCGGTAGCGTGGTTGAACGACCCATCTACGACAAAATACGACTCTATATCATAGAATAACTGAGTAAATTAGTACTCGTTGCCCCCAAGTTACTTAAGTCGTTTATCTTTTTGGCTAAAAATAAAACATCTAATCACACCTTCTTTATTCTTTCTTTTACTATACTCTCTTCTCTTCCTTACTTTATTGTCTCATCTGCTTTATTACTTTATTTAACTCACTCCATACAACTTTTTTTAAATCCCATGCCGAAAAAAAAAAGCTTCAAGTAATATGGGACGGAGAGAGTAAATTGCAATAACAGGATTCCATTTAAAATGTCTCCAATAATATCTCACTATATTGTGAACACAAGGTGACAATTAAAGAAATTTTAGTGACATTTGGAGAGAGATTTGGAGAGAGAGAGAGGGAGAGAGGATAGTGCATACAATAGTAACAATACACTCAATTATTGGAATAGATTTCAATTTCGAATCAATCAATTAAAATCACGTAATAGCGACATGCTTGATGAGGCAAATATTATATTATTGCGTTCAATTTTCGTTATCTTCTCATCCCACTTTAGTAAATAACCATGCCGTTTTCTAGAGATCTTTTTGTTCAAATAATTCTTTATTATTTAATACACTATTATAATAGTATGAGAAAAATATTGTACGCAATCTTTCTTTCTTTTCATTTATAAAGAGAAATTCGTGATGCTACGATGACAGCTACCTGTAAATATGTTGTAAGAATCATTCTTATAAAAAAAACACTACTCTTTCATCTTTATCTATAAATAATTTAAATTGCGTGTTTTGTAGTAGAATATTCTAATCATTTATTTTATTATGTCTCTTTTCTTTTATTAATTTTGCAATAAAATTGAGAGAGGAGAATAGAGAGTGTCGGCATGAATGGTATCAACAATTTTACAGATAAGTTAATCAATAATATCTCAAGAAATTTAAATAAAGTCAAAGCAATTATAGCAACCAGACTTACACATTTCGCCAATCAGGAAAATCATACCTTGATTGCTCACCACAGAATGAATAAGTACTGTCACACATTAAATAAAACAAGCACAAATTTCAAAACCTATCAGGTTTTTCTGCACTGAAATATTTACTTCTAAAAATATAAAAATCATACACAAATCCCACAATTTTCTATTTTGAAACCAACATACTCAAATTTGTTGTCCACAAAATGCAATGTTACCTAATTTAAGTACTCAAAAAGCCAATAATTAAAGATATGCACACAAATATTAATCATTTTTTTACCCTAACCTATGATAAAAAATTGAGAAGGTAAAAAAATACTACCAAGCAAGGAGAAATATGGAAATGGTGGTGCAAACTCGTCAAGATTTTTATTTTGTTACTATTGTGAATCTTTTGCCGTTTCGTCGTCGCTGTCGCTTTGTTGCGGTTGACTCTGGTGGTGCTGATGGTGGTGGTGATCCAAATTCATACCAAGATCAATTCCGTTGTGGTTGTTGTTGTTGTTGTTATTATTGTACGCGTTTATTGACGCGAGCATTCCCATATTAGTCTCGGGGACGCCGAGGCCCAGTTGATGAACTGGCGTTTGTTGTTGTTGTTGCTGCAAAACCATTGACCCGAGTTGAACCGGGCTGAACCGGCCGGTTCCTTGGAACTCGAAGCCGCCTATTCTTTGCGCCGCGGCGGAGGGGGCCTTGTACTGCCACTCCTGCTGCCCGGCTGCCGTCGCGGCGGCGCTCCCGGTTACCGGGAGCATCCAGAAGGCGTTCCCCACGTTGGCGGCGGCAGGGGCCACCGCCCACATGGCGGGAGCCTGGATGTAGCTCGACGGCTGCGACGAACCGGGTTTATGCTCCTGACCCGGTTCCTGATCGTGGCCGCCGGCTCTCCCCGGTTTAGGGGAGGCAGCGCCGCTGGCATCGTCTCCCCTGAACCGTTTCTTGAGGTAATTCTCATCCGGTTCTTGGCCGAAATGGGAATTAGCGGCGAGCTGGTGGTGGAAACCGAGCATGCCGGCGGCGGCGCCGCCGAGGAACAGCGGCGCGGACTTCGACGGCGGCGCGGAGAAGGTGGTGCCGCTGCTGCGCATCGAGACGTTGAGCGTCGAGAAGTTCGCGGGGATGGTGCCGGTCCCGGTGGAGGCGATGATGGCCGGCTCGGCCTGGTGGAGGAGCCACTCGATGGTCTCGCCGTCCGACTTGTGGCCCAGCTCGCGGGTGAGCTGGAAGACGCGGGCGGCGCACAGGGCCGGCATCCTGATGCGCCGCCCGCGGCCGTCTACTTTGGTGTGGCGGTCCTTGGACGGCTTCTTGGCGACCAGTTTGTTATTATTGGTCGCCAGGCCGCCGCCGCTGCTGTTGGTATTGTTGTCGTCGCTGTTATTAGGAATAGCGACGAGAGCAGTACTGGTAGCAGCGGCGGAGGCAGAGGAGGGGGAGTGGGCTAAGTTTCTTGGTTGTTGGAGGGAGATGGAGCCCATCAATGGCCCATGGGGTGGGGATGGGCCGGGTTCGGTTTGACTTTGGAGGTGGTGGTGGAGGTGGCGGCGGTGATCGGCGGAGGTGGAATTGTTATTGGGTCCTTGATTTTTGGGGTGTGGCTCCATAAATTCCATTTGTTTTTTTTGGGAGAGAGAAAACAAAGAGAGAGTTTTTCAAGAAAACATAGCTCAAATCATGGAAGCTATTGAAGAATGAAGGGAAGCAAAAGAAGTGATTTTGATGAGAGGCAAGTGGAAGAAATTGTGAATTGTGATTGACTGGTGTCTTTGGAGAGAGAAAGAGAGAAGCACAAAAAGATGAATAAATGAGAGCAGAAGTGGAGCCCACTCAGCCCACCGTGGGGTCATTCTTTTATTAATATTCATCACAGTGCATATTAGCTGGCTTGCGCCATATTTATATAACTATATTTATTACTTTCATGGGGAAAAATCTAATTAAATTGGTACTCCCTCGGTCCCAAGGAATATGACCCCTTTCTTGGGCGGCACGAGATTTTATGCAGTTATATTTTGTGTGTTAAGAGGAAAGAGTAAAGTAAGAGAGAGGGAATAAAGTAGAGATAAAGGTGTTTCCATTTTAAGTAATGAGTCATCTTAGTTGGGACAAATCAAAAAGGAAAGTGGGTGATCTTCAATGGGACGGGGGGAGTATAATATTTTAGATATTACTTTCGTTTAACTTATGGAGTATTTTTTACTATTAATTTCATATTATCTCCATTTGCCATTTATAGTCTCATTTTAATTCAGAACGAATTTTAAAAAAGTGTTTGACCTTTTGAAAAAACTAAGTTGAGACATAACTTTTGGACACAACGATTAATAAATTAGGGATGTCAATGTAGCCCGCAACCCATGGGTCGGCCTGAATAACCCGCCAAATTTACAGGGTTAGGGTTGAAAATTTCTAGTCCGATAAAATTACAGCCCGACTAGCCCGCAACCCATTAGGGCCAGACTCGAAAATCCGATAAAATTTCTATCGTTCTATTTGTTTGACTCTAATTCGATATTTCATTGGTTATTTTATGATATAGATTACTAAAAAATAACTTTTAATTTTATATATTAAATATATAAATTATATATTAAATTTTTATTAACATATCATATATATATATATAAATAGAAACTTCAAATTCACTAAATATATATATTTAAATTTCTAAAACATGCTTTAAAATTTTTGATTTTTATGTTTTATTTTGCATAAATCTCAAATATTAGTATATGATCGTGTTTACGTTTGAGTTTAAGCATATATCTCAAATATATCATAATTAAATATTTTACATTTTATAAATATAACTAATTTTCACAATTATTTATTGGATTTATCGCATGTTTATTATATCGGTAGCAACCCAATTAGCCCGTTGGACTAGCCCGAAATCCGAGCTTTTAGGGTTAGGGTTGAACTTTTATAATCCGAAAAAAATCACAACCCGATTAGCCCGCACCCGATTGACCCGCAACCCGAATAGGGTTGGCCCGAAACCCGGTGGGCTGGCCCGATTGACATCCCTATAAGAAATTGTGCTGAAAATGAGAGAAGAATAAAGTAGGAAAGATAAAAGAGAGAGTAAAGTAGATAATGGAATAAACTAAAAATGATTTGATGTACTCAACTTAGTTGGGACAAGCGGAATACGACTCAATTTAGTTGGGACGGAGGGAATATTAAGTTTGGCTAATTATGGACATTCTTAACGGGTTTGAAAAATCATATCGTAAAATTTAATTTCTCATACGTTTACAATTGTATCGTCTTTGGTAATATTCAAAATGATGTTGTTTAATTAAAATAAAAATGAAAAAAATGACGAGTATTAATACATGGTTTAATTAAACATCATTTATATCATCTTTTACACATGTGAGATAATTGAAAAAAAATTAAATTTCACGGTTTTATATTTCATTTTCAAATATTGTGGATTGATTAGAAATTTTAAAAAATTACATAGTTTAAATAATTATTATCCCATCAAAGTTAACATTCTCGCAGTCCAAATAAGTATGCTGATTTTTCCAATTTAATTTGAATAAAATCTTAGCAACTAAATTGGAGTATTATTAGCATGTGTTTCCCGATTGGTGATCATTCCTTGGAAAATTCAAAATTTCACACTCTGTAGATAGAAATTGACACTTTGTCCCTTTGTTTTTTAAATAATTGTCGCATGGAGAAATGCAAACGTTATACAAGTTCAAATACTTATTATTATTACTATACTATATTATTTTATTTAATAAAATTGTATTCAATCTCCAAATTAAATGTCTATGCTACTTAAATAATCAATATACTTAACGACGTAGTTGAATATCGACGCTAGTTAATTTATATAGCTATGATGGCATAGTTTTTTGCTTCTACTAGCTAACATTAATTCTTCAAAATTTGATAGTTATTGAAGCAATTAAAAACCTGTATTTTTTTTTGAAGTAGAATTTTTATCTCATTGGCAAATTGTGTGTTTGTTCATTTTCCACAATCACCCAATAATCGTGTGAAATTCAGATGATTGGCAATTGACTTATGCAATAACTATTTCGGCACGTGTCAAATTTATAGCCGTATTTATCATGTCAGATGAGCTTGTGAGGCAACTAGATTTTGAATTTAATACTACCAATTTTTACCAATCTCTAAAATTACCCAATAATCGAAAGTAACTTTGATCGCAGAAATAGGAGTATGCTGTATAAGTTGAAACAGAGGGTGAGAGAACCTATAGATAATATAGAGTCGCCCATATCACTGTGTCCTACTTTACTCCTCAAAAGCCAGTTGATATTCGGTTTGCAAGATAAAATAATATTATCAATATATAATTTAGAATTGAATTGTGAGATTATTTTAGTTATTGGGGGTTAGCTATGACTAATTATTATATAATTATCCATTTAGAATTGAGTTATGGAGTTGAATCTCGTAAACCAAACAAAAAAATAAAATTAAATAAAAATTATTAATAAAATATGCAGTTTATTTTTATATATTAATTTTATAGTAAAAAAATAAATGAGAGTTTTGATTGAAATAGAGAGATATTTTTACTGATTTGCATTTTCATATAATTTTGAAATCTTATAAAATCCAAGATTAAATAAGATGTACTGTACTCCCTCCGTCCCAGCTCAAGTGGTTGATTTTTTTTTCTTACTGCTGTTTTGCGAAGATGACAATAAATAATTAAAGTGGAGAAAAAGTAAAGCAAAAGAGAGAATAATATAAAGGAGAGTCGTATCTAAATTATTCTCTTACTTATTTTGCTTTCTCTCTACTCCAACTATTTGTTATCATTTTCCCCAAATACGTGCCAAAAAACAGTCAATCACTTGAAATTAGACGGAGGAAGTATTATAAATAATGATACTATAATATCTCAAAGATATAGTATATCAATATTCAAGAACTTAGGTAATAAAACTCAATCACAAGAACGTTTGATCCAAAATAAGACAAATATGGAGAAAAAATTCCATGCACCAGGCATACTGAAGAGCTGTTGTTCAGAGTTTAATGGTCAGCGAAAGAGTGTTCAAAAGTTAATAAAGAAAATCCTCGGTCCAGGAAATCCGCTAGACACTGGGTCTAGGAACTCAGAGAACCTTGAGCTACCTGTCGTTGGACACACAATCACTACCTTAACTCCCCCTTCAAAAACCCTCAACCCGCTTAGCTAAGAAAATTAGTACAGGGAAGCAGGGATCGAATCCACAGAGATGAATGCGTAAGTAAACATGTTCAAAGACTCGGAAACTATTTTTGGCTGCTGCCACGCAATTTTTGGGGTTGAGCTTTAATTCTTAGACTTGGTAAATGAAATATTCTACTCTAAACAGCTAGATCTAGGCGGAGACATAAAAGCATGCATATTAACCGAAATAGAGCAAGACAATTACTAGACCGAGCGAACAGCTTCCTAAACTAACTTAGATTTGGGAAAAGCTAAACGTGGGGACCATTTTCTGAAAAGGCAAAATACGGTTGAAAAGCTGCAAAATAGCTAACTAAAGGACTAACTAACAGCGACATCATCTTCTACAATATTTATCACGAAACAACCAGCTAAAAACAGAGCAGAACGAAGATCGAAACAGAGTAAACGAAATTAAACCGATAGAGATGAAGAACATGTAAAACTAAAGCAGATCTACGACTACTAGACGAGGCAAACAAGAATGTAGAACTTAAACAACAAAATCAAGCGAAAACAAGCAAATCCATCAACGGGACGCTTAATCCTCTCCGGATCCAAGCCATCCACAACAACCAAACATCATCTCCATCTCCGATCCTCACAAGTTTACGTAGATTCAACCGATCAACAACAAATTTCTCACAAACCAACTCCAAACTCAGATCAACCAACAATAATCAGCAATCAAACCAAAAGTACCACGATAAGATAAACGAAAACAAAAATAGCGATATCCATTGCAAAGTACGAAGTATCCAACGATAATAGAAAAACAGAGCCGAGCCTCGAACAGCGACTACTCGGCGAGTACGAGAAGTAAACAAAAAAGTAAAAGATGATTGTTTCTTCGCCTCCGTAGAGATGGTGTTGCGACACTATTGAGCTAAAATGTGAACCCCCGCACCAAATTCCCAATTAGTGTGTGTGTAGAAGAGTGAAAACTAAGCTAAGAGCTGAAAAGTGATGATCCTCATGTAAAGCGCATGCTCTTATTTATAGCGGACAAAGCTTCTAGACTGTTCCTGCAATCTCCATTTTGCCCTCTGATTTGATGCTCCTCAGTCTATTGGCTCTTCATTTTTCTGCTTAATTTTCCCGCTAGCTTCTTCTCCCCGGCAATCTTCATTTTCTTCCTGGGGCTAGCGGTTTCTCTACACACCTGGCTTATAAAACCTTGTTAGACCCATGAAATCACATAATTTTATCCCATAACCAATGCATGAAATTAGCCTTATCACATACCAAGGTGGAAATGTTACGTGGTGTGTCCTACCACTAGTTTATTGACAAATGGAATTTTAGGAGGGCCCACTTCTAACTATGAGATTATATGTTCACACTGCTAAAGGAACAAAATTTTTATTATGGAAATTATAATTATCCCATATATACACTACTCCACTAGTATACATAACCATATATACACCCCATGATATATTAATATGACTTAAATCTCCCACTATTGTTTACATCTAACTGAAAAATTGTTCTGCAATTGTAAACTACTCCCTCCGTCCCGACTAAGATGACACATTGCTTAGCCGGCACGAGGTTTTAGGAGTTATTGGTTAAAGTGTTTAATTGGAGAGAGAAAAGGTGGGTGTAGGTATTAAAGTAGAGAGATGAAGATAGATGGATATTTTAATAGGAGTGAGAAAAAGTGGTTTGAGTGTATTAATTGGAGAGAGAAAGTTACCAAAAAAGGAAATGTGTCATCTTAGTTGGGACAAACTAAAAAGGAAAACGTGTCATCTTAAGCGGGACGGAGGGAGTATAAAACTATTTTATTATATAGGTATAATAGGGGAGCATTAAGCTCCTTTTACCCCTTTAGATACTATTTTCTTCTTAATATCATCCACTAGAATGATAGAATAGATGGACTAGATTAAAAGAAGAGATATAATCCCGTGTTGCATTATTTGATCGATTTGGTACATTGTGGGGGTAGAAAAGTAAAAATTGCAATAATATCATACGTTTCTAAAGTGCAAATCCTAATTGAGCATGATTTTTGGAACAACAATTGGTATTCCAGTTCCACTCTCTCTCTCTCATCACAAACATCTCCCCCAATTCTTCTCTCTACCAAAACCCTAGCCGCCCCAAATTTGCTGAGAAAAAACGATATGCCGAGACCGGACAAACAATTGATCGAAGTTTTCTACAAAAGGCAAACAATCGAACGGCATTTTATACATTCTGGTATTTTTTTCGCTGCCATTTCACAGTAGAAACCTCACGACGTTGGCGCGCGACCATCAATATCAAGTCGACAACAAGGTAGGGTTTAAAAGTTTCAATTTTAGGTAATACCCAGTTTTAATTGTCGATTTGCAGTGTTATACAATTTCATAGTCGACGATTCTATTTTTTTGTCCCAAACTATTTATATGGTTTTGCTCGCACCCACGTTTTGGTCGAAATTTTCGTAAATCATGAAATCGTATGCATTTTTGTTAGAGTTCTGTCCATTATTGAAGTTTGTGGTTAATTCATGGTTCACAATCGTGTATAGGGCGATTTTGTAGCGATAGTCTTATCTAGTTTTGATTTTTGGTCCGTCTCACAGATCAAGCATGACGAAAAGAGACCGACTTTTCAAAAGCCAATTATGCATTATTTGGTTGTTATGGTACATTATTGGTCCAATTCTTGCATTTTCATTATGTATTGTTTGTGAGCCGGTGAGCAATTTCGAGTGCCTAATATGCCTGTAATTGAGTGAATGTTGTATTTATTCGTGCATTGTTTGATGCAATGTTTATGAGAGATTGGATATTGACGAAGGTTGGACGGCAGCAAAGCAACCAATATGCAACGTTGTATTTACATTACTGATTTTTGGACAGCAGCAAAGCAGCCAAGGTTGGATATTGACGAAGCAGTGGATGATGTTCTTCCACTTGCAATTGCGCAAAAGTTCAGGGAGAGATTGACAGTACAGCAAAGGGTCGAGGCTAGTACCTCTCATGAAGACGCAGAGAAGAGGAAGCCGAGTAATGGATTTTATTTACTCAGTAATGGACGATTTATGTCCTGTAATGTATATGTTTCTGAGACGTTTTTCTTCTGATTTTATGAGTAGTTTTAACTTATAAACATAATGTGAAAATATTTCAATGTAATGGGTTTTATTTACTTTGTAATAGACGATTTGTGTCCTGTAGTGTATATGTTTATGAGACGTTTTTGTTGTGATTTTATGAGTAGTTTTAACTGATAAACATAATGTACAAATATTTCAGTGTAATGGATTTTATTTACTCAATAATGGACGATTTGTGTCCTGTAGTAATTGACGATCTGTACATTATTCACTGATCTGTGCACATTATTAGATACTATTTGTACATTATTTACTGTATCATATCTTAAACGTATTAAAAACTGAAATTTAATTCATGTTGTGGTGTTATAACCTACCCTCATGGGTTGCTAAACCCAAGGGGAATGATTCAAACTCTTTGCCCTTTGTGATGGTTCCGTTTGTGAGTGAGTACTACAACCAAGCCCCATGGATTGCTAAACACAAAGGATGTGAATTCATTCCTTTTAACATTATTCTATTCAATTTGTACTTTATACACTGATCCGTGCATATTATTAGATATTATTGGTACATTATTTATTGTACCAAATCTTAAACGCATTAAAAATGAAATTTAATTCATGTGGTGGTGCTATAGCCTAGCCCCATGGGTTGCTAAACCCAAGGGGGATGATTCAAACTCTCTGCCCTTTGCGATGGTTTTGTTTGTGAGTGGGTACTACAACCTAGCCCCATGGATTGCTAAACCCAATGGGGAATGGATTTAACTTCTGTCACACATTAAACCCTTTGAAATGTACATTATTCAAAACAAGCATATACATTATACAACTATAATCGTACATTAATACAATCTACATTATACTTGTCGAAAATTTACAAGCTGTAACTGACGAAAAGAAAATACGAAAATCTGTAAGCAATGGATGATTTCATTAAAATAAAACGACAATTGATGCAAAATAAAACTAAATACAAGAACGAACTAATTACAAACAAATACAGAAAACCATAGATCTCAACCGCTGCGCGAAGAGATCGGAAATGCAATTGTGGAGGAATTGGAAATCGGCGTCGTGATTCAATCTCTCCACCACTCTCCTCACTCTCTCAATCCTCCTCTCTTCAGGCGTCGTGAATGAATACTCCAACAATTTGGTTTTGTGACGAAAATCCTAAACACCAGACGCCTTCGATGGAAAATAGGTTTTGTAATAGAAAAAAAATAACAACTTGGAAATACATAAAAAACTAGATGCAATTTGAATAAAAAAGATGTTGAATAACACGTTCAAAATGATGATAACAGTAGGGAGTTCATCACCATTGCAAACTGATATACTACAACAAAAAATTATACAACCAGAAATTTCTTCAATGGAGAATAAAACCGAAACTCGCGAGAATAAAACCGCTGGATTGATTGAATAGATGATCTCTTGAAAATATGAGAAGAAATAAAACCAGAAATTTCTTTAATGCAACTCACGCAAGATTTTTTACAACCAGAAATTTCTTCAATGGAAAATAAAACCGCTGGATTGATTGGATGGATGATCTCTTGAAATAATTAAGAAGAAATAATTCAGTAATCTCTGTAATCTCTTGAATAATTCTGCAATCTCTTGACAAAAACCACTGGAATATTTTGTGAAGAAGAGAATCATGGACTTTCCATAACCGACGTAAAGTAGTATCCCCTAAACGTCCTTTACCAATTTTTTAATGAATAAAATTAATTCAATCATGCCCTATTTTCGGCCCTTAGATCTTGATAATGAATGGTGGAGATTGAGAAGGAAAAAGAACAAAAGATGGAAAAAGTATATGAATACATCCCACGTATAATATATGTATATATATAAACACATAATAGAGTGTAATCACGGTTCACGTGAATATGCATTAAAATGATGTAAAATTCAATATGAACTTATACAATTAAAATTCTACAATTTATAGTATTAGATTTATATTAAAAATTTACAATCATCTTTTTATGCTATTAAAATTTGCATTATGATGAGTAGAAAAGATCGATCATAAAACAAAAAGATAAAATTTTAGCAGACTATTTAAAATTATATTATAAAGAAAAAATATAAAATAATGAAAACAAAGATAAAAGACCATTCAATTAATAATAGTGCTAAATTTTTCTTGATCAAGAAGATTAAATTTTAGTTCATACAATATACATGGTTATGTAATGAAGTTTAAAAGAATATTTAGAATTTTAGATAAATAAATATATAGTGTGTGGGTCATATTCTAATGCTTATAGCACCCTAATCCAAAATCAAGACCAAATCTCCATCCTTAGATTTTAAAATGAATGGATGAGATTAAATCTTACGAATCTCAATAAATAGTAGACAAAATATCAACAAAAGGATAATATCGTCATTATGTTATCATATGATAATTTTCGTGAATGTTTTTTTATATCAACATAGTGTATTACAAATATTGACAATATGACATAAGAATATCAACACTAGTACAAGAAAATATCAACACATATTTATTTATTGAGATTTTTACATGGTTTTATTGAGATATTTTGATCTATTTATTGATAAAAATCTGGTTATCAACATTTACGAAAACTAAAATAAAAAATATCAAATTTCATCATTCGAACGTCGTCGGAACATATGCAATTGAGATCTCGTTGGAATCCTTATAAAATTATCTTTAATTTGATATATTTTTTGGGAAAAAATAATTTAAATCGAGAGAGTTACGTAAATTTAAAGTTTTAAGATGATTTTAATGAGAGAAAATTGACATTAATACCCTCTAATTTTATTTATTAATTTTCATAATTAAAAATATAATCCATGTGTCATTATTTCAACCACTAGATCTTCTAATCTAATAACTAAGATTTAGTCTTAATTTGGAATTGTTAATTAGTTAGCAATTGATCACTCCCTACGGAGGATTATAAGAAAAGATATAAAAGAATGAAAGAATTCTTTTAATCGACTAAATGACGATAGGAGATATAAATCATAGAGAGATACTATTGTGTATATATAGTATGCATGGGTGTGTATATAGTTACGGGAGTAATTTATAATTTCCATATGAGAATTATAATTTTTATATTAAAAATTTTGTTCCTTTAACGGAGTGAACACGTAATCTCACAGCTGAAAGTGGGCCCTCCCCAAATTTCCATTTGTCTATATATTAATATTAGTGGTAGGACATACCACATAATATTTTCACCTTGGTATGTCTAGTCCATGGAATTTTTTCTCTGCAAATATGATAAATCTCAAGTCAATTAAGGCTTATGTTTAGTTACAAATGCTCTTCATATCAATGTTATAGTAAAATTTAAAATTCAAGTCAGCCAAGCCCAACATTTAATTCATAAAGCAAAGGGCTCTCTTGGTTGTCATAAAATCGAAGATCAAGTCCACAAAGATCAAGGAGATGTATTTTTCCAACAATTTTGAATGAAGTTCGAATATCAACTAAAGTAGAGGATTATAAGAGCAAATAATGATAGTAACCCGCAAAGATTACTACAAACAGTAGTAGTAGTAGTACAATATTTTGTGTTTAGATACTAATTTGCTAAATATACTTTCAAAATTAGTTTGTGTGATTAGAAATACTTTGTCGTGTTTCTTTTCTGATAATACAAAAGTGATGCGATTATCATGTTAATAATTATATGATGAGAAGGCAGCTAATGATATTCGAAGGAGTGAAAGGTTAGAAAATAGACTAGGAAAAATTATGAAGATTAGGAGACATTCTCAACCCAAAGTTTAGGCTAAAGTCTTTGTCTAGCTTTTGTTGCTTTCATTTATATATTTTTTAATCCAACAAATGTAGTACTTAGTAGATTAGGATGACTGATTTTCTATGTTCATTCATTAAGTAATGTATATTAAAAGATGTGATAATGACCAATCCGATATGCTTGCTTTTCAATATGCTACTATGATTGCTCTAATTTTTGTTATTATAACAAAATAAAATTGCTCTCACTATTAGACGACAATTGTTAGGATATTGGCATATATGGTCACAATCATTATGGAAATAAAAAATTAAATTTTATTAAAAAACTTAATAAAGTATACAATAATTAATAGTATTAGTTTGTTGTGTATATATATACATATATACCCACCCTTTTTTGTAAAGATGTATACCTTTCTACATTGTTAATTTGTTATACTCACAATATACAATAAGGTTTTCTGGAATTTTGTTAATGATTAATAGTGCTATAAAATGTCCTTCGCTTTAATTTTCCATTAACAAACCCTTAATTTTTCTGCATTTTTCATAAAATATTTCGAACTTTTATCTATATATACAAAAACCCTCAACTCTCGGCATTTTTCATAAACAACTCCAAATCTTCGATATAATATTCAATTTGGTGATAGAAAGTTAACTCATTTATTCGAAGACTAATTTGTCATATACTTCTTCGTCCCCATTAATTATTTACCATTGTCGTTTGTTCCCTATTAATTGTCCACTTTCACTTTTACCACAAATGGTAACTGGTAAGTAGGTCTCAAATTTCACTAATTATTTCACTCATATTTTACTATAAAATTAATAAATAAAAGTGGGTCTCATATTCCACTAATTTTTTAACCCACTTCTTTTTACATTTATTTTAACCCGTGTCGGATCCAAAGTGAACAATTAATGGGGGACGGAGGGGGTATATCAAATGGTACTCCATATAAAATATGGCTTCAAACTCAAATGATATACTCCCTCCATCCGCTATTAGAATTCTCATTTCTTAGTAGCACAGTTTTTAATAAATGTTAAGAAAAGTGTGTGGAATGAGTTCCATTTGTAAAATGAAATGAAATGTAAGTAAAATGAGTTAGTGGAATGTGGAACTCTATTACCATTTATGGTAAAACTGAATCAGAAGTCTTACTTGCGGACGAACTAAAATGAAAAAAATGAGACTATTATTCGCGGACGGAGGAATACGGACGGAGGAATAGAAAGATAGAGAAGTGCAAGTTATGCCAATAAATATAAATCTATCAAAAATCAACAAGTAGATATGAAAAAATTGAATTGGAAAGTGATGTGTGTATTCTAGTTCAAATGAGAGAGATGAAGATGGACCAATGAAGGTGACAAATCATAAGATTGAATAAATGAGTCCATTTCTTTCTGGCAAAAAGCTAAGGTTGGACAACTCAGCCAAACACATTGCAACAAAATCAACATCTCATCCCTACCCCTAACCCCACCTAACTCCCACTTTTATTTTTATTTTTAATTTTTCTTATTTATTTTATTACATAAAAATCTTTGGTGTCCCGATTATTTTTATTTTATTTTGAGGTGGGCGTCATATTTAATTTTATTTCCGCATTCTGTGTTCTATCAATTTTTTTTTGTGTGTTTTAACTATTAAATGATTTAATTGTCTTGTAGAGTAAATTCAAATACGGTCGAAATCTATATATTTGATGGGATACTGTTTAACGTTGTAACTCTACAGTCGTTAGATTAAGAAAGAGGAAAAAGAAAAAACTTCATATTTAATTCAATTGTTACATGTCATGAAAAGGCATTATTTCTTCATGTTCATATTTATTCTTTTAGTTTGACTATCTAATTAGATTATTACATTTCCAATTACTAATATTTGACTACATTGAGTGCTGCCCAACATTGAAACTTGAAAGTATGACAACTTTAATTTTACAATCAACTAACCCATTGATATTCTTCATAAAAAATAGATTTATTTTTATAGAATATATCGATTTTTACCTTTATCATTTACATTCACACACCTAGTTTTGACTCAATTAAATTCGAATAAATTCATGAATCTTGTTTGACTATGTTAAATAAATTAAATTCAAACTCTATTCAATTCCATCCGTCGTCATTAATAGTCCCATCTAAGATTGGTACGAATCTTTGGATATGTGGATGTCACAATAAAATTAGTGAAACATGAAAGTGAGATATGTAAAACAAAATAAATAATTTTTGTGAATAAATCAAGAAACTCAAAAATAGACCATAAAAGCATTCAAAATTGGAAATCAAATACATCAAATGCAAAAACAACAAACCTTTTTTCAATAACACAAAGCACAGATAAATCAAATTGTCTTCTTTTATTTGGAAAATCAAGGGAAGTGATTAAAAGTCTTGCTAGACACTAATTTACACCCAAATCATGAAACCAAACCTACAAATAAGGAAGAGAAATCGCCAAAGAATCATAGTTCCGATTTCAACGAAGCAAAACGGCGCCTCTCGTCTCTCTAACTTGAACCCGAACGAGCTGCACCCTTCGATCAGCAGGTCCACGACGAGGATCTCTTGAGCACGGGCTTCATCTGCTTGTCCTCTTCGAGCGAGATCATGCCCAAGTGCGAGGGATCCTCAAGCATCATCTTTGCCACGAGGTATCCGGCAATGGACCATGTCTGGTATTTTCTTGCTTGCTTCCCAATGTATCTCCCTAGCTTCCCGTCGTAGTACTCGGGCCAGCTGTCCTTCAGCAAGCGGCTCTCTGCAAGGTCGATTGCTCGTCTCGCAATTTGTGGGCGTCCGGTTTTGATGCACGCGGCTGTTAGCAACCATAGAAGCACTGCTCCAAATATGCAAATTAAAGAGTTTAGCGAAACATCTAAGAGTGTTTAGTGGATCGATCCGGACAGGGAGAGTCTCGTGTTAGACTATTGTACGACGGGATAAAATTCGGGTCCAAACACTAACAAACACCAATAATATTACTACTACAAATCACCCTTTTTTCCTTATCGGCTCGAAAGTAGACAAATGGTAGGGAGAACAAACCATAGTCTGCTTTCGACTCGGGATATCTATATAACGAAGGTTGTTCAAACGACTAATTCTTGCGTTGAAAACAAAGAAATTGCTCGAGTTCTCGTTTCAATTTGCTAATCTACTCCTGTCACGCTCTTGGTGTTAGCAAAAGATCGCAAAATGTTATAAATGCCTCTACGCGGGAAACATTTCTATAAGCTAGTGCAAACAACGTAGTTAGAGGCGTACCAATATCGATCTTTTTAACTAATAAAGGGATATAAGGCATGGATTGCAAGAGATCCAAGAAACGTCGACTAACCTGGCCAAGAACCTCCGTTATGATAGCTCCATCTCGTATTCTTTGGATCACATCCGGTCACAATCCGCCACTCGTGGCTCTCAATAGCTGGATAAGATATCTTCAAGGGCATCTCTCCGACGAGCTCCTCCCATCTCTCCTCGAAGAGGTCCATGATAGCGGAAGCTTGCTCAGGGGTGGCAAGGGAGGACAATATGGCAACACAATTGCCGAGAGCAAACCATCTAAAATCCATCCTCGCGGGGCTAACATTTCCGATGAAGTAACCACCGCGCGTTGGCATGAAGTCGAACACCCAGTCGGGGATTGAATCAGGGATCACGTTGAACTTGTTGACAGCAGTGTGAGAGTATTCCTCGGTTTTGTACCGGTATATATCGTTCAATTGTTGAAAATCGAGCCAGAAGTAACTCCTCATGTGGTAACTCAAGGCGTGGAGACGCTTCACTATTCTCTCGATGAACTCCTTGCCTTCCGCGTCGTGCTTCAACATGGCTAGAGCAGCTCTCAGCGCCATAAAGAAGAGCGATTGGATCTCGATCGGGTAGCCATAGATTCCCTGCCAAAATTCAAGATTTGAAATTGATAAGCATGAATATAGATCACAAACAAGCACGCTGGATTTCGTCTATAGCAAGGGAGTTGTAAGATATCTCACCATTCTACGATCAATCATCGAGCAACCGTCAGCACACAGCAATGTCGGGAACGTGTCAAAGCCTTCGGACAAACACAGTGCCAGGATAAGCCTCATCCCCTTCTGGCACTCGGGTGTCTCGGCCAGAGAGAGGTCTCCAGTCGACTTTGTGTATGCACGGAGTAGAATGATCCACCAGAATCCAGAATCAATCGGAGCCACTCTTCCAATAGCACTTTCACCGAAATCTGCCACAATCGTGTCAGTTTTCCGAACAGGGTCGTGAAGCACTTTGAAACTAGCCGGCATAGCGCCCTCGCCAAGCTTGAACCGGTCGATTCTCTTCTCCCATCCTTGAAGTTGAAGAGTCTTTAACAAGAAGTTCTTCACTATATCCGGCTCCCCGTTCATCAAGAAGGCCAACGCACTCGGCACAAAATCCCGAACAAACACCTGCAGCAACCCACAATTACATATAAAAAAAAGATAGTAATGGTTAAGCAGCAAAGATGTTCAAATCTCAGCACCTGATCGTAATTCAAGACCTCCTCGGAAGCGTGATCATAAGCAGCAATGGTGCCAACTGGCTGGCCGCGAAAGTGCACCAACGAGCGCCTGAGGGCTTCCCAAGCATCAGCAACCATTGGATGTGGCTCGAACGAGTTCCTAGCAGACGAGGCAGGGGTGTCCAACGCTGACCGCCCCGGGGAGTATGCACTCTCGTAGTGATCCAGACCTCGAGACAGACCAACTGATAGTTCGCTCAGTGACCTCTCATCGAACGACCTCTGCCTCTCAATGTTCAATCTAGGCCTCTCAAGTAGCTTCGAGAGATCATAATCATCCATCTCGGATAACGAGCAGTGGGAGCTCACGTTCTTGAGTCCCGACTCCACTCCCCCCTTTCCACCATCAAGAAGAACCTTGACACAATCCATAATCTTTTACGACTTCCCGACACAAATGCTACCCTCTGTATCACCAAGAATTACTAACCATCAGTGAAAAATGAGTACATAAAAACACAAGGACACAATACTAAACATTTACACAACAATTATCATATGGAGTATAAAACAAAACAATACAATTAACATTAAACGTAGAATGATGCTCACATAGAGTATGCATAGTAATATATTATTATCTCTATATATAATATGTCTATCAAGAAATATATTGTCTAAATCAGAATAAAATAATGCAGAAAAGGATTAAATTCAATCGAAAATATCAAACTCCACAAGCAATGAAAGAATAAATAGGATCCAATAAAATGAGTAAGGCACAAGAAATTAACTAATTACCAAAAGAAATACGATCTTATGCAAGAAATGTATAAATCAGAATTAACAAGAAGATTTATTTCCATATAACCAAAATTCTTATCCATATTTCCATCTAATCCACATCCTTATCCACAAAATAAATAAAACTAGCAAGTAACATAGAAATGAAATTACAATTTAAATTTGGAAAATTGGCAAGAAATCAAGAATATAACACTATAAAAAAGCAAGAAAAATATTTTCGAAAATAAGATTAGTAATTAAGAATTAAGAAAAATTGCATCTTTACTACTCTGACTGTCCCCCCAAATCCCGGGACACTGAAAGAGACGGCAATATATATTAATATGAACTGAAAATGTGTAAAGATTGAATCTTTTTTGCAAAATATGAACTGAAAATGTGTAATGATTGGATATTTTTGCAAAATCAAGAAAGAGAGAAGCCACATTACAGAAATTGGAGACGAGATCCACTGAAAAACAGCTGAAATTTTGAGAAAATCGAAAAAGAAGTGGAAATGAAAGATGGGTTTGGGAAAGGGTAGCTGAAACAGGTCAACAATTAGTGAAGGATGAAGTAGATCTAAATCTCTCTGGTGAGGGATCAAGAGAGAGAACTTACCTTGGAGATATATATGTGGAGAAATGGAAGGGAATTAAATAGGAGCAATAATCCGGCGGGAGAGGCGGCCGGCGGCGGAGAGAGAGAGGGTGGAAAAATTGGAGAAGAGAGGAAAAAGAGATCATTGTGGGTGAGGTTTAATTTATAGAGGCAAACCAACCAACTAACCATGAGAGATGGAGAGAGGAAATTGTATTTAATAAATATATTTGGTAATTTACCGGTGTTTGCCGGTTTGTGTAGTAATTTTGTTGACCCAAAGTTTGTGGCTCGTGGCTTACCTAACTCCAAAATGAGGATTTAGGATTTGAGTACAATGATGGTTTTACTATGGATCTTTGATTTAGAGCACTCCCAATGGGCTCGGCGTTAAATTCGGCGATTTTTCGTCGAAAATCGCCGAGTTTTCGCCGGCCAATGGGACGATTTCGGCGAATTCTCGGCGTTATTCCTCCCGAATTAACGCCAACCGGCGATCCATCGCCGAAACATTGCCGAATCATCGCCGCCAACTGTGGCGCGATTCGGCGATATTTTTTTTTTTTTTTTTTTAAACGGCTATATCTATAATTCCACCACTATAAATACTTCCTCTTCCTCCTCCATTCATCACACACAATTCTCTCAATTTTTCAATCTCTTATCTCAATCTTCAATCTTCAAAATTATGAGCTCTAGTAGGAAAAATTCTCGAAAAAGTAAGGGTAAGGGCAAAGAGTCGAGTTCGCAAATTCCCAACATTGATGAAGCAAATGAGCAGTGGATGAGCTCGTTGTTGTCGATGGGTTCTCCTCCCGGCCAATATCCATATGCGGGTCCGTCCCCATTGCAGACTCCTACGCCACGCAGACCGTACTTCCAGTCTGCCCTCAGCATGCCCTCTCCAGCCGACGATGTGTATCGCCCCCAGATAGTCACATCGTTGTTCGACACCCCTGGATCAACCCCAGGCGACGAAGAATCTCAGGCCGCGACGTACACAACGGATCCGACACTCAGCACGGACGACTACGAGGTGGAAGAAACGCCCGCCGAGCCGCCTTCCAGGAGCGGGAAGGGGAAGGCGCCGGCGTCGACGGCTGCGACTGATACGGCTTCCGATGAGAAGCCGAAGCGGACAAGGACTACTTACACTCTCGAAGAGTCCGAGCTGATAGCCAACTGCTGGGCGGACACGACTCAAGACCCAGTGCGCAGCAACTACCGGACTGAGATCATGTTCTGGGCGCAGGTTACGGAGAAGTACACGACCAACAAGACTGCCTCGATGAAGGACCATGGCAGTGAGGCGATCCGCCGGCATTGGGAGCGCCTCATGAGGGACTGCGCCCATTTCAACGGTATATATTCTAACTTGATGACGAACATGACGAGTGGCCAGAACGAGCACATGGTCCGAGATGAGGCCATCCGGATGTATAGTGGCCAGTTCTTGTCGAAGGGCTTCAAGTATTGGAAAATCTATGATAGGCTGAAGGATCTCCCCAAATTCCGGACGGAGATGCACAGCGCGCTGCACGGGAAATCGGTGCGCTCGCGACTTAGCGGTGCGGAGAGTGAGGGCAGCGCGATCCCCATCGACTTGTCTGAGGATGGTCCGCACGAGCGCCCTGTGGGAGCGAAGAAGGCGAAGGGGAGGCGGAAGGGGAAGGGCATATCGTCAGATGCCCAGTCGGAATCCCCGTTCTTACAACAAGCCACGTTCTCTTCCAATGCCGCCACTCTGGCGCAGTTGTACACGTTGTACTTCACCGGCGGCGGAACCCCAGAAGAGAAGCAGTCCCTCTGGTCGACCATCCAAAATATGAAGATCAAGATGGACCTCTCGCCGGGCGCTCCTCCCTCTTAGTTTTTTAAATCCTTGTTTTTTATGGTTTTTTATTTGTAGTTTTTTTTTTCTCGTTGTATTATATTTTCCAATGATTAATACAACGACGAATTGTTCATTTATAAATCTATTTATTAAACACATTTGTAGGGAAAATTAAATAATATTAAAAATGATGATGTAAAAATGAAATGTTGAGTTAGGGAGAAATAAGGGAGAAATAAGGGAGAAACCATTGGAGCAGTTGGCTAAAAGTTGGCTAAAAACTGGGGATAAATTTTGGTGCTGATGTGGCGCTGATGTGGCAGGAGTTAGGGAGAAATAAGAGAGTTTTTAGGGAGAGCATTGGGAGTGCTCTTAGTGATAGTATTTCTTTTTGTTTTAGTATTGGCTATTATTAGCATGTGAAATAATTCTAGTAAATTTAGTTTTGAATCTCGACTCATTTAACGGTGACGATTTCATATAAGATTCTTTTTATCAACGAAATGAGATGGTACGCGTGTATAAGGCCATCCACAATTTATATAAATACAAATTAGAAGTAAAATGCTATAGCCCGCCCCATTGCAGGTGGAGGGGTTGGAGGATAAAATGTTGATGCGGCGGTGCATAGGGCGGGCTATAGTCCGCCCCACCCATTGTGAATGCCCTAATGAATGAAATGAGGTGAGGAATATAATGTGTTACATGGGTTAAGAGTAAAATGTATGATAATACTCTCTCCATCCCACAATAAGAGTCTTGTTTTGCTATTTCAGTTCGTTCTCACCGTAAGAGTCTTATTTCACTTTTACTAGGTAGACCTTACATTCCACTCACATTCTATTATAAAATCAATATATATATGTGGGATCCACATTTCACTAACGTATTCAATCTACTTTTCTTTATATTTCTTAAAACTCGTGTTATAACCAAATAGGACTCCTATTCTGAATAATTAATTTATAAATTCAATTTATTGCAATTATAAAAATTTATTCTCACTTCCAAAATGTGCACAAATAAACCTTTGATCATGTTTGAGAAAATGTCAGATGAGATTAACATATCAATATGTAATCAGGTTATACTTTTTCCAATGTTAGGATTAATTGCAAATTAAATTACTCTCTTAAACTCGATTTGCAATTCCAATACCACTTTCAAAAACATACCTAACCTTTTAGTTTGTTGCAAAACCATAATCAACACTATAAATTCGACCAATCCACAAAACAATTCTCTTTCCAAGCCCTTAATTCAAGAAACCAACATCTAAAATCGGAAGGCCAGATGGATACCGGCTCTTCCGGTGATCCAGTTGAGAAAAGAATAGGAAATAATGAGAAAAATGAAATAACGTGTAATGTGAGGAAAGTGCTTGGATAGAGGTGGGCAATAGCAGGCACGAGGAGATTGCCGGGCATTCCACGTCCACAATACGACATCGTTTTCTGATCTCACTACCTACTATCTTCTCTTTTCGGGCAACTCATGCCTTAGCACTACATATGTAGGCTATTGGGAATTTTAGATATATCCACTATCATAATTCATAAATATATACACACCTACTAAATCTCCCGTGAGATTCGTCAAAATCCTAAATATAAATGTTGTAAATTTTTTAGGTTTAATTGTTGATAACTATATACATATTCCAGGTGCTAGTAATTGGCGTGAGATTATCCGAGATTTGAGTTGTACCTTAGTATTATTTTTGTCTAAATGGCGAGCCTGATGCTATATTAAGGGTCGTGAATCTCATTTGCCGATGAGAATTGTTTGTTAGCGGAGACTTCTTCTGCTCGTTGGATTTTTGTTAGCTATATTAGACGTCTTTTCTTACTTTTTCTTAGTATCGACAAGTGTTGTTCTTTAATCAGATTGTCTCGTAATCTTGTTGTTTTAAGTGTCTTTACTTTTTTATTTATATGTGTGGCTCGATATTTATGGATAGTTTGAATACTTTGCCGTTATAAAAAAAATTAAATACTTATAATAAGGTATGACTATGGACTAATGTTATGTAATTTTTTCTAAAGTAAGTATTAGGTCGAATTAATCATATTAAACAAAACATAATATTACGTCACATCTAATCTATCAATCTGAATACTAGTAGTATTGTATTTTAATATTTTTAAATAAAGTTTTTCAGCTGTTAAATAATGTTGTAATTGTAATTGTAATATTATAAAACCAATGTGAATATTGCATATTCAGATTAATCAAAGCAAAATATTTTCGCAGATATTTCATCTTTTTAATATGATTACGATCCATATATAATTTCAGTAATTTATTCGACTATTCCAAAGCTTTAAGCAATATTTTGCCGACATCCAACAACTGATGCAACGATTAAAACTTGATTCTCAATCCAAACTAGAGCAACCATATTTTTAATGTGATGATTAAAGCAAAAAAAAATTAAAATTAAAAATAGGAAACGGATAAAAGAATAAGCCTAGTGTTGTTAGGTGGAAATGGAAATAAAATAAACTAATTTCATAAATTAAACCATAAAATCCTTGACGTTTTATGGAACACGACATTAAACGAGTTGCAACATTGTGGATGATTAAATTATTGCTTTTTACGAAATATATTATAGGTAGACGGTAGTGATAATGACGGGGGAACAATTTTTGACTAACGATAATTAATTAAGGACAATAATATTTATTACAGGAAATAACACGTGAATAATATTATTATTATAATTGATCTAGATACCAAAAATAATTAATCCCGTTAAGATAGATTATTGGAGTTCTCATGTTTTTCTAATTTTATGTACGGTAGTGATAAAATACAAACTCGTATATTGTACAAATTTCAAATTATGATCTGAACCATTAAAAAATATCAACAGATGATAAAATAACAGTAAAAGAAAATGCCAACACAATATCAACATAACATCAACTGTTGACACCGTATTTACATTTTCTGTTGCTACTATTTTATCATCTATTAACATTTTTTAAGGATCCAGATTATAGTTTAAAATTTATAAAATATTTAGAATTTGCACATCCCTTTACGTATAAATATATATAGAGTTACTTGACATTTGACAAGAAAATTTGATTGGTCTACATATAACTTGATCAAATGAAATTAACATATGAATGATCACATAATAGATCATTTGTTTGCATTAATTATGAGGTGGGAGTAGGTTTCAATAATATTTAATATTTGTGCAACATCGTGCTTCACGAGTTGTACGTCACATCATTTATAAGTATGTTCAGAAAGTGGACCACAATGAACCCTAGTGAAGTGGGCATCTTAATTTTAATTTATTATTTGTAATTTTATTTATATGATAGAGAAGAATAAATTTTTAATAACAGTCATTTTCATGCTATGTGGACCTCTTTTGATTCAGAAATATAAATTATAATATTATTGATTTTAAATTCATTTGTTTTTACATAAAAATTAATGCATATACGTCTACTTCACTTGAGAAATATAGATTGCATCGAAATATCGAATGAAAAAGGTTATATTTTGTGGGGCAATTTTGCATATTTGTTCTTGTTTCCTATTGTAGATTAAAATAAAACAATTTCGTGATCTATGATGGGAGTGAATTTAATCTTAAATAAACCCATGTGGGTTTTCCAAACAATTAATTTACACGTAATTATGTACATATATAATGTTAATTTGCTTGTAATTTCACTACTTTCGACAAATTTTAGATTTACATATTATATTATTAATCATAAAATTAACGCGATAATTATTGAACTTGTAAAATAATCTGATTTTGCAATAGATTAAGATTCCGGAGAATATTAAGTAATTGTTGTGTCAATATTTATCTCACATAACATAATTAATAATTTATAGTCTCGAGTGTTGCCTTTCATTTATAAATTCGAAGATAAAAGGAAAAGGTAAATTTACTTTGTGGTTCCATTTATTTTTATTTTTGAGAAGTCTCTTTGTGGCTCGATAATATACGGAAATATATCACAGTATTTCCAATTTTATATACACTATTTTTCAGAATAACTTTAATCTCCGGCGGAATAGAATATTAGAATATGGTAAAGCTCTATTTATTTATTTATAGTCTTATACCAATAGTTAATTACAGGATAACATTTCCTTATTTGATTATTCCATATTATCCACATTTATTGTGTTATGTGGCCTTGATATCCGAACAAAAAGTTCTTCCATATTCTTTAAATTGAAAATAATATTTTAATTGTTTTTCGCATATAGAGTATACATAACTTGTTTGATTTAAAAAGAGTTTTTATCACCTAATCGTGCAAAATTTTACAGTAATTTGCTAAAATTAATTAACTAATTAATTTTTTCTTCAAAAAGAGTATACGTAACTTGTTTAATTTTTGTTACTTGTTCTTTTCAAACTATTGATTTTAGTAAAATATGATTCAAATATAACTAGTAGACTCAACAAAATCTTGAAACAAAATCTATTCATATTTCTCCATCAAGTAGTACTAGTATAATTTAAACACAAATTCCATACGCATTGATATTATATTTCTGACCATATTTATTTCTTTCAAATTTTATAAAATAACTACAAAAACTATAATAGTTGGAAAATCTAAATGGGCCCAAATAAATCTCCTCTCAACAAAAGAAGAAAATAAAAATAAATTATAGATACTATAATTATTGCTTAAAACCGAAGAGTGAAGTGGAGATCTTATCCACTGCAGCATCAAACAAAGTAATTAAAACACTATTTTATCATTTTATACAATTGTGATTGTGACTGATTCATAAAGAAATAAATATAAATATATACCATAAAAAGTGGCTTTCCATTGAAAATCCATTTCATCACTTTCATAGCATCCATAGACACAGACTTATTGAATACACACACACAAGCACGTGATTTTTTATTTGTGAATTTCAATAGTATGTTTAGTTATCAAGGATATTATAATTTAATTGGAGTAGTGTGTCCTACGCATTTAATTAAATTTGTATTATTGGTAGGTGAAGATAATGCAATTTTTAGCAAATGAATTTTTTTTTGTGCATTATACTGTCTTTTGTGTACTATTGTCACATTGTTTTTGGTACTATTGATAAGAATCTCATAAAGATCATTTATCCATCTTCATTTTCAACCATATTTGACTTTTCAAGCCTGCCATTTTGATGGTACATATGGAATAATAGTAGCAGTAATTTTATAGTAATGAAAATAAATTATTATAGGAGTATTTTAATGTAAATAATAAATGGAATTACTTGATGTTGCTATAATATCAATTTTTTTAAATTCGTGATTTTTGGTCATATTTTGGTCTCACTTGCAACTTTTAAAATCTCTCTTGAACCAGGAATTTAAACATTTTTCTCATATTTTTCTATGATAAGGTATCCCTATTTATTATTTGTAATATTGATGCGGGTGTGAGGCCTCATGCTATAAAATTCACAACTTGCAATGAGAGCTCATTTTTTGATTGTTTTCTAGTTTTGAATTGATTTCATTTATTTTGTTTGAGTCAAAATTTCTCTCTTTTAGAAATTGAATTTAATAGTAGTCGTTTCTAATATATACCTAAAAAGGAGGGTTTTAGAGAAAATAATAAGAATGTCATTATATATTTTATAATAAAATTAGGAAAATGAACTATTTTATATATTTTTATAATAATTAGAGAAAGTAGAAGTGAAAATTAAAGTTACGGGACAAACCGGAATTTAGCTATAAAATTCATGGTTATTACCCCCTTCGTCCTTCTATAGCTAAGTCGCATTCCTTCTTGAATTGTCCTACTGTATCTTGAGTCATTTCCTTTTTAGCAAAAAATACTTTACTCTCCCTTCGTCTTTTTACATTTTTCCTTTCCACTTTATTCTCTTTTTACTTAACTCATTTAAAACAATTTTTCTTAAATCCCGTGCTGAAAAGAAACACGACTTTACTACATGGAGACGGAGGAAGTACTTATTATGCCAATTTGCCTAAAATGACTTCCGACTTTTAAAACAATAAAAACACATGGGTTTATCTGTAAATGCACGGAATAATTAAATTACAAACAAAAAAAATTTAAAATTAAGAAGGCATCAACTTAAGACATACTTGATGATGCAGAGTTTAACAATTTAGTTGGTAAGACTTTTCCCTCCAATTAATAGGTTGGAAGTTCGAGTTGCTATGGCCACATGGTAAACTAGGAACCATTAAAACCTTGCACTACTAGAGAGGTAGAAAGTGTAAAATCAATTCGACATGGTCATCTACGTCGAATAAATAACAAATCTCCCGAACGCACCAAGAAAGCCCTCGTCACCAAAAAAAGAACGGCGAAAATTGTTATGTGAGATGTAATAATGTATGAAAATCATACCCAAATGCTAGCAAAAGCTTCTTCAAGAGCCCTTTTCTTGCTTATCTCAAAACTCCATCCACCCGCCCTGGCTGCCTTCTCTGCTCGGATTCTCCTTGTTTCTTCGTCTTCGTATTCAAGTCCCATCATGTCATGACCCGACCCAAGTGGGTTAGGTATGCCCATTGGCCGAGGCTGTGCAATTCCTCCAGCAACTGCAGGTGCGTATTGCCCCTGCGGAACGTTGCTCGTGCCTACTTGGGAGCCGGAGGACTGTATTGATGAAGTGAAAATGAGATAAATGACACTGTGATGTCCAAATGTGAATCAAATACACTATATGTCATATAATTCGAAAAAATTCAATTCAAGGGTTTCCAGTAAAGAGCACGAGGACTCTTTCTTGACCAGTTATATCGACAACTAGATATATCATCGCGTTTCTTGGATATGATTAATGCCCTTTAGCTCTCTCATAACCAAGACAAAATAGTTTGAGAAACCATTTTGCATGACTACTATCTTAACAATAGGAAACTACGACTACAAATATGACCAATTTTGGCAATGTATGTTAAATAAAGAAACCTCTTTTGGCCTTAGTATAGTTTATATTGAGTTATGGAGCGTGACTGACGATCTAGCAGTTATTGGGGTTTTAATCAGTTTTGGCAGAGTCCTAATTACGGTTGGATTGGGGATATTTTTCCTAGTATAAATAGCCGTCTAAATCCATGTAAGTCTATCAAAATAACATAGTGAAAGAAATCCCTAGCCTGTCAGCACCCCAGAAGTAGCCTTGTGGAGACGATCTGGAAACTACGATTTTTCTTGCTTTCAGAATTAGTTTGTACTTAATTTTATACTAAGAATTTACCATGGAGCTCTATGAGGTCATACACATGTAAAGTGCCCGAAAAGGTTGGAGAAAGCCATATGAAATATATAGGGAAACTCGACAAAAAAAACCAAAATAATTTTACACAATAAGAAAAACTCACAACATCGATTCCAGTTGTTTGAACTTGTCCTTTGCTTGCTGCTAAAGCAGATGCATATTCCTCGGCCTACATCATTATATAACACTAAGTAAGTGATGGAAAAAGACCGACTCACAGGATAAAGTTTTTAGCATAAAACAATGACCCAAAACAAGCGAATTAAGGCACCTTGCGAGCTTGAGCGTTCATGATCTGCTCAGCGTTTTCTCTCTGGTACTCGGAAATTCTTGCTTCGATAGCGGGGACATTTATCCCCTCGACTAAATTAATTACTGCGAGCAAATGCATTTCAGTTATTTGCTAATCTAACAACATCAATTTCAATTTATCGATATACTTACTCATATCTTCTACCTCTTCCAAGTAGTCATTGTATTCACGCAAGGATGAGAAGTCCTCTTCTCGTTTATTGTATCTGCGAAAAAGAGCTCGAGAAATTCCTAAAGATGAAATTACAACGAGAAACTCGAGAAGGTAACAGTAACATCAACATCCATACTACTCGTCCACCATTCCACATCACACGAAAGCAAAACCAACAGTACATTTCATTCCAAGAGCAAAACGAAAAAAAGGAATGAACATACTATGCCATACAATTCGATCAATCCTAATCATCAAGATTCAATTACTTAATCAATTTAACCACAAATCAAATTAGACACTGATATTCCAACACACAAACAAGAAACCTAAGATATACATTCGATTAAATGCACGATAATGTTTAACTTATAAATTGCACTCATACATTCAAGCAATTTCATGGAAAGAAAAGCTTCACATACATGCCAGCAATCCTTTTTCTTATGCTCATTTCCTTTGCAAAGGCGTTCGCTGAAGAAACCACCATCTCTCTCTATTATCCAATAGAGCCCGAAAAATCTCCCCTTTTCCTTTGTCCAGTGCTTAAAAACGGAGACGCCAAAATTCGACAAACGGGACACCAGCAAAACCCAAACACTTCAAGAAAATTCCACCTTAAATAACTTGAATCACCTCGATTTCTATAAGCCAAAATCTCCAAGCAGATATCTACAGATAAAAAGGAAAACAAAAAAGCAAATTCATAAACATAAAGCTCAACATTCATCAAAATTCAAAGAGCACCCATGATTAGGTTATTGCTCAACAAGTCAATTGAATATTTGAAACAACAGCATTCAAAGGGAAATGCCACAAATTAACTTCATCAACATAGAATCGTCAAAATCAAATAACGGGAAGCTCAAAACTTAATTCAATAATGAATGCCCAAAAAAACCTACTGAAAATTATGATCAAAATAAGCTTGAAAAAGATCAGATTATTACTGGAGACAAAGGGGTTGGCTTCTACTTCACCACAGTGGCGAAGCCGGCAGCTGGGTTTCGTGCAACACGGCGCTGCAAATCGCTTTAGCGGCGGTGGCGTCGGTGGAGAAAGATGGAGGTTAAATTGGCAACGTTTTCTGGTTTAATTGTACTAAAAAAGTTATACCAGTAATGATGGTAACTTGGATATAAAATTAGCAATAAATACCTTATATATATACACAATCGTGCAAACCGAACACCCCCTTAGAGCATCCAAAATGGCAATAGGTCAACCACTCTCACTCCCTGCTACATCAGTAGCACTAAAAATCCACCTGCCACATCAGATTTAGGTCAGCCATAGGCCAGCCGCAATATAAATAATTCAAAAAATACTACATTTACGGAATTAAAATTACGATTAAATTACAGAATTAAATTTACGAGACATATACGGGAAAATTCATTAATTGCATTAAAAAAAAAGGTACATAGATAAAAAAAAATTTACATAATAAAGAAAAAAAACTATCGCGGTGCAGTCCTCCGTGCCCACAACTATTCAATTATATCATTTTGGAGTTGAATATGAGCATCCACTTGGCGCATGTCGGCATATTCCTTGAGGCGGCCGACTTCATCGAGAGGTACCCTACGACGTACGCTAGGGGTGGCCGTTCCGTGGCTTGGACCAGCTTCATCGTCATTGGCCCAACTAGTCAGTTGTACGCCTTCGTCTTCGACGATCATGTTGTGCATGATAATGCAGGCATACATTATTTGGGAAACGCATTTGACATCCCACAAACGCGTTGGACCCTTAATTGCCGCCCATCGAGACTGGAGCACACCAAATGCGCGCTCCACGTCCTTGCGCCCCGACTCCTGTCGTTCCGCAAAGTAGGCCTTCTTGTCATCCGCCGCGTGCCTGATCGTCTTCACAAAGACGGGCCACCTAGGGTATATCCCATCCGCCAAGTAGTAGCTCATATCATGCCGGTTGCCGTTGGCTACAAATGAGACGGCTGCACCGATGCCCTGACACTTCTCGTTGAAGAGGGGCGACGAGTTGAGGACGTTGAGGTCGTTGTTCGACCCGGCTACCCCAAAATACGCATGCCAGATCCACAACCGGTAATCAGCTACGGCCTCGAGGATCATCGTGGGATTCTTTGACTTGTAGTCGGTCGTGTAGGCCCTCTTCCAGGCAGTCGGACAGTTCTTCCACTCCCAATGCATACAATCTATGCTGCCTAACATCCCGGGGAACCCATGCTGCTCCCCGTGCATCTGCATCAGATTCTGACAATCTTGGGGGGTAGGGCTTCGAAGGTACTGCTCATCGAAAATTTGAATCACGCCCTGACAGAAAAACTTCAGACATTGCAGAGAAGTCGTCTCACCGATGTGGAGGTACTCATCCCACATGTCTGCCGCGCCTTCATAGGCCAACTGCCTGATTGTCGTCGTGCACTTTTGGATAAGGGTGTGGCCGGGTCTACCAGTCGCATCGTGCCTGAAGCGGAAATAAAGATATCGACACTCCAAAGCGTCAACGATACGCATAAACAACTCCTTGCGCATTCTAAAACGCCGCCTGAATATGGTTGTTGGAAACCGCGGGTCCGGAGCGAAGTAGTCGTCATATAGCCGCTGATGTGCAGCTACGTCATCCCGATCAATCACTGCTCGGCGGTGGACAACCGGTGGAGGGCGAGGTACCGCCTGCTGTTCCAACCTTCGCATGTACCGCTGATACGCTCGGATTTTCACTGTTTTAAGGCCATTATTTGGTCCGTTTTTGATGTCAAAGTCACTCTACACGTCCATTATTTGCATATTTTGTCTATTTTGGTATTTTGACGTGTTTTGTGAGAAATGTGCATAAATGAGCCGAAAAAGGGAGCCAAAATGCTAAGTTTGGGAATCTGGAGTCAGACGGCGACCGGCGACCGCCGCGGATGTGTGCGGCGACCGCCGGCGCCCGGCGGGCAGATCGATGCAGCAGTCCGACTCGGAAAAATGTGCTTGGAAGAGAAGTCTCGTCTGGCGACCGCAGGAAGATGTGCGGCGGTCCGCCGCCGAGGGAACAGACTCTCTGGACTCCAGCGCGGCGACCGCCGGCCAAGGTGCGGCGGCCCGCCGGAAAAAAGCGGCGAATCCGAGATGCCCTAGATTTGTGCCCAGTTTTACCATATTTTGGAGATTTTTCCTTCTACAACAAGGCATGGCTTTTCCCTATAAATAAGGCCTCAAGCTTCATCAAAGAGAGAGAACTTCTACTTGCAAAATACTTCATAGAGATCAAGACCTAGAGTACATCATTAGTGCAAGGAGTTGGAGAAGGATTTCAAGAACATCAAGAACGACAAGGATTCAACCCACGGGTTTTATTTGCTTTAGTTTTATGTTCAAATTGTCTTCCCTTCAATCTATGTTTTTAGCTTATTCAACTATGTGTAACTAAACTCATAGGATTCTAGGGATGTGTTAGTAACGACTTTGGTTATACAAGTTCCGTTTTCTATTTAATATCCGTTTTGTTTTTACTTTGTTTCTTCCCTAAGTAGTTTTGATGCTGCATGATTGAGTGACACAATCGTTTATGATGTAATATAACTTGCTTCATAACTGTGACAGAGTTTTAGCGAGTTAGATTCACTTAGTAGACAGTACAGTTAACTTCCTTTAAAACGGCACTGTTAATTGAGAGTGAGGACTTTTCAAGGGTCTTAGGAGCTTTTTGGAGTTACGTGTTAGGATTGACAACCCTAATCTTGTAATCAACGTTTGTTTCGCATGAGCATAATCTAGGTGACTCGTTCTATCAAAGTAATAACCGTGCTAGGGTATTGTAGTTGGAATTTTGTATAACCATAACTGTGAACACACATCCCTGGGATTCCCTTATCTCTATTGTCTTTCTCTTGATTTATTTGCTTTTAGTTGATCTATGCTTTCTATTGTTTTTAGTTTTTCAAAAGTTTTCAAAACCCAATTGTTTTTCCATATAGTATTTGAGTCTTAGTAGAGGATAGACACTTTGTGTTCGTCTTCCCCGTGTTCGATATCCGGTACTAACCTTTAGCTATACTATATATACTCTGTATACTTGCAGGTTTATTTAGTGCTAATAAAAAGTGCATCAAGTTTTTGGCGCCGTTGCCGGGGAAGACAATTCACTTTGGAGTGATATCTTCAAACGGATAATTTTGCTACTTTGGACTTTAATTTTTTTTTTCAGTTTTTAATCTTAGTTTTTAATTCGTTTTTGTTTTTGGTTCTTGCAGGTTTTGTATGCGAACGCGCTCTGGGAAGGACAGCCTAGAACCGCTCGATTTAGAACTTGAGAGAACTCGTAGGAAAATAAGAAGTGAAAAAGGATCAGGAACAATGGGTGACCGAACGAACATCGAAAAACTGCAGGAAATGGTGAAGCTACTGATGGATGAGAGAGATGCGGAAAGGGCGGCCCGAGAGGCTCTGGAAAAGAAGAATCAGGAGATACAACCCGTGATGAACATGTTCAATCATGGGAATATGATTACCTTTCCCGAAGGACCTTGTATTGACGCTAATAATTTCGAGTTACGCATGCCCCTTATTCAAAGGGTCGAGCAAACTCCTTTTGCAGGTAGGGCTACAGAGGATGCTAACTGCTATCTCTCCAAATTTGTGGAGATCGCAAACACTCTCAAACTGAACGGTGTCGACGACGATGCCATAAGGGTAAGACTTTTCCCCTTTTCATTAACTAATTCTGCTAAAGAGTGGTTTGAATGTATGCCCAGAGAAAAGGTTTCCGCATGGAAGGACATTGTAGCTGCCTTCCTCGACAAGTATTATCCGCTGGGCACAATTTTGAAGCTCAAAAGCGAGATCTTCCAATTCATCCAAGGCCAGGACGAACCCCTCTATGAGGCGTTTGCTCGTTTCAAAGCCCTTCTCCGAAAGTGCCCTAACCATGGTTTCACCGTGGACCACCAGGTAGGGAGTCTCTATAATGGGTTTAACGAGAAAATTTGTGCTATGCTTGATTCAGGTGCAAATGGAGGGTTCTTAAGGAAGTCAGGTGAGGAAGCCATGGCACTGATAGAGGAATTCGCCACCAACAGCAGGGTGTGGTCGAAAGAAAGGCATAGCCTAAAAAGGATAGCTGCAGTTGAAGAAGTCGAGGAAAGCTCCTTTGCAAAGGAGTTGGCCGAGCTTCGAGTTAGGGTGGACCAAATGGATTCATCGAGGAAGGAGGAACCGATTCCACCAACCTCCATTATAGCAGTCTCTAAGCCTGAAACTCCTACCCCGATAGTGGAAGAAATCAACTACTTCCTCCGTCCGCGAATAGGAGTCCCGGTTGACCATTTTCATCCGTCCGCCATTAGGAGTCCCGGTTAGACATTTTATCTTGGGAGTATAAAAAATGAACCCATTGTTCCCTTAATTTAGAAGCTGCAATTAATTTTAATCCACTTTATTGCAATTTCTCACTCTCTCTCTTGATGTTAGATTTCATTATTCCAAAGAATAAAGCAAATAATAATATAAATGGGTCCCACATTCCACTATCACACACTTTAATTATTACACTCAAACTTTTCTTAAAACCCACACCCAACTCAACCGGGACTCCTATTCGCGGACGGAGGGAGTACAGGCAAGGAGGCGGCCCCAATAGAAATTACAACAACAACTATCGCCCTAACCAGGGGGGCGGTAATTTCAATAATTATAATGGAAACCGACCTCACCCTAATCTCTCTTATTCTAACAATAGTTACTTGCAACCCCCCGCAGGATTTAATGTTAGCAAGGGAGGAGTAGTTGAGACAATCAAGAAGGAGGAAAAGTATGAACAAGAGATCACAAGGATCTTGGAGGTAATCGCGCAAGACAGGAAGGTTAATGACACCAAGATTAGAGTGGTTGAAGCCAGAATAAACAACCTCGAGCAGGGAATGAACACGATCTCGACTGCCTTAACCAACATCACCACGCAGATGGAGCAAATCCAAAAGAAGTTAGATGAGGATAGGGCAAAGGCAGCCGCACTAGTGGATGACGTCAACAAAAAGTGGGTGGCAAAGCAAAAAACTGGGGACTGCCTAGACGCCGGCGAACCGCCGCACACCACGCGGTGGACCGCCACTGAAGCCCAGAATGGAGTCTGCCCAGCCGCCGGCGGACCGCCACAGAGAAGGCAGAAGCACCCGCTTAGCAAGGACTCGTGCGGCATAATGAGATTGTGCTACCTTTCCAGCTAAAGAGGAAGTTTAAGCTCGAAGAGCAATTCAAACATTTTTTGAACATGTTTTGTAAAGTTCATACTAACATTCCTCTAGCTGAATCGTTGCAGGAAATACCTAAATATGCGAAGCTACTAAGGGAGGCAGTGATGAGAAAGAGAAAGCCGACAAAAGCCGACCTTAAGCTACCACATCATTGCAGCGAGATCATCCAAAAGGAGAAGGCAGTGAAGCAGAGGGATCCGGGCCAATTCATTATCCGATGCCGGATTGGAGAGGGAAAGGTTGACAAGGCCCTATGCGATCTAGGATCTTCCATCAATCTCATGCCACTGAAGTACTACCAAAAGCTCAACATTGGGCCACTCAAAACTTCAAACGTAACACTCAGGTTGGCCGATAACTCGACCATAAAAACCTTTGGTATGATTGAGGATGTCTTAGTGAAAATAGATGATTTCATTTTTCCCGCCGATTTTATTGTGCTTGACATGAAAGTAGACAAGAATGTCCCTCTAATCTTAGGAAGAGATTTTCTCGCTACTTGCAAAGCTTTGATTGATGTAGGTCGTGGCGAGATCACAATTAGCGACAGCCATAGCCAATCTACCTATAAGATCGAAAGCGAGATGCTCAAGTTTGAGGAAGCAAAGCAGACAAAGATGGAACGGCAGTGTAGGGCAATCATGGTCACGGATTTGAACAAACCTCAAGACCCCTTTGAAGTGGAGGATCCTACTACCTCCACTATCTACATTGTCAACGAGGTAAGACGTTCTCCCAAAAAGGACGATACTGACCCCTCGACCTCTATCCCGCAGAAAAAGAAGCAAAAGAGGAAGAAGGCAACCATGGAGGACCCCGAGATTTATGTTATCAAAATAAATAAGGGGAAATACAAGTGGTGGAAGAAGCTAGGGACCAAGTTGCTCCCTATGCCCATTTTCAACACTAGGGTCGCAGATCCGCCCAATTAGTGGGCTATTTCAAGTCGAGCTAACGACTAAAAACAAAACCGCTTGTTGGGAGGCAACCCAATTTTTCGTTGATTTAGTTATTTTCTTTTTTTCTTTTCGTTTCATTTTCGGAAAAAAAAAATTAATCCAACGCGTGGCTGTCGCCGCATTTCACACGGCGGTCGCCACACGTATTTTCACATGTGCAGGATAGGACGGGCTTAGGATAGGCTTAGGGCGGGCCGGATGAACCGCTGAATGGGCCGTGGCGGCCCGCCAGAAATCGCTGTTTTAAAACGCCCGTGCGGCGGCCCGCCGCGCGCAGTCTAGAAGACGGGAATGCAGTTAAAAGGTAAGTTTTCCATTCTTTTTCTCATTCCTTCTCAAAATTCCTTCCTTGCACACAACCCCCACCTTTATAAATCACCAATTTCACACACCCACACCATAATTCTCTCAATTCTCTTCAAGTTTAGAGTTCTTCATTCAATTCTCAATCAACACAAGGTATGCATCCTAACTAAATTTCTGAGTTTTGTTCTACTTCTTCCATGGATTTAAGCATGTCTTGGATGAATTGTTCGGTGAAAACTCTTATTTTATGATGGGGGATGATTGTGTATGCTTATTTGTGGATTTCCATGGTGATATTGTGTTTTGGTGATAGTTGTGAAGCTTTGTGAATAGTGATTCCTTCTTGTTTCTACTTGTTTTTAAGTTGCAATCATGTTCATAGCATTGTGAGGCTATTATTACTTCCATGAATTACAATACTTTAGTATCCTATAGAGATTGTTGATATATATTGAATTATTGTTGATACGTCTCTGCATGGGGGATGAATTCACGTTGGGGGATGGTTTAGTGTTTCCTAGTGGGGAAGTTTATGTTTTACATGTTTCCTTGTTACCATCTCGGATAATTTCTACACCTAAGCTTGCTTCTACATGTTGATCCGTTGAAATTGATTATAAGAGTGCAAGTTTGGGAGAACCTTTGATTTTCCCATTATTGGTATACTTTCTAATTGTTGTACTTCTCGTTTGTAGAAATATGAGATCAAAGGGAAAGTCCGAGAATGCGAAGAACTATGGTGTTAGCCTTGCTTCGGATGAGCAAAAGGCTATGTGGAAGAAATTGTCGGCACGAGAGACGGCACCTTCGCGGTACCCCCACGATTTCCCTCTTCAAACTTTGGGAATCGCGGAGGACTTTTGGGCATTATGTGATGTAGGTGACGGGAACGGCTTCCGGTACATGTTTGAGAGGAAGTGGCCGTCGTTTAGGAAGTATACTCTCGAGTTCCTAAGCTTGTTGAAGGTCACAAAGGATCGCCGGCAAAACATCCCGCTTAGCATTGATTTCCGCCTAGGCAACCGATGGCACTAGCTCACCATGGAGGAACTTTGTGGAATCTTCCATTGCTTCGACCCCGACCCCGAGACCGATAATGATTACGACTTTGATGAGGATTGGGGTGCGATGACGAATGAGCACGAGAATGCCGCGGGCTACGCCAAGTCTTCCTCAATCCGCAACCCGGTTTTGCAGTACCTCCACCGAGCCCCATGACCCAACTCATGTTTGCTAGGGTCGACGGGGGAAGTGTCTCCCAAACGGAGTTAAATGTAATTTGGTGCCTCCTCAACAAGAAGGGATTTGACTATGGAACCCTTTTTACTATCTATGTGGATCGGATCACGAAGAAGGATGGCGGCGTCATATGTTGTGGTGGTTTGATCACGGCAATCGCCGAGCATTTGGAGGTGTCTTTCGCGGGTTTGACGGAAGATGGCGGGGAGCGCTTCATCACTTATGAGGTGCTATTTTCAGTGGGGCTCTTGAAGACCGATTATTAGGGGCAAGGATTTTTCTTACAAGTGGCGGGAGATCACTTCCCCGTTCCCATCCCGCAGTTGACTAAGGTCGACGTTTGGGCGAACCAAGTAAATTGGAAGCTCAACACCCCGGCGCACCGGAGAGCCATTGAGGCTAACCCCTTCAATGGGAAATTTAGGAAGAGGAACATCCTGGCTCGCATCCCCATCTTTGAGGCCGATGAGGACTCCGCCTTCGATGCTATCGATCACTACACCGAAGAAGGGGAGCACTCGCACGCCCAAGAGAGTCAAGTGTCGCCGCCACCGCCGCCCCAACGCCGCCAAGAAGAAGAAGAAGAGGAGGAAGTCGAGGGACATCGCCGCCGGACTAGAGCAAACCGGCGCCGCGGAAGGCCAAACCCCGATGAGGAGTTTCAAGCAAATACCTCCGCCCGACTAGGAGATATCTACTCCTACATGCAAAACGTGTCCAACACTTGGGACACCCGATTGGCGAAGCAACAAAGAGAGAACGCCTACAACCGCCAAGGATGGACGGCTCAAGGCGATTGGCGCACGGCGGAGCAACAATTTTGGGAGCAACAAAGGCTAGCGTGCATCGCCGTCAACAAATTGAAGAGCTCCAAAGGATGGGCGCCGAGGCTCGACAAGAGCGCCAAACAATGAGTGGCGATATCGCCTATCTTATTGGCGCATTCGGCGACCTCAAAGGCCGTTTCCCTCCTCCTCCTCAAGATTGAAAAAGTCAAGCTCAATGACTATAAATGAGCATTTGTGTCATTTTTTTGGATGATTTTAAGACAATTTGTTACCTTGTTTTTGAAGATTTTTGTTTTAAGTTAAGTATTTTTGGTTTTAGTTTAATTTTTCTGCGTTGAAAATTTTTCGCAGGTTCTGACCTCTACGCGGCGACCGCCGCATGTGCTGCGGCGGTCCGCCACCTGCTCGCTGGAACATTCTGTTGTTGCGCGGCGACCGCCGGACATGCTGCGGCGGGCCGCCGCCTGGGAGTATTTTTCCAGCGCGATTTTTCCAAAAGTTTTTTTCAACTTTCGCCCGGTCAAGCCTCGACACAAGAATTTTCAAGGTACGATTTTTTTTTGCTCAGTAGTTCACTCACGTCCCTACCGACTCTGCAAACTTATTTTACACTTTGTTGTAAATAAGTTTGGGGGGATGAAGTGGTGGACCGTGAGTTAGGATTTTTTTTCTTTTTGCTTTAAGTTTTTGTTTCAATAACCCCGTAGGTGAATTTTGTGTTCTAAAAAATGTTTTCTTGAATCCATGTCATGAACTTAACATGAAGAACTTAGAAACACGCATGCTTAGAGACACACTTTAGATTGAGTTGTCGATGATATTGTTAGGTTTGGTATACTGAAAAGCATGTTTCGAGCAAGTTTCGCGCGAATTGAATCTTGCTTGTATACGTAAAACTCTACAATCCACTTTTAACCCGATTCAATATTATTCGAGCAGTCTCGCACGAATAGAATCATTATTATTATTACATTGTGTTTGCTTGTGCATTTATAAGATGTTTTACAAACATTTAAATGCATAAGAAGTAAACAAAGTCTAAGTCTTTTGCTTAGTAGACCAGTTGTGGGCGTCGTCCACTTTAAGGTAACACGGTCAGATCTATGCAATGCTTTGCAAAAGAAAAAGAAGAATTTCACAACCTAGATAGGCTTTGGCTAACTATCGTGAAAGGTTGCAATGTCAGTCCGCATATTTCTAAGCCTTACTGAAATAAGATGACATTGGAATGGTATAGCACTGAATGGATCTAACAGCAAGACGTGTCTTTATGCTATCTACTGAAAGACTAGGTCTTGATAAAATACTATTTCTTAATCTACATATGTTAGCATTGAGCATACGGTATTGATTATGCACTACTTTGACTTATCAAATGGTGCGGGTTTTTCGCAACCCAATAATCCTGATATATTGGGTAGTGGTGATTAATATCTAGTAGTGCTAGGATTGCTATTATGTTGAAACGTGCGCGAGGTGAGTCTCGTTTGATAATGTCCTCAAGAGGAGCTCGAACAAGGTTTTATTATTCGAAAAACTGGCCAGTTGGAGTTTGATTACTCTATGAATAGTAAATAAATGTTTCTTGCTAAGTCCACTCTTGGAATTAATAAGATATTAATTAATTAAGTCTATAGCAGACATTAATTAATTAATGGACATTTATATCTTAAGCGCGGGAAATAAATAATAAACAAAGTGGAAACCCGGATTACTTGTAATTTCGGATTTGGATGGGGAGAGTTCAATATTACTTCTGTAGTGGCTGCTCGTAATATTCCAATATAAGCTTGTATTAAATTGTGGGCTCAATTTAATTAGTAAAAAGCTAATTGGGGGAGCCCATATCCAAAACCTTCCATAGATCCCTGTCTGGGCCCAAAAGGAACATAATATTAATAGGAGAATAAAGGAGACAGAAATCATTCATTATTATTATTCATAATTTTCGTCCCCCTCTACCTAGAGGAGTTCGAATTTCTCTCCTAATTGGAGAAGGATTTCTTCTGTCTTCTTTATTCGAGTCCTAGTATTTTGATAAGATCAGCCCACCCTGATATCGAGATACAGTTCGGGAACCAGAGAGAAGATCTGTGGTCTAGTATTGAAGACCATCGTGGAGAAGGCGCGAGCAATCGACGATTCTTTGGAGAATCAAATCGGTAACTCTAAACCGTAGAATTCATGTTTAAGATTTATTTTCTTTGAGCATGAATTATTTGCGATCTAGCATGCAATTATCTGTTTAATATGTGAATTGATGAATCGCATAATCGGTCAAATAGATCCTTATCTGATTTATTTGTTTTGTACAAGTCTTCCGCTGTGCAAGGGGCTCCAAACCCCAGCAGATATTACATTCCATCTATGTTTAAGTGTGGCTTAACGTTTTGATTTGATGGTTTGGTAAAAATGTGCATAATTAGTGAATTGCTTGTTCGCCTTGAATCATGCTTATACCTTGTGAGGATTTGAGCCAAAAAATTATTCTTGTGTGATTTATCTGCATGCATGTATATGTTTCTAGAACTTGCTCCTAGTCTTGCCTAAGTTTATATAGTGTTTAAGTCGATTTAGGAGGATGACTGGTCATCTTTTCTTAGCCTACTTTTATCTAAAAACCATGACCCTGTAAAAATTTTTATATTCAAAATTTTTCTCTTCGAAGCCAAGTTTGAGCCTTTAAGCCTATTCTTTGGAAGCCAAAATAATGGGGACAATTCCTTGGGTTAGTTAGTTTTTGCTATCTTATTTTGTAAAGGAATTGGAGAGATAAGGGGGAAATATAGAAGTAGTGTGCTAAATATAAAGAAAGTACAAGTTGTGAAATTGAGAAAAACTCCAAATATGTGCTTGATTTTAGAAAAAAAAAAAGAAAGGATGTGTAAGAAAGAAAAAAAAAAGAGGAAAAAAAAAAGAAAGAAAAAAATGTGTGAAAGGTTGTGAAAAGAAAAGAAAACCAAAGGATTGGAAAGTGAGTTGAAGGAGATAAATTAAGTGTTAAAAGTGTCTTGGGTTTAGAAAAGTGGAGTTACATTTACTCTACATGGGATATTTTTATTTTTAGTCACTTTTTAGCCAAATATTACTCACCTAGTCACCTACCAAAGAGCCTACATTATAACCAAAGATAAAGACCTTTCGGACTTTTGAAGCTTAATCACATTTAGTAGAGGAGGGAGTAGACTTTGAGCAAGCCTATGGTAAACTTTGCATGATGTATGATTTGAGTGCTTATGTACACATTATCCTTATACACTTTGGGAGTGAGAGAACACTTCCCATCTTTGGAAGTTTGCCACGTGCGAGGACTTGAATTCAAGGTGTTCCACGAGTTAGTAATGAAAGTGCACTAATAAGCCTTGCTTGATTTGATTGCGTTAATACATGTTTAAACTGTTCTTCCATCTTTTGAGGCAATTATGACATCTAGTCCTTGTGCATTCGTGCGTCTATTCTTGTATCTTTATTGTTTTGTTCGAGGACAAACAAAAACGTAAGTTTGGGGGAGTTGATACGCTCGGATTTTGCACTGTTTTAAGGCCATTATTTGGTCCGTTTTTGATGTCAAAGTCACTCTACACATCCATTATTTGCATATTTTGTCTATTTTGGTATTTTGACGTGTTTTGTGAGAAATGTGCATAAATGAGCCGAAAAAGGGAGCCAAAACGCCAAGTTTGGGAATCTGGAGTCAGACGGCGACCGGCGACCACCGTGGATGTGTGCGGCGACCGCCGGCGCCCGGCGGGCAGATCGATGCAGCGGTCAACCTCGGAAAAATGTGCTTGGAAGAGAAGTCTCGTCCGGCGACTGCCGGGAGATGTGCGGCGGTCCGTCGCCGAGGGAACAGACTCTCTGGACTCCAGCGCGGCGACCGCCGGCCAAGGTGCGGCGGCCCGCCGGAAAAAAGCGGCGAATCCGAGATGCCCTAGATTTGTGCCCAGTTTTACCATATTTTGGAGATTTTTCCTTCTACAACAAGGCATGGCTTTTCCCTATAAATAAGGCCTCAAGCTTCATCAAAGAGAGAGAACTTCTACTTGCAAAATACTTCATAGAGATCAAGACCTAGAGTACATCATTAGTGCAAGGAGTTGGAGAAGGATTTCAAGAACATCAAGAACGACAAGGATTCAACCCACGGGTTTTATTTGCTTTAGTTTTATGTTCAAATTGTCTTCCCTTCAATCTATGTTTTTAGCTTATTCAACTATGTGTAACTAAACTCATAGGATTCTAGGGATGTGTTAGTAACGACTTTGGTTATACAAGTTCCGTTTTCTATTTAATATCCGTTTTGTTTTTACTTTGTTTCTTCCCTAAGTAGTTTTAATGCTGCATGATTGAGTGACACAATCGTTTATGATGTAATATAACTTGCTTCATAACTGTGACAGAGTTTTAGCGAGTTAGATTCACTTAGTAGATAGTACAGTTAACTTCCTTTAAAACGGCACTGTTAATTGAGAGTGAGGACTTTTCAAGGGTTTTAGGAGCTTTTTGGAGTTACGTGTTAGGATTGACAACCCTAATCTTGTAATCAACGTTTGTTTCGCATGAGCATAATCTAGGTGACTCGTTCTATCAAAGTAATAACTGTGCTAGGGTATTGTAGTTGGAATTTTGTATAACCATAACTGTGAACACACATCCCTGGGATTCCCTTATCTCTATTGTCTTTCTTTTGATTTATTTGCTTTTAGTTGATCTATGCTTTCTATTGTTTTTAGTTTTTCAAAAGTTTTCAAAACCCAATTGTTTTTCCAGATAGTATTTGAGTCTTAGTAGAGGATAGACACTTTGTGTTCGTCTTCCCCGTGTTCGATATCCGGTACTAACCTTTAGCTATACTATATATACTCTGTATACTTGCAGGTTTATTTAGTGCTAATAAAAAGTGCATCAACCGCTCCATCTCGCGGTTCATGTAGGCCTCCATAGCCTCGTTCATCTGCCGTTCGTACTCCTCAGCATCCCCACCACTACCACCACTACCACCACCCGCGTTACTCATCCCTCGATGTTGCTCTTGTACAGAAATTTAGAGAGAGAGAAAAATCGTTAAAACAAGTGGTGCAAATGAAAATGAAACTAAAATTGCGTATATATAGGTTTTCAAAAAATAAAAAAAAACGAAAATTGGCGCTGGCCGATTGGCACGCCACAATGGCGGCCAGCGCATCGGCCAGCGCCCTCTAATCGGCTAGCCCACGCCGTTTTTTACGCCGATTCTCGGCTGGCCGGTTGCAATGGTTCGGCTAGCCGACCGGCTAGGTACGCGAATCGGCTACCCGGTCGGCTAGCCGCTATTGTGGATGCTCTTATAGTCATTTTTAACTCGGCATGAGTTTTAAGAAATTGTTCGACTTTGTGAAGAAAAATGAGTCAGTGGAATGTAAACTCCACTTTTATAGTATATTGATATTGATTTTATATTTAATATGAGTGTAATGAGTTAGGTGAATGGTCGCGGACATACCAAAATAGCAAAATGAGATACAATATATTATTTCATGGATGGAGGGAGTGAAAAATATACTTCTTCCGTCCCAATTAAGTTGAATCAAAACTTTTAAGCAGAGAAATTAAGAAATTGTGTTGAAAAGCAGTAGAGATGAATAAAGTAAGAAAAATAAAGAGAGTACAAAAGAAATTAAATGTTTTATTTTTTGTTAAAAAGAAAATAACTCAACTTTGTTGGAAAATTCCGGAGAGAGGAGTACCGCTCAACTTGATTATGAGGGATGAAGTACTATTATTTCGCTCAACTTGAATAAGATGGATGAAGTACTATATTATTTCATATTGATATGATTTTTTTTGGTTAGAAAAAGCCGGCATAGTTCAAGAAAAATACTAACAAATCTATCCGTCCTTAGAGCATCTCTAATAGGAGAGGTAAATAGAGAGGTAAACTAATATAACTATTATATTTACCTTTTTTTCATAAAAAATCATTCTCCAAGGGGAGAGGTATTTGAGAAGGTATTATACCTTTTCCCATTTTAGAGAGATATCTTTACCTCCCCATTCATGGAGAGGTAAAATCTTATAACTATTCTTTTCATGAAAAACCCTTTTCCAATGGGAAAGATATTTGAGAAGGTATTACACTTTATATTTTTTTAATGTATTTTGTACTATTATTTTATTTTTTAAAAATAATTTACCTTTCTATATATTTTTTCCCTTTGGAATATGTTACTATTTTTTAGAATGGTATATTTCACTTTTTAAGAAGGTAAATGCATAATATACCTTTTTTATATACCTTCTCCAATTGGAGATGCTCTTAGAATATAGAAACGTGTGAAATAGCATAAATTTTAATACGCAATCGTTAAATTGTTGAATTTATATGAAACCTTAGTTATAATCTTCTCGACTATGGCCAATTATTTATCCGTTTCAGTTTCATCGTTTGCAATTGGATTAATTTATTTTGTTGTTTATTTTTCGTTTTTTAATACCTTCAAATTGCTCGAATCTAAGCTCAGAAATTTAACCTCTAGTACTGACCTCTTGCCCCTCAAACATAGAAAAAAACGAAAGAAAAAACATGTACATTTGTAAAAAGTACATTAATCACAATTATAATTTATAAATCCCAACACAAAATATGCATACAAGAAAAATTAAACAGAGACTAAAAAGAATTTACTGAGACAATGCATCACATCGGCAGCGTGCATTTCTTCTGAGAGTGCCCTAGCATATGGCACCGGCCGCACTGTACGACCCTCTTCGGCCGTTTTAAGCTCTCGAGCCGCAGAACCTTCTTCTTCGGCCTCCCGGGAGGCCTCCTCGTCTTTGGAGGCCGAATGGTGACATCAACTTGCGCTCCTCCGCCATCCGTTCCCTCACCCGGCTCCCTCCATAGACTCTTGTCCGGGATCGGGTGAATCATCTGCGAGTAGGTCTCTCGGTAGCTGTGGACCGTGAGGCACGTCTCGGCGAACAAATGCACGTTCTGGCCGCAAGAGATGAGGGCTGCGGCCGCGTGCGCGCATGGCAAGCCGTACAGCTGCCAGCGGCGGCACGAGCATATCCGGAGCCTTATGTCCACGATGTTTGTCCGCTCGGAGGAAACGATCTCGAACTCGACCTCGTTCGCGCGGAGCACTTTGTAGCAGCTGGCGTCGGAGATGGCTTCCGAGATCCGCTTCTCGGCGGAGGGCACTAGGATCGAGGCGAGCTGCATCCCCACGTGGAGACGCTGATGGAACCACGACGCCATTTGATGGCGAATGTGCTCCATCGTCTCCACGATGGGGAGCTCGTGGCACTCCAGCGCCCAATTGTAGAGGAGCTCGGTGAAGTTCAGCGTGAAATGGCCATAGCGTACGCCTTCGAAGTACGTCACGGCCCACAGCTGAGGGTTGAAATAGTTTAGCCAGGGCACGACGTCTTCCGAGATTTGCGCCATCTCGGAGATTTTGGATTCAAATTCCGTCGTTGTGAGCGCGTAGGCAGCACTCCAGAACATGTTCACCATCTTCGAGTTCTTGAACGTGTCGCGGAAGTTCTCGCTGACGAATCGCATGCAGAAGCCGTGGAACGCGTTGGGGAAATGCGTCTCAAAGGCCTCCACCAGACCCGGTGTTCTCTCGGAGAGTATAGTGAGCCTCGGCATGCTGTCCGTGTTCACCCCAAGAAGCTTACGCAGCTCAGACACAAACCACATCCAGTTCTCGTCACTTTCCACGTCCACGACAGCGATTGCCAACGGAAAGAGTTGATCATCGGCATCAACAGCAGCAGCACAGAGCAATGTACCTATGTACTTCCCTTTGAGATGGACTCTGTCCAGCTCCAGCAATGGGCGGCAAGCATGGACAAATCCGTAAATCGCAGCACGATAAGCAACAAACAATCGTTGGAATGAGTTTTCCTGTCCGGTAGCAACAACAGAAGCAATGCTTCCGGGGTTAGTCTTCCTTATCTGTTCACAATACGCAGGAAGAAGCTTGAAACCTTCCTCGTAAGTCCCGTGCAAAGCAGCCATACTACGCTCCTTCCCACGCCACGCCTGCATATACGAGACAGCAATCCCGTGCTGGTCGCGGATGTCTTGCAAGATCTCCTTCGGCTTATACTTCGGATTATCCCTTATCCGTGCCTCTACAGACCGCGCCACCCAACCCACGGAAGCCTGCTGGTGGTGGAGATTCTGAACCCCTTCACACGTGTGCTCCGAATGGAGCGTCCTAATGGTAAACGTGGGGAGTCCCGGCAGTTTCGCAACATGGACTCGCCACGGACAGCCATCCCTCGAGCACTTAGCTATAAACCTACTCCTATCAGATTTCACTATCCGAATCTCAAAATGCAACGCGATGGCTGTATCTTTCAACGTTCTCCTACAAGTATCGACATCAGCGAACTCCTGCCCTACCACCAATGCCTGATTCGCCAACGACACACTTGCATTCGTGCTAGAAACCGGTGTATAGACATCAACGGGTAAAGCAACATCAGCATTCGCGTTCGACACTACAGATAAGGGCAAAGCAGCATCTGCATTCTCGTTCGGCTCTACGAACAAGCTCTGTTCTGACATTTGCATCATTCATTTAGACAACAACACACATTTTAAAAGCCCTCATTTCCCCTCTTCAAGATCACCATCAAATGCCAAAATTCGAAAACGGATAACCGGTAAAACCCAAATCCTACAAGAAAAATCCACCTTAAATCACTTGAATCTCCAAACAGCTATCTACACATACAAATTCATAAACACAAAGCCCAATAGTCATCAAGATCCATCTTTTGACAAAATGCACTACCTCAGATGAAAATCAAACAAGTTCCCAAATTAGATTACTACTCAATTGGAACACTATTCCACATCTTTTTCTTCTCATACATAAAATTAGAAGCAGAATTTTTCGGAAGGAGAAAGCAATACAGATAATGTCATAATTCTACTGAAAATCCAATCAAAGCTAAATTGAAAAAGTTGAGATAATTACTTCAATGAGTGATTTCAGCTGGAGAGCGCCCCCAATTCGTGTCGGTTTCGATAACTGGAGAGTATGTGTATGTATGTATGAATAAAGATGGAGAAGTATAAAACAACACAATTTTGAACAGAAAACAAATCTCAATTCAAATTGGATTGATGACAGAGATGATGGGGTAAAATCTGGAGGTAGAAAATTGTGAATTTTGATGAGGTTAAAGCAATTTTGCCCTAATTGAACTGGACTTCTATTTTTTATGTTTAACTATATAAATACTAGTAGTAATATAAATGAATACTAGTACTATCAAAATCTGATTAAAAAACGTTTTGATTAATTATTGGCCTATCAAATGAACTGGAGTAATTGTTAATGAATAAGATACAAAAAAAATCGAGTCATTTAGGGTTGAAAATAAATATAGAAAATATAGTACTCATAGAAAATAAAGAGGATTTGTAATGGGCTGAAAATTTGGGCTTTTCAGGTGTGACAAAATATCCGTGTGTTAATAGACTTAAATTTAGTCTGTTTTTTGTCAACAAATATGTGTACAATTATTTTCTCTATTTTATTTGGTTCACTCTTCGATCTTCATTCTACTTTAATCTCTCGTCACTTAACTTTTTAAATATCAATTTTAAATTTCATGCTCAAAAGAAATACTCCCTCCGTTCCATTAAAAGTGACCCACTTTCCTTTTTAGTTTGTCCCAACCAAGATGACTCATTACTTAAAATGGAAACCCTTTTATCTCTACTTTATATCTTCTCTCTTACTTTACTCTATCCATTTAACACACAAAATAAAGTTGCATAAAATCCCGTGCCGCCCAAGAAAGGGGTCATCTTCCTTGGAACGGAGGGAGTATTACGGTTACAACAGGACGAACAAAGTACTATATCCGCACATGTGGTGGCTGCGAAGGTTTAGTTTAATATCATTATCATTTCGGTCCATACTGCCATTATTTACTTATTTTGTTTTATATAGTATTCCCTCCGTTCCATTCAAGATATCCACGTTTTTGAGTGACACGAATTTTAAGAGGAGTTGTTAGGCGGAGTCAATAAAAAGAAAAAGATAATTGAATATTTTAACAAAAAGAGATAAGAGATGAATTTATTTTCAAATATAGAAAGTGACTATGTTAACTGGGATAAACTAAAAAGGAAAGGTGGAAGACAACTTGAGTGGGATGGAAGAAGTATTTAATAAGGATATAGTAATACAAATATTATTATTTTAACAAATTATACTAGTAAAGTTAAATTCATTACTTTTCTTTATTACTTCTAATAAATGAATAAAATATAAATCAGATTAAATATGTTGGTAATATTTATATATATGATAACTAAATAAAGTATTAAAATAAAGCAAATCACGCTAATGTGAACTAAGTGAGAGATGCTAAATAGACGGTGATCCAAAAGATATACTAGAATAGCATAAATTTCTGAAGTATTAATCATTACAATACTCTTCCGTTCCATATTAGTACTTGAATTAGTATTTCTTTTATGCACTCATTTAACAAAATTAATAGTAATAAATAGTTAAAATAAAGAGAGAATAATATAGACGAGAAATTTCTCATTTAGATTTTCTCTAAGTTTATCCTCCCTCTCCACTTTAATTATTTATATAAATTTTTCCAAACTAAGTGTAACAAAAAGAAGACTAATATAAGTACATAACATTAGTTTAAATACTTACAAAATCTAGTCCAACATATCCATTATGACACTATCTAAAAATATTGTAGTTATATTTAAAAACATTGCACTCGAAGTATAAAGACAAATATGTCCTTTTGGCAGCATTAATATTTTCCCTATCATTATCATCTGCAAAATGGGCTTCATTATCATCAAGTCAGCATACTTTGAACAGAAAAAGGTAAAATAAAATGAAACGGCACTTAAATCATAAATATTTTCGTGGCTCAAAATTACTGGAATTTTTCTTCAGGTTTTCTATGACAAATTGAATTTTAAGTATATTTATGTTTCCAAATTTATATTCATCAAGCTCTTCAATTTGATTGGTAAGAAAAAAAAAATACTAAAATACACTCCATTCTTTTAATAATGTTAGAATTATAATTTGAATAAAATTTTATTCGATTCAACTCAATTCGACTACTCACTTGAGAACCATATACTCTATCTTTTAATAAAATGTTATAATTATAATTTAAATAAAATATTCGATCTCGAGTCTCGACTCAATTAGACTAGACTCACTTAGAACAAATATACTCCATCTTTTAATAAAAAGTTATAATTATAATTTGAATAAAATATTCGATTCAATCTCGACTCAATTCGACTAGACTCGACTCAATTCGACTATTCACTTGGGATCAAATATACTCAACTCGACTTGACTCAACTCAACTCAACTCAACTCAATTCGATTCACAAACTATGGAGTATTAGTTGAATGGATGGATAGTGATAGGAGAGTGGATCCACACAACAAAAGCAGTCAAAACAATTAAATGAATGTTGGATCTTAACATTATATGGAATGAATTTGTGAAGGCCGACTTATCAGTCAATTTCAGTCAATTTTTGGTCGAACCCACGATATTAATTACTTTTTCTTATTCATTTTATTGTTTGTCTTGCTAAACGTTTATATTGTTTTTTTTAATAGTACCATGGAGTATATCCTAGCAATTAAGATCAAACAAATGTCAATTCTAGAATTGAAAATGATTAGTTGGATTGATGCAATTTTTTGTGGTATAATAGGTTTCACTATCGTATTTAAAATTATTGTTGGGAGCTTCTAGAAAATGAATTATACTATTTTGAATGCAAATATTTAATTGATAAATTAACAAGGAAAGTCGGCACCACGCCGATAGATGGGCCTATGCCAACTTATTTACATATGTAGATGTATACTATTAATTGAATATTTTATCATACATAGAAATTATTGAATATGATAAGACAAAATATATGAATCTTGTGAAAATTTTGTGTATCTATGATGGGACCATGAAAAGTTAAAACATCGAGAGTGACATTTTCTTTTTGGTTGTATAATACAAGCGCGCACACATTTCCCACACTTTAGAAAATAATACTAAATATATAAAAAAAATTTAAAGAGACTCATAAATAATGGATGTGAAATGAATGATGAATTATGAGTGTTATTTCTTAAGTAAAAAATATGCTAAAAAGTGGTATAAGACAGTTAAGGAACGATGAGTTATTGATACTTTGATACAAATATGTATTTACCATGAAAAACGATGTAACATTTTTCTTTCAATTGATAGATTAGTAATTCGAATAGTTATTGTATAGGCATTTTTTTTATATTAAAATAGTAAAGATAATAAGTGGTTATTGAAAAAAGAAGAAGAAAACCAATTTTACAATGGTTAATTGTTCTCATTCTCTTTTATATTAAGACATAAATATGTGTATGTGTGGATGTGGATATGATCTACAATGGAATTATATGATGAAGTAAAATATAAAACTGAAAGTTAACTTGATTGGGACCAGTTGGGAATTAATTCCAAGGGAAAAGAAACACACGTTCAAATATTTTTATTTTGTAGCAATAAACGACAAGGTTAAAAAAGAAAAAAAGATTCTTTCTTGCAACAACAAGATACTTTGACATTGGAGCTTAAAAGAAGTTAAATCCTTATCTTCTAGAAAAATGCTTTACAAAACTCAAACATCAAAGTCTGTCTCAAATCTCAATTAAACCCATTTTGTTATTCTATATGCTTTAGCTATATTGACCAACTAAAAATATAGGAGTATTTATTTTCTGTAATATGAAATCCAAGATTTAAAATACACATTTTTTTCCTATTTATCCCTTATTTAATTTACTCCTTTTTATCCCTTAATTACTCATCCCAATAAGTTTGTTCATTTTAGTTTAAAGTAGTAGTCATGAATTAATAGTAAAAAAAAATGCAAATATACTATCATCGTTATTAATATTTCATATGTTTGAACGATTATTCGAGCTGAACGATCATATCACAAATGAGAGAGAAATAAGTTGAGAGATAGTATTAAAATATACGCAATTGTGATGTAGAAATGTACGTGGTTGTCGTTATAACAAATACTACTATAAGTGGCTAATGTGATAGGATCAAATAATTCAAAAGATAAAAAAGATTATAACAAGACAATAATACTGAATCGCTAGTTGAAAATAGTGTTGGCCCACAATCAGAAAAAGAAAAAAATCCAAAAACTCAATTTTATGCTTTTTAAATTGATCCGTGGCAACAAGGTGTCATTTGAGATAAAAATAAAAATTTAACTCAACTTACTGAAATTTAACGAACATAAAAAAAAATATTTTATTACACTTTAATTTCTTGATATTAATTTTTAAAAAATAAAAATATATAAATGAATTAAAGCTCCTGCATGAAATAAATTCCAAAATCTCAAATTTAACTATTTCAAATAAAATTTAACGTAAAACCACTAAAATAGTTAAGTCCTAAATTAATTAAATACTAGTTGTTCATTAATTTAGACTATTTTCTTAGCTAATGGAGTAGTATTTAGTTGTACTACTACATCCGTCCTCTAAATATTGTCACATTTTGATCTGACACGAATATTAAGAAATGTAATGGATTGTGAGTTAAAAAAATTGATGGTACGTGGGTCCTAGTTTTATAAAAAAAATGTGAATAGTGAAATATAAGGTCCAATACCAAAAATGGTAAAAAATGAAGTGTGATAATTTTTTAGAGACGGAGGTAGTATTACTTCATTGTGATATTTTAACTGTGTTTTTCTGGTTTGAGGTTTATATTTTTGTTTTTAAACCAAGTTTCGATGCAAATTTCTTTGTGTCACACAAAAGAGGTATTCTCTCCTCCCACTCGCGTTGTGGTGTAATTTTGAACGAATCAGATAATAATCGGAAAAAGACAATCAAATATAAGAAATAAGAATAAATCTATCCTATAAATCTCTAACCGTATTCAAACATGGGAGCCAAATGACACCAGAAATATTAATTGTAACCAATGATACTTTTAAATACTAGTATAAGCTATCTTTCCCATGAAATAGTGAACAATGACTGATGTGAAAATAATACTATTGGAAGTCATGAATTGTGTGACTAATAATTGGATTGACCTGGTCAACTACTGTGGTCCACATCAGATTCACATTTTGTGTCATCTCAGTCACATATTATGCCACTATACTCACTAGTTTCAACTTTCAACATGCACAGTGTCATGTACCACATAAATTTTTTGTGATCTATATAATTAGATTAAAACGCATGAATTCTCAACATCGGCATTGTTTTAGCTCATCCCGTCATTCAGTAACTGACGACGGAATGGGTTTGCAGCTCCCGTCTCGCAATTTTGGATTCTCAACATGAATTAACATTCAACTCTTAATAGGGTGAGTCTATGCCAAATAAAAATTTAGTGGTCCGAACATGTTAATACAGAGTATACTAACTAATCACAATCGTAAAAGCATTCAATTTTTTATTTTTTATGCAATTATAATTGACTCAGTGCATCAAATTGCAATGTGTTCGGACCACTAAATTTTACAGACTATAAGATATCACTATCCACTAACCTTTCACATTTTCATGTAATGATCCAATTTATCGCCTATGATATGATCCTCTATTTTCTAATTATATTATATTATAGTTGCAAATTTCACATCAAATACGAATATATTCTCTCTATATATGCTAAGTATTTTATTTACTATTCATTCGGTGCATTCATTGCACATAATTGTTATATTTATCCTTTTTGCTTCCACATGTTTCGTATAGAACTAATACTAATTATTGTACGTTTCTTTCAAATAAATAGGGAGTATATTTTATTAATGTATTAAGATAATATCGAGTCGTTTTTCTATTTTCTAGATATACATATATTTCTTATATTTAGCTCTTATAGTATGTTGTTATTCTTCTGATAATAAAAAACTGCTTTTTCTTTATATTTATCTTTCTCTCCCACTTATATTTCAAATTTATTTAGTGTTTAATAGAAAATAAAATCGTGTCCGAACTCGACAATGTGTACTAGAAATTCGATGGCTTCACACACAATGGATATATCTTTTAGTTAATTAAAAATAAATCAAAATAATATCAATCGTTCATTGTGGCAATGATAGGTCGCTGTTATCTTGAAAGTTTGAACTCAAAATAGTAAAATTAGCTATAAATTCAAGGTGATACTATTATATTATTATTGTACTTATATAGTTTATCTTGGTGGTTTTTCTATTTTTGGCGTCTCTGTGTGTAATCTTTGTGTTAGAAGAGATTGGCAAATATTACTTTGATTTTGTTTTAGTGTACACATCTCATCTTTTTTGCTACAATGATTGTGGATGCACTTTGTTATTTTATTCGATGATTTCGTTATTTTTCGTTGTTAAATCTATTTTGAATTAACTACTGGCCTATATTATTTCCAATGTTTGATACTAGTCTTTTTTAAATAATAAACAATTTACCTCCTTTTTAATTTAATTAATTCTTTAAAATGAAATAGAAACAAATATAAACATAATACAAGCCACCACTAGTGATATCTTAGTACTCAATTGTTGTTATTATTATTAGTTAATCATAAGCTAATTATCAATCAAATGGCATGTCCTCCTCAAGATTATTGCTTTTTAGCTGCTTAAGACGCAACCACAAATAAATCATTGCCTATTTCTGGCTAATTGCAATTTACGTCTGAAATTATCACTATTAAACTAAAAAATACTCTCCCCGTCCCGAGTAAAGTGAGGCGTTTCTTCTTATAGAAACACAGGAAAACTAATTGCAGTTTAGTTATAGTAGTACTAAATTAAGTGAGAGATATTATTATTATTATTATTATTATTATTATTATTATTATTTAAATCCTGCCCTAATTATCAATCAAATGACATGTCCTTCTCAATATACTCGCTTTTTAACTGCTAAATATACGCAATGAACCAATGTCCCCAAAGAAAGCATTGCCTAATCTTTTGGTTAATTGCATTTTAGTCCTTACGCTATGAATAATGGCAAAAAGGATCTTCAAAAGGAGAAAAAGGTCATATTTATCATTTATATCATTTTGATTGCAAGTCACTAGGTTAAATTGGAAAATATGGGGAAATGTCAAATATATTTCAATTAAAAAAATATGGATCTTAAAAGAATGATTTTGTTCCCAATATTTGTTATTGTAATAAAATTGTCCTAACTATATTGTGGAGATTTTGATATACTTACCTATCTTGAGAGACTAAACTGAAAATAGTATCACTAAAACTTTTTGTCATTTCTCCCCACCTTAAAACAGGCTGATCTCAAATATATATGTTGTGTAATTTCTGTTACATACCACTATTCATGTAATAAAAATTCTAGCTTGATGACAAATACCTCCTTATCTTGTGTTTGTTAGCCTTCTCTCTCTTGTCTATTGTATCATCATTTAGCTCCACTTAATTACTTCCATTTTCCATCAAAAACCCCCAAGTAAAGAAGAAAAAAGGAACAGAACAATCCCATGTTAGTGCCTAAAAACTGTTTCTTTTTCCTTGGTGGGAAACTTGTGATTTTTCCAAGAATTTGCAACTCTCTTTCTTCTTTCTTTTCCATCTCTTTTTGTGTAACCCTTTTTTTGTGTTTTTCTTGAAACATCAGAGGAAGGGAAGCTGCTGCATGCTTTTCTTAGACTGAAAAAGATTTGATCTTTACTTGGAGCTCTATTTCTCTCCATGAGAAAATCTTGAAACCTTTGCAGGTTTGTTTACTTTTATGTAGTTTTTTCATGTTTCCTTTGCAAGTGTCTGTGTATGAGAGAGAGAGAGAAGCTGCATATATGTATCATATGTATGATTCTTGGTTGTTGGCCTAATAAAAATTGAGTCTTGATTGTTGGCCTCAAAAAGAGAAGATGATCTCAAGCAAGATGAGGCCTTTATGCATTGAATGAATCAAGAATCATGGATTGAAATATCCCTTTTTGAGTTATATTGATTGAACTTTGATTAATCATTACTATCTGTTAAAGATCTTAGATCCCAGAATAGCTTCTTGATTAGTATTTTAGTTGGTGAAAAACTAAGTTTTTTTTTTTCATTTCCTTCACTTGAGTTGCTTGAAAGGTAGCTTTGCTCTCTCTTTACTTAGTTGTAATCCATAATTAGATTCAAGTTGACATCTTAACACAAATCTCCCTCTCTGGTTTAAGAACATTCTGTATCCAATTATTGCTCTATAAATTAATCACTCTTGTCATATACTAGCACCCTTATAGAATTTAAAAATAATTGCACTTCTTAGAATAGTAATCATTTAGCTAAAAATAAAAATTCAATTTAATCTGACCTCATTTATTTGGTGCAGTGTTGATGTCTGCTTGTGATTGTACTGCTCTGCTCAAGCCCATGTCAACAATAATAGAGATATATACAGACTGGAATCCTTGTCCCTTGATGTGAAAAGACCATCCTGCCCCTCCACAAAAATTCCACTAAAAAAATGACCAAATCCAAATTTTCCCTCCGAATCCTAACTGTTTTCTTGATCTCATTATCTTGTTTGGAGCCTTCCCAATGCCTGAAATCAGAGGTGGAGGCCTTGTTAGAATTCAAGAAATTGATCATTGATCCATTAAAATATTTGGAATCATGGAAAGATTCAGATTCAGATTCAGATTCCCCTTGCAGATTCTATGGAATCCACTGTGATCAAGAAATGGTGACTGGGATCTCTCTGGACAATCTCTCCCTCTCGGGGCAGATATCGCCGTCGCTCTCAGCCCTGCCCGGCCTCACGTCCCTCGTCCTCACGTCTCACTCGCTAACGGGGCCTCTCCCGGCCGAGCTCAGCAAGTGCAAAAGCCTCAAAGTCTTAAACGTCTCTGGCAACTACTTAACTGGTAGTGTTCCTGATCTCTCAATGCTGACGAGCTTGGAAGCGCTCGATATCTCGCTTAACTCGTTCACAGGGCCGTTCCCGAGCTGGGTCGGGAGCCTGACCGGCCTAGTGTCGTTAGTCCTCGGCCAGAACACCTACGACGAGGGTGAGATTCCTCCCACCATTGGCAAACTGAAGAAGTTGCAATGGCTCTTCTTGGCTAACTCGAGTTTAAAAGGCGAGATCCCCGAGTCCATCTTCGAGCTGGAGGCGTTAGGCACGTTGGATATTTGCGTAAACAAGATAACGGGAAGGCTTCCGGCTTCCATTGGCAAGATGAGGAGTTTGTTCAAGATTGAGCTGTATGCGAACTTTCTCACGGGAGAAATCCCGGCTGAGGTGGCTGATCTGGCCGATCTCAAGGAGTTTGATGTGTCAAACAATCAAATGTATGGTGTGATCCCAAAGGAGATTGGGAGGTTGAAGAAACTAACTGTTTTTCACTTGTTCAAGAACAACTTTTCTGGTGAGATTCCCTCTGGTTTCGGAGAAATGCAGCATCTCAAGGCGTTTTCCATCTACAAGAACGCGTTCACAGGCGTTTTCCCGGAGAATCTAGGCCATTTCTCGGTGTTAAACAGCATAGACATATCCGAAAACAGATTCTCCGGTCCGTTTCCTAAGTACTTGTGCCAAGGGAAGAATCTTCAGAACTTGCTTGCGTTGGGGAATGATTTCTCCGGGGAGTTTCCGGATAGTTATGGTGATTGTAGCCCTCTGCAGAGGCTGAGGATCAACCAAAACCGGCTCAATGGATCCATTGCAGACAGGGTGTGGGCGCTTCCGAATGTGCAAGTCATGGACTTTAGTGATAATGGCTTCACGGGGAGGGTGTCACCGAGCATTGGGGCGTCGCTGCAGCTAACAGAGCTAATGCTGTCGAACAACAGATTCTCGGGCGAGCTGCCTCAAGAGCTCGGCCGTCTTGGCCTAATGGAGCGTATCTACTTGGACAACAACAACTTCTCCGGTGTGATACCATCGCAGTTTGGGGCGTTGAAGCAGATCACGTCGTTGCATTTGGAAGAAAACGCCTTGTCCGGATCCGTGCCAGCAGAGTTGGCTAACTGCCCTAGGTTGGTGAGTTTGAATCTTGCTTCGAACCAGCTGAGTGGTGGGATCCCGAGGAGCTTCTCGAACATGGCCTCGTTGAACTCGCTGAACCTCTCGAGGAATCAGCTTAGTGGGAGGATTCCAGAGGACTTCGAGAGGATGAGGCTCTCGTTTGTTGATCTGTCGTACAACCGTTTGTCAGGGAGTGTGGCTCCTTATTTCATGGTCGTGGCCGGTGACAAGGCGCTCGTTGGGAATGCCGGCCTATGCTTAGACGTGGACGAGGAGGGGAAGAAGAGGAAGTTCAAGGACTCTGCCTTGCCTATCTGTGTTCATAAAGGAAATGGCCACAAGAGCTTTACTAGGAGCAAGCTAGCGGTGTCGTGCATCATACTAGTCGCCCTCGTTGCTTTCCTGGCCGGGCTTTTGTTCGTGAGCTATAGGAACTTCAAGAAAGGCGAGCGGATGGGAGACGAGAATGGCGTGCTCGGCCCTTGGAAGCTCGAGAGCTTCCAAAAAGTGGAGTTTGATGTGGATGATATACATGGTGTGGATGAGGAGAACTTGATCGGGAGCGGGAGCACCGGTAAGGTGTATCGCCTCGACTTGAGCAAGGGTTGCGGAACCGTGGCTGTGAAGCAGCTGTGGAGGGGCAATGGGGTGAAGCTCATGGCTGCAGAGATGGAGATTCTTGGGAAGATTAGGCATAGGAATATACTCAAATTGTATGCTTGTTTGATGAAAGAAGGCTCGAATTTCTTGGTTTTCGAGTACATGTCGAACGGGAACTTGTTTCAAGCGTTGCACCGGGAGATCAAGCCCGGGAAGCCGGAGCTGGATTGGTATCAAAGGTACAAGATTGCAGTCGGGGCTGCAAAAGGGATCGCCTACTTGCACCACGACTGCAGCCCGGCTATCGTCCACAGAGACATCAAGTCGACGAACATACTTCTTGATGAGGATTACGAGGCTAAAGTTGCTGATTTTGGCGTTGCGAAGGTAGCTGATCCGTCCTCTCCGAAGGGGTCCGAGTGGAGTAACTTTGCCGGGACACATGGCTACTTTGCACCGGGTAATTATGGCTTGGAGAATGCTTTAAAAAAGGCGTTTTTCGACGTTGGCCTAACTGTTTTTGGTTCTTTTGTTGGCAATGCAGAGATGGCCTATTCGCTCAAGGTGACGGAGAAGTGCGACGTGTACAGCTTCGGGGTCGTGCTGCTGGAGCTCGTGACGGGGAGGAGGCCGGTGGAGGAGGAGTACGGGGACGGGAAGGACTTGGTGTATTGGGTTTCGACTCATCTCGGCAGCAGGGAGGATGTGATCAAGGTTCTTGACCGAAAGGCGGTGCCTGAGCCCGTGCAAGATGACGCGATCAAGGTGTTGAAGGTCGCGACGCTGTGCACGAAAAAGCTCCCGAATCTGCGGCCGAGCATGAAGGAGGTGGTCAAGATGCTGGTGGATGCTGAGCCTGGGGCTGGCTTGAGGTCTCCAGATAATGTGGGGAGGAATGAAGAAAAAGGGGTGTGTTTAGACCATTTTTGAGATAGTTTTTCATTGTGTAGATACAGTTTGTATGGTTGATTTTAGTGTTTTTGAGATTTTAGGGTTGATTGATATCTCAATATAAATATGTTATGTATCATAGTATTGAATATGAATCTCATTTTGTATGATTTGAATAACAATTTTGTGTCTGATTTTCTTTGATAAATTGTTGGAATATTGTATATGGTCTATTTTGAAAAACTTTTATTTTTTTCGTAATGAAAAACAAAACACTTTTATTTTGTTATGAGAGAAATTGAAGTTAGGGACACGGTCTCTAAATACGAGATTCTGGTCCACAAGTGGACATATAAATACGTTCATAGTATCTCATTCCTATCAATCGCACACAAATGATTAGGAAACATCGATGAATGCAGTCTTGAAGAAGTCGACAACGAGCAGCACGTGCTTCAAAGAAAAATGCAGCAACGACACTAACTCGAATAGCTTCATCTATGTTTTTTATTCTTCCCCATCATCCCAAAGCAATGAAACATGATAAATTTAACATATTTCTCTATATGTATGTACCTCCCATTCGCCCGAATCTGGCTCCATTTCCCCCGAGAACCGGTCTTATGCAGCCAGTGAGCCGAAGGAGGCTTCCTTCATCGCAAGAAGCTCTGTCAAAACTCGGTCAATTTGTGAGAACACCTCCTCTTTAGGGAGGGTTCCGTCCACCTGCAATTAAGGAGTAAAACATAAGGTTCTCGGCTAACGGTATGGTTCTGCTCATGCAAGAAACGAAACTCAACAACGAACGCTAGTGATTCTACTCGATCTCGTATCACACCTTGACTATTTGGTCGTTGTATAACGAAAGCACAGACTCCACGTTGCTGTTGTGAGTGAGCAAACGCAGTTTAGCCTAAAAAACGAAGATAAAGCCGTGTCACATTCAGAAGATAAAGGGTTGATCTCGTTCCGTGTCCCCAACTTTCGGCATTTTCCAAAAACTATAATTTACCTAAGAATCCGACAACCTGACTACAACGTAAATCAATTGTTTTGGCAAAGTTTGGGACATTTTTTTAGAAAACGCTGAAAGTTGAAATACAAATGTGTAGTTGCAAACCTTTTCTTCAGTGTCATCGAAGCGTTGAGTGAGTCGTGCAGCGATTTCTTCTGTTTCCGGGGGAGAGTATGTGAGATGGTATATTTTCCCGGTGACCGGATCTAGTCTGCGACCGACAACTCTTTCAACGAGGATATCTTCAGGCACCTGTAAAAAAGCATCGAGGAATAAAGAATTTCGACAAACATACGAAAGTAGGCACTATCAAGACTACAAAGACCAACAGTAGAGCCTCACTTCGAGAAGAATGAAGATATCTGGATCGAAACCGAAATTCTTGAGAGAGTTAGCTTGGGATTCGCTCCTCGGATATCCATCAAGAAGCCAGCCGCTCTCCTGAGAGTCTTGCCTTGACAACCGCTCTGTAACCATCTGCAACCAGCAACGAAGGTGAGTTCGTTTGTGGAAGCGAACAACATATAAACGAAGGCTACCGCATCAACTATCTCGTTTGGAACAAGCTTCCCCATTTCCATGTATTCCTTAGCACGCTCCCCGTTTTCAGTCCCTGCAGCAACTTCAGCCCGGAGAAGATCTCCTGCTGCAACGTGTACCAAATTATACTGCAAAGTAAAAACAAAACGAACATGCTTATGTTACATGAGAAAGAATGTATATAAATCAATACATAACTCACACATCCCATTGGATTAGAGAAAATGATTTTGTCATAACTACTATTATGTTTACATCAACTGTTTGAACTCTTACTTTGTCTTTCACGGTCTTCTAAAAACGAGAACGAATTGACCTTTGTTTCTTCTATGTAATTTATAGAATTAATAACGACGGATATTAGAATCGAAACAAACATACAAACTAATAAAAGAACGACTAGACGAGAACAATGCTCGTCGTCATGAACAGTGCTCACATAAGTAAAACGTAAGTTACGTACAATTAACCAGTATTAAACGAGAATGGTGCTCATTGTTACGACACGAATAGTGCTTGCATAAGTATGTAGCATAACATTCACCTTCATATTTCATATAATCACAATTCTAATTTCCAAAACGCCAATCAAAAAATTAAAAAACATAAAAAATTCAAAACTAAAACAAGAAATACCTTTTTAGTAATGAGTTCACATTGAGTTCCTTTCCCAGAAGCAGGGGCTCCTGATATCATTACCCTCAAAGGCTCCATCTTTCACCAGAAGCAACAACCTGTTTTCATTATTCAGCCACAAAATCACCAAAATTTCACCCAAATCAATTTCATTACAGTAAAAAAAAAAAGAATCTTTACCGGTAAACATGGATCAGCTTTGGATTTCCTGAAATGGGTTTTTGATATATTTTGATTCAAACGAAGAGACAAAGATGGGAGCTTGGAAATAGGGAGGAGGAGGTGACTGGGAGAGGGATCTAAGGGCTTGTTTGGATTGAAAGATGCTGCTTTGAAATTCACCGAGGTGCAGCTGCATGAAGAAGTAGCCATCTATTCTGTACCCTCAAACAGATACTAAATCAAGGGATCACAATATAATGTTGTAGTTTTGATTTATTTGGTTGGATGGTTTAATTTAGCAGTGATAGTATCTACAAATAAAGTAGAGTTGTCGAAATTAATCAAGATTGTTTTATATTTTATTTATTTATTGTTTGAATTGGTGCTATAAATGCTTTTGGTCAATATTGGAGGATTAATTTAGTTCAAAATTTTGGGAAAAGTAGTCCCTCCGTCCATGATTTAAAGAATCATTGTCTTTTTAGTTTATCTACGATTTAACAATTTACTTTATTCCATTTTTAATATACGGATCTCATATCCCACCAATATTTTACACTCACAATCCAATATAAAATTAATACTCCCTCATCCCATAAGAATATGTACTCTTTCCTTTTTAGTCCGTTCCACAAAAATATGCATTTTCTACTTTTGGAAAGTCTTTTCTCTCTAATAAGTGGGACCCGTTCTCCACTAACAATACTTTAATTACTTTTTATCTCTACTTCTCTCTTACTAACCAATTTTACATACATTAAAACCCGTGCCAAACCTAAAGTGTATATTCTATGGTGACGGAATAAGTACTTTAAATGGGTCCTACATTCAACTCACTTTCTCACTTTACTTTTCTTCACAAAATCAAACAATTTCTTAACACTCATGCCAAGTTAAAATGACTCATTAAATGGTGGACGGAGAGAGTACTTAGTAAGTTATGATACAAATGGTAAATAAATTGATGTATATGATTAATGAGTTTAAGATATTTTTTTATAAATAAAAATATTCATATTTTTTTTGGGACATATGAAAATGAAAAGTGTATATATTTTATGAGAGAGGTGTGATCAATTGTTAACTTTCTTAAGTTGCTAACTTGCTAATTCATCAATACAGTGGATTAAAAATGTCAACACGGTGACATCAAAATGTGAACACATAATTTTGTTAAACTTCAATATAATGTTAAACTCCAATATAATGTGTTTGAAATTATGTGTTGACATTTTGATGTTACCGTATTCACATTTTTAACACACTGTATGGATGAGTTAGCAGAGTTAGCAACTTAAATAGATAGCAATATAACGCACCCCTTTGAGATATTCTATGAGAAGGAGAATATGATATTACAATGTGTATGTGTTTTTTTGCTGCTTGCTAGTTGATTTTAGTTTCTACTCTATTTTTTGTTGACAAATTTAATTTACGTAGTGTTAGTGTTTTTGATGGACTTTGCTTGCAATACTGTAAATTAAAATGTATATTGATATGGAATCTTTTTCAATTATATTTGTAATAAAATGAGTATGTGCACATACTATTAATATTGTTATTATACCATCCCTTTTTATTAAAAACATTGATCCATATATAAATGAAATAAACAATATTCTTTTAAGGTGAAATTGGGAACCAAATCAAATACGTAATTCAACAATGGCGCGACCGACCTCCACCGCCCCTTCTACGGCGACCACCACGGCCCTCGAGACGTCCTCCTCCTCCAACCAGCATCCGCAGATTAGGGACTCGCTGGTGCTGAAACTGAAGCTTCCGAAGAAGAAGGTGTCGTGGAAGGAAGGAACCGTAGACAACGAGTTTATGAATAAGAAGAGCTCCAAAAAATGCTGCATCTTCCACAAGGAGAAGCCTTTCGACGAGGACGATTCCGACGCCGAGTGCGATCACGATCACGATCATGAAGAGGCTTCGACGAGTCGGTGATTCATCGATTTAATCGCTCGATGATTCTGTAAGCGGTTATTTTGTGATTGCGATTGTCGGAAATGTTGTAAAATCTACTGGAAATTCGATTGGAATACGAAGATTTGATTTGATTTGATTGCTGATTGCGTCTAATTGGATAATTTGGAGGCGATTGCTCTGTTAATTAGGGTTTTGCTGTTTTGCATTTTGGATGAATTTCAAAGTTTTGTATGATCTCACAGCTCAATTGATGAATTTCTCATATGTTATTTTGCCATTTAATCCCCTCAACGTTGATCTCTACTGCTAAATTGATGAGTTTCAGTGTTTAGGACTTTGTGATTGTTTTAGGATAATGAGAAATTGAAAATGAGCAGTAGTTTGCTGGGGAAAATAGGTTTGAACATAGCTGATGGTTGCTTTTTGAGTTTTTCGACTCCCTATGGTTTCTGCACATGCTCGATTCATATGCTGCCTTTAGAGTTTGATTTTTTATTCTTGAGAAGCTCTGTTCTTGCTTGCCACAGCCACCGGGCCAGATTAATCTCGTGTGATCAAATTGTGTCGAGTATCTTGAGTTAGCATAGGGAATCCGGTATGAGCTTTTGGCCTAATTGTCATTGACTGCTGGTGAAATTTGAAATATAACCTTCTTAGTATGTAAAGTTGGAACTTCAACTGATATGAAGATGATGAACTGATACCCTATAGCATAAGATGATGATGTTTGGGGGTTGTATAAGAAAGCTGAATCTCTGAAACTTGTGTGAGTGAATTTGTGTGAATTGTTTAGTAAGAAAATCATATCACACAAAAAACCATTGCTGATCATAGTGAGTGTTGTTGGTATGTGGATATAAGTTTGGTTTCCCTAAGAAATCAGATTTTTGTTATAAATTGTTGACTCGAATACTAGCACTGTCAAAACATCTGAAATAAACGGTCGTGGTGAATGTTTGAAGTTCGATTAGTATTAGTATGAAGCAACATAAGTGGTGATGATGTAGCTGTAGAAGAATTGAAGTAGCTCGTATGTACTGTGATTTTGGTGGTCTTTCACCATCTGCTGTGAGATAAAGTTGTTGCACGGGAGTATGGTGTTGGGGTGTCGTGAGCCTGTTTATCTTCCTCTCTGCCCTCTCTGCACACCATGTGTTGGTTTTGATTTAAAGTTTGATTTTGATGAATTGTCTCCAAATTTGTTCCTTGTCGGCAAAGCAGCCCCAACAACTTGCCGTTGGCTGTAGGATTAGATGTCGAAGGCGGCTGCATATGGTTAGGGAGACGTCAGGTGGCTGCGTAGGGTTAGGGGGAGAGAGAGGAGTGAAGAAGATGAATATGTTCCAATATTTAGGCTTAGGGTAGGGAGATATTGGTGGCAGCTTGCATAGGGTTAGGGAGAGCAAATGGAGCAACTTGCATAGGGATTGAAGGAGGGGGGAAGATCAGTACGTGACGTGCCATGTTTTCCGTAAAATCAACAAACGACCCCGTTTAGTCTACGTTCGTGCTCCTTATGTATGCGCCATCTCATTATTACTAACTAGAAAATTTTGCTGTTGGACAATTGTGAAAACGGGAACTTCGTGATTTTAAGTTCTAACATAAAAAGTTGTGGGACCGACCAGAAGTCATGGCAACTAATTGATTTAAACGAAAATTTGCCCATAGGAACCATGTTTGATGATTTTGATTTCCTTACCTCTATGATTGATCCTATATTTAGATGAAATCCATGTGATTTTCTTCGCCCTAATTAACATTACAAAACACTAACGAGTTATAGCTATATACTATGTAAATGTTTCAAATTTTATGTGAAGGCTAATTAATGTAACTAACTCTATTGATTGCATGTAATAAGTGGAGCCAAATACATATCCCTTGGCTATAAATACACATGGATTATGCATGTGAAACCACAACTTGCATAAGTCAAGAGCAAAATTCGTGGTGAAGATTGTGGCATAAAATTGCATCCATCAATGGAGAAAAATGAGAGCAAAAACAAAATCCTCATAGTTGGAGGGAGTGGTTATGTAGGGGGTTACATTGTTAGAGCAAGCCTCAAATTAGGGCACCCTACTTATGTTTTCTCAAGACCTAATTCCTCCAAAACAAACCTCCTCAACCACTTCCAATCCTTGGGAGCCATCATTGTCAAGGTCTCTCTCTCCCTCTCTCTCTCTATCGAAACTTAGAATGTGTTTGCAAGTAGTGACGGATTCAGGAACTAGAAAAATCTGTTGGTAAATATAGTTACCGACAGATTACAAGGAGGTGCTAGAGTTGTCCCCTTTACGCACCTCTAATATTCCCCGTTGGAAAAAACTTAATTTTATTAACAGCGTTGAAAATAATTTTGTGCATCCACCTCTTTTTTGCAGGGAATGCTTGACGAGCATGAGAAGCTTGTTTCAGTGATAAAGGAGGTTGATGTTGTGATATCTGCGGTTGCATGTCCTCAAATTCTTGACCAGCTCAAGATTTTGGAGGCTATCAAGGTTGCTGGAAATATTAAGGTATTTTGTGTGTGTGTGTGTTGAAACTCGAGATTATGCTACGATCTATAATCCATCTAAGAATCTGTATACGAACCATAGCATACCTAATGAAAATTTCTACCTTCTATAATTTTTTGAGAGTTCTCTTACTTCCATAATCACTTGAGATCAAAAACATTATTTAATAATCAGATGTGAATGAGGTTGATTTTGGAAGAATTATTTTCTCTTCTTCACAAAATATCTTTATATTTATGTGCGGATAAAGTTTATCGGCCAGCTTGATTTTTCTATTCATGTGGGACTTTTGATAAATAGAGAGAAAAGAAGCGATGTAATTATTGTTGCACTATCTTAATAAATTATGGCTGATATCAGTCGACATGGTCCATGGACTGTCTATAGTGATATGACGGTACATCTATTTTATATACTTAAATTCGTAAAAAATTAATAAAATTTCATATAAAAATCATATACTACAATTTTCAATGGACCCTATAGAGTCAATATTTGAGGCAAGCTTTTATTTTTGAGTAATCGTCAGTACCATGTTTTTGCAATTTTCAATGTTTTAATCACGGTTAAATTAAACTAGACCCTCAATGAATAGTAGTACTTAATTAATTTCATTAAACTAATACTGATAGATAGTTAAAAAAATTAAATTTCTTACTATATGTGAAAAGATAGATAGTGCTAAAATTTAATTATACTTTTCAGATTTTCATGTGACATTTGCGTCATGACATGATGACATTCAATAATCGACAAATGATATAACCATATGGATATTCTTTGCTAAAATTAGATAGGTTACTAGTACTACTTTAATTGCAAAATATCTACTACTCCATATTTCAAGATTTTTTAAAAATATACTCCCCTATTTGTTTTGTGTGCTTATATATAAAAGAGAGTGATCCATACATAAAATCAATTAAAATCATAAATTTACTTAAACGTCATCAAATGAATAACGTTTCTTACATCCTAAGTATTTGAAGATTTAAATCAATAATTCTTTTTGAATAAAAATATGTTCCAACTCCAATATATTGCTTTATTTGTGTTCAGTGCAAAAAAAAAAATAAAAAAAATCATGTATATTAGTACCTTTGTGTAGTCGAGCGATATAAGACTCGTTCATCTTTAATCAAATGATTATCGATCCTAGATACCATTAGTCTAACAATAAAAATTACATATGACACTTATAAATGTATAGCTTTTTGTACTTATTTCATCTCAATTTTACTATACATATTTTTTATTCATTTTGTAGAGATTTTTGCCGTCCGGTTATGGGGTGGATGAAGATAAAGAAATTAGTGTATTGCCACCATTCGAATCAGTTCTTGAGAAGAAGAGGACAATCAGAAGAGCCATTGAAGAAGCAAAAATTCCTTACACTTATGTGTGTGTAAATTGCTGTGGAGCTTACTTCATCAACTATTTGCTCCACCCTTACCATCCCGACAACGAGGAGATCACTGTCTATGGCGACGGCAAAGCTAAATGTAAGAACTCGTGCTGGTTAATCCCGTTTTGCGCCCCACAATTTTGCGAAATTTTTTTATTTATATATGCTTTAACACAATTCAACAATGTTATAGTGAGTCAGCTTGTCAGGTTAGTTTAACAGGGGTAAAAAGAAATTTGGGTTGATCCACCTAACAATATGACAAGTTAACTTATATGTCAAGCAAGATGTAAATAAAACATTTTACAAAGTCTAACAATTTTTTTACGAGACTATATAAGTTCGAGATATTTTTAACTTTGATTTTTTTACATCGAAAGTTGGTGTGTTTTTTCGCACCTTTTTTTGTTGTGTTAGTTGTGATGACCTATGAAGACGACATCGGGCTTTGCACGATCAAAGCTGCGAATGATCCGAGAGCGTGCAACCGCACCTTGATATACAAACCTCCAACTAACATACTAACACAAACGGAATTAATTTCAATGTGGGAGAAGAAATCAGGAAGGAATTTCAAAAAGATTCACATTCATGAAGAAGAAGTCGAGGCCCTTTCACAAAGTAAGTCGATTAATCAATGAATTAATCGTGTTGATTTGTGTTTATAGGCTTAAATTGATCCGTTTTCTCTGTTACATTTTCATGTTACATTTATTACAGAGCTGCCGGACCCTGAGAACATACCGGTGGCCATCCTCCACGGCATCTTCATAAAAGGCACGACGACAAGCCATGATTTTGCAGAGAACGACGTGGAGGCTTCCGTACTATATCCAGACATGAAATTCACTACGATCGATGAGCTTCTCGACATTTTTGTCGAAGGCGATGCGCCCAAGCCGGCCTCAGCTGCATTTTAATGAATGAGAAGGCCACATTTGATTCTTGATTGCCGTTTGTTTGAATAAATTGTTCAATTATTAATTCATGTTATTTTTCTATCAAGAATTTTCATTGTTGTAAATCAAGATTTATGTGTGAAAATTTAGCAACTCGATATTAAAGCTCGTGTTTCACTTCATCAGTACACGTTTACACCCTACTTATTATTCCGTACGCGGTTAAGATCTTTGCAGCCGCTCAGTCATGAGTTCGTCACTCCAATTTTGTTTTCGTCTTGCTAGATCTTCCAAGAGACGAGACTATTCACATGAGGAAAATAGCAGCCGGGCGAAGGGCGCCATTCGTTCTTCGCCTTGATCTTCCTCATAACCCGCGAACCTCTATCATAAGCATATAGATGCTCCCCATGCTCGAAAACCAATTCGCCACCTGTTCCCACGCAATAGCGGGGAACCATATCTCTCGCGCGATTCAACACGACATTGTGCTGCTTCGCCCAACCCTCGCCTCCCAAACTCTTCAAGATCCACACACAAATCCGGATGGCTGACTCACGAGACACGAATCCAAGACTCCCATCTATTTCAAGAACGCGATCGTGAATCCCACCGGTGCTGGGGAGAGGTATCTTGACAAACTCCTCATCCTTCAACGGCATTGACACGATGTGCTCGTTATGATCAACATTGGGAACCCAATGCAGAGCTCCTATGGCGGAAACCGGGGCATATCCTAACCAGCCCATGAATCCATGAGGGGGTCCTTCGACGACTCTCCATGTCCTGCTCCCGATGTGAATAATCTCACACCCGATGCACTGTGAGGCATCCTGAAACAAGTGCACGAGTTTATACCTGCTCAACTCGCGGCAAAATGCCAATCCATACGATTCACGGTGAGGGTCACACATAGTCCCCAAAGGAACTGTTTCCACCTCCCTCGTGACAGGGTTCATCACGATTAGCCCTCTCCCTTTCACAACCTTTTCAAGAACGATCAAGCCATTGCACGTCGCCTTGATGTGGCCGGTGCAAGTCACATTGTACTCCTTTATCGTGCTTTTGGCACCTCCGATCTCCAAATACTTGATCTGAAACCGAGTACGTGGGCTGAAAAGGTGCCAGTGAAGTACAGCAACAGAGTCTAACCCTAGAACCTTGGCATCGGCATTAAACTCGTCTTTTTTCACAGCTGAGGAGCTCCCACCATTAGAAGACGAGGCAGCCCTCGCAGCCGGGGTCAAATATATCAATCCAACGCTTGATCGCTTCAGATGGGAATCAACAAAATCAGGACGATTGACAATCCGGTACCAGGCCTTACAAACAAACCTCGATGATAGTAGCGATTCAAGAGGAAGCCGGACAATGATGTGGAAAATGCAGTCATCAGGGAGATAAGGCACAGCAACCGGACTACTATCCCGTGGCTCCTTGCTTGTCTGCTGCTTTCTCTTCTCTTCTTCGAGCTCCCGTTTCAACTTCATTCTTTCTTCCGCCCACTTCAGCAAGCTAGTCTTTTCGCCCGTGGCGGATTTCTTCATCGTGTCACTTCAATTGACAGAAGAAACTAAACATCACTCTATAAACATAACAATGTAACAATCTAAGAAGCTTAGATTACACTCTACTTTGCTATTTCTTGATTTATGACTTTTTTGATTCAGCCAAAATAAATTTAAAAAATAAATAACGATGAGATCATAGATAAATTTTAAACAATACCAAAATCAAGGTCATAAATAGATTCATTATTCGTAGACAATCAACTAGAACTAGACCACCAAAATAGGCATATTTATGAAGTAGAAGTAGAGTAGTACTCCACTTTCTAAATTCAGCTCAAAATATAGTTAGTTTCTGAATCAAATGAAGAAAAAACGACGCAAAAAAACGTATCTTTGACCGCAGCAGATACATCTGTAACCTAATTTCAGTTCACAATCAGAATTGGGGGAAAAAGAAGGAGGAGACAACTGATGAAAATTCAAGCTAAGTAAAGGAGATCAAGCTTACAAGAAAACATTATATCGGCGTAATCATCGGATAAAACTGAAATGGAAGCAACTGAAGGCCCAATTTCACAAATCGTCTCAGTTAATGGAAAGCAAAAAAAATTCGTAGCCGATTACTGACAAAATTTACCTGTTTACAGTAAATTGGAGTTCAGTGAGTTGTCAAAAACTGTCGATGTAATTCTCTCTCTTCGATCGCACGCCGGTAAGAGTGAAAATCACCGGCTTTGATTTCTCAGAGGCGTAATGGCGATGGCTTGTGAACGAAGATCGCTACAACAGCATTGTTGACTTGAGAGCGTCAATTTTTATGGTCTTATAAAGAGATATCTCCAATTGATTTTTCTTTATTTGGAGGGAAAATAAATTATTTTTTAGGAAAATGGAATCATAATTTTAGATAATACCTGATAATAATATATATTTTAAGTCATTTAACCAGTTGAGAATACAATAATCCAAAATTATGACAGCCTTATCAATGGAAACAATCATACCATTTTTGACACCTCTATGAAAAATACTCCCTCCATCTTTAATAAGATACCATTTTTGACACCTCTATGAAAAATACTCCCTCCATCTTTAATAAGATTAAGAGGATATATTTTTCTTTTTAGATTATCTCAATCAACACTAAAAATAGAAATACTTTTATCTCTGCTTTAGTTTCTATCTCTTACTTTACTCTCTCCTATTAACACATAGAATAAAGTCACGTAAAATTTCATGCCATCTTAAGAAGGGGTATCTTCCGTAGAACGGAGGGAGCAGATTAATAAAATAACATCTCAATTCTTGATACATATTTTGGCAATTAGATGATCATCCTTTGATCACCCCATGATACAAGAGTGTTCCGGTGAGGAATATAAATCTTATTCATCATCGCAAATCATGGCTCCTCCTTGTCCTCATCACCGTCATCGTTATCATCATCATCATAACCGGATGATCCTGAACTTATGAGCCTCGTTTCATCCCTAGCAAAGTCGTAAACACACAATCGCCCCCCTTCGCACTCAAGCACCATCTCACTCCCATCCCTCCGGCTACAAACCGGGACACAGTAGTTTAAATCCCCCCTCAAATCGATCCTACATCTCATGATCCAACATTCCTCACTCAAAATCCATACTTCCAATGCATCAACCTTGGCATGGCTCACGAATCCAAGATCCCCTCCCATCTCAACCAGCGTATCGTTCCATACCCTCTTCACGGGCAAATTCTTGGCGACAACCTTCTCATCACGCACATCCAATGAGACAACATAATCACACCAATCTCCAACTCCTAGCAAGTGCAGTGATCCGCCCACAGACAACATGGTTTGCCCAATCCGAACCGATTCAAGAGACCCCTCGACTCTCCTCCATTTCCTCGTCCCAACGCTCAAAATCTCACAACCAACACTCCAAAACGGCTCAGGAAACAAGTGCACAACTTTGTATGTTTTGGCCTCACTACAAAAGGCTATACCAAATGAGGTCATATAGATGATTGCATGAAACACCTAATGGAAGATCAACATACTCCCCTGTCTGTCATAGGATTGGTGAGCACCAATCTCTTCCTCCTCAAATTAGTTATGACAATCAAGCCATTATAGCTTGCTCGAACGCTACACAACTCATCCATGCTCGACTCCACAAAACTACTCCTTAAACCATCCAAACTCAAGAAATGGAAGTAGGCCTTTGGCTTCTTCCCCACACACCCTTTAGGGCAAAATGCCATCTGCTGAGATATCAAGACTGTGTCCGACTTCTGAGCATGACTTGCCACAAAAATCGAGCTATTGAGTTGACCGAACCACTGCTTGCACACAAACTGCAACCTCAAGACGGATTCGGCAGGGAGCAACATGAAAATCTGGTAGAGCAAGCCATGTGAAAGATTTGCTTGAATCTCAACCTCTGTGTTAGACACGGTCTCTTCTCTAGAGGAAGAGTTTCTCTGGAAAAACTCAGCCAGGAGGCGGCTCTGCTTCCTGGCTAAGGCTTCCCTCCAGGTGGCGCCTATGCGCCACCTGGGGAGAAATTGGCGGACCGTGTCGCCATCCATTGTCGGAGAGAAAGTTCAAGGCTGTGAGTAATTCTTTGATGTATCAAACAACAAATGTATATATATAGATAGAGATAGTGGCAATGGAAACAGAGTTTGTTGTTAGTTTTGGACAAGACAATATAATTGTAGTTGTCCTAAACAATAGCAATCTACCATTTTCGTGAATTTTATTAAAAAATTAATCACGAATCAAGAATAACCATCAAGAATTTTGGATTCTAATGGGAAAAACGGTGGCAACATTCAATATTTTTCCTCCTCTGTTGTGTATGAACAAGAGATATGATTTTCAATTAATAAAGAGTAAAGACCAAATGTGATCCCTAACATATGGTCGTTTTATCAATTTGGTCTTTAACATTATCATTTTGATTATTTGGTCCCTCACAAATAAACTCGGATCCGAATCGGTCCTCACTTTACAGAACCGTCAAAAAATAGATGGTTATTGCAATTTGACTATATTAAATTACTAATGGTAATTAATTATACCTAATTATAATTCTTAATTGCTATTAAATTACAAATTATTCATTTCATTTTGCAACTGATATTATCTTTTCTCCAATTTTGCTAATAGGAAAAGAATTATAATTAGGTATAATTAATTACCATTAGTAATTTAATATAGTCAAATTGCGGTCATCGTCTATTTCTTGACGGTTCTGTTAAGTGAGGACCGATTCGGGTCCGAGTTTATTTGTGAGGGACCAAATAATCAAAAAGATAATGTTAAGGATTAAATTGATAACACGGCCATATGTTAGGGACCACATTTGGCCTTTACTCATTAATAAACCAATATAAATTATATAATCCTCAACTTTGCCAATATTTGATTTATTTATGACTTCATATTTTGGTTCAACCAAAATAAACTAATAATATTCCAACAAGATTATTCCAACTTTAGTTAAATTTTGATTCAACCTCTATGATCCATTCTAACAAGACGAGTGTTTATTTTAAAGTTCCAACACAGGATAACAACACTGATGACTGAAATGCCCTTAGTAAATTTTAAATTTTACAATTATTTCCTATTCTAACACCAAATTTTATGAGGAAGAATTTAGCCGGTTAATTGAATTTGTTTTGATGAGTTAGGTTGGCCAATACTACGACCTCCGTCTAGGGCTGGGAAAAAATACCGAAAAAATGATATATCGCTCGTATCGTATTGAAAAATATCGAAAAATTATCGAATTTTCGATATATCGTAATTTTCGATACGATACGATATGATATCGTATCGTAAGTTTTCAATACGATAACGATATGAATTTCCTTGATATATCGTTTTATATCGAAAATACGATATATATCTATATTTAACTATATATCGAATTTCGGTACGATATATCGAAATATCGATACGATAACGATACAAAATTTTTTTATATCGAAAGTTCGATATATCGAAACTTTCGATACGATAACGATATGAAATTCTTTCATATCGATATTTTCGATACGATACACGATACAACGTTTTCGATACGATATATCGTATCGACCCATCCCTACCTCCATCCCATGCTACACAATTCTTTTTCGGAGTCATTTTAAAAAAATGATAATAGATACATCTGTCCACGAAAAATAGTCTTATTTTGTCATTTTGAAATATCAACAAAACGTAGTCCTATTTCTTAAAATGGAGAGTTTCTCTTTCTTATTTTACTCACTTTTTCTTCTCTCTCATACTTTATCTATTTTTTTCTCATTCTCTTTTACTTTACTAATTCTCATTAAAACTCATGTCGTCCACAAATGAGACTATTTTTTGTGGACGAAGAGATTACCTTTTCTCCACTTTAATTATTATTACTCCCTCCGTCCCATAAAACCATGGGCATATGATATGGCACAAAAATTAAGACAAAATTGAAAAATTAAGAGAAATGGAGAGAAAGATAGTTAAAACAGTGCTAATGGATGAGACCCACCTTATTATATGGTAATAAATTTAGATAACTTTTCATAATGGACGAAAACGGAAAGAGAACATATTTTATGGGACGGAGAGAGTATCATTTTTTCAAATGACTTCGAAAAAGAAATATATCAAGTAGCACGTGACGGAGTGTATCTCACAATTTGAGAACTTCCGGTAATAGATTAGTTTTAAAATGTTGGAGTGTCCCTTAAAATAACCAAATACTAGTAGGACTAAATAATGAAAAAAAAACTAAAGTTAGATCTCATTTTTCGTAAACAATATTTCAGTAACTTTTTTTTATCTCTTTTATTTTACCAATTACACATTATAATCCACGTTCAAAATTGGTCTATTTTCTGTTTATTTCCTCACAACTAGCATGAAAATTTTCACTAGGTGAATTGAGTGATCCAAAATCAGTGATTCATATTTAAGCTTCATCTAAGTACATTTAGTTCAGCAAAAACTAGTTCATATAGTTCAGCACAAAGGTGTTATCACCCTTTGATCACCCACATGATACAAGAGTGTTCGAGTGAGGAATACAAGTCCTACTTATCCTCATCACGCATGGCTTATCATCACCACCACCACCGGATGATCCTGAAGTTATGAGCCTCGTTTCATCCCTACCAAAGTCGTAAACACACAACCCCCCTTGCCCTCGAGCACCATCTCACTCCCATCCCTCCGGCAACAAACCGGGATGCAGTAGCCTAAATCCGCCCTCAAATTGATCCTACATCTCTTGATCCAACTCAATCAGAACCCACACTTCCAACGCATTAACCTCTACACGGTTCTCAAATCCAAGACACTTCCAAATCATTTTTATTGTTATTTAAGTTGCTTCTTTTTATCACGAAACCTTTTTGTCTAAACATAAAAATAACTCAATTATCCTAAAATTTACTAAACTAAAAAAATAACTCGACTAACAAAATATTGATAAAGTATAATCGATTTTGACAATTCTATTGATACACATTTTAACAATTATGTGATCACACTTTGATCACCACATGATACAAGCGTATTCCAATGAGGTAAATAAAGCCTATTTATCTTTCCAAGCCATGGCTCCTCACCATCACCACCATCCGATGATCCCGAACTCGAACTCACGAGCCTCATTTCTTCCCTACCAAAGTCGTAAACACACAAGCGACCTTTCACGCACTCAAGCACCATCTCCTTCCCGTCTCTCCGGCTACAAACCGGGACGCAGTATTGGACAAAATCTACCCTCAAATCGATCCTACACTTCTTGATCCAACATTCCCCTCCCAAATCACTCAGAATCCACACTTCCAACGCATTAACCTCTACACGGCTCACAAATCCAAGACCCCCCGCGATCTCAACCAGTCTATCTCCCCACGCCCTCTTCACGGGCAATTGCTTAGTGACAAACTTCTCATCACACACGTCCAAGGAAATGAAGCAATCACGTGTCCGCCTAGCTCCTAGCCAGTGCAGTGATCCCCCCACAGACACCGGATTTTGCCTAGTCCGAACCAATTCAAGTGGCTCCTCGATTCTCCTCCATTTCCTCGTTTCAACGCTCAAGATCTCACAACCAACACCCCCCAACACCTCACGGAACAAGTGCACGACTTTGTACGTTTTCGCCTCACTACAAAAGGCTATACCAAATGATTCACATAAATGATGACATGAAACACCTAATGGAAGACCAACATACTTCCCGGTTACAGGATTCATAAGCAACAATCTCTTCCTCCTCGAATTAAATCCGAGAATCAAGCCATCATAGCTTGCTCGAACGCTACCTAAATCATCCACACTCGACTCCACAAAACTACTCCTCAAACCATCCAAACTCAAGAAATGGAAGTAGGCCTTTGGCATCCCCACACACCCTCTAGGCCAAAAGGCCATCTGCTGAGATATCAAGACCGTCTCCGACTTCTGAGCATGACTCGACACAAAAATCGAGCTATTGATCAGACCAAACCACTGCTTGCACACAAACTGCAGCCTAAAGAGGGATTCAGCAGGGAGCAACATGAAAATCTGGTAGAGCAAATCATGTGAAAGATTTGCTTGAATCCCAACCTCTATGTTCGGATCCCGAGACGCGGTCTCTCCTCGAGCATCAGCCTGCTTCGAGGAAGAGTTTCTCCGGAGAAACTCAGCCACGAGGCGGCTTTGCTTCCGGGATAAGGCTTCTCTCCATGTGGCGCCTCGTAGGCGCGGCCTGGGGAGCCGTCGGCGCCCCGTGTCAGCATCCATTGCTGAGTTCAAGGCTGTGAGTAATGCTTTGAAGTATCAAACAACACATGTATAGAATATAGATATCTAGAGGTGATGGAAACAGAGTTTCTTGTTGGTGTTTGGACAAGAAAATAAAAGTATATGCTTTTGCAATTGTCCTAAACTCTGTCATCTATGTAATGACAATAGCAATTGACCATTTTGGTGAATTTTATTCAAAATTAATCACAAAATAACCTTCTCTCCAAAACAAACACCCGAATCAAGAATCATCATGAGATATCCATCAACAATTTTGGATTTTAGTGGGCGAATGGTATCAAGATTCAACCTTTTCCCTTTGTTGTGTGTGAACAGGAGAAATGATTCTAAATGGATAAAAGCGATAATCGGCAAATATAATCATGAAGGAAAAACAGTCATTTCTTGATTTACATTCAATTATATGCAATAAAATAGACAGATTACGGCATCCCCGATTTTTGGAAGCTTGTAAATGATACCTGAGAGAAATGTTCTTGAAAAGCAGAACTTCTCGAGCTGGAAATTTGTGAAAGTGTGAATCGAGATGGAGAAAAGGCAAGAAAAAGTAAATTCTGTTGTGATTGTGCCATTTGACAAAAAAATTTGAGTGTTCCATTTGGAATGAAGTAATAAAAATAGGTACTTGGACTTTTATTTAACCTTTTTTATGAGGTTGCTTGGAAGGACATTACATGTTCGATGATATGTCTTAATGTGAAAATGATAGCATATGAAAAATGAAATCACTCTTATTATAAAATCATATTATCTCGATAACTATTTCATGGCAACAATATCTCTTTCTCTCTTACTCAATGTAAAGAAAAGGAGAGAAGAAATCTGCAGTATGCCATTTTTACAAAAATATGATGAGAAAAACTTGCATCAATATCACAATTTCTCAGATCATCTCCACATAATACTCAATTTCCAATTTCAATCAAGAATGGAAATAAAATGTCACTTCCAAAATTCCTCTGTTTCATAGGTTCTAATCTAGATTTGTAATATTGATAATTTTATCTAAAACAGTTAGTTACTGTCTTCTTCAGCCAACCTTCTATACATAAACTCTAATACCATCTGCTCCATTTAAAAAAAAACGCATGCTTTCAACGGACGGAAATAGCATAACGAGTTACTCTGTTCTTGCACGCTTTGATTGGGCTTCCTTCATCCAATCCACACATTCTTCTGTGGATCCAGAGGGATGTGCGAGCTGCCACTGTAGCAATTTTTGTTGCTGACGAGAAGGGAACGTGAAAAAAAGTCATTAGCTTGCATAATAAGCCACGAGGAATCGGATCAAATAAAAACCAAATTTAAACTAAACTAGGAAACATTTTCAGTCCTTAGATTGTGAAAGATCATCTTCAATAATGAATTCACCACTTCGCTGAATGAATTCGTGGTCTTGGGTTCAATATCTCATAGGGGACGAAAACTCCATTTTCTTGAGTTCTATCATTTTCCGTAGTGAAATTCATCATGTTTCACAATTTGTAGTTTATACTGACTTAACAAATCAAAAAACAGAGGTTGCAAAGGCGTTTTTACCCATTCTTTAATGATAGGCCCTCCCGATTTTATCTGCAATATATCCATGATTCGTTTACCATCCACTAGTGGCTTCAGCTCCCAAACTTTGTCGAGTCCTGCATCGAAAGATGCAAAAATTTCAGAATAATTTGAAGGGACGAAACTTTATCTACGAATGGATAAAATAGTTTAGAAGAAAAGAATTTACCCATGTCAAGAATTGCATTCTCTACCCTGCTATATAGTGCCCTTCTATCGTTCAATTCTGCATCCTTGTTTGAAGAATTTTCACTCAAACCGATATCTTGGGGGTGTAAGAGCAACGAAAGCACCAGAGAAGGCCGCCAAAATTCCTTGATCTCGCGAAGTAGCAACCCTATTATGCATCATAAATTTGAACGTGTGATTGAAATCCCAATCCACATAATTAGATGTTTATCCCTCCGTTTGGATTATTTCTAACACATGCACCATGGATACATCTAGAGAATGACAAAATCGGGGCTTGAAAATGAGAGAGATCATCTCACCGGTCAATATCCTGCGTTTTGATGGGAGTGGAACGTCGATAGTAACACTTTTCTTGTCTACTTCAAGAGCTTGTAAATTCTCATCAGATATGATCAACGGGATCAAGGACAAGAAATTTTCTGCTGCGAGATGCATGCTCAAAACCTGCACCGAGACAATTGCTATTCATGTAATGTTAAAAATCTTTAAATGATTCAAAATAATTAGAGAAAATAACACCATACCGTTTCCGCATCACTAGCCTTCAGCTTGAGCGAACTGCGAAAAATGTAGCTAACAACAGGAATCTGTTTAAAAGATGGAAAAATTATTAGAAATACAGCACCCAACCCAATTAATAAACGAGTTATACACACACGAGTTAACTTATTTTACCTTCTTCCCTTTCTTTTCCTCGTAAACAGCCTTTCTCAATGGAAGAAGCAATGCAGCATACAAGCACAGCCGCAAATGGTTGTCCTAAAACATTTTTAAAAAAAGAAAACAAATACACAAGGGAAAAATGATTAATTATTTGACTATCATCCCTCACTTCTTAGAACCTTAGCAGTTCCAACAAATTTTAACAATAATGTAAATTCATCTTCTTATAAATTGAATACTCACATCAATCGAAGAGGGCCCTATTAATTGCAAAAGCCTCCACGCTGAATCCATGTAAGCAACACAAAGCCTAGTCATGTAACATAAACCAATAAATACAAATCCAAGGGATAATAAATCATAAATGAATAATATGTACGATGTCCTGCCACAAAATTAATAATTTTATAATTTAATTACGATGTAATCAATCATAATTGACACTTATTTGACAAAAGTTGGAATTCTTAAAATTATCCTTGATACAAAATTCAACCAAACAAAACTGAAATTAAAAAAAAAATTAATATATGAAAAAATGAAAGTGGTATAGGAGTGTGTGTGACACAAAAAGTGGAGCACTTAGAAGGCTTTGATTAAGGAGATTACCTCTCACATCCTTCTGGGATCGGAGGCTCCGCTTTAAGCGGAAGACTAAATACAGCCCAAAACAGCTGCAGCTCGGAAATATGGAGCATCGCCTTCAGAGGTTCGTTGCCAGACATCATGAGATCAATCTGTGTAATGCGTGAAGAGAGACAATAATGGAGCTTTAGTTCTGGACTTCTAATAAGCAATAAAAGATGCGTGTTAAAGTATACCTCATGGCCAACTCGCTCTCTGCTAATTTTGCCAGCAATGGCAGCTATGACATCATCGTCTGCAGCAGCTTTTTTCAGTTCTTCATCGAGCAAGAATCCAAACCGTGCACCTAAAATCAGGGAAAATCCTAACGTATTAAGTGCTGATTATGTAAGAAAGAGGAGATGAGCAGAAGTTTTCTTTGGCCTACCAAACCGTATAGCTCGGAGAACTCGTAGGGGATCATCTAAAAACGTTTGCTTTGGAGGCAACGGGGTTACTATCTTCCCAGATTTCAAGTGTTCGATGCCTACAAATGGTTAATGAAAGAAACACTTAATCGACGAGACATCAGTGATAGCAGTCATACTAGCAATATCAGGTTCGAAGAATATACTCGTACACCCCAATATAACTTTTGGGCACACATATTAAGAAAATAGTGTTTTGCATGTAAAATAATGGTACACTAGATTTAAGTAACTTTTTTTGTGTGTAACAAAGTTTCCTTTTTAGAATGAGCCATTTTTAGTGGGATGGCGAAAGGGCAAACATAACTTGTAGTGTTACCTTTCTCCGTAAAATCTTCAACCGAACTTGTATTGATGTTGTAGAACAAGCTGTTACATACCAAGTCGGGAAACCAAGAAATCAAGAGGGAAACAGTATACAGATATCATACGAATACACATGAGATGCAATCGAAATGGGAGTGTTTGGACAAGTACCTATTGATCGTTAAATCCCTCCGATAAGCATCCTCTTTAGCAGTGCCAAACCTCTGTAGAAACAATACGATTTATTTACAAATTTCATCTTAGATACTACACTAAACACCTCCCTACAGATAAAGCACGTACCATTGTTGGGATACGGCTATTCCCACTGTAGTCTTCAGCTCTCAAGTTGACAAGGTCGATCCATACATCAAAAAGACGCATCCTTGCTGTTTCCAAATGTTTTGACTGATCAGGATTGCTGCCATTATCGTGGAAATACAACATTAGGTTAACTTGCTCAAAACCAAACTTTTTCATGTGGGGGTTTCGATGTGAAAGAAAAGGAAAAAGGTTTCGAGCCATATGATTGCGTATTCCAAGGATCATATGAACAAATGAGTTCTAAATTAATTATCCAATCAAATTAAATGGCAGATTAGCCTATATTATTTCTATCTATCATGTTAGTCAATGCAGACACTCCATTTATACATAAAATCGAAATTAAGCGGATGTGTGAAGAACTTAGCCAGATAAAAAAGCAGAGAAACTCACCATTGAATCACACCAATTCCATGAATCTCTACGCCTTCAGACGACAAGTACTCGTTCACTTTTTCACAAAACTCACGCCCCAGCATATCATCCAATGCAATATCAATATCATAGCAATCATTCCCCAAGAGCTACAGCATCACAAAAAAAACCTCATTGAAGCATAATATCAAACATAAAGCGAGCAAAAAAAACCAAAAGTCGCCTTTTCACATTCTTAATGGAAATTATCAGAATCAGAATTGCAGCTGCAATTTCTTTATCACCGACGACCAATCCGCTCATAGGCTAACTAACAAGTAATCACACAAAAATAGGTATGCAGGGAAACAAAAATTAGGAAAAGAAATAAGTGAAATCGAGTGATTGATAGAACCTTATCGCGAACCCAGCCCCCGGCGACGCGGAGCTGGGTTTGTAGTTTGAAGTGGCGGAGGACCTGCAGGAGACGGTCGAATATCTCCCTCTCCTTCGGCGTCAGATCAATTCGGTCCTTCACGTGAACGGACGGCGGCGATGTGCACATTGTTGCTGCTCCCGCGCGGAATTGACTAAAGCGCAGCTGCTGGAGCTGTGGATTAGGGCGCCGGAGCAGGGAGTGGGCGGAGAGAGGCGGGAATTTGAAGCGGTTTAAAGAGAGAGAGAAAAGGGCTGCGGAAGAGGAATTGAGAAAACGAGGGTTTAGCAGTTTCATTGCTTTCGAATAAATATTTAGTCTTTTTATTCTTCTTCACTCAAATAAACACTCTCCTCTCTCTCTCTCTCAAAAAGGAAAATCTTCATAAATTGATTTATCTCGGATTCGGAATCACAGCTCCAATTTTAAAATTAGATCAAATTAACACCCGGTTAATTTTTGGGATCGATTGAGGTTGAAGAAAAGCGATAAGCAGATTCCAAGGAAGTGCTCAAATTGATTGGATCGAATTGCTGGTGATTTCACTATCTCTTTTTCTTGATCATCGTGATTGAATAACCTTAGTGATAGTTGAATCATCTGTTGAATTAGTTAAATTGATGAGGGAAATAATTGAGGCTTTGTTATGCTGTTTTGTTTTGAAGATCATTGTGTTGCGCCCACATGTTTGTGTATTTTCCTCTGTGAGGAGGAAATTGGCTGATTTTGTAATCTTCTTTGGATTTCTCCTTCTGTATTTGACAAACTGCAAAATGCTGAGATTGTGAAGCAAATTAAGCATATATTGTGGAACACCAGATTTGGATTTGCTACTTGAAAATTTGTCAAATTTCTATATAGTTTGTTTGTGCAAATTGTTGTTCAATAGTCTCTACCATCAAACTGAATTATTAGTAAAACTAGCATATCGAACTCAAATTTATAAGCTTTCTGGATCCGCCCAACGTTGTGTGTCGCATATATAACAAAATTGCACTATCATTTTGTCTTAGGTTTGAAGAGGCTATAATGGGAGTAGTGAACAAGTTTGTGATTGCATCCATGTGCATGTTTGCAGCTCCTCTCGCGATTCTATATGGATTCAAACACAATTTCTTACCCGGTAAGGCTCCCTTACTTGCTACTTGTATCATTGTTACATGCTGCAGTTGTTAATTGTTATAGGCCTTAAGTTGTGAATATAATGATATTGGTTACTGGTTAGCGTTTATCTTCTATAGATTCATATTCCTGAAGTTCCAGTTTTACCATGGTTGTAAATTGATGACAACTTGATTTCAAGTTGTAGAAGGAAATAGCATTTGTGCATTCTATATAATTAGGAGTTCGGGCTGCATTGTGCAACTACATTCCTTGCATTAAACGTTTGAACTTTCTTCATATCTTTGAATCTCTAAAGAGAAAGATTGTATGAGACTGTCTCATGGGATCAAGATTAGATTACTTTCTCTGAATTAGGTCACCTAATTGTTCAATTTCATCGTATGTGGTGGATAATCTTATCGTATTATCTTTTATCTACCTAAGCTATACCTTCGAATCCCATCTCGTGTCAAGACATCCCATGCGTGCATCCAAACTACCGTATTGAAAAATGCCTCATATCTCCTTGCAAAATCTGCAGGAGCGAATTTACAAGTAGATGTGTGTTCATTATCACTTTCATGGTTGTTACTGATGCAATCATTTGCACTGTGCACACAGGTTCTACTGAGCTCCCCTCGGAATCTGTGACTCTGTGGAGTGGAATCCTCGCCGTCTTCTCCGTCAACGTGGTCATAGCATTCTACATCTACATGGCCCTGAAAGAGCCCTCAAGCAAACCCGAGCCAGATCTTAAGTTCGTTGCAGAGGCGGAGGCCAGCATAAAGCAATCGCAACCAAGCGAAGCATCAGATCGTTCCAAACACGAGTAGCCCGTCTTGATCGGGGTTGGCCGCATAGTTTCTAGAAGCTTCCATGTCAATCTTGTTGCTCAGTTTGTAGGTCTTAATTATTGTGAATTTTAGGGTGTTAATTAGATTCACAAAACAAGTTACGGAGTATAAATTTTCAAAAATACTACTCCCTTCGACCCACAAAAGTATGAATTCTTTCTATTTTAGTCCGTTTCACAAGAATATGCATTTTTCAATTTTGGAATGTGACTCATTCTCCAATAAAAATACTTTAATTACTTTTTCTCTCAGTGCTGAACCCAAAATCATATTCTTTGTGGAAAAAAAAAACAATAACTAAGTACTACGGAGAGTGGACAAGACTTAGATGGACACGGCAGATAAAATTATATCTTCGTCTTGATAGTTTTAATATACTACTATAAAATTGAAATGTTATAATATACTACTATAAAATTGAAATGTTATGCGTTCGGTATTGGTAATTAGTTATTATTATAATGCAACCTTCATAAATTAAATATAATTGAAATTATAAATAAGAAATTTAAAAAAATTGGAAAAATAGATAGCGTAAGAGCTTGACTTTGCTTCAGTAGTATTTGTAGTGAAAAAAACCCCTTAAAAAAACCAAAGCTAATCACCATTTCCAAATCATCAAACTCTTGAATGGCGTCTTCTCCTCTAACGATCTACTCTTCTCTCCAACTACTCTCTCTTTTCTCCATAGCTCTACTCTCTCCGTCTATCGGCGGCGCATCGGCAAATCAGTTCAAGTTGGACGGCAAAGTATTGGAGCTCACCGACTCCAATTTCGATGCCGCAATTTCGAATTTCGATTACGTTTTCGTCGATTTCTACGCTCCTTGGTGCGGCCACTGCAAGCGTCTCGCGCCTGAGGTTCTCACTGATTCAATTTTGCTCACTTTTTGCTACTGATTTTTCATGGATCGTATGTGATTTGTTTTATGGTTTCAAATTTTTTGAAAAATAATGACTAGTTTGAGCTGCGAGTATCGATTTTGTGACTGTAGCTCACGGTTATGAACACTAAGACTGGAGTTGATGGAGTAGGGCAAGTTTATTTGCTTGGGGAGAGTGTGATTTTTTGCCTTATTGTATGAATTAAATTTCAATAGCATGGGAAAAAATGTTGCTGAAGCATAAATTTGCATCTTTTTCCCTTTTTAGGAAGTTACAGATAGTTTTCAGATTTAATGATGTGTGTGTTTTTCTTGCATATTCTGGTTTCATTTGGTGTAATGTAAGGATGCATTCAGATTTGTTGCATTCAGCTGATTTTGCTTTCATCCTTGCTTGGTGGTGCATTATGGCTCTTGGAAATTACTCCTATTAAATAGGAATTGGGGAGGATTAGGATCCAAATTTTAAGCTGAAGTATGTGGATTGAGTTGAGGAATAATGAATCTTTTACTGATGGATCTGGAGAGCTGTAGATTAGACACCAGGATAGCAGTGTTTTCCTATGAGTAGAACTTATTGATGTTATTGGCGGTACTAGAGATTTTTTTTAAAAGAAATTATGAATCTTGTTCATATCAGATAGAAGTTTTATAGGACCTTGAATAGTTCTTTTTTCACTTGGGACATCGTCGAGTTGGAGCAAGAAGGCTTTGCAGATTAGAGGGAGTTTTAGAGTAAATATTGGTCGATTCCTACCGTAGCGCTGGCCTCATTCACCATTTATTTAGGACTAATCCTCTATACTCGATATAGTAATTGGACTGACAAATTTGAATGCTGCGTTGCAGTTAGATAAAGCGGCCCCTGTTCTAGCTGGATTGAAGCCTCCCGTGGTTGTAGCAAAGGTAGATGCTGACAAGTACAGAAAGCTTGGATCCAAGCATGACGTTGAGTATGTTGTCTCATTCTCCTGGAATAGTAGTGTTTTGGGCAGTTTAAACATGCTTCTGTTGTTTCCTGTCGATGAGGTGTATATAATACGCATGGTTAGTAAATAGTAACCACTAACCTTTCTTGTTATTGATGCAGTGGATACCCGACTCTAAAGGTTTTCATACATGGAGTTCCTTCCGAATATTTTGGACCACGGAAAGCAGATTTACTTGTTCAACATTTGAAAAAAATTGTTGCTCCTGATGTTGCTTCTCTTAATTCCGACTCTGCCATTAGAGACTTTATTAAGGAAGCAGGCACAAATTTTCCTATATTTGTAGGCTTTGGCTTGAATGAGTCTTCAATATCAGAAATAGCTATCAAGTATAAGAAGAAAGCATGGTTTTCTGTGGCCAAAGACTTCTCAGAGGATATCATGTCCTTGTACGATTTTGATAAGGAGCCTGCTTTGGTTGCGATTCATCCCGCCTACAATGAGCAGAGCAAATTCTATGGACCATTTGAAGGTTAGCTTGTTACTGATTGTCAATCATCTTGTTTACAGTATCTTGTTGTTAACTTGAACGCACACATCGCACATCCACAGAGATGTGTGCACGTGTTTATAGTTTCAAAAGTAGCTAGTGAAGCAGAGCTTACCATCCATGATTATCTAACAGTTCTGTGTTCAGTTGTTTGTCAATCAGCTCAACTAATCAATGCTGATATTCATTTACTTTATTTTGATCTCAATCAAATCTGATTGTGTTAACAGTAACCCAAAGATATTGGGTGTTCGACAAGATATTAGCCTATATATTTATATTTCTGAAAGGAGCTTTCCATCAATCAGAACTGTTAAAATGGTGAACCACTTCTCATTTTCCGTCTTACATATGTTTTCTATTTTATTGCCCTGAACTGCAGATGTTGAAGATTACGTAAAACAAAGTATGATCCCTTTGATATTACCAATAAACCAAGATTCATTGAAGTCGCTCAGAGACGATGATAGGAAAGTTGTTTTAACAATCTTGGAGGATGAAGTAGACGACAAGTCCAAGGAAGTAATAAAAGTTTTAAAGGCTGCTGCTTCTGCTAATCGTGATCTTGTCTTCGGTTACGTTGGGCTGAAGCAGTGGGGGGATTTTGTTGAATCGTTTGAAGTTTACAAGAAAACCCCACTCCCTAAGATGGTCATCTGGGATGGCGACGAGGAGTACTATACTGTAAGTGATGGTTTTACTTTCTCAAAAACTTTTTGACTACTGTTATTGCTCATGTTTAATCTAAAGGTGTCCAATTACATTTACGAGTTAGGATCTTTGTGTAGTATACTAGTATTGTTAAGTTCCATTGTTCGATCATCTAGGTAATCCCCTTGCTGACTCCTTATTTTCTCTCTACTTTTATTACTCGTTTATTTCAAATGATGTTCTCCAACGGTGCATCTTTCGTGTTGAACAGGTTGTTGGTTCAGAAAGCTTGGATGACACCAATTTGGGCAACCAAGTCTCGAAATTTCTTGAAGGGTATAGAGAAGGAAGCGTCATACAAAAGAGCATCAACGGTCCATCCTTGGCGGGATTCATAAAATCACAGATTGGAGTCAGACTTTTCCTCATGATATTATTTGTGATTTTGGTAGTGGTGTTGATCTTGATGATGGCCAAAGAAGAACCTCTTACCGTTGGCACCCGAGACCACGCCACTGACGAAAGAAGCTCTGCCTCCCAGCCAGAAACCAGAGAACCACGCCGGGATGCTGTCAAGGAAGATTGATTTCTTGCTCCACTGACTGCAGATTCTATGGAAAACTCATCTCGAATTCGTATTTGACAATGGATAAAAGGTTAGAAGATCTTCGAAACTTATGTACTAGTTTGGGGAAGATGATGTATTCTCAGATTTGAGCAGATTTGTCACGTTTGTCTCAATTGTTGTTTCGCAAAGTAAACTAAGTTAGATGATACACCTATTTATTTTTTGTATAGAATGGTTATGGTGTACTGCAATGAGGGGTCTTTGCTTATCTTACACTTCATATGCTTGATTTTCTGAGCTCGTTATTTCAAATCTCTGAGTTTCGTTCTAGTTTTCGATGTACTACATATCACGTACACAATATATCACGTCTGCGTTCTAGTTTTCGATGTACTTCATATTACGTACACAATATATCACGTCTGCACGTTACATAAAATACGAGATTGAAACACCAGATGGTTCAGTTGAAAGTGAGTTTCTTCGTGATTTGATTTTCTAAGCTCGTTGCGTCAAGTCTCGACTATCGAAGCTCGATCTTTCAAATTTTGATTTCTGTACGTACGAACGTGAAATAAAATACGAGATTGAATATGAAACCAGTTGAACTTACTCTCAAAGTGGAAATAAAACCAACAAACCTGAATATACAAGCCAAGAGCAAAACCCACAAATTAAAAAAAAAAATCGAAATAATTGAAAAAAGGCACAGGCTTTTACAAAATGAAGCACCAAAAACCTTAGCAAGTAAAGATCTTCGACTTAAATAGTTTATCAGTAAAATTTCAAACTTGTGTGGCAAATTTACAAGCTTCACTAACAATCCGGCAGTGACTGCGCCGAGGCGAACGGCGAGAAGCTCGTGGCTGACTCGCTATAGCGCAAAAGGTTAGCTTGACGGCTCGAAGACCCCTCGTGGAAGCTCGCGGTCGACTCGCTATAATGCAGCAGGTTAACTTGACGGCTCGAGGAGCCGACGCCGGGGCTCGGGATGTAAGGGGACATGTATCTTGAGTTGAGAGATGACAAGGAGGGGTAACCTAACGAGTGGGGTGAGACTAAATAAGCTCCGAGAGATCGCTGCGACGACATGTTCCGGAGGTCGGCTGAGCTCCGGCTAGCGTTCAGGTGAGGGGATTGGTTATGGGAGACGAGCGAATGCGGGTTGTAAGGGGTCGAGGAAACGGACTGGGGACGAGAAGAAGGTGGACCTATTTGGATGGCCGATGATGACGCTAGCGACGACCTAAAAGACGACAAGAGCGAGGAGGTGGTGGCGTAGGAACCTGGGGCGGACGAGAGCAATGGCGTGGATTCGTTCGCTGGTGGTTCGCCGTTGATGGTCCTGGCGTCGCGCTTGCATACCGGGCAGAACGTTCTCCACAACGTCAGCCACGCATCGACGCACATCGTGTGGAACTCTGCGATAAGGACACGAAATTCATCAACGAGAGTGCAATTTATACATTAGAATGATTGCTATAAGCCGAAAGAGGGGAACGCTTACTATGTCGACACGGAAGTATCCGTAGCTTCTCGCCCATGGTGTAGTCTTCGAGACATATGGCGCACGTTGCGGAAGTGCAGTTGTCCTCGAGAACGGCCGTGAACACTAGGGATGGCATGGCTTTCACCAGGCGGCTGCTCATCCCGTGGAATTCTCGTACATTAGGAGCTTGAGGCCGTTCTCTTCTAATCCGATGCCTTCGGACGAAGAAGCAGGTGGCCAACACAGCGGACATGGCGAGCAACGAGATGAAGGAGATAGCCATTATAGCCCACACTGAGTCTTCAAAGCTCGGAACTATCCACACCTCCATATCGGTAGCATTGGCATGCTTCTTTAGCGTCTCACCAGTGGCTTTGCTAACGAACACAGCATGAATCTTTATACCCACAGAATTTCCAGACACTGTTTTCATACATCGAAAACTAATGCTCTTTAGCACATAATCAAATCGAGAGACCATTGCCATTTCGAAGCTAAAAATTGCAAATGTGGAGGGACCAAACGAGGCAATACAAATGATCGAGTAATTGAATTAAACGATTACATTATCAAACAAGCTCTAAATTGTTTGATCCATCAAAATACAACTTGTATTAAGGGATGCAGAAATGCTTATATGATCGTTATAGCATTATGCTCGGCCCTAAAGGTAAAACTTTGAGAGCGAACATATTCAGTATACGAAGCTGAGGCAGAGAAAAGAAGACATACTTGCCGTCAAATCACCAACTTTGTTATCATACACAATGGCCGCACTAAACCCTGCAGCCTGCGCTCTTCTGACTTTCTCGTCAAAGCTACACCCTCCTCGGACTATTAACACAAACGGAGACGTGGTGTTACTCACTGCTGTAACGACTTTATTAGTCAGTGGCGAGCAGGCATCCAAAGGCTCGGCCATATACACTATCCCACATATCCCAGGTTCTTTAACAGACGGAGCTGAAATCAGCACAAACTACATCAGTGAGAGACCATCGATAGATATCAACGAAAAAAATGCTAGATTTTTCCAAGCAATTGAGTTTCACAGAATAAACTAGAGGGGGCTTAAGCCCCCACTATTTCCTTTTCTATAGTATTGTCTTTTCGAAATCTCAAACTCGAAATTCAGAAAATTTAGTCCCGAGTTGAGTTTTTTTCTGCGCCTGCCCCGTCTATAAACAGTCTCAATCACAGCTTTACACAAACAAGATAACAACCAATAACCATTGATAATTAGCTAACAAATTAGATTTCAAACACTAAATTGACTCAATCAACTCTACTAACAAATCCATAGCACCAGTTATAGATTCATAAACCTCTGTTTGATGTTTATATTAAAAAAAAGATCAGATTTTTCCACCTAAAAATACTTCAAAACAGGGTCTCAATCACTGCAGAAGCTAAACACCATTCAAGCACTTCATCAAACAGTAAACAAACATAACCCTATTCAAGAATCAATTCCAAAAAGGAAACACAAATTCAATCAAACACAAATCACACAGCCCCAGAAATAAATAAATAAATAAAAGCTCACCAAAACTAGCTCCAATGTCTTCAAACGAGAGAGTAACATTGTTGCCTATCAAAACCACATTGCCATGAGCCACAAAAGGGCCCATTAAACAAAAAAAGCAGCAGATTAATACCCAGAAATCAGACATCTTCATCCAACCGTAAAAATCCAAACTTGATCCGATATCACACAAAACACTCTTCTTGTTTTCTTGCTCAATAAATCTAAAAAAGCGGTTTCAAACTATGGTGAAATCAAGACATCAGCTTCCATGCTGCAGTGGGATTTTGGGATTAATCGAGTTATAATTGAGGTCAAATTTATTTGAGAGAGAGAGATTTGTATCAATCAAAAGTCGATTTGCTATTTTTGGGGGGATTTGTCTCTATTTTGTGGGTGTGCTGTAATAATAATGAATATCTTCTCACAAAATATTAGAAAAAGAGAAAATTAGTTTATCAGGTTATGTTATTTTGTGGTTTTTGTAAGTTGGCCCTCCAAAAAGCAAGTAATTATTATTACTCAAATGCATAGTTTGTAGGTTATTTATATGTAATGGTGTTATGAATCAAATATTAAAATATGTTTGTAAATTATTGTAATATTAGTTATTTTGATTTTGCAACCAATCAAGATTTTAATATTGATATAATTTGTTCATTTACTTAGGTGACATCAATCAAAATAACGGCATTGGATAGCGAAATAACACTGTATTATACTAAATGAAATAACTTAATTTGTTGAATTAGGATTTATACTAGAATTATATGCAAAATCAAAATTGGACTAAAGTTTTATAACGATTCATGCTTTATCTTGTAGTCCTGATAACTCGAATTTTCAATCTATTGGATCCTCTACTTTCTCAAAAACATTTTGAAATGGGGATATAACATAAATATTCTCTATATATATTTTTGTATAATCTCGAATTATATAACCGACGATTTTTAGTATGTAAGTTGAAGCAATATTCTTAATTTGGAAGCAGATATTCTGCCCAACATTTTGTCAACTATAACGTTTACAAAATTTAAATAAAAAAAAACAGAGTATAATCTAGATAATATCAATGCCTAATAAAACAGAAATAATTCACGTAGTTATAATAATAATAATAATTAATAATAATAATTTTCACCTAGTACACTATTCCTACCGTGATGATGACATGTTACAAGTTACAACATTTGAAGATATTTTGAATTAACAACTAAACAAAAATATAGAGCAAGTTAATTGGATTGATTGAGATATCATCATCCATGAACTCCAAAAGGTAGTAGATTAATCTAATCAATCGAAACAACATGACAATAATTAAATAAGCAATTTTCAAATATTAATAGGACAAGGTGTTCCAAGTGGGGGTGGGTTGGCACAAGATATTCATCGAATTCCAAAAAATTAATTGGGCAAATGGTATTGTCAAAATTCAATGAATTAAAAACTCACAATACAATTAACAATTGTAAGTTGTGCGCTGCTTCTTCTGTAATGAGTGAAACAAGATAGCAACTTCAAACCGTGGGCCCGTCAAGTGTTTAAATTTGGTGTGATCTTGAATTTTTTTGTCCAACAAATGATTTGAGTATGTTTTTTCAATAAAGTAATTAGCATTGATGTAACAATCTCGTGTGGACCAATTTCAACCTAATATGTTACTAGTAACTGGAAATGGATTGCAATCTGTATCATTATAACTTAAGTTTTTGAACAAATTCTCAGTCTTTTTTCATTTTGCTATTAAGAGAAGAGGGAGGACGGCGGCGGCGTGGTGGAGGAAGAGGAGGCAGCGGCAAGAAGAAAGGTGATGGGCCATGGGGAAGAGGAGGGCACATTCGGGATTTGACCTATCCAACTGACGGTCGATGAAGGTTGGGGAACTCCATTTTAATTCAGTCATTGTTGTGGATTACACGGTGCGGCAACTCCACCTCAATCTTTTGAGGTTGGGTTCACTTTCATTCTTTGTTTGCCATCAACTATCAGCAACAACCATCGCACCGCATCTACCTTCTAGTGACAACGACCACCTTATTCACTATATCTATAAGTTCAATTTTCTGAATTAACCATTTGTGGAATAAGCCCAAAAACACATCTAACGATTTATTTTTATCGGATCTTTGTGAATTTTCATGGCTTTGTCACTGTCTATCAATTGTCCTCTTTAGAATTCTTAAATTATTACTAATAATTCTTTATTATTATATTTATTATATGAAATACTTAAAATTTATACATTGTGATAGATGGTGGTAAGAAAATAAGAGAATCTTGGATCAAGTGTAAAAAAAGGAGATCTGAACCAAGAAAACTTATTACAAAAGCAAGGAATATTTTAAGGATATACTGGAAAGAAAATGCAGCATAACAACAGAAAAAAAATCTAAAATAATATAGTTGCAGAAGGAGACAATGTATAACATTCTGTCGTTTTCAGGTGTGTGAAATTACTACATATATCTAAAAGGGGGCAGCTCAAGAACTCATTTACTCAGGGAGTGAGAAAGCAGAAACATTGGATCAAACATTATATTTTGAGGTCCTATTATGATCTTTTGAAGAACACAAGCGCAGAAGAAAAAACTCAACTATTTCCGATGTTTGAGCGCGGAACAAAAGCATCCCACCTGCAAAATTGTTCGAACGCAGCATTGAGTAAATATTTCAAATAAGGAATACGTGATGCTTATCTAAAATACTCATTTAGCTCAATTTTCACTGATACGAGAGTGTGTGTGTGTGTGTGTGCGCAAGCAATGATCTCCTCTCGTTTACCTCATGTCCGAACCCACAAGGGGTCCAAAGTGACCGTCCTATCGTTTCTGTTTTGCGCTGGTGCTGTTCGTGAGGGAGGTACGTGTACAGTAATTGGAAGAATCCACTCACATTTATCCCTCCCCTCTATCATAAGAGGATGCTCGTACCTAACCATGAATGATGCAAAATTGACCGAGACACCATAAAGTGTGATTAGAAACTTGTCATCAAATGTCAAGGTCGAAGTGAAGACAAATGTTGATTCGTGTCAAACTTAATAATAGGATATGTAAAGTGGTGAAAATAGCAATCCAAGATGATGTTTTCGTTCAACCTGGATATTTCTAGGTCTGATCAACTCTCATCGGTGAAAGAATTGTACCTTGTCAAGTCCACATTCTTAGGATTTGTAAGAAATTCAAATCGCAGAGCCCATTGCACAGAGACATAGCGGGTGGTAAAAGTCATGGGCCCGTCCATTGGAACGGAAAAGAGAAAGCTTGTCTGGACCAAATCAGCCACAACCTCATGGTGATCGCTAAAAACCTGCAGCATAAAAGGTAGAGACAGCGGCTGTCAGTTGTTGCTATTAAACAAGAAACAGTTGTTGCTATTAAACAAGAAATCGTGATTCTTATTTTCATAATCACTGTACTATTGTTTATTATTACTACACCGTGTGTGTCAGAAATAATGCCTTTCTGTCGCCACATTTAGAAAATACTGCACTAGAATATTATAAAAAATTTGGGTAGTAATGTAAGATCTCGAAAGAGAACAATGTTATGCAATCAATTAGTAAAATAAGTATGCACCTTGGTTATTGTGGGAGTATGCCTTCGAGAATGATGTACATAATTCCGACTGATAGTTTCTGTCATCTCCAGGGATACTGAGAGCTAAAAGTAGCATAGAAATTCCCAGTCAACTTCATAATCGATAAATATTAACTAAAGGCTGTTTACACTCTATATTACTGAAAATGTACGAATACCTCAAGGCATTTTCTAGCCCCTTCCTCGTGAAAGAAAGTAAGGGTTCCACCGATCTGCACATTACAGAGGGAGACAGTGATGACTAAAGAATGAAGAATGACAATTTGGAGAAGGAAAACAATTCTCTCATGCTTTACCATATCACAGAAGTAGTAAGTTGACTCAGAGTTCTTAGGTGAAAATCTCAGCAGTACTTGATCATCCAGTCTGATATTATACGACCTCCCTCTAACAAAACCTTCTGCTGCAGAAAATGTTAGCAGAAAAATTAGTCTTAAATAATCAAAGTCTTACTCACATATAAGGAAATAGGAATGCTGAGAACAAAATACATGTTCCAGAGGCAGATGGCACGGTTGAGTCATCTTCTGCAGAAAAAGCTTTAAGATGCCTTGGTGGTTGACTGGGAGATAAAGTGGTTGGAGACCTGTCTGGCAACAGTATCCAAATTAATCACACCTAAAAGTGAAAACAACACAAATAGCTGCCTAGTACTGGGAACTTTCACACAGGTAACAGTTCAGAATTTGTTATAGGTGGCTAAAGTATCAGGTTAAGTATATCCATCAAAATCATTAACATGCACAGTAGTAAGCAATAAAAATACAAATGAGAGAGAGAGCATTTACCAGAAGCTGGATCATTTGAGACCTCAGCTACAGACAGCCTAGGAGGTCCTGCATTTGAGGCTATGCTAGCACGTCCCTCAGCATAGAGAGAACCTCGATTTGAAGACCTCCCAGAAAATGACTGCAGTGATAATGAACTTCCAAAAGTTCTGCTTAAATCTTCCTTCATAGGGTTATAGGAAGAGACGGATAAGACTTCATCCCTTGAACTTTCATATCCCTCTTCAACTCCATCAGAAGACTCGGCCGCTTTAACCTATAAAGAAAGAAGAAAACAATCCATAATCATTACTCCCTCCGTCCCCAATTAAGAGTCACACTTTTCCATTTCGGTCCGTCCCCAATTAAGAGTCACACTTCATTTTTACCATAAATAGTAAGTAGGTCCCACATTCCACTAACTCAATTCACTCACATTTTATTATAAAACCAATATAAAAAAATGGATCTCACATTCCACTAACTTTTTCAACCAACTTTTCTTTACATTTCTTAAAACCCGTGCCCGGTCAAAGTGTGACTCCTAATCGGGGACGGAGGGAGTATATCGGAGCTGAAGTTAACAATTGCCTAGTTCTCTGAGGATTACGGAGAACAGATTTAAACAGTTAAGTCATGGAACATATGTGGAAGAGAGGGAGTAGTTTTTACCCACTCATCACCACCAAGTTCTTTCCAGTATACGTCCAAGAGAGCTGGCATTACAGGAACTATTCCTGAAAAAGTTAAACAACGTAAGACAAAACTATTTCATCAAAGGAAAGAGAAATACTATCTGAAGCCAAATGGTATGAGTCAAAGAAAATTTATTTAGTTCAATTACGCACTTAGAATAGGAAATGAGAGAAACCTTACCATCAGTGTGACCTTCGTCGCCGACCATGCCATTGGATTTCTGAGTAACCCATATTTGAAGGGGTAGACGTTCCTCCTGAAATTCAAGAAGGTATCAAAACATGACCAAAGTAGTTGCAACAAGAAATGGAAGATATCAGTTAGAAGGAAACAGCATGAAGCAAGACAGAATGGTATTACCATGAGCCCAATGTCAACAAATTAAACCAAGTTTGGTTAATGGAGAAAATGATAAGTACAAAATACATGAACCATAAGACCTTTACACCATTTAAAAGAAGACACGCATTTTGGTTTCTTAATGTGCAGTCTGAGTAAGGGTGAACAAATCAGTTAGTGAGTTAGATGTAGCATACAGGATAAAACAATAAAGGAGGGTCCAATTAACAACATATGTCAAAAAGGACTCATGGCTATATTATGTAAGAACTAACAGCATAAACATCCACCAGAAAATTTGCAGTAAATGCCATTACAATAGAATCAACTAGTGCAGTAGCAAGCATAAATGGTGTGAAATAAGAAACTAACCAGTTCAGGAACTTCTTGTCTTGACTCTACTCGAGAGGTTCCATTTTCAAAAACCAGATATTGACCAGTCAATGAAGCCTTAATGTAGTACAAATAACGTATTGTTGCACCTCTGTATGATGGAGGTATAAGGCTTGGTAGAAGGGTCCGTACCACATCTACGAGTAAAAAAACAAACATTAGCAGCTCTGACAAAGCAAGGCAAGCTATAACTAAGAACTACAATCAGATATGATACCAACAGGAACATAGTACATGATTACACCACAAGCCTTGCAATAAATTTAAAGCATGCATTTAGCTGCTCTGACAAAGTATTGAAAATTAATGTAGATGAAAGTAATTTCTAGATATAATCTTGTAATTGATTTGACAGAAAAATTGTTAAACCAAGGTCAAGCCACAAACAGTAAACCATTGACTAAGTGGTGTTGATGGGTAGTTTTGCACAAACGTGTATATCATGAAGCATAATATCTTGATTTGACAATTGGCATCACCAATGGCTTCGTTAACCGGTTGTCTAATAACCGGAGAAGCACCAAATACATAATTTAACAAGGCCACTGATGTTGCCTAATATGGACAATAGATGATGAGTTTTTTATGTTTATTACAAAACACAGCTAGCATACATGTATTACTGGAAGTCTGAAAGAGTGAAACAATGATATGACTGACAAGTGGCAACAATATCATATAAGTTAACAATACACTGAGAAGCATACATCAATACAAGTGGAGCAGTGTGGAAGCAAATCAAATCCAGTTTACGAATTCTAAATGTGTTGAAGCTCAATTTCTGTGATTCTATCAATGCAAATAAGTAATATACAACATGAACTATCAATTTTAATCAGACTTACAAGTTCTGGTTGCCCCGCTGGATATGATTTGATTTGAAACTATAGTTGGGCTTGAGCTATCCATGAATACATACTCACCTGATGAGAAAAGGATAACAAAGAATTTACATATAAAAGAGAATAAGGCATTGGAAGTGGTCTTCCCCTCTCTCTCCTCTTCTTCTTTGGATTTTTCCGTTTCATTCATGTAAAATTCATTTAGTCTCATCTAATTTTAGAAAGAAGAAATGCAACATTGAGCATTACATATCAAGTTCGGCATGTAACTGAATTAGGCATTCGAGTAAACATTCTACTTGATGAACAGAATCATATGCAGCTTGTATCCTGATTAAAGCCCCATAACTACGTCCTTTTTTATCCTTTCTCAATGATCACATTTATACTCTTCTCTCCATTCCTCACATTTCTAACTTACTTGCATTTCCCTCATATCTTCTTTGGATTTTCCCCTTTTATTAATGCAAAATCATTCAGCCTCATCTCATTTTAGAAAGAAGAAATGCAACACTCAGCATCATAGCAAGTTCCACGTGTAACTGAATCAGGCATTGAGTAAACATTTCACAAAACAGAATCACTACAATTTTATACTCTTCTCTTCATTCGTCACAATCCTAACTCGCATTTCTCTCTACCAATCCTAATTCTTACGCATCATCGCACCTACATTTCAAAGCTGAAAAAAATCACACACAGATAAATTGAATTTAAAAAAAATGAAAATAATCACCTCGGCGCTGCCTAGAATCAGGAATAGGCTTCGGAGTGGTGAACCACTGCGTATCCAATTTTTCGATCCCTTTGATTTCAAAGTAGAGCTTCTCGATCAAAAGCGACCAGGAGCTGCTGACATTTGTAATCTCGATATTGACGGTGATCAAATCGCCGGGTCTGTAGACTTCCTTGTCCGCTTCCAACTTCAACTGCGGCGCCTTCACATTCGCGTCGGCGCTGAGGGCGGAGTAGGCGGTGGAATTGAGGCCGAAGAATGAGAATCTACGAGCAGGTTTAGCAGGTGGCGGCATCTCTGGAAGAAATTCGATTTCAGTTCATCAATCTACCGAAGATCGATGGACTTGAGTGCGTGTTTGGAATTGGGAGAGAAAGAGAGAGATCAGATCTCATATTTTTCCAAAGCTTCACAAATTATTATATTCCCTTTTTTATTAGTCTATGGGTTTTAGACTATTAGTTTGGTTAAACATATCAAATTTTTTGATAAGTGTAGTAAATATTACGGTTAAAATAAGTAGTACTCCTACTATAATTTCATTTCATTTCAATTTTACCTTTAATAATATTTGAAATTGTTTTCATCCAGACCAATTTAATTACCCAATTGATCTCAAATATTAAAAAAGATTTATATTCACTTTAAGTATTATTAGGAGAACCTAGATTCATTTTTTGCATTATATATAGTGGATAAAAATAGTTTTAATTTATTTGAGCCTTTGAGGTCAACTAGATACTATTCCATCCGTCCACGAATAAGTGTCTCATTTCTTTTCGGTACGATTTTTAATAGTAAATGTTAAAAAAAGATGAATGGAAAAAAATTAGTGGAATAGAGGTACTTATATATATTAGTTTTAAATGATATATGAATATAATAAATTAGTAGAATGTGAAGATCTCTTTATCATTTCTATTTTATAGTAATTTTGAACCGGGAATACTATTCTCAAACGGACCAAAATGAAAAAATGAATTCCCGGACAGAGGGAGTATAAAATTGAGCAATAAGTAAAATTTTAAAAACATTATTAGAGTAAGTTTGATACTAGACTCTCTCTAGTTTATTGGTGAAACCTATAAGTCTATAACCACGATCATGGCTACGGTTTGGTTAAACTGTCAACTAGCATTCCAAAAATCTAAAGCTCACAACTACCGATTTTTGCATCTCACAAAACAAGGGGAAAAAGTTCAATATTTAAAAAATCACTCTCTCCGACTCAAAATAAGCCGGAGTAATTTATATTCAATGTACTTTTAACAAAAAATGATTTTCATTATATCGCAAAATTTCTTCTCTCCATCACCTAACTATTTGAATATCATTTTCTTCAATCTAATAAAGAGTCTTGATTAACTTATTAATTTCTTTCTCCTAGTAGGAGTATTTTTGATTGAGGGACCATCCAATTATATTTAAACATCATTCTTGGCCATTCCCTTTTCTCTCAAAAATGGAAGCCACAAAATCCAAGATAGTAGTCCACGACGTCCCACCCTACCTCCGCGTCTACCACGACGGCACCGTGGAGCGCCTCCTCGGCACCGCCTTCGCCCCCGCTTCCCTCGACCCCTCCACCGCCGTCTCCTCCAAAGACATCCTCCTCCACCCCGAAACCAACCTCTCCGCCCGCCTCTACCTCCCCCCCACAACCCCCGCCTCCAAACTCCCCCTCGTCCTCTACTTCCACGGCGGCGCCTTCTGCATCTCCTCCTCCGCCGACCCCTTGTACCACTCCATGCTCAACTCCCTCGCCCGCCGCGCCCGCGCGTTGATAGTCTCCGTCGACTACCGCCTCGCCCCCGAGCACCCCCTCCCCGCCGCCTACGACGACTCCTGGTCCGCCCTCCTCTCCCTCTCCTCCTCCTCCCCCGACCCGTGGATCGCCCAGCACGCCGATTTCGATCGAGTGTTTTTGGCCGGGGATAGCGCCGGCGCCAACATCGCCCACCACCTCGCGATCAGGGCCGGTGGTACGGGTATCTTTTCCACCTCATCTAATTTTCTCCCAAATATATTATTTTTATTACTTCATCATCCTTTGAAAATAGAAATTTTATATTTTAGTATAGAGGTGAGACTCATTCTCTACCGTCAATACTTCAATCACTTTACTTTATCAATTATGTACTACGTTCGTTCCTGAAAAATTTGTCACTTATTTCCATTTTCGTCCATCCTTAAATATTTGTCACATTTCACTTTATTCATACTCCCCTCGTTCCATAGTAATAGAGTCATTTTGCTATTTTGGTACGTTCCATAGTAATAGAATCGTTTCCCTTTTTAGTAAGAGTCAACACATTTTTCCACACATACTTTACTCTCTCTTATTTTATTCTCTCTTCATCTTTCTACCTTTTTTATTTTTCACTTTACTCTCTCTTTACTTAATTCACTTAACATAATTTTTTTTAATCTTCGTGTCAAAAAGAAACGTCTTCATTACTATGAAACAGGAGTATTTGGTAGTAAACCTCACATTACACTGTCAATATAAAACTATAAAACTAATATATAAAAATGGGATCACATGTTACTAATTTTTTCAACTCATTTTCTATTACATTTCTTAAAATTTGTGTTGAGTCAAATGATGACAAATTATTAAAAATGAAGGGAGTATTAAAACTCACATCATTTTAAAAATTTCTATTCTTAAATGATGGATGGAATAGTTATTTTAATAGTTGTTATACTATAGGATTATTGGATTAGGTTGGTTGGAATTTGATTTTTTTTTTATATATATTATATTATAGGAGTATTTGATTAGGTTGTTCAAATTTGATTTTTTTATATGATGTGTCTAGAGCTATGATTAGTTGTTAACTAGCTTAATTTGTTAATTTTTGCTAACTTGTGAACGCTGTATATTAGAAATGTCAGCACGATGGCAATAGTATGTCTAACACAAATTCAGTTAACATAATTAGATTTGTACTGACATATTTAATGTCATCGTGTTGACAATTTTTATAAATAAAGTTGAAAAGCTAGCAAATTAAGCTAGTTAGCAGCGTGACAGAATCCTACGTATTAATTCCCGATCAATATTTATCAGCGGGTCGGGAGCTGGGCTTCGGGATCAGCGGGGCGCTGATGGTGCATCCGTACTTCTGGGGGGAGGAGGCGATCGGGGCGGAGAGGGAGAATCCGGTGTTCAAGGCGGTGGTGGACGGGTGGTGGAGGTTCGTGTGCCAGTCCGACAAAGGGTGTGACGACCCGTTGATCAACCCGTTCGTGGACGGGGCGCCCGGGATGGAGGGGTCAGGCTGCGGGAGGGTGCTAGTGTTCGTGGCGGGGAACGATATTTTGCGGGAGAGAGGGAGGCTTTATTACAAGGTGCTGTGTGAGAGCAAATGGGAGGGGAAGGCAGAGCTGTTTGAGACCGAAGGAGAGGATCATGTGTTTCACATCATCGACCCCACGTCTCAAAATTCGAGAGATTTGTTGCAGAAATGTGCGGATTTCATCAACCAAGAATGACTTTTGACTTTTGTGTTTTTGCTCTTTGTTGTAATGTGAGAGATTGATACAAGTGTGATGGGGTTGACTAAAGCAAAGTGGTTTTAATGATGATATAAGGAAGAAAAAATTGAATATATTCATTGGTTTTATAATAATGTTTTACTGTTAAAAGAAGGTGTTGAGTACAAACCATTCCATACGGGAGTTCAATTTGAGGCCTTTTAGGGATGATCTAAAAATAAATTTGTGCGGGTTTGACCCAAAGCGGACAATATCAAACGTCTGTTGCAGTCGACAATCCGAACAAATGGTATCAGAGCCATGATTGAATGGGGCCCAAGATAACTCAAGTTTGAGTCGGGTCTGTAATGTCTCGATGTGTTAACTGCGTTTGTATGTTCCCGATGTGATCTAGTTTGAGGGGGAGGTTTGTTAAGTATAAATTCATCCTAGATCGGGAGTTTGATGGAAGTTGGAAATAGAAGGTGTGTATAATTCATATCCAACCCCAATCTATTTTAGGCTTTTGGGAATGATTCAAAAACAAATCCTTGAGGGCTTGGACAATATCAAGCATTTGTTAAAATCGATAATCCGAACGGATGGATAATAGTTAGTTACAAGTTGAGATATTAAATCAATTTTTTTCAATTGTTTTATTTATATACTAGTACGTACAAAACGACTCCTTTTGAAATGCTTTAAATTGTGTTGTTTGGTAAAAATTAGATATTTAAAAGAAAAGATATTTATTCTAACGAAAAATGTTGTTTTGACTTTTGAGTTTTGCCGAAAGACATCTAGCAAATGGAGGCTTAAAATGTAAGAAAATGCAAAAATTTGGTTCAAAGGTGCTTTGTGGTCTAAAGTAGCATAAGTGCTTACCTTTTTTTAATATTTTTAATAACATATGTAATGAATAGGAACTACTATTAATATTGTAAAACTTGAAAATTGAAATATAAACAGTGGCATGCTTGTTATGATGGAATGAAATGAAGGTGGAATGGAATGGAGGTTGGAATGGAATGAAGATAGGAATGAAATGTCAATTTCCTTGGATTTGCTTTGCATTTTCATCCATTCACTCATTCATTCCATCATACCAAGCAAATGAATAGAATGGAAGTAGGAATCACGTTCCATTCCATCATACCAAGAAAGCCCCTGAGAACATAGATTATTGAGTTAATAAGAATTGAGAGAAAACAATGGTAGTAGTTCACAGAAATGACACTGCATCAACGCAGGACCAATTTTTTGTCTGCATTTTATTGGATATTGGTCCCAAATTAGTATTTGGCTTTTAATTTATCAAGTGGTCTAATATTTCGTACCAAAATGACAATCATGTAATTGTATGAAAACTCTCCTTTCATAGATTTTGAAACAAACGATATAATTTAGTAAATCTTGAGAAATTGACCCTTTTTTTAGTTTTAAAGGACCCAATTGATTTGTTGATTATTAGTAATATATTCACCTAAGGAGTTGTTTGATTATTAATTTATAGTAATATTATTTGCAGGTCCACGGATTGTAATGTCTGTAGTTTTAAAAGAAAGTGCATTCATCGAGCACGGCTAGATAGCAATAATAATAATAATAATAATAATAATAATAATAATAATAATAATAATAATAATAATAATAATAATAATAATAATAATGATAATAATAATAATAATTAATTATTATTATTATTATTATTATTATTTATGTATTACACGCATAAATACATGGAACATAATCTTTGAATTAAAAAAAAAAATCAAATACCGGGCTACGGTTAATGGGCCTTAAGTCAATCTTGAACGAGAAATTAAGTAAACCAAAGTCGGCCTGTTTTAAAGAAGTAATTCTACAGGGTCCAGCCCAAATGGATCATCTATATCTTCACTCACAATTATAATAGGAGTATAAAATATTTATCCTTATAAATCAAATTGTTTGTTAATCATATACATAAAATGGGGAAAGTTCTCACGTGAACAAGTCTAAACTTCGTGATGCTTTTAGCTAATTTTCAAATTTGTGAAACTGACCAAAAATTGATCAAACTTCATGATTTTTTCAATAATTTGTTCTAACTTCTAAGTAAATTTATCAATATATAAATGTACTTAATTGTATAAGCATTGCGAAGTTTAGATTATTAGCAAGCATTTGGTTTGAGTGATTCTTCTTTTTTAAAAATATTACACAATTTTAAATGTCCGTGATTTCAATTTAATTATTGTCATGAATAATTAATTTTGACCTTAAATATATAGTTATTAAGTCCCCACCGCTTTGAAGTGCTGCACCAAACAATTAATGAATTATTAAAAGGTTGCTTTCACAGCCAAAAAACAGAAGCAATTAAAAGTCAACAAGAATCTCGAATATAGGTGAGGCATTATATTTTGGAAATGACATTGAAATATTATTTGAATAATATTGCATGTTGTCAATTTCAGACCATTTTTATTATCTCGTCTTATATTTTTTGCTGTATAAAAAACAAAAAGTTATAATAATTCCTTGCACTTACAATAGTTTTAATAGATTAACTTTGTATATGATGCATAAATATCTAGTCCAATTTCTACATATTCATGACTTTTGAAAGATATGTTGGTAGATGCCTCATCCTATATTTATTTGATGTATTTGTCAATTGTAATTAATCTATAAATAGAAATGAAATAGGTGCATGTGCATTATTGATATGTTATGTCTGTTAAATCTATGCATTTGTAAAAAGCTAAATTATTACTATAAATAGTTTGTTGTCTAGGCCTATTCCTATTAATAGTAATAATATCTTTTCTCTTTTTTCTTAGTATAGAGAATAATTAGGTACAGAGACTTTTTACATTTATTCAATTAAAAAAACTTTATTTAGGTGTTTTTCACTGTTGTGATTATATTTATTTTGTAAGCTTTCTTATACTAGTATGCAATATACTCTGTATATATTTTTTTAATTTAACATATAATTTAAATTATGGTACATAATTTAATTTAATTTATTTTAACTCAATTAAATACTTATTATTTGCATGCCAGGGAAGACAAGCTAGTACAGTAATATGCAAAATCACGATTCTGTTACGTAAAAAAGTTTAAATTAAATTTTTTTGAAAATGGAGATCTTGAATAAAAATTAGAAAACTTGATTAACATAATAACCGGAACAATATATTTAGCACCGACGTAGTATATATTTTCCTTTGAATATTCGCCAACTAATTTACTTCAGAAAAAAGTTATGATCAATATTCTAAGATAGAACAAGCATTAAATATGAAATGACACTGTCGAGCTAAAATTGTGGATCCTTGTCACCAAAAAAGCATTTTGATTTAGGTACAAATTCTCAGTAATTTTAATTTTAATTTAATATTTTATTAAATTAGTAAACATGGAAATTAAACTAAATGATTTGATGCTCAATCGGGATCACTACTCAAACATTAATTTGAACATTGTTTGGTAAAAAAAGTTTTATATGAGCGATCATTTATTTATAAGCATATTTAGACATACACATCTTAATATGATGCACGACTTCCCAAATTCTTATATGTTGTTTGTTAGTTAGTTTTTGTTAATTTATATGTTTTTGGTGCTATTTTGTTACTGTTTCTATGTGAATTGTTACCGCTCCTGTTGAATATTGTGGATTAGCATCTAATTTTGAGCATTTTGATAATTGCGGTAAAAGTAGACGAGTCTCATATTTCATATATACTATGTTCAAATATTTTAATATTATTCAAATTTTATGAAATTTTATTTTATCAAGTAGAAATATCAAAGTTTAACTAAATAAGAATAGTATTTACAAAAATCTAAGACATTAATGCATGGAACATCATTCACTAGTAGTCTAGTTCAGTGTCTTCCGACCTAACACTATTAAATTATTTCTCTCTTACTTGTATTTCTTTTTAACATCTAATGAGATATATATATATATATATATATATATATATATATATATTTTATTCTGGATGCATCTTATAATCATTTTGAATTAAAAATAATGTTCATCGAAAATTATAATTTATTTGGAAATGTATTATATTTCCCTTTTTATTGCTTTATAGGAGTTCATTACTCCATTAAACAAGATTATTTTAGTAAAAGAAAATTTTAAAATAAATAAAATTAAAAACGATTATGATTAGGACATTTTAAAAAGAATAATGACTATTATAATGGGATGGATAGACTACATGATTAATTAACCATAATTCGTTGTAAGTTTGTACAATTAAACCCCACTACCTCATAATTCGTTATTATAGTAGCATGTCTTATTCCAATAGACAAAATTTCCCAAACTCACAAATTACAAAAATCTCTTTTTAGTTACCAAGAAAAGTCAAAACCTAGAAGCTTGGGTTAAAGCGAATAGGACTACGATAACCTTGACTTTCACAAAACAAACATTAATTAATTAATCCCAACTAAATATTATGCACTAAACTCACCTAATTCCTACTAATAGCCCTTATTAAAAGAGTTGCATAATTGCTATGTTTTATTAAATACTAATTAATGTAAGTAATAATGGATCTGTGGTCCAGTTCTCACATGGGTTTTTGCAACTTCAATCTTCTAAATATCCTCCACATGCGTTCCAGAAAGGATGACATAATTCCAATAAATTTGCAATTTAGCAAATCATTTACATATAAGATAAACATTTAAATTAAAAATCAAAATACTAAGTAATGTTCAAAACGATAAATAAGTTACTAATTCTTTTTTACTACTACATCATATATGATCTAGGACAATTGGAGTGTACTTGTCCTTAATCAAATTAACACCATACAAGAATTTAAACATTTCAATTAAATAAAGAGAGATTTGAACATGACTTATCTACGGTCGATAAAGTAACGAGCTTTGTCTAGGCAGATTGACGATCGATTCCGAAACCGCACATGTTTTCTTGCAAGAAGAAGTGTACATATTTATCAATCCAAACCGATCACTCAAAGTCCTAGTGATTTTGGAGCTTCCCTTCCCAATTGCGCCGGAATTCAAGCAACGGTCGTCGTCGTTGTCGTCGCCATTGCCACCGTCTTTCGAGCATTCAACGAGGGCCGCGAAGAACGGATCATCAATTTGGAACCTATTGCTACTTTTCTTGGGAGAAATTTCCTCTTGTTTTTTGACAGCGGCGGAGGTGGCGGCGGCGGCGCCGCCGGCGGGAGGGAGGGGGAGGAGGTGGCCGGAGGAGTCCTTCTTCTTTGAGCAATGGTGTTTAGGGATTCCCGGAATTTGCTCCCAAGAAAATGGGACGCCTTTGAATTTGATTAAAGGAGTGTTTATAGGGCTAAATGTGGGGAATTCATCATTGAAGGAGAATGAGGAGGATCTAAAGGAGGAGTCGAAGGAGCCCGATCGCGACGACGAGGAGAACGAGGGCGTCCGCCTCCCCGTCCACCGGAATGCCGGGGCGGAATGCGGTGGCTCGGCCTCCTTTGGGAGGAGTGGGGTGGTGTGGGCATTGGGACAATTTGGAGAGGTGGGCATATTTTTGGAGAGGGAGAAATGTGAGTACTAATTTGGTGTGGCTAGCTAAGATATATGAATAATTGTTATTTTTAAATTTTAATATCATACACTAATGAAGTTGAGAGTTTTAAATAGTGGGACTTTGGTGAATGGGAAGAGAAAATGATGTGTACAAGTATAGTGAAATGACAAAAGGGCATCAACTCATGGTGATGTGTGGAAGGGACGAAATGGGAATTTAAATAATAAGAAGTGGGTATGATGTGGATATTTCATTATTGGCCATATTATGAATGGTTATTGGATAAATTATTATTTTTGTTGAGTGGTTGTGATGCATTATATGGACTTGCCATAGGGTGGTGCTAACTACAAATTGGTGGTCAAATTTTTTCCACTAATTAGGAGATTTGGGTCAAAACATTTTAATTGAGCCAATAATGTATAAGCATCATTCTTTATTTTTACTATTTTTTCTTTCAAAAAATTAACCAAGAAAAAAATAACTTGTATTGAATAAATGTAGGATTGATGATCAGTTGGGGATACGAGGAGACGGTTCGAACTCAAAGATTTTAATGATATAGTGGTCATTGCAATGTGGTCATGTATGAGTCCGTCTCGGCCTTTTATTGGATGTTTGCCTGCAAGTGACTCGATCTTACGATACAGGTCGTCGGTTTAGTTGTTTTTCTATTGACCTTTATCGTCATTTTTTGTTGTAGAATGTTATATTTTGTGTGCTTTGTAGTATTGCATACTCATGCTTATCATTTATTATTTGCCATTTATTTTTTGAGTCTTTATTTTATGCGAAAAAGTAACTTGTAAAATTGACTATATTTACTATAAGATGAAATATACTACAGTACTAATAGAAGATGAGAATGAGGAATATAATACTAGTATATATAAAGTTGGAAGTATTGCTTGATCTCTACTTCTTAGTAGTGACTTCTAAGTCCAAGTACGTCTCTACATGTATAGTGTACGTATTTTATTAGTTGATCTTTTATATTCAAGGTCCACCTAGATTTTTATTGAGTTGAAATTTTGAGTTAGGTTTTTGGTAAGATTGATGTTTTCAAGAAAAACAATTTCAAAAAATTGTTTCATTCAATAATAAGATACATTTGTTGTTTTTAATGGGGACACGTACTGTAGGATTTTAACAACATATAATGTGGAATTAAGAGTCAGCCAAAACTTTATACTATTTGATATATTTGTGCTGTGTGCATGGTTGTACTTTATTTTGATTATTATTGTTGTTATATGTTTAGACTGTGTTAATAAAGGCATATAGTAAATATTTACACTTTCAATTGGGTATTTGATACTACTACTATAGTATATTACTATATTATCAACACGTGGCATTTAAAATCCAATAGTATTACTATTTTACAATATTATTGTATGTTCACAAATAATTCATTAATTTACAATATTAATTTACTAGTGACTCAATGTACAGCTAGTAGTTATTTATACTGTACATGCACATGCAACGATATTGATTGATTAAATAAAAATAAGATCCAAATACTGTAGGAGAATGACATTATTTGCTCAAATTGTGTTTTAAGCATCAATATTTAAAACATTAATACTTTCAAAATATAATATTGTGATTTCAAAATTCTAAATTGTTAAACAGTTTACTTTGTTTATTACAAAATGGAAATAAGTTAACTTGGCACAAAACAAATGGTATTATAAAGTTTAGGCACTAAATTCTTGATTTTCACTACTTAATTATGAGTAGCTTCTAAGACTGGTATCATATTTGTTTAATAATTTTATCCCACTGTAATAAGAGTATAGTTAATTAATCTGTGGTCGTGATGCATGCCAGTTAGGTTACTTTTTCCAATTTTTTTCTTCTTAAAAATTACGCAGTCAATCTTCTATTATAATTCCCACAATATTCTAATGATGTTTAACTCATTGTGTTGGGGGACTATATTATCTATAATTTCTTATTAGGTGAATCTTGAGACATGTCTAGCACATACATTTCATACGTCTCTTAATTTACTATTAAATTGTAGGAGTATATTAAATCATGTAGTAGTACTAATAATAGAGTTAGGTGCTTCGAATCTCTTTTTGTAAATTGTTTCAGACCATGCAACGCAGAAATAATCATTTTCATAATTGTTATGATGTACACAACGATTTGCATAAAATGATAAAATAGCAACATTCAACAATATATTATATTAATAATAAATGAAAAAATTGAGATCTCTATCTGCGCGCGGTAAAATCATTTATATTTTTATTATTAAAAAACACAGTAATTATTAGGATTGGCATATAAAGTAATAAAGTTGTTATGGTCATATTGTAATCACTAGCAATTGATGAATTAAATACATAAATTCCTTTTATTATATTTTTACGATCGACAAAGGCCATCTTTTGCAACATCTCTGGCCCTATAAATGGCCCACATATATCACAAGGCCTGTTATGCAATAATAGCATTTTATAAATATAATAGTATAATACAATGGTAGTCATATAATAATAATAATAATAATAATAAATAAATAATATTAACAATTCATAAGATATTTTGCATTGACCCTTGTTGTGTGTTTGGTCTGTGCTCACGTGTATGCACCTTCCATTCCATAATAGTCTTACTATAGTTATTTCAAAAAATATAGTTCTACAATAGTTTCATCATATCAAACTAATTTTAGTGAAGTGATAATATCATGAGTTGGAATCCTAAAAATAGGAGTTATACTATTTAAGTTTCTATCCAATATAAGTTGTTGAATGAGAAAGGGGTACTACATTTTCATAATAAATGCCCGGGCTTCTTATATTTTCTCATCCAATCTTTAATTAAATAGAGTTACAAAAATGATGACTTTTATAATATGGATAAATTCCTATCATAAAAAAATTAATTATGAAAATTCTTATATTAACATTTTGAATAGGAAATTTAGAAAATACAGTTTCATCGAAAAAAATTTATGCATCCGCCCCTATATCTCTATCTATATATGATACCAATCCTATTGATTATGATAAAATCTTGTAAAAGCGATGTGCATGTGAGGGTTTGAGTGAACTCAAAACAGATTGGACCCTCTTGTTGTTGCAGATGATGTGATTGAACTCAAGATGTAATAATGTTTTTGCAGTTGGAAATTAGGTTGTCATTTTATGCGTTTCAGTTATCAAATCTTTTTATTTTTATTTTTGGAGAGCAGATGATGATAGGGCCAAAATCATGAGTTCTCCACTTTCCCAAATTTTCTATTCCTGTATATGTGAATATTCTCGTGATCATCAATTGAAGAGACTAATCATTTTCTTTTATGTATGAAGAAAAGGGTGTAAAAATTGACATAGCAGACAAACTTAACTCTTCTATGTATTATTGAAGTTATTTTCATCCAAAAAAATTTGAAAATAGTAAAAAAGTACTGTATGGATACTAACTCATAGTTGATGGACCTCAAATTATGTTTTTTCAAAATTCAAGAACCTAAAATAATAGTTTAACAAAGTTCGCAGACCATAAAAAATATTTCCTCCTTTTAAGAATTCAATCAAACGGTTGTTTGGAGAAAAGAGAGCTAAATCTCATCTCTAATTTAATCATTGGTTAAATGGATTCATTATATTGGGATTTAAACTCTCCCTCCCACGTCATAGAATTAGAAAATATACAAGTAATATATAAGTATAACTTCTACTCTATTAATATGAGATTTTTTAAAAAGTGTACAAACAAAACCAAGTAAGCTTGTTCCAAAGTGGAATATATCATCATAGATTCATAATGTGAGAAAGTATTTTATATATGAGCAGTGATTTAGAGACATAATATCTCCAAGCCATAATACTTCTATGTCTATTTGACATAAGATTATTCAAAATATGGACTAATATATCCTAATTGGATTATACATGCCAAATCAAATTATATATATATGCGTACTGATTTTAGCTAAAGTGTAATATTCCATTTTCATTAATGCATTAGATTAGACATTATTTTTATAAATAGTAGGCAGATTTTTATATTTTCTTAAGTAGTAGTATTAGGAAGCTAGTATATTTTATTACTATATTATTTTTATATCTTAATTATATTTGTAATGTGCTTTGTATTTGATTTTCTTTCTATTTTTTATACTTTTTATATACCATTAGTTAGTTTGTATTTTAATTTTTATATAAGATATACTCCGTATTTTGTATTTTATTTTTTATTTTGTGATTATAATATTGTTAGTTTTACATAATATAACTTGTTTTCTTAATTGTGCTATAAAATAAGTAACTATTTTAATTTTATACGTATGACTTTGAAGTTGAATATTATGGTTATAATAACTCAATTTTTTTAATTTTAAAAATAGTAAATAATAAATGAGTTAATAACATATGATTATATTTTTTTATTAAGATATGACTATAGCGTTTCAAAAATGAAGAATTAAATGAAATTAAATTTGGGATTGTAAAGAATTACAATAAAATCTATGAAATTCCTAAAATCAAAATCACAAACTTAATTTATACCAATAAATCAAAAGTGTGAACAAATTTCCACAAATAAAAAGGGTACTAATTGCAGTGGACGGACCAAAATTAATATGTCCGAAAGAGCAAATATTAAATTTATATTTTTTGTAAAATTATTAAAGCATTTGATTTTTTAATATTTTAAAATTATTTGTTTTATTATTTTTTCATATTAATGGAAAATAGCTAAAAATTGATAAACTTTTACTTATACATTCATTAATTTATTTTTCCAGCAAATTAAAAAAATAAATAAATCAACTATGTATAAAAATTATTCCCTTAGACAAATAATCTTCGAACTTATATAGGAATGTATTGGAATATTAATCCATATCTTCCATATATATAGTTCCCATAATGAAGTCATCTTATTTATATCATACGTAATTAATACCACTCATTCAAATTTTTCATTTTCTAGATGTAGGGGCAAAAAAGAACCTTTATAAATTACAAATTTTATTAAAAATAAAATATAATGTAATATTACTATTTAACCCTAGTTATGACATTATGGCTTGGAGACATTATGTCTCTAAAACATTTTCCTTTATTTATTGTATATGCAATTTCAATAGCACTAAATTTAGTTATAAGAAAAGGTATAATTAAGGAAACAAGAAAACATATTGAGCACGATTTGCTCCCTTTTTGGATTCATACTCAACAATCAACATTGATATATCATATCGTCGTTTAATGGATCAAGATTATATTCCATAAAAATTTGATCCAAATTTAATCAAATTTACAAGATCAACTCCAAAAGTGTTTGTGATATGTTCTCGTCAAACGTCATCAAGTACATCTTCATATCTATGGTAACGTAGAATTACCAAATAAACGAAGATAATTAAAAATAAAAATTTATTCACCTTGAGGAAAAAAAGGTTTTATGAATTTCATCTTTAATGGACTTTTTTGGTTATCGAGAATTAGGTTGTAGTAAAACTATTTTCTTTTAAAATCTAAAGTAAAACTGTCTTTAAATAATAGTCCAAGAACATTTTATCTTCTAAGAAATTCCAAATTCGACATTAGTTCTAGATTTAAATAAGTCATATGGATAGGATGGTTGCATGATTATTGGAAGTTGAATTGCAAGAATTGCATTTTCTAATTATCATGATATGCACATTTTTAAAGAATGATGCTAGTGAATAGTGATATTGCAATTTTGTTTAACAATAATATTGGGTTGGAAATTTAGAAAATCAACTACTTAAGTTGTGGGCTATATTTGGGTCTAATGAAATTTTTAAATAGTTTGAATCAATCAATAATGTTTGGCCCAGATCAGTATTGTGGGCTATTAAATTTGGACTTGTAATGAATATGCTTTATTTCAATCAATACTATCTAACTCGAGTTATATTGGGGCTCCAATCACGAATATCGACCAATTGAAGATGAAAAAATGAAATAAAATAAAATGAAATAGTGCTTCTATCTTCTCTTTTTTAAATGTAGTTTCCAATTTTCGTTTGTTGACCACGAAATGCAGCTCAACCAAAAAATATTCAATTGGTTAGACATTTCCCTTCTACTAATAAATTGAGGCCCGACTTATATCAGATGTGTTTTATGTATGGTTAAATTTTATAGTAGGTGTGACAAATTCAAATTCTATTTAGATTCAAATATTATATGCGTAGAAACTAATTACAATATTTCTGAAAAAGATATTTAAACGAATTAAACACATTTTTCTAGCTAATTTATTTTATATTCCTATTATATTTAATGTGCAATATTGTATCATTTATCGAATATACATAGTGCAACTTTTGGATTCATCCATGATAGTAAATCATAATTATTTTTAATAATTAAGAAAAAAATTAGTGCAAGTCAAGATCCAAAATTATGATAGAAATCAAGTTTATGATATTTGCATTAAACTCAATCATTCTTGTCCATACCTTTATATTTTAAGTAATTATTTTTAAAAAAATAGAAGTAATTAAATACTTGTCAACGTGTAGTCACATCAAACATCAATGTATGCAAAAAAAAATTAACAAGAAAAACAACATTTTTAAACCAACGAACTATGTTTAGCCACTCCATTAACAATAACATTGGTGGAGTTTACCAATTTAACCGACAATTAGAGTTTTATAATCATATATTTCAAACTCATTAAAAATATCTATCATTCATTGTGAGATTAATCATCACTCACGGACGAGTTATTTATAGTAAAAGAGAAAATAAATATTCCTCTTTTTTCGGTGGAGTCAAATAACCACTTTTTAATTTTTTTCAAAATTCTATTCCCCCGTCCCGATTAATTATCACTCTTTTCCATTTCTGTCCGTATCTCAATAATTGTCACACTTTATTTTTACTATAAATAGTAAGTAGGTCACACACTCCACTTACTAATTTCACTCATATTTTATTATAAAATCAATATAAAAAAGTGGGTCCCATATTCCACCAACTTTTCTTTACATTTCTTAAAACTCGTGTCCGGACAAAGAGTGATAATTAATCGGGAATGAAAAGAGTATTTTGCTTTCAAAAAACTATATTGGAGAAAATGATTGCGTATGCGGCATTTCCATTTTCTTGCTCAGAATATGATGAAATTTTACCTAACTTTGCTCAATTATTAATGAAGTTCAAACTCTATATAGTGGAGTGAAGTGTCAAAAAGGTCAAGCCCCTAAAGCCTACCAATTTTGACAACATATTATCATGATATATAGGATCGAATATAATTAACATTGAATATATTCTAGGGATATTTTTGTGTTTTGCACAACGTGGTGTCTAATTAATTATTACTGCTATTATTTTACAACATTTTAGTAGTGCAATCAGTCAAAATTGTTGAAAATAATGAACAACTTCACGTTGTCATACTCATTCTCTAGGGAATAAACTAAGAATTTTTTTTCTTAATCTATTGAATTGGTTAAGTTTGTTATAAAAGCTTATAACTTTAAAGTTCCATTTTTTTTATATGTAATCTTCACTATAATATATGAATGTAAATTACGCTTATAGTTTTCAAGTTTTTGTTTTTTTTTTTTAATTTTACATTAGCATGTTCCGAAAATTGTAAGATAATTTAAGCATATATAATATATAAACCATATTGACATATTTTATCATCACATGCATAATAGTCTTATGTTTTGCTGTTGTTTAAAAACGTACGGAAAGAGTAGTTACCGTATTCAACATGCTAGTATTAGATTGGATGTACATAATCATCATATACTAAATAATTTTCCCTTCCTATATCAATGATCTTGATAGTAAACTATGCGAATTATAGGTACAAAATTAACAACACATTAGAGAGATAGATATAAAACGTGGCTGAAATAATTTTAGTGGATATTGGGGAATATATATAGCCCATTTTATTAGAGAGTTATTTATTATAAATAAAAGTTAGATTATCTTTTTGAGATGTATCAAAATTGTAAAATATACTCCCTCCGTCTGCGAATAAGAGTCACATTCCATTCCGGCATAAGTTTTAATAAATGTCAAGAAAAGTGGCTGGAAGAAAGTTAGTGGAATATGTGTTCCACTTGTATATGTTAGTTTTAAACAATATGTGAGTGGAATGAGTTGGTGGAATGTGGAGCCTCTTTACTATTTATGGTAATTATGAACTGAGACTCTTATTCGCGGACGGACCAAAATAGAAAAATGGGAATCTTATTCGCGGACGGAGGGAGTAACTATTAGCTGTGGACGAAGAAAATATAATACTTTTGTATATTTAGAATATTTCAATTCAACCATGCATAATTTTTTACACCAAAAGAAATGCTAAAAGTGAAAAAAATTATGAACAATGAAGTAATAGTATAGATAAACAAACAAAAACTCTACAAAATCACTAAAAAAGAAAAGTAATGAAAAAATACAAGAAAACATAAAATCCTCGAAGCGGACAAATCAACACACGTCCCAGCATTACCCGTCGTCATCATCTAGCATATAGATCTTACGACCACAAATAACCAGAATTATAAAACAAACGAAACTATACAAAAATTAAACCATAATCTTGAACTGCGGCACCGATAGTTTTCATGAATAAAATGTTACTAATCATATGTAGCATAGTTGGCAATCACTATGAAATTTAAAAGTTCAAGATAATTTAACATGTTCACCAAAGTATATCTAAGATCGATATATATTGTCATATATGAGACGAGCACACGTTCACAACAATCAACGTCGAATACACATATTAAATGCAACTAAAGAAGAAAATACATCAAAGATTAAAAAAAAAAACCTATCAAACAACAAGAAGCACTAAAAAGATCATATAACTACAAATAGCATGTATATAGAAAAGCAACAAAATTAAATAAAAGATAAATCATAGTCCTACACTAAAACAATCAAACAACAAGAAGCACTCAAAAGATCATATAACTGCAAATAGCAAAAAATAAAAAAGCAACAAAATTAAATAAAAGATAAATCATAGTCGTACACTATTTCGATCATCGATTTTCAAGGGAATTCGAAAGCAATAAAAAAAATAACCCATCAGCAACTCCAACTATACACCAAATTCTATCCCATTTTTGGTGTTTTTTTTTTGAAACAACACCAAATAAGGTGTTACTGTAAAAATTTTGTGAGATAAAAAATAAAAAAATGGTGTAAATTTGAATTTGGTGTAATGGATGGAGTAAAACTACTTTTTGATGTAACGTATACTAAAAAATGAGTTTAAGTTTGGTGTAAATGGTCGGAGATGGTCTTAGGGCAACAAAATTAGCAAATAATCGTGTAAACCGTAATAAAATATATTATCCTTAATCTAATTAATTGATATTATAACGGTAAACACCCTAAATCGAGGAAATTATCCAATCCTGTAGCGAAAACGCAGAGAGTGGGCGTGCAACGGACGCGCTGCAAAGTGCGCGTATGCGCCATGCAACAGCCGAAAGAACAAACGTTAGTGGGGTGCGACTTTGCTGAGTGAGAGGCATGTGATCACCACACGCTGTCTCCCTCGCTTAACCGACACGCGTCGATGGCCTTTTTTCCCTCACACCATTGTGGAAATGCCACGATGCCATGATTCATGTCCCAATTCTATGTTGTTGCAGTCTTCAATTTTTCTTCTTCACCTATCCACTAATTCATATTCAATAGTTTAATAGTCACACTTTTGAGTATTACATGGATTTTTTTTAAAAGGGTTATAATAAAACTAATTTATTTATGAAATTGAATTGCAATTTACTCGATAAAATATTTATCCTCTAATTTAAAAATTTGGAGGTTCAACTCACCATATTCAAGTGAATAAATGGGATTAATCTAAAATGTTTGGACAAATGACGACGAGCAATCGGCGTGCAGGCAACGACGGGGCGACAACGAAACGAAAAGTTAACTCACCGTAGGTTTTGGGAGATTTAGGGTTTTGAGAGAAGAAAAAAGTTGAGATGAGTGAGATATATCACAAATTTGTGCTCTTATTATCAAAATAGTACTGTTGAAGAAAACGAAAAATAGTAATACTACTATTACTATTAAATTATGCTTCATTAATTTATACTCTAAATGAGATAATATTATTATTAATAGTACTTTTTAAGTAGTGGTATTTTTCGTTAAACTTATTGTTAGGGAAGCATGATCACATGTGGCCTTAATTTATGGAAACAAACGTACAAGATCTCAATTACAAAACAAATTAAAACAAATTTTGTAAAAGATAATAAAAACATATCTGGCATTAATCTGACACGTGAATTTGCATGCGGCCAATTGAAACGGACAAAAGTACATATTAAAATCAAAATATGTTTTTTAAAATAAATATCAAGAATATATACATGTGTTTTAACTTTTAAAAATACATATTAAGAATACATATATCTGTTTGACAAATTAATTATATATATTAAGAATAATACATAACCACTATTTGACAAATACATGGTAACCAATCACATGAGAGTTTTTTTAATTTGAATAACATGATAGTGTTGGTCAGTTAATGTTGCCTAAGTAAGTCGTTGCATTTCCATAATTCAAATCTGAAAAAGTAATAAAGCTGAAATGAGAAGGCATCTTTAATTTCATTACCAATTATACATGACCAATTAATTTTATTCAAGCAATCTTCAACTTTTTTTTATCATATATTTGCATTTTACTATTAATAAAAAAAGAGTAAAGGTAAATTTTAATCCTTAATATATAACCAAAATACGAATTTGGTTCAAAACATTTATTTTTTGAAAAACAGGTCCATAACAAATATAATGTCGACGAAGTAGTCCTTTTTTTATGGTTTCATTAAAAAACTAATTGTCAACGCTAATTGCACAGTAGTATGACCGTTAGTTTTTTGACGGAACTGTAAAAAATGGACTACTTCGACGAAGATTTCATTTGTTATGAACATGTTTATCAAAAAGTGAATGTTGTGGACCAAATTCGTATTTTGGTCATATGTTTATGACCAAAATTGATGTTTACTCTAAAAAAATATGGAATTTGAGAAAAATAAAAAAAAATATGGAATTTGAGATACAATGTTACTACTATTGTGATATAGTAATTTGAGATTTATGTGAAATAGTGACGTGGCAATTGAAATGATGAATGACGTTATTGCAAAGTGCGTAGTTGAATTTAAGATCTCCAACTAAGTAAAAGTTGGTGTATTAATCCATAATCAACCCATTAAATATGAAGTAAAAAAGATGGTCAAAACAATTGAAAATAATTGACTAGTGACGACGGCAAAATTATTTGATTTTGAAATTTCATTGACTCGTGGGCCCTATTAACTCCTAGATTTATGATTTTCTAAATTCATCGATAAACTTGAGTTGTTTGGGCTTTTTCTCTGACTTAAGAAGGCCCAATTATTTGATTTTGAATATTTAGATTGTGTAGTATGTTGGAGTATATTTTTTCAAATTATAATTGATTTGAATAAAATCACTTGTTTCCCATCATTGAAATTAAGAAAAACCGCCTTCACAACGTAACTTATTTTAGATTGTGCATTGGAATATTTTTCAAATTGGAATTGATTTGAATAAAATCACTTGTTTCCTTAAATTTAAGAACAAATGCCTATAACTAACTGAAGATGATGATGAAATAAAACTTAATTAGTACTAGTATATGGTTTTCTCCTGTCTACTAGGTTGATGGTTCAAGTCATTACAATCATTGACATATATACACAGTTATTATGATCATTGAAAAAAAATTCAAGAATCAAAATAAAAATGGAATGTCGTTTTAATGGTTCACTAATTTTTATCAAATTTTAATTTTATTGCACAATATTACAATCAATGGGTTACACTGATAGCACTACTTTTGATTTGTGGTGAAATAGAGACATTCAAAATGTACCCATCATCCGGAAATTGTTGTTTTTAATATATTTGTAAAACGTGTTTTAAATTGAAGACAAAGATTTGTATACGCGATGATCCTTTTGACAAAGGACCCGACTCGATCCCGACTTGAAAATTAACAATAAAATTCAATCATACCCATTCAACCTACAACCTTTATATCGAAAGGTTAAATCTATCTCACAACACTATCATAATGACATATCCAGAATTTCAATTTCAGAATACAATAATTATTTAGAATTTTCAATTTCGGAATACGATAAATTATTACAGGGGATGTTATCTTTACTTAGAAGTAATCTTTTGGCTTATTTGAGCAAATTTTGAGTTGCACGCACCGCCAATTATTCTGTCATAATTTTATGAAATTAGCACACTTGTAACTCGTAAAGATGCAACTTATGATTATTCTTTTTCATGAAATTTGTTGATCCAATAAACTTAATTCTACTATTTTCTATACTCTGTACATCTCTGACCATGTGAATGAATATAGTTATTCATGAATAAATTAATCACATATATTTATATAAAATGTATTATCCATACGATCTCATTAATTATAAGTTGTTGGGATGTGATAGTACAAAAATCCATGGCACTGAATTCCCCAGTGCTCCCATTTGCAATAGCTCAAACTTGGAACTATTTCTTATACTTTTTCCGGTCGACTTTAAAAATAGTTACTATATGAATATTAAAAAAAATAAATTGAATAGTAGAAGTAAATTATGAATCCTACCAACAAAAATAATACTATTGTTAATTATTAAATAAATATGTTTTGAATGCAAAGTAAGTGGAAAATGAAACTCATCATAATTATAGTAAAAATTTATATATTTTCCTTAACTTTCATACATAAGAATAAATTAATATTGAACGTTTATTCTATTATAATTTTTGAATTTAATGATTTTATAACATTTGATATAAATTAAATATTAAAACAAAAATAGTGATGTTGGCTATATGGTAGTTCTACTCGTAAAAAATGGTTTCAATAAATCTCTCGATTTTGTTAATATATTAGAAACAGAACAATTAATTAAGTCGTCCCTCATAAATTCGAGTATAAATTTAGATATACATTGAATTTGTTAGACAAGTTGCCCCGCCTGTCTCATTGTCCGCGACAAGCACCAATTTTCGGCTATTATTCTAGACCATGAACTAAAACTTAGTTAAATTAAAAGATTGAAAGTATTATATAACTAAATATTTCTCCACTATGTTTTATAGTGACCACCAATATTTAGCTCCATTATCTCATTTAATCCATGTTAATTACTACGAGTATTATTTTATTTTATTTTGTAGTAGTAGTGTATTTGTTTTAATTCTACTACTTCAAAATTTACCACCGGCTCACTAATTCTACAAATTATTTAAAGATCAAACTAGCTTCGGTTCACTTATTTTTTTGTGGCAACAAATAAATAAATAGTAAAAAATAAAAAAGAGGAAGCATTGTTTTTTATCTACTTTATAAAATCAATACTTTCAATAAAAATTATGTTACTAAGTAAAGTAAATAGTGCAAAATTTAAACTAAATAAAAGCTAGGGGATCAATTGCTAACTCATCATTTAATTGCTAACTACAACTAATTTAAGGTCATAGGATTTTAGAAAACGTGTGGTCTACAATTTGCCACGTGTAATTTTTATTTTTATTAATTAAATCGAAAAAGATAAAAAAAAACTCCAAATTAGGGTTTTGGATGAAAATATCAATATAATGCTTTGAGAATGTCAACACAATGCTTTAAGAATGTTAACCCATTGCTTATATTGACATATTTAATATAGTATGTTGACAATTCTGTTGTACTCAAAAATTAAAAATTTTTGATTTTTTTTTTAAATTTTAACGTCAGAACATATGCATGTAGGATATCGTTGGAATCCTTATAAAATTATTTTTAATTTGATATATGTTATATGAATTTAAAGTTTTGGGATTTCTTTTAAAAGTTAGTTATAATTAATTTTGTAGTTAATTGATATTAATAGTACTCCTATTGATATTTGTTGTGCATGATATTAATACTCAAGGGTTGAATGATCTTCACCTTTAATTTAAAAATCTAATGCCTATTACTCCCTCCGTCCCGCTTTAGCAGTCCCATTGACTTTTCTGCACTCGTTTTGTAAAAATGATAATAAATAGTTAAAGTGGATAAATAATAAAGTAAAAAAGAGAATAATGTAGATAAGACTCTTCTCTATAATATTCTTTTTTTTATTTTATTATTTCTCCACTTTAATTATTTATTATCATTTTTACAAAATGAGTGCAGAAAAGTCAATGGGACTGCTAAAGCAGGACGGAGGAAGTATTTAGTTGTAGTTAGCAATTTAGGGATGAGTTAGCTATATAACAAACCCAATAAAAGCTAAGCTCTCGAGAATGCATGTTTATAATGCAATTATTCAAACAGTATTATTTTTATTTAATTTTGAAAATAGAAGAATTTGTCACGGTCAACATCTATGTGCCGTAACCTTAGTTTAGTTTCATCACTCTCGTACGATTTTGTAGAGAGATATTATATCGTAGAGAGTCCAAAATATCTCAAACTATCATAAAACTCATTAAATTAATTTGGTTTTAAAATCTAGGATCATTGATACATTGTGTCAGGAAAATAAGATTAAAGAGAAATTTGTACTCAGATACATATGAGTCTACCCATTCTATTAATCATATACCTAATTTTTTATATTTTAAATGTCATTCTTACTTAATATTTATAAAAAACTCAACATTTGATAACCTAACACAAATTTTTTTAATACAACTACGAAACAAATTGACACTTTTCACAATAATTTTCCTTAGCCGTGTTTATTTTAATATCTAGTTAGTTAATGTACGTAAAACAATAACTTTCCCTGTTCTTTCGTTTCCCATCCGTCCATGATTTAAAGATTCATTTTATTATTTTGGGACGTTCATATATAATTTATAAATTCATTTATTATTTCTCACATTCATACTAACTTTTTCCATTCACAATTCATTATAAAACTAATAGCAACACTATTAGATATGAGACCCACGTTCACTTTTCTTCACAAAATAAAATAATTTCTTAAATCCTACCCCAAGTGAAAATAATTTTTAAAATGATGAACGAAGGGAGCAATTCACACTTCAAAATCACTAGTTCAATTTTTCTATTTTTGCATGATTCAATTTTTCCAATTATTCTTTTACTTTATCATTTTACGTTAAATTTTGTGATGTATTCGTTTGTTAACAAGACTATTAACAGTGGACGAACAGAAGAAGATGGTAGAAAACAAAGAGGATAAAATAATCACTAGCCTCTAGGTAACTAACAAACCCTAAAATATGGAGTATTATCTGTTGTTGACCCTCATTGAGTTCCTCCCAACTTTAATTCAAACCTAACCCCAATTACTATAGTTTTTCAGATATGGATATGCATCATGCATGTACTGAAAACCAAGCATCTCTCTCTTAATATCCACAGCTAAGCACTATCACTAGTTACTTTGAATGGAGTATATGAATACGTCATTCAATGTTTCTGAACCCTTTTTTCCCATTATGGTTGTTGTTGAACATCTCTCTTTCTCTCTCAAGTAAGAGACCCAACCTAAAAATAGACACATATACCACACAATCACACACACATATAATAATTTCAAAGCTTCACAGAATTGGCATTGGGATAAAGTTTTCAGGTATCATAAAAAGAATATAGTCATTTATTACTCATCACCCATAATATTCAAGTCATTCAATCGATAACAACTATACACGTATGAAAGTTTGCACCTATTTCATCTTTGACTATCAAAATTTTCTATTTTTAATTTTTCCTATCCATATGTAATTTTTTGACTATATAAATACATTAATGCTAGCCTGCTAGGTGCACTTTAAACCCTAAGTACAATCACGTCACATCCTTATTTCAAAAAACAAAATTTTCAAAAAATAATAAGTGGGATCGAATTATGGCTTATCCCACAACTTTAAAATTTAGCAGAAAAAATGAAGTTTGAACTTTTTCGTAACTATCACAGGACAGATTTTTTAATAAAATTGAGTCTTCGATGTAGCTGGAATACGCAGACTTCGTTTTTGTGTTACTTTCAGTGAGTTAAATGTTGTCATTCATTACAAAGAAAAGACACTACTCCTACTAGTGATCAATCAATTTTCCGGTAAGATAACATCAAACAAATCAAAATTTCATGAATCAAAATTCTAAAATAGACCACAGGTTAATACTTTACAAAGTAATTAATTTGCCAAATCCAATCTTTTCATCATATATTTGTGAAATGCCTTCATATATATAATGGGGAAAAGGTAGGTACACATGGCTTAGCAAGCATAGTGCCACGTAGCATGTGGCTTACACCAAACCAAATAAATAGAGGTGTGAGCAATAGCTTTGCCTCTCTCTCATCTAATTTCTTTTGTTGCTCTCTCTCTCTCGCTTTCAACTTCCAATACTTTTTTCACATAATTTTTCCAATTTCCCCCTTAAATTCTGCAATTGTACTGTAACAAAGAAAACACAATGTTGGTGTCAAGTGAAGCTGCCGAAGCTCCACCTAATAATAACAATGGCGGTCAAAATCCTCAAAATCAATCTAATCCCCTTTGCTCTTTCCCCATCATGCTTAAGGTAATTTTATTATTATTATTATTATTATTATTATTATTATTATTATTATTATTATTATAATTACTAGTAATATTCAATTAATTGATCAGAATTTTGAAATTTGTGTACTAATTGTTTTGAATTGTTTTTTTTTTTTTCAGTTTGTGGATGTTTCTTACAGAGTGAAGTTGCATGGCGGCGGAGCAAAATCGAGAAATAATAGCATAATGGGCATGCTTGGCGGCGGCGCGTCCGCTGATGTGGAGAATCCGGCGGCGGAGCGGACGATTTTGAATGGGATCACGGGCACGGCGGCGCCGGGGAGGCTGTTGACGATCCTTGGCCCCTCCGGCAGCGGCAAATCGACGCTCCTCAACGCCCTCGCCGGCCGGCTCCACCACAGCCACGGCCTCGCCGGCGCCGTCCTCTTCAACGGCCGGAAATTCACGAAGCAGATCGGTAAAAAGACCGGCTTCGTGGCGCAAGACGACGTGCTGTACCCGCACCTGACGGTGCGGGAGACGCTCGTCTTCTGCTCCCTGCTCCGCCTCCCGGCCTATTTGGGCCGGGAGCAGAAGGTTGCGGCCGCAGAGGCCGCGATCGCGGAGCTCGGCCTGGCGCCGTGCGCGGACACCATCATCGGGAACAGCTTCGTGCGCGGCGTCTCGGGCGGGGAGCGGAAGCGGGTCAGCATCGCGCACGAGATGCTGGTGGACCCCAGCCTGCTCATCCTCGACGAGCCGACGTCCGGGCTCGACGCCACGGCCGCGTACCGCCTGGTCGCGGCCCTGGGCGGGCTCGCGGCCAGGGGGAAGACGGTCGTGATGTCCGTGCACCAGCCCTCCAGCCGCGTCTACCAGATGTTTGACGATCTGCTCGTGCTGTCGGAGGGCCGGTGCATATACTCCGGCGCCAGGGCCGACGCCGCGCCGTATTTCAACAGCGTCGGCTTCGCGCCGGCTTTCCCCATGAATCCGGCCGATTTCTTGCTTGATCTCGCTAACGGTACGTCTTTCCTATTTAATTAATTTATAGTACTATTTTTGGCGGACCCGATGATTATTTCTACATTTTTATTCGTATTAATAGAATAAAATTTTGTTATACATACTTCTTTGGTCTCAATTAAATTGAAACATTTTATGGAAAAACGTTACTTTTTTTACTTTATTCTCCGTTTTATCTATTTCACGCTGCATAAAATTACGTGTAGAAAAATAATGTATTGATATGAATAGGATGTAAGTGTACAAAAAGATTAGAATTTATATTGGATACGTATGTTAATGATACTGAAATTGAGGATAATGATATATGCATATAGTGCTATTTGCAGTCATATATAGTCAAGCTTAATAAATGTTTGACAAGATTCATGAGAGTGATTTTTGGTGTCTGTTGGCTGAAAACAAACATATTTGCTGTCTTTAATTAGACAGAGACCATTATTGCACTATTGTTTCTTTCTGTAGAAAATCCTATTTCCCACTTGCTCATTTTCAAATCTTAATTAAATCCTAAATTTCACTATAGTTATTATCAATTTAGTAGTAGTATATGTTAGGTCAATCTTAGAACCTAGCTAGGGTTGCCCTTTTTTGTTAATTATATCCATACATAAGTTTTGAATTTTTTTTGAGTTTATATAGTATGAACTTAATTTTGACTTTTGGGTCAATTAATGTCAATATTTGTAGTGTAACTCATTGTAGCAAAGCCAAATACGGTCCAAGAAATAAGAGTGGTCACACCTGAAATTGTTTTAATAAAAGCATTTAATTGTTGGGGAACAGATACTTTTCCCGCATCCATAAATTTTTTCTCCCAATTTGTACTATATATACATCGTCGTTTTCAACATTAAAGCTGGGCCAACTTATAATTCAAAACTTTCATTTAGAAATTGACACTCTAGTGAGTATTCACTCTACTTGAAAGAAAAGATCAACGACTTTCTAGGTCAGCACAAGTTGTGCATTGAGAGGTGGTTGTGACAATGATATTTGATAAGTTATATATTAAGTGTGAGCTGGATTCGACTATAATCAAAGTATACACTTCGAATTAGAAATAGTATTAGTATCTGATATGATAGTTAGTAAGTACTCAGTGTAGCCAACCCCCTTTGCTCGACGGGTAGACGAATATCGGGATTAATTTTATTAATTTAAATTTTCTTGATGAGATGTAAAGGTAGTGGGGGGAATTTTATTAGGAGAATAAATGAGTGATATTTGGTTTTCATACCACGTGTCTCCTATCTTTTGAGCTTTTTTGCTTTCTCACTTTTTTTTTCTTTAAGCCATTTCCTCATGATGCCCACTTTCTTTTAGTGATTTTGATGTAGTGTTTTCCACAACTATTTATTTTTGGGAAAAGTGATGATATCTCATGTCTATCATAATTTCTATAGTTGGATTGGATGGAATTTTTTTTGTTACATTGATTTAGATGTTAATTATGTCAAATACATTACACCTACAAGGCTAGAATATCCGTTTTAGTTCTAGTCGAAGAAGATTGCATTTCTATACTTTTTTTCTTTTCACGAAAAAGTTTATTTAAATTGTTGAGATGGGAGTTGGTGTCGTCGTCAGATTCGTTCCCTTTTTACAAAATAACTCCAAACAAAGCAATTAAAAAAAATGTAGGATCTTGAAACATTGTACAAAAGATAGAATAAAAAAATAAAAATTTTGGCAATGTGTCATTTGATGCCTATTTCCCTACCCTTATTGTGAACGTGGGCCCGATCTCTATATCTTCACATTTTGTTTTTGATTCTTTAATCTAAAAGAATTCACAAAAAATTCTCTATCATCTAAAATATTTATGTATCTAGTGTCCTTTATATGCCCCTTTTCTTTTTATCATAATGTGTGAGATAAAAGTCACCATATTTTCAATTTCTTCTCATTGAGATATTCGATAAAAGTATATGTGCATTATTGAAAATAGTAGTATGATAATTATGCATAGGAAAAAAGAATGCATTATTTGATTAGATGATCCTTACCGACATATATAGCTCGTTTGTTTTGACCTATCATTGTAGAAAAAGGATTGAGAAAACGATATGTTATTAGTGTGTGTGTGTGTGTGTTTTATTTTCTTGGAGTTAAGTGGTGGCTGCACTAGGGTAGGGTATATGGCCACCCCCTTCCCACAAACCAAAATCTTTAAAAAATTTTGGATTGACACACGCACAAAAATCACTTTGAAATGGATGGAGGGTGGAGGATGGAGCTAGATTGTGACTTTTCAACAAGACCCCATCTCACTCCCAATTTTTTTTTTTGACTTAGATGACATAAGTTAAACTAGTGTGTGTGTGTGTGAGAGAGAGAGAAGGAGAGGTCTTTTAGTACACGTTCATCCCACTTAATTAGCCACACACGTTAAACTGACACGCCTAATCGTCACCTCCTTAACATTAATATCAGTTCGTCCCACTTAATTAGCCACACACGTTAAACTGACACGTCTAATCATCACCTCCTTAACATTAATATCATAGGCATCAAATTTTTTGCAGTAACACAATTGCGAAAAATTGAAACTTGAAATTTTGTGGGACCGACTAGAATTTGAATAGGATCCAGAGTCATACATGGTACTACGATAAAGTAATAATGCCTTTAAAGAAATAGCTAGTACTTATGCATATTAGTGCTATGGTCATTTGTCAAGCACCTGAATATGTTTGCCAACTATAGTTAGTGAAAGTCTAGGTCACAAAATATTTATTTAATGACAAGATTGATTTAACAGAGGCCGTGACATAAAAAGGGTTGGTTTTGAAGAACTTCCTAATTAATTCGTTGATTCTTTCTTGCACTAATTTGGGTGTCGAAAATAGATTGGTGGGACATTGTCACTAACACAAGTTTATATTTGTGGAAAGAGTACAAATTAAAGCATCTCCCACTTGCTCAATATTCTTTTGTTAGTTGTTTAATAATTAAGGTTGTTCTATTTCAAGCATTCAACCTAATTAAATATTAGATTAGGAATGGATTAGCTTTGTTAATCTCTCTTTGTGGCTAGACTTAATTATGATAATGTGGATTATGATAAACATGATTGCTTGCGTAGGATAGCATCCAACTAAAAAGTTGGCATTTTGAATACCTAAGAATATTTGAATGGATGCATTTTAAGTCCATCATCAATGGCTCCACACACACACTACACACACTAGGCATATGTGATGTTTAATTCGACAAGAGGAATAATATGTTTTTACTTAATATATCAACATAGTTTAGATATATTCTAATTTATGTGTTATTTTGTATTTCTTCAATAAAACTAGGAAAAAAGACAACATTTTGCGGATGCGTCATGAGACATAGATCTGTGATCTGGAAAGTGGTGTTGCCTTTTCTTTGCATATATACCTTAATTAAAGCAAATGAATTTTTGTTACAATTCTTTTATGGTGTGAGATTAATAAATTAATATTGGAAATGAAGCTAGGTAAGGTAAGTGGTGGTGATGGTGGCCCAAATTAATCCATTAGCAGCCATTATAGTGAGTGGACTCCCAACTCACCACCAACATTGGACAGCTCTAATTAGTTCATTTCTATGTTTACTACTCATAACATGTCTTAAATATCTAGCCACTTTTTTAATAAGTATTGTCATATGTTGGAATATCTTGTTTATTTGGTCATAAGATCAATATGAGTGATACTTTTACCATATGTTGATTTTTTGGTAATTTTTCTTGTTGATGTAATAAATCTTGTTTTTATTGTGTGTAGGGGTATGCCAACTTGATGGTTTTAATGAAAGGGAAAGGCCTAATGTGAGGCAAACTCTAGTGTCATCCTACAACAATGTGCTTGCTCCAAAGGTTAAAAGGGCTTGCATGGAAGCTCCAGTGGTGGTGGCAAGCTCGCGGGAGAGGAACGCGAGCCCCCCGACAAAGGAGTACAGCTGCACGAGCCATTTAGTGACTTGGGCTAACCATTTCTGCGTTCTGTTGCAACGCAACCTCAAAGAGCGAAAGCACGAGGCTTTCAACTCTTTGAGGGTGTTCCAAGTGATTGCGGCCGCTTTGCTAGGTGGCTTCATGTGGTGGCATTCCGACTACAGAGATGTCCAAGACCGGCTAGGCCTCCTCTTCTTCGTCTCCATCTTCTGGGGCGTGTTCCCCTCGTTCAACGCGGTGTTCGCCTTCCCTCAGGAGCGGGCCATCTTCATGAAAGAGAAGGCCGCGGGGATGTACACCTTGTCGTCCTACTTCATGGCCCGGATCACTGGGGACCTACCGATGGAGCTCATCCTCCCTACCCTGTTTCTATCCATACTCTATTGGATGGCGGGGCTCAAGCCCGAGCTGACAGCTTTCGTCCTAACGCTACTCGTCTTGTTGGGATACGTGTTGGTGTCCATCGGCCTCGGCCTCGCGCTTGGCGCCTTCATCATGGATGCCAAGCAGGCGTCGACGATGGTCACAGTTATAATGCTCGCGTTCGTGCTGACCGGGGGGTACTACGTGCACAGAGTACCCCTGTTCGTGTCGTGGATAAAGTACACGTCCACAACGTTCTACACTTACCGGCTACTGATCAACGTCCAATACGGGGATGGGGAGAGCATTTCCTCGATGCTCGGTTGCTCCTCGACGAGGAGGCTCCACGAGACCTCGACTTGCAGATTCGTGCACGAGGACATCACCGGGCAGATCCACCCGGCGTTGAGCGTCGGGATTATGGTGATCATGTTTGTAGGGTACAGATTGCTGGCCTATCTCGCCCTAAGGCGAATCAAAGCTTGAGGTTGGAAGAGGGGATATACACAAAAGTGGGTTGTTGAAGAGATACGTTTTGCGGTGGATTCGAGCTAACTCTAATCGTGGAAGTAGGAAAGTATTAGTTTGAATCAAGATCATCAACTGTAATTAAGGAATTGTAAGACAATTACTTTTTCAATGTCATGAGCTAGCAATTAACTAGCTAGCTGCCATTTTAATTCTAATCAAGATCGCATGTATTTGGATGTTGGTACTTTCTCGGGCGCCGTGGGCTCAAGAACTGTTCGAACCGTACGGTTCCAACGGAAGTGGAGCAATAATCTGCCCGACAACATACTTGACCGGTTCCGGGGTAACAGTTACAGTTCAAAAAGCCAACACTGATCCAAATTTGGCCCGAACCAACGATTCTGATTTAACCATGGATCCTTAAGAGATAATTCTGTGTGTGTGTGTGAATGAGTGAGAGAGATATGAAAGAATTAATTTACTGAATTCTGAAAAAACTCTATAATAAAAGTTAGAAAATGGGTTGGAGCTAGAACCTAGACTTGTCTTTAGCAAACTCAAGCAAAATCCGCAAAATCGAGGCTTTAAGATCTTTTACCTCAGACCTATCCTTTGTTTCAAAAACGCCCTTCATTATGCTTGTGTACAATCTCTCAAGCTGTGGGATGTTGTAATCTTCCGACCGATCCAGCAGCAGCTTCTTGATGGAATCCACTTGATCGGCAGTTTCTGCATGCGACATGGCACTGTCTTGTGTTGTATTTCCCATCTGCTCATCGCCATCGGAAACTGGCATCTCTACTGTCGGCTGCTCTGTACAGTTTGCCTCGGCTTCTTCAGTTGGCTTTGGTGGTGGATCCAAATCAAGGTCCGATCCCTCTTCTGCTCCCAACAGTCCAAGAAATTAGTTGTCAAGAAACACGGTGTTCAGCTAGACGATATTGTTGAAATGAAAAGTGAAGATGGTACCTGTTTGAGAGGCATCGGTTTGTTTCTTCGACTTCTTAGATGGTTCGTTGCACCGATCTAGATTAACTTCGGGCTGCACATTATTAAGGCGGGCGCTTGCCCTAGTCATCGACATCATTTGGGTAACAGGAGGTTGAGGGATAGTAGTCCCGTCTTCAGCGGGCAATGAGATTGGGCCACCTTCCTCAGCGATCTTGTCACAAAATGTAACCAAGGAAGGGTCCATCTGGGATAGCATGCCGTGAACCTGAAAAGAGCAAAATGTTAGGATTTGAGGTTTCAGCTAGAAAAGATAATTGTTTTAAACGGTTTAGGAACATACAGAATCGCGAAGTTCATGTGCTCTACTGACGATCCTAGATCCGTTGTAATCATCCCCGTTGTATTTCTGTGGAAGATCAGAAGAAATGCCAGAAGATGAGTCATATTATTTATAGAGAAGGACGAACATGCAAATGTACAGATATAGTAAGGTCAAGCCGCTTGAAGGGATACGATGAAATATTCAGCAATCATCAGAACTCGTCGCAAGTCTTACATGGTTTTTATAGTTATAGTGCACATCAATATGAATGTAGCCACATTTTATCCATTCAACATGCAGAGGTATATTTGGAGCATTATTTGACAGTTTTACACAAAGTCGAACCTTAGCATTAGCCAAAATGAGGTCGAAATCCTCCACGAATGATTTACATGTGATATATTTTCCACTGTCAACACGCTGCAGCAACGTTGCAATGTCCATAGGGTTCTGGATTATGGCATGGTAGTTTGGTGCATCTTCATCTGTGACTGGATAATGGAAGGCACTGAACCTCTTATCATAAAGAACCCTGTAGAGAAATAAAAGAGTCAGAATCCGGAAAGCTTTTGAGACAACCATGAAAAGATGTATACATGAATTTGACATGGAAACCAGCAATTAATCACGTATATCTCAATTCTCACCGATTGCAAACATCTCGAAGGCACATCCGTAGTCGACGAAGACCATGTCCCTGTGCTTCAGCTTTAGCCCTTAGCTCAGAGATCTTGGGTCCAGTAGGCACTTTTGGTGCTTTTGGAAGTTCAGGAAGGCCCTTAGATGTAGCTGATGTCGTCACACTCTCAGTTTGAATTGACAATGCTGCTTCTATCAGACGATCAAAAAACAATGATCTGTCTTCTTTTGATGGTGAGCTTAAATTCAAACTGTTAAAGGGCCCAAAATGAACAAAGAAGAGGAACAAATTTTAGCATAATTTGAACAACAATGTACAGCAGATGAAAAATAGAGGTAAAAGCACAAAATTGGAAAATGGAAATCTAGCAATTCTACATACAAGACCTCTCCATTCCAATTATTTAAGAAAGATTGCCCTAACTTCCACCGAAAAAGAAAACCTTCACAGTTAAAGCTTGGAATACAGATAGGGAGTGCAGTTACTTGAAAATTAGAGTAAAAATACATAGGCATATAATAGATTGTCTCAAAAAAGAAAAGAAAATGAATGACTGTCCCAAATCAAGGTTTTCTGGCATCCTAATTGATTTTTTTTCCCCTAAAAAAGCAACAAAATTTTAAAAAAACATTAGACATTGCTCATATTAGAAGAAAACATAAATAGCGACTATAAATAGGAAATCAAGAACAAATATTTGGTGTATAAGTTTGGACAATGTGATGCAGTTACAAGTTAAACTTAGACCGGAATCATGAAAGCAAGCAGGTCATAATATATGAAGTTTTGATAGACATACACATGGCGGTCGGAAAATATTGAGGGACTATCATATATCTCAGCAAGCGGGATAGAAGATGTTCCCAATAGTAATATGGGCAAACCCGAAGGTAATTCTTCCAACAGTGTTCGCAGTACAGCCTTGAGTTGGTCATGTGCCTAAAAAAATGTTTATCCAATGATCCAATCAACAGCAAAATATTGATGCTACTGTTCCTTGATAAAAAGAGTAGTGCATACACATAAATCAATGAACAGCAGAAACCAGATCAAGATAATCACCAAAAAATAAGTGATAATTCACTCACACTCTCCCACCAAAGGTGGAACTGAGGCAAATATAGTATAGATGGTGTAGTTCTCCTGGCTTCACCAAAAATATGCACCAAAGCTTCCTCTGGCGTTTTAGCTCCAGGATCAGAAAGTAAAGATGGCAGAGCAAGAGAGTGAACAGGAAACTTCTCTAGTTCATGTAAAACTGCAGGCCCAAGATGATCCTGCAAACCGAAGCATTCATTACGTACTCGTCACATGTAAGCCTAATAATGATTTATAAAAAACATATTTAAAAGAGGAGAAAAAATAAGACATTTACCAGCCCAACACCATCGTCACCACACAATAGAAGCCTAGGCCTATAGACAAGGGAAATTGCGGATCCATAGGAAAGCATTGAGAGCTTTGTTACATCTGATGAAACAACAGGGAATATGTCACAAATGATACTCATAGCCTTTTCCAGAAGTTGTTGCAGACACGGAAAAACAACAGGTGATAATGGCCTCGAGTTCACAATGGAGCCTCTGTGTGCAGCAGGGGTGATTGTTGTCATAGCCTCTAGAAAGTGATTCTTTTCCACCTTCACAGAATCAACATCTATTAAGAATTTGTCATCACTTGTATAGACTTGTGGATATCTTTCCCGAAAAGCACGTATTGCAGCTTCAGTGCATAGAGCTTTTAAATCAGCACCACAGTATCCTACACAACTAGCTGCAAGTTCCAGTTTAAGCTCCTTTGAAGGGGCCTCCTTCCACTTACGGGTATGTATTTCCAGAATTTCAGCACGTGCTTCACAGCTAGGCAAGGGAAAGTTGAACTCACGATCAAATCTCCCAGGGCGCCTCAAGGCTCCATCAATAGCATCAACTCTGTTGGTAGCACCAATCAAGACTACTTGTCCGCGAGAATCAAGACCATCCATTAGGGCAAGCAGAGTCGACACAATTGAATTATGAATCTGCTCTTGCTTGCTAGACCGAACAGGTGCCAGCCCATCAATCTCGTCGAAGAAGATGATTGAGGGCTGATTCTTTTGAGCTTCTTCAAATAACAATTTCAATTGTCTTTCAGCTTCCCCAACCCATTTGCTCAAGACATCAGCCCCCTTACGCATATAAAAACTGACTTTCTGCCCAGCCTTTGAAGCAGCACACGCCAATGCTCTAGCAATCAATGTTTTCCCCGTGCCAGGAGGACCACATAATAAGACTCCCCTGGGTGGAGTAATATTGTAGCTTGCGAAGAAGTCTGGATATAACAGTGGAAAGAATACCATTTCCTTCAAGGCATCAATATACCCAGACAAACCACCTATATCATCAAAACTTACAGACTCATCAATTTGAACGGGCTGAATGTCAGCCCCTCCTTTGGAGCTTGGACCAGCAGTTTGAATACCAGAAGATAAATTAGAAAGTGTATCATTTTGATGACCCCAACCAGATGCAGCAACATTTAACCCCAATGATGCAGTCCCTTGCATGTCTAGCCCTCCAAGCAACCAAGGCGCAGCTGATCTGCTGCCACCTCTTCCCCATGGTATTGGAGGACCTTGATCAAGCTCATCTACTAGAAGTGAATCATCAGAGTCGTCAGCTCGAGTCATTCGATGACGTTTATGAACTCGTGAGCCCCTCCTTGAATCCCTGCCTGCTTTAGAACCCATTCCTTGATGAAGTACTCTACGTGGAGATCTTGGCATTTGTTTACTCTGCTCTATCGAGAGTCTGCGGACTTCAGCTCGATTGCGGAGATCATATCGCCTTGTACCCTCTTGCTCTTCCCCCTCTTCATCATCCCCATCTTCTTCTTCTTCATCTTCACCATCCTCCTCACCCGCAACCTCCTCTTCCTCCTCTCCATCATCAGCATCATTATCCTCCATATCTTTAGCATTATCTGGTTCGTCATTTACCTCCTTTTCATCAGATGTGCTTTGTTCCTCATCGGATTCTATGCGCAATGCTTTTCTAGAACCTCCTCTGGAACGTCGAGGCCGGAGTCCTTCACGACGAGGTCTTAGTCCTTCACGACGAGGTGTCAACTCATCTTGGCTTGCAATGTTATTGTTTATTCTGTTGCTGGATCTTCGATACCTAGGCACTGGAGACACCATCAAGTCATTATCCTCTGTTCCAGAACTATCAGTGTATTCCTCAAGATTCATTGGCATCCTACGCTTCCTGGTTGACCGCCTAAGATTGGCATCCGCTGACTGCAACCAAGAAAAATAACTTCTTTTATAATAGGGAATCCCTCAATTATAGTAGAAGTTTGACGCAAAATATTACAGCAAGAGAATTGTATAACTTGGACCTCACTGAACAAATCAGACGAATAATAAATAAATATATTGCAGAATATATGTGTATTTAACTTTCCTTGTATATCTATTAGGTATTATTTTAGGATTAGATTTAACCTAGTTGTAATCTTAGCTTTCTAATCCCTGTATATGTAGGAGAATCTCTCTCTATGAAATATACTATATTTTTCTTCCATGTATGTTTCTATACTTCTCTGTTCTACAAAGTAAGTAATTAATTACGTAAAAAACAATCACATTATACTTCATACGTTTTCTTTTGCGTTTCTTTCCTGTTGGAAAAACTTTGCCAAATGTGCAGATGAAGCTCTCTTCTTCTGCTTCTTTTTCTTACTCCGCATAACAATATTTGGAGTATAATACATGCGGTGATTATGATGCCTTGGCCTACTCTTGAGCCTATCACTTGTACGAACAGGCCTTGAATCTGGCCCATCCACCACAACTGATCCTTTTGAGAACATCAGAACCACTACAGTCTTCCCATGATCTAAAAGTAACACAACAGAAATAGATATTAAGTTACAAATACATAGAAAGTTTTAACTGAAACTCAATAATCATGAAAATTAATTAAAAGGAATACAATGAACCACTAGGCAACTACATATGCAATTTGGCCATATGACCAATGCAATCACCCCAAGGAACAGTTTGAGACAGGATGCTAGGGATTCACCCATGCCAAAAGAAGAAGTATTTAATTTGGTGCTGGTAAAAATCGCAAGCAATACAGAAAATTTACAACATCGTTCACACTCTACAAAGAAACCCACAGTTTGAAAGTCCCTAATAAACAGCAATACTCTATCTAGATTATGCCTCACACGCAAAACAAATAATCAATTTTCTGTTGCTAACCAAAAAAAAAATTCCAGATGTTTCTACTCTTTAACAAAGTGAAACAATGCCAGCACTTTATGATATCAGCTTGGGTTTAAACTTCAGCCAGCACAAAAATACTGAATCAAACATCACTACAGCTACTACCACTGCTGCTAGAAAATAAATACTCCTTAAGTAAATAACTTTCTTTTCCATAGAATAACAACATTGTCCAGAAATCAGTACCATCTTAGAACTAAGAGTAAAGATCAATATCGTTCATGCTTATAATTAGCTTTCACTTCCTCTCTGACAAAAAAAAAAAACTAGTATTCAGCCCAATCTTCCACCACACCAAGTGCTTCTCTCTATTAAATCAACACAGACTCAAACATCAAGTGAAGGGTGGAGCCAGCATATACCCAGCTGGGGCAAATGCCCCCCCACATCCCTTCTTCACCGTTGTATATTTATGCATAAATTTCCCATTATATCTATAAACTACACTAAATGCACCCTCTCGCATACATAAAATTTTCCTACATAGGAGTATATTTTTGCCCCTTCTGAGTGAAATCCTAGCTACGCCTGATTCAATTTAAAATTCCAGTCCTCCAATATCCTAGACCTAGGAAATCAAAAAGAAAAAAGAAAAAAGAAAAAACAGAGCAGTAGAATTGCAGGTTTTAGAACCAACAATTACCAAAATTATTCACTTGTAACAAAAGTAAATTAACAACATCAGGTCAAAATAGTTCCAGTCCTCCAATATCAAAAATTTGGAAACAAAAAAAGAAAAAGAAACACAAGAGCAGTAGAATCGCCAATTTTAGAACCAACAATTATAAAAAAATTTCACGAGTAACAAAAGAGGGATTCTCCCTCTTAATCGACACACACACAAGCAAACATCTAGTCAAAATAAATCCAGTTATCCAATATCCTAAACCTATGAAACAAAAAATTAAAAAAACAGAGCAATAGAATTGCCAATTTTAAAACACCAACAAACCAAAATCATTCCCGATTAACAAACTAAATCAACAAACACCAATCACAACGATACAGTTTACAAAACCACGATAGCTTGAAATGCAATTGCATGCATTCCGTATGCCGTGAAATTAGAGTAAACATCAGACGGCAGCTGGAGAATCAGGAGATGCATTTCCAAAAATAGAGGAAAATTTTCGCAGGAGATGGAGATAAATACAGCTCAACAAGGAAACAATCAGCAATTGAGACAAAATCAACAGAGTTTTCGCAGGAATTGGAATGTTTACCTTCAGATGATTTCCAACAAATGCTGAGAACTGAGATGTCAGGTGAAAAAACTCAGGGGTTGCGGTGATATAGAGAGAGAGGTTTTTCCTTTTTTCATTGCCTATTTTAAATTACAAATATAGTATTAATATTTATTGTTACGTTAAAGGCCCATTAACGGTAAAGGGCTTTATAGCCCCAATATTGTTTTTAGGCCCAAAAAGATAACAATAATTGTGTCATTATTGGCCCAACGGTAATAGGTTTGCAATTGCAGCCACGCTCCTCGAAGTTTGAATATATTACCAAATAGGCCCTTATACTTGTGAAAATTCACCTTTCCTCCCCTAAAAAGGCAGAAATACCTCACACCTGCTTTTTAGCAATTAAACTAAAAATGATATATTCATTTATTACTACTTTCTTTTTCTCTTTTGAGTGAACTACGTAAATGGTACCTGATCTTTCACTTTCGCACATAAATGATACATAATCTTTATTTTATATCGTTTTTGGTATCCAGTGATAAAAATAACCCTAGGTATCAAATATGTGATTTTTTTTCATGGAGGATATTTTTGAAAATTTCAATTAAATAGTACCGAACATGTGATTATTTTTTCTTCCTTTCTTATTTCTCTTTTTCTTCTTCTTTCTTTTTTCTTCATTTTTTTAAAAGTATTTTATCTTCCTGTCTTTTTTCTTTTTTCTCCTTAGTTTATGTTTCTTCTTCCTTCTTCCTTCTTTTTTCTTCTTTTTAAAGTAATTAAATCAATTGAATATTTTTTATTAAATTATTTTATACTCATTTTAAGGTTGAAACACCTAACTAAAAATATTCAACTTTTTATATCATTATGAATACCATTCACAATGTTAAATTTTTATTAAGGCTATATTGATTAGTTACTAATTTAATATAAAATAATAATAATAATCGTTATTATTACATAATATTATCCAATTCATAATTTATATAATTATACTATAATTATTTATTAATTACTATAAGTTTTTAGTATTATAACAATAATAATTAAATATAATTATAACTAAAATTATATTTAAGTAAATTTGATGATATTAAAAATAAATTAATTATTAATTTACAAATAATATTGATTAATAATAATAGTATAAAAAATTAGGAGAATGAGAGAAGCTATTATAATATCACTTTTGGTACTAATTTTATGTATGTTCAAAATACCCTTTATGACATAAATGGGAAAATATATTTGTTTAAAGGGCATTTCGAGAAGAAAATTGCATTAGGTACCAAAAATGTGATTTATAGGTACAAAAAACGATATAAAATAAAGATTAGGTACCATCTACGTGCGAAAGTGAAAGATCAGGTACCATTTATGTAGTTCACTCTTCTCTTTTTCCACATTTTATTCTTTTTTATTTCGCTTGACAATTATGTACGATCACTTATGAGAAAATATTTAAGTATCAAATAAAAAAAAAAGATATTGACGTACTAATATCATGAAACTTTTATAAAGTTGGAATTTCCCATAAACTTTAAAATTGACAAATAATATCACAAACTTTACCCCTAGTTTGTTTTTTCCCACAAATGAAAAAATTCCCACAAATAATATTATGTTACATATTTTTTTTTTCGTAATTTCTCGACAACAATTTTGAGAGCTTCAAGTTTTTCAATCATTGAAGATAGTTTTTTTTAAGCACACCCTCCAAAATTGTTCCTCAATCTATTAAAATAACATTAATTTTTTCATTCGTGGAAAAAACAAACACTGGATAAAATTCGTGATATTATTCAATAAAAAAAATTTGTGGAAAATACCCCAAATTTTTAAATAATTCATGATATTAGAGGCCAATATCCCAATAAAAAATTATGACACCGGAATTAATTACCTCGCTTATTAACTTGTTAATTACCAGGAGTAATTCATAAATGAAAAATTCACAATTTTTAGTATTTCAAGTAATATGTTTTCTCTCTCCCTTTTCTCTTTTTAAACTAATTTTCTTCCCCATTTCATATTTTTCCTTTTTTTATTTTGTTTGCCATATTTATTTATATTTTAATTTATTATTTATCCTGTTTCCTTTTGTTTTATCCTTTTTATATTGTTTTTTAATCATACGACTATTTTAGTTTTAGATTGAAGCGATTTAGCTGCAATTTTCAGAAGAGGGAAAAACCACTCCAGAAAAACCTCAACATTCAATGATCAGCAAACTCGGTTCGCCATCAAAATTGATTGTCATTTTTTAAGCCCTAGAAAAGTGTAATTTCAGCTCTGCTGCTTATTAATTCAGCGTTTTCAGAGATAAATGGAGAAGCAGGGATCAGGTTCGCTGGAATTACAATGCGTCGGAAAACTGGAAATCGCGCGGCCGAAGCCCGCCGGTTTTCTTTGCGGCTCAATTCCGGTGACAACCGATGAGGCTTTTCACGATTTTAGCTCCGCCGCTCTAGTTCCGTCTCCGAATACGTATGTGAATTTTGTTGTTGAATAATGGTAGTGTATACTGTATAGTCCGTGCAAGCATATTTGTTGGATTCGTAATTTGAAGTAATAGGAGGTTTGGTGATTTCATAGGATGTAAATTTCGGAGTCAGAATTGTGGGAACAGTATATTGAACTAGCAGATAGGGTGATCGTGTTTCCTACTGATGTGTATGCTTAGTTTGGTTGAAATGTGTAGGCAAACTGATTTATCAGGGAATCCATGTGTATTTTGTACCTGTACATGTTTCAATTAGTTTAAAACTTTCGATTGCGTTGTATCATAAGTGTTTCCACATTTGAGTGTGACAAGATGTGAAGCTTACTGAATATAGAGATGTGGTTGATGATAAATGTATTTCTGTTTAGGATATGATAGCATGTGTGTTGCAAAATAATGTTTGTCTTCACTTAGGCTCTCCTTTTTGTATCATTAAATATTACTCCATTACACGTCCGTTACTTTAGAAGTTCAATGGTGTACTCATTTGAGTAATAAATCTATCTATTGTTATTTGATTGAATTTTGGGGAACGTAGGTTAAGCGCTCCAAGGTATCGGATGATTCCTGCAGAAACTGATCTGAATGCGCTCCCTTTACTATCAAGTATTCCTGAAAGAGTGTTACCAATTGCCGCCACACAGGCAAAAACAGATGGAGGTAATGATTCACACATCGCTTGAAATATTTTATCATTTAGGGGCTAGCTCATACAGAAGACTAATGCAAAACACATAGACATACACCAAGATACTCCAAAATATGGGATAGAAGAGATAATTCTTTTAACGTTGGTGATAAAGAAAATACTGCATATCCATAGGGGATGATATGCCATTTCTTCTCCAGGTGCATAGCCTTTATTCGGATAAATATTATGGAAATTTTTATCTATCTATGGCCATCAGAGGGAGTATGACATTTCCATGATTTTTAGCTCTTGTATGTAATATGCTATAGTTATGGTATCAGTTAGTTTAATTATGTTGCTTCTGGCAGATTCGTCCTGGCAAGGTGTGCCTATTACGTCAAGTCTTGCAAGGAAAGGGGAGGCACTTGCTGTAACTGGTTTAGCAGAATATGGAGACGAGATAGATGTGATAGCCCCAGCTGATATTCTAAAACAAGTATTTAAGATACCATACTCCAAGGCTCGAGTCTCAATTGCAGTTCACCGTGTTGGACAAACACTCGTCCTGAATAGCGGGTAAGATTCTATTCATATTTCAGTTTCTTTGTTCTGAATGCTTTAGTTCTTAGAGGTTGTTTGACAGGCCTGATACTGAAGAAGGAGAAAAACTTATCCGAAGGCAAAACCATCAGCCAAAATGTGTAGATCAGTCCTTGTTTCTGAACTTTGCTATGCATTCGGTAAGAATGGAGGCTTGTGATTGCCCTCCGAGTCATAACACATCAACGGAGGAGCAGTTTAAATCATCTATTTACACTGATGAATGCATAACAAGTGAAGGGTCGATTGGATCCTCAAACCACCCGAAGCAAGGGCATCATGCAGCGGATAGGCAGCGTGAAGGTATTGTTCAGAAAGACAAATATGGCCATCAAGAAGAGTTCCCCTCAGGCAGAAAGGAGGATGATACTTTCTGGGGGAAGAAAAAGAATAAAAGACATAAAGGTAGTGAAACTACCAAGAAGGTCTCAGAAGTCAAAGAAAAGCTTAGGTGCCCAGTTCAAGAATCTGAAAAGTACAGAAAAGTTGGTGCAGATGATTTTCTACGGATCCTATTCTGGCAGTTCCATAACTTCCGTATGCTTTTGGGAAGTGACTTGCTAATCTTTAGCAATGAAAAATTTGCAGCCGTGAGCTTGCATTTATGGGATGTTTCACGGAAGGTGGGTGTTGACCATTTAAAAGATCATAATTATTCCCCCCCCCTCCCCCACACCAACAAAACTGTGTTTTTATCACCACCTATCTTTTTCCTTCTTTTTCTGACAAGGAATATTCGTTTGACTTCATTTGCAGGTCACTCCATTGACCTGGCTTGAGGCATGGTTGGACAACTTTATGGCTAGTGTTCCTGAATTGGCCATCTGCTATCACGAGAATGGCGTTGTTCAGGGATACGAGCTATTGAAAACCGATGATATTTTTCTACTGAAAGGTGTATCTGATGATGGAACTCCTGCTTTTCATCCTAATGTTGTCCAGCAAAATGGTCTTTCTGTTATGAGGTTCCTTGAGGAGAACTGCAAACAAGACCCTGGGGCTTACTGGGTACTCATTTTCTGTTGATTGTTCGGTTTATGATTTTTGTCCCTGTTGTAAGATTTGTTTTATTTCTATTGCAGCTTTATAAAAGTGCTGGAGAAGATGTTGTGCAGCTGTTTGATCTTTCGGTCATTCCTAAAAACCATTCTGCTGATAAGTGTCATGATGCTACTGGCCCGTTGCCATCTTGGATTTATGGGAGAAGAAGTGATTCCGTTCTCTCCCTGGGCACTCTACTTTACCGAATAGCACATAGATTATCACTGTCAATGGTATTCTGCAGATCCTTGATGTTCAATATTATGTTCTGCCATCTACTGTATGTTGATAATTTTTTTTTAGTCTTCTAATAACAGGGCAAGATGCGCAAGCTTTTTCCAAAAGTGTCTTAGTTTCTTGGACGAACCAGATCATCTAGTATGTTTCAGTTCAACTGAGTGAATATTTATAGATTTAATTATTTGCAAGACTCAGTGTGATTTTAATTATGATTGTGTGGGACTAGGTGGTACGCGCGCTTGCTCATGAACAATTTGCAAGGCTCCTCTTGACCTACAAAGAAGAGTTTGAGTTAACATCTGCAGTGCCTCCGGTAAAGTCAGAAGTTATTATTTCTGATGCTGAAGAAGAGTCAGTAGATTTTATTAGTGGCTCAACATCAAGTATTCAAGATATTGTGTATCCACCTGTCAGCACAGTTGAAAAGCCTGACAATGCAGGTTCTCTACAACATGTCGAACTAGAAAAGACTTCTCAGAAGTCATGTGGCCAAGATATACCTTCACCTGAAATGGAAGAAGTAGTAGATATGACAGCAGGAGGTAGGAATTTTTCGGATGTTAATAGCTATGACTTTGCAGCCTCTAATTTGCTGAAAAAAACTGAAGATCTGGTTCAGACTGTTTCTGATCCACTGTCCTCTAAGCTTGCTGCTATACATCATGTCTCTCAAGCCATCAAGTCGCTCAGGTGGACAAGGCAATTTCAGTCTGCTAGGCAAGATCTGAACCTTGAAAATGACGTTAAAGATGATTTGACTTCGTCAATGGATTTCTCTGTCTGTGCCTGTGGAGACTCCGATTGTATTGAAGTTTGTGATATTAGGGAGTGGCTTCCCACATCAAAAATAGATGATAAATTGTGGAAACTTGTTCTATTGTTGGGAGAATCTTATATGGCACTTGGTCAAGTTTATAAGGACGATTGCCAGCTGTATCAAGCTTTGAAGGTTGTAGAGCTAGCTTGTTTGGTCTATGGATCAATGCCTCAAGACACAGGATTCATTTCTTCCATGGTTTGTAGTTCATTCACCCCAAATGATGATAAAAGGGAAAATGAGTCTGCTATGAATGGTGATGTTCTTGTGTCCTCTAATTATCTCTTCTGGTCTAAAGCTTGGACTCTTGTGGGTGATGTACATGTTGACTTTTATTTGAAGAAAGGTCAAGACGTCTCAAGCCAAAGAGAAGTGAAAGAATGCACCAAGAGCTTGAAAATATCATCTGAAGTATTGAAAGAGGTTGTAAGGCTGAAGAAGAAGATAGGGCAATTTACGGAAAACTGTCGTTCTTGTTCTTTAGTGAACTGCAGCTGCCAGAGTGACAGGGCCAGTAGCGGCAGCAGTGCCAGCAGCAGTGCTCGGGATGCATACCCATCTGCTTATGGTAGAAAGCAGAATAAGAAACCACATGGCAGAAACAGCCTCTATACACATACTGGGGACAACAATAATCATGTTTCTCATAAAGTGGGCCTGAAAAATACTTATGGACCCGAACATATAAAGCATCCGAAGAGTGATATTGATAGTAGGAATGAGAATTTTACACTTTCAGATGCAATGGAGGAGATGAATTTGAAAACTGCCAGCTCTGAAACAGCTGATGTTTCAAAAGAAAAAGATAATGCAAGGGGCGCAGAAGAAACTCATCCAGAAGCTATTTCCACAGGAAAGTCTGCAGCTAAAAGTGGTGGTATATTTAAATTCTTGAGAGGTTCTGTGAGTGGAGATGCAGACTGTAAATTGTCTGGTGCACTAAGCTGTTATGAAGAAGCTCTCAAAGCTATGGGTAGGCTTCCTCCTAGTTCAATGGAATCACAATCAGTACTGAAAAAGAAAGGATGGGTGTGCAATGAATTAGGGAGAAACAGGATCGAAAGGAAGGATTTGAGCAAAGCTGAAACTGCTTTTGCCAAGGCAATAGATGCATTTAGAGAAGTTGAGGACCACACCAATGTCATCCTGATCAACTGTAACTTGGGCCACGGGCGCCGTGCATTAGCAGAAGATATGGCATCAAAAGTTGAAAGTCTCAAGAAACATGCCATGTTCCAAAATGCATATATGCAGGCACTCGAGACTGCCAAATTACAGTACAGGGAAGCACTCAGGTACTATGGAGCTGCCAAAACAGAACTTAATGCTTTTATTGAAAAAGTCGGTCCCCTATCCAGCAGTGTCAAAAATGAAGTATACACGCAGTTCGCACATACGTATCTGAAGCTTGGTATGCTACTAGCTAGGGAAAACACTTTTGCCGAGGTTTATGAAAATGGTGTTCTGGAAGATTGCTCTAGTCCTTCACCGAGTCGAACTCAAATTGAACACAGGAAGCATGAAATATCAGCAAATGATGCAATTCGGGAGGCCTTGGCTGTCTATGAGTCACTTGGTGAGGTGAGGCGACAAGAGGCGGCATATGCTTATTTTCAACTTGCTTGTTATCAAAGGGATTGTGTTTTGAGGTTTATGGAGTCGGATCAAAAGCAAAACACTTTAAACAAAGTTGAAAGCAGTGTTGTTCAAAAGGTAAAGCAGTATGCTGCCCTCGCAGAAAGGAATTGGCAAAAGTCCATTGATTTCTATGGGCCAAAAACACACCCTGTGATGTTCTTGACTATCCTTATTGATAGATCAGCTTTGTTGCTTAGCCTTTCAAGTTACCTCCGCTCAAGCATGGTATGTCTCCTGCTTGTCTCAGTGTACATGAAATCTTAATGCATATCTTTTTTTACAAGACACATCACAGAAATCACCGTATACACATTATCATGTTGAATGTGTTGCTTCCTTACTAAATCTGTTTTTCTTGTTGCATTATTAGGCAAAAATTGCTTGATACCTACGCACTCTTTCTTATAAACTTTTATTTGGGGTGAGGAGAGAACAGCTTTTGTGCAATTCTAATAGACCGGAATTGTGCATCTTCTTACAGTTGTTGTTTAGCATGCACCTCTAGCAAATCTGCACACTTTGTATGCAGTGTATACAGTTGTATTTAAATTTTATGTGTTAATTTTATTGATTTGCGGCTTCTGCACAGATGCTTGAATCAGCCCTAACTCGTCTGCTTGAAGGACGCCTTGCATCTGAAAGCACATCGCTTCGTGATCAAACTCCTGAGATTTGTGCTAAGTTTTGGAGTCAGCTTCAAACAGTCTTGAAGAGTATGCTGGCCACAGCACGCTCCACGAGAGCAAATAAACATCCTATCATCACTCAGCAAACCCCTAGTAAATCTTCCGATGCAAAAAAGCTTTCAGAGCTTTACAAGATCTCTTTGAAGTCACCCAATTTCGGTCAGCTGAACAAGATGCACAGCTTGTGGACCTCGTAGCTAGAATATCTAATGCAACTATGCGTGATTGCTGAAGATTTAACTAGAATTGGGCAGATGCATAATTGCTGAAGTTTTGGGATTTCGATTATTTTGCCTGAATCTTTGATGTCAAGACGAAGATTGATTGGAATTAGTACGGTTTCAGATTGTAGTGGATTCGACCAATATGGATAATATTGTTTGAATTTTGAAGGTTTGACTCGATACGGTGTGGATGGTCTTCTGTTAGAACGATGATGCTGATCGTGAACCATGTTTCTGGTTTGGCGCATTGGTCCTTTAGTAAATTAGACCGATGTTGTACGGGCATGGATGGTCTTTTGTTAATAGGATGCTGACCATGAACCATGATACAGATGGTGCTCGTGTTATGCTACATATTTTATTTGAACACTATTGCTCGTGTTATGCTACATATTTTATTTGAACACTATCCGTGAGCACTGTTAATTATTTTGTTTTGTTTTGTTTTGTTTTATCAGTTTATTTTGATTCTAATATTTCAAAAATATAATTAATGTAATTATATTATTATTTTGTTATTATGAGTCATAATTTTTATAATCAAATCAAGATCTTAATAAATTGTTAATTGATAATATAACACAATAATTAATGCTCCCTTTGTTCTATGAAAATAGTATTCCTTTTTCATTTTGTGGTGTCACAAAATTTGTCACCTTTTGAAATACTCTAATCAATTTTTCGTTCTATTTCTTACATACTTTACTAATTTCGCATTAAAACTCGTGTCATCTTCAAAGTCTATTTTTATGAGACGGAGGGAGTAGTATATAATAAAATACTCCCTTCGTCCCACTTAATATGACATATTTTTCTTTTTAGTTTGTCCCAAATAAGATATACATTTCTATTTTTGAAGACTTTTTTTTCTCTAATTAATATATTGAACCACTTTTTTTCCCTCCAATTAAATATTCAACTCTCTTTCTCTCTACACGTACCTGTACCTTTCCTCTCTCCAATTAAACACATTAACCAACAACTCATAAAATCCCGCGCCGACTAAGAAATATGTCATCTTAGTTGGGACGAATGGTGTAATAAATTTCATTGCTATTATAATTACAATCCATTTTATTGCCTCAAATTCCAAACCGAAAAAAATGAGCCCCAATCCGCAAAAACACTCGCATCTCTCCAAAACGCAAATTTGCAGCCACAAACCACGGCAAATACCGTTAAACCAAAAACCAAAAGTTAGTTACTTTCTCAAAAGAAAATAACAAACAAAACCAAAAAACACAACCAATTCCCCTTCCCAAAACACCATAAAAAAAAATCAAGAAAAATGAAGAAACGATCCACGGCATCATCAGCCTCAAAGGTCACGGCCACGATCCTCCCCTACCAAACCCCGCGCCTCCGCGACCACTACAGCCTCGGCCGCAAGCTCGGGCAGGGCCAGTTCGGCACCACCTACCACTGCATCGAGAAGGCCACGGGCCTCGAGTTCGCGTGCAAATCCATCCCCAAGCGCAAGCTCCTATGCAAGGAGGACTGCGACGACGTGTGGCGCGAGATCCAGATCATGCACCACCTCTCGGAGTGCCCGAGCGTGGTACGGATCAAGGGCACCTACGAGGACAACATGTTCGTGCACTTGGTCATGGAGCTCTGCAAGGGCGGCGAGCTCTTCGACCGCATCGTGCAGAAGGGGCATTACAGTGAGAAGAAGGCCGCGCTGCTGATGAAGACCATTGTCGGGGTGGTGGAGTCGTGCCACTCGCTCGGGGTGATGCATCGGGATCTCAAGCCGGAGAATTTCCTCTTTGATACGCCGGATGAGGACGCCAAGCTGAAAGCGACGGATTTCGGGTTGTCGGTTTTTTATAAGCCAGGTATGTGGTTGAGATTTGGTTTGCCAGTATGTTCCGTTGCTAAATTAATTACTTCCTCCATCACTTTCCTTTTTAGTTTGTCCCAAAAAAGATTCACATTTATTTTTAGAAAAAGTTTCCTCTCATATTAATATAAATATATTATTTATACTTTCCACTTAACACATGAAACAACACCTCTTAAATTCATTTGCTAATTTCCAAGTGTGACATCTACTATAAAAGAGAGAGTATTAAATAAACTCTTTATTAAATAAAATATAGTAGTACTACAAAAATGTATGGCACGATTTAAGAAAAAGTTGGTGGATATGATTTAGTAGATTAAGGATATTATAAAATCTATTTGACCCTAAAATGTACTCCGTTCATCTAGAAAAAAATGTCTCCTTTATAATTTTGGATGTGTGAATTTAAAGTCTCATTTATTTTTTTTATTCTTACTTTTAGAAATGGATTCCATCTAAATCATTATACATGTTTTATTATAAAAATAAATGTATAAAAATGGTGCAATATTTCGCTAGCGCATTTCTCTATTTTTTCTTCATAAAATCAGATAGTTACTTAAAATTCGTGCATAAATGAGTTTATAAGCTAGGAGGATATGTGGAAACAGCCGGAATAATTATTTTTTTGTATTTTATTTTTTAAATGATATTTGTGTAGAATTTGGAGGATTGGAAGTGAGATTTTGTGTGGTGTGATTTATTTTTGAAATTTAATTTTAATTTTGGTGAATCATCCTGGTGTGTTATTTTGGAGAAGAAGCATGTGAAACTATTTAGCAGTAATAATATTATATCAGCTTTTATTTTGCGAAGAAATGTTAGGATCACAAGCAAAACAACAGAGATTATGATAATGTGCATAAGGTGTTTGATATATTTCCTGAACCATTCAAAGAATCTAGAGAGTATATATATATAGGGTTGAATATCCATTCTATGAGACTACGGAGCTGTAATATTATCATATTATCTGATATAATCTCCAACAAATATCAGCATCATACGCAAAATAAGAGAATTGAGGAATGCATAGAAGGTGTTTGATGAATTTCCTGAACCATACAAGGGAACTATGGATCAACATAGAGTGTTTATGATGGTTTAGATGAACTTGAGTTAAGCTTATCTTACTCTTTCAGGGCAATCTCTCTCCGATGTTGTCGGAAGTCCTTACTACGTTGCTCCCGAAGTACTGCACAAATACTATGGGCCCGAAATTGACGTATGGAGTGCTGGTGTGATTCTTTACATATTGCTATGTGGCGTTCCTCCATTTTGGGCAGGTAATAAACCTTTTTACTCGATCCCTTTAGTCCGTCCGACTCTTTCTGTGAAATGTAAGATACACGGATAACAGTTGGTAGAGTGATGATTTCATCGACTTTCTGTTGCTCAACTTTGCAGAAACCGATAATGGGATCTTCAGAACAATCTTGAAAGGCAAGATTGATTTCGTGTCGGAACCATGGCCCCACATTTCCGACAGTGCGAAAGATCTGGTGAAAAAGATGCTCGAAAGAGATCCCAAACAAAGAATATCTGCTCATGAAGTCCTATGTTAGTACCATCTTTCTTCATTCCTCGTTCACACCTTCCTATTCCGATCTCAACATGATTAGGATTTTGTCACAGGCCATCCATGGATCGTGGACGACACGGTCGCGCCTGACGCGCCTCTAGGATCTGCTGTGTTGTCGCGGTTGAAGCAGTTCTCGGCCATGAACAAGCTCAAGAAGATGGCTCTTCGTGTAAGTATCAATTTATTTATTTATCCTATAGTAACAAATGACATATAGTAATCGAAAATTTTAAATTATGAAGTCCCATAAAGTTTTGAAAACGGAATATTAAATCACGAAGTTTCATTTTTTTTCAGTTGTCTCATCTGTGTATAAAACGATGTCTTTACATCAGTTCACAACGTTGTTTGATTAAAATAAGTAAAAAAATAAAGGAAAGGAAAAAAAAACTTATTTAAATGAAAAAAATGTCGTTTTGAACATCACCAAAAGACGTATAAGACAATTGATAAAATCTAATTTTGGTGGATGCACGTGCAGGTTATAGCAGAACGGCTCTCGGAGGAAGAAATCGGGGGTTTGAGACAGTTATTCAGCATGCTCGACGCAGATAACAGTGGAACAATAACGTATGAGGAACTCAAACAAGGTTTGAAAAAAGTCGGGTCTGATCTAATGGAATCGGAGATCCTTTCACTAATGAACGCGGTTCGTACATTCCAATTTTCCTATTACAAGAACTTGTTTTTTCGGGCAAAAGTGCACATTTTTTTCCTATTTACCTATTTTTCCCAAATGGTAAGTTTGTTTAAGTCATTTATGTTTAATTGCAGGCTGATATAGACAACAATGGGACTATAGACTATGGTGAGTTCCTAGCAGCAACATTGCACATGAACAAAATGGAAAGAGAGGAAAATCTTCTTGCTGCTTTCTCCTTCTTCGACAAAGATGGGAGTGGCTACATCACCACTGACGAGCTCCAACAAGCTTGCAAAGATTTTGGCCTGATCGATGATCAGATAGACGAGATCATTAAAGAAATCGACATAGACAACGTAAGTATGCCCTGAATCACCTTGAAGATTCTAGGCATCTGCTTTTAGTTGACTATGCTTTGAAAATGTGAAGGATGGACGCATTGACTATGGCGAATTCGCGACGATGATGAGGAAAGGTAATCCCGGGGTTAGTTCAAGAACCATGAGAGGAAATCTTAAATTTAATTTGGCAGATGCACTCCAAGGTAAACAAGAACACAATGCGGAAGATGAGTAAAATTCACACAATCTTTTCACTTTTTTTTTTCTCTTTTTTTTTTGTATATGTTTCTGACAAATGTAATCTTGAATTTTTTTTATGGTATAAATATTTCATAGTTAAGCTGTATACACTGGTCCAGAAAGTCACTTGATTCTCCAGCTTTTAGTAATTTGTAGGAATAGTTTTTTTTAATCCCTTTTCTCTTTGAGATGAGTGATGTAATTTGTTGTAAGAAGAAGCATCAAAAGAACAGAATTTGATAACAGTTGAAGGTTGTCTAGTCCATAATTTGAGTCTCTTAACTCTTCATCTCTTATTACAAAAGGCTCTGCTACTTAATTGTGGCCTAACTCAAGATTAAACAACAGTAAAATGATTTCTTAGTCTAACATGTCTGCCATTGATCTGCTTTAACGTTGATAGGAAGCGACATTTCTACTGCGCCTCTCTTCAAGAAAAACATTTCTTATCCTTTTCAGTTGATTAACAACCTCTCCTATCGGGGTACGATCTCTGGGAAGTTCAAGTGAGCATCTCAGTGCAATACTCAATATCGAAACCATGCAACCCCAATACTTGTCATCTTCATTCACTTGTTGATGTAGAAACGGATCCACCACTTCAAATACACGGTTTGGTACAGCGTTGCTGACGAACTCGTGGAGATTTTGGTACCCCTCAAAGGCATCACCGGTGGGTCTTTTGTTTGTGAACAACTCAAGCAGAAGAATTCCATAGCTGTATACGTCCCCTTGTGTTGATAAAACATCACTCATACCATATTCTGTGTGTAGAAGCAAATACATAAGCAAATTATAATGCACATGTATAAAGATAAAAGATAAAGTTAACCTGGAGCGATGTAGCCTATGGTACCCTTTATTGCAGATGAACTGCTTCCTTCCGTGGATGGCAAGCTCTGTGAAATGCTTGAAACAATTCTGGCTAATCCGAAATCACCAACTTTGGAGACCATGTCTTGATCCAAGAGAATGTTACTTGGCTTCAAATCTCCATGAATGACTATGGAGTCAGTACCACAATTCAAGTACTCAACTGCACATGCAATATCAATTGCAATATTGAGTCTCTGATTAGCACTAAGAGCTCCCCTGCCTTCATTCTCTGAATGCAGCCACTTCTCGAGGCTTCCGTTGGCCATAAATTCATATACCAATGCCTTGAAATCATTCCCTTGAAAATCAGTGCTGTCACACACACTCACAATCTTGAGCAGGTTTCTGTGTCGTATGCCTCTCAATGCATTGCATTCTGATGCCAAACTCTTACAAGCTCCTCTTACACTAAGATCAAGCACCTTCACTGCTACATCTGTTTGCTCATCCTCAGCATTAATGATATTTCCTTTGTATACAGATCCAAATTTCCCTGCACCAAGCAGATTCCTCTCAGAGAATCCACATGTGGCAGTCGATAGATCTGCATAAGAGAGCCTCAAAAGGTCTGGAGCTTTGAATATGGGAGACCCAACATTTTTCAATGCTCGTCTCCTGTAGATAAGGGTCACAAAGAAGCACGCTGCAAAAGATAGGCATATGGCTACAACAATAGTTGGGATCACGATTTCACCTAAACCGCTCTTGTTGGATTTTGGTGATGATGGACAAGGAGGAAGGTTTAGGGATGCAATACCTCCGCACAAGTCTTGGTTTCCTTCAAGTGAGATTGCACTTTCATTTTGGAAAGCTCCAAGAGTTGGGACTTCTCCTTGCAGCTCATTGAAAGAAATGTTGAGATACAACAAGCGAAACTCGACAAGAAATCTTGGAATCATCCCTGAAAGGTTATTCTCTGAAAGATCCAAAGATACTAAACCTCTCAAAGCACTCAGACGATTAGGTATCTCACCTTGAAAAGAATTTCTCCCTAGGTGAAGCGAGCTGAGCATCACACAACTCCCCAAAGAAGGAGGAATGGTTCCGGATAATCTGTTGTGTGACAAGTCCATGTCCCCAAGGTTTCTCAAAGCCCCAACTTCTGATGGAATAATACCCGTCAAAACGTTGTGAGATAGGTCAAGTCCAATGGAGATGGAGGAAAGCTTAATGATTTCGGGAGGTATTGAGCCACTGAGATTGTTATATGAGAGGTCTAAAAACAACAAGTTGCTACAATTGCCAAGACTTTGAGGTATATTCCCAGAAAGATGGTTTGATCCTACATAAAGAACGTTCAACAAAGTCAAGTTGCCTAATGAAGATGGTATCTGATTTGTCAGTCTATTCTCAGCGAGACTGATTTCTTGCAACTTATGAAGTTTTCCAATGGAGGAAGGAATTGGATCTTTTATATTATTGCTAAAAGCTGCTAAAGTATTGAGACCAACAAGGTTTCCTATACTAGATGGAATGTTTCCACTTAACTGGTTTCGATGAACGGTCAAGAGAAACAAGTGATGAGAAAGATTTCCAATGGATTCTGGTAACGAACCAGTGAAATGGTTATCCTCCAATGTCACAACCTCAAGGTTGGTGCAGTTTGTGAGGGATGATAAAATAGCACCTACATCTCCATTGAAACGGTTAGATGCAACCAAAAGCATTTCAAGAGATGAAAGCTTTGTCAAATCGATAATCTTTCCGTTGAAGTTGTTCCTTTGTATGTACAGATTTTCAATAAGGGAAGAGTTCGATAGTGAAGATGGAAGCACTCCCGTGAAATGATTATACTGCAAATCAAGGTGCGTCAACTTGGGAAGTGTAGAGCCTAAGTCGGCTGGTACATTCCCATGGAGTCTATTGAAACCAAATGCGAAAGCATAGACACTTGAAAGATTATAGAGTCCTAATGGAATAGAGCCAGTTAGATTATTGTTACCCATAACTAGAAACCGCAATGTTCTAAGCTGTGCGAGGGACTCGGGAATCTCTCCTTGCAAGCCACAATCTCGTAACGAAAGGTATAATAGATCTGTGAGATTTCCTAGAAATGGTGGGATAGTCCCCAAAAGCATGTTTCGTGTCAAGCCTAAGGATTGAAGTTTTGAAAGAGAAGCTATCTCGGGGACTATGCCTCCGGTGAGCTCATTGTCAATCAAATTCAGCTCATAGAGATTTGTGCATCGTGATAGGTTTGTTGGAATCCCACCACCAAAAGAATTGTTACTAAAGTTGATCATTCGAAGCCTTCTCAGACGACCAATCTCCTGAGGGATTAGGCCGCTGAAGGTGTTGTTTTGCAAGTCGATGATTCTGAGGAAAGAGAGGTTACCTATGTGAGGCGAGAGCGATCCAAAAAGGCCTTGAGACGGGAGAGAAAGAGAGACGACTCTGCTTGGATGCGTTTTGCTGCAGGAGACGCCATTCCACCAGCAAAAATGCGTTGTTTCATTCCATGAGGTCAAAGCATGCAACGGATCGTCGTGTATGGAATTCTTGAAAGCCAGAAGAGCTTCAAGATCAGTATGGTTGTTGGAATGTGAGGAAGGAAAGGTGGTCAAGAGGATGAAGAGAATAAGGAAGGGGGTTGAAATGAAAGGTATTTCCATGTCTTTTGGTGTCTTCAAGTAGTAGGCTAGTTTAGCCAGCTTTCTTTAATAGAAATATCATCTCCTCAATTTTCCAAAACCAAATACTCCTGTTGTTTTCATACTTCATGGAACTTTTGGAACTTACACATTATTTTCTCTAAGCATACTCTACCTTGACTTGGTCAACTGGACTTGTTGGTCATGTGCACTTAATATTCTTCAAGTATAGTCTACCTTGGACTCAGAACTTCATATCTTCTAACCCTACTTTAACTTCAAGACTACAAACTACACAAAATTTTCAACCAATTTTCCACAAAATTGTGTTCATTCTAACCCTAACCCTACTCAATTTTCCAAAACTAAAATTGTGTTAATACTTAATGGAAACTAGATTTCCCCTCATCAGTATATTTACACATTATTTTCAACATAATAAATGAGAAGACTAGACTTTTTTCACAGAAAAATTAAATTGACAAACCCTGATACATTTCTTAACCCACGACACAAAATTTAGGCCAATATCACATTAGCTATGCTCAGAATGTGATTCTCTGTGTTGGTTTGCTTTGCATGTTATATTTTTTCTAATAAATGAGAGGCCTCTTTAATGTCGAATTTAATTAACAACTGCAAATCCTAACTGTGGTATGTTAAGGTTCTATATCCTTGATTTTATAATAATATTCTTATTATATAGAAGGTGCTGCTCTCTCCGTCCTTTAAATTTTGTCACACTTTGACCAGGCATGAATTTTAAGAAATGCAATGGAAAATGAGTTAAAAAAGTTAGTGGAGAGTGAGTCTTACTTTTATATATTAGTTTTATAATAAAATGTGAGTTTGAATGAGTTAGTGGAATATGTGGTCCATTATCGAAAATGGTAAAAGGTGAAATAGAAAAATGTGACAAAATTTCATAAACGGAGGGAGTAATTATTTATTCTACTTTAACTTCAAGGCTACAATTATAAACTTCACAAAATCTTCAACCTAATTAACTGAAAGATCATGTGCTCAATCTTCCAAAACCAAAATGGTGTACATACTTGATGGAAATTAGAATTTCCTCATCAATACACTATTGTTGGTAATAAACTTACATTCCACTGATTTTATTTTATTTACATTTTATTATAAAATTAATATATAAAGATAGGACCTACATTTTCCCATATTTTTTGATTTATTTTATAGTAATTCATGTCAAGTCAAATTAAGTCTATTATTCATAGACAGAGGTAGAAGTTAATTATTTCAAGTCCACACTTCATTTTTAGGGATATAACTGGAGTACATTTTGGGTGAGTGGAATAGTCTTGTTTGGTTGGTCCTACATAATGACAGTAGTGGACTTAACTTGATTTCTTGTCTAATCATCTTGTTTACTTCGATGAAATTACTCATTCTATACCCCAAAAACACGTCTATCTTTCCATTTTCGTTCTACGGACGAAAATTGCATAATCTATACTATTCTCACAAATCTCTTTCGTTATTACAAAGGTTCTCAAGATTAACAACAATAGAACGATCTCTTTGCCTAACTATGTCCGCCATTGATCTGTTTTAACGTTGATAGGAAGCGACATTTCTGCCGCGCCTGTCTTCAAGAAAAAACATTCCTTATCTTTTGCAGTTGATTAACAACCTCTCCCATCGGGGTACGATCTCTGGGAAGTTCAAGTGAGCATCTCAGTGCAATACTCAAAATCGAAACCATGCAACCCCAATACTTGTCACCTTCGTTCACCTGTTGATGCAGATACGGATCCACCACTTCAAATACACGGTTTGGTAAAGCGTTGCTGACGAACTCCTGGAGATTTTGCTACCCCTCAAAGGCATCACCGGTAGGTCTTCTGTTTGTGAACAACTCAAGCAGAAGAATTCCGTAGCTGTATACATCCCCTCGTGTTGATAAAACATCACGCAAATTATAATGCACACGTATACAGATAGAGATAAAGATAAAGTTAACCTGGAGCGATATAGCCTATGGTACCCTTGATTGCAGATGAACGGCTTCCTTCTGTGGATGACATATTATGTGAAATGCTTGATATGATTTTGGCTAATCCGAAATCGCCAACTTTGGCGACCATGGCTTGATCCAAGAGAATGTTACTCGGCTTCAAATCTCCGTGAATAACTGTGGAGTCAGTACCACAATGCAAATACTCAACTGCATATGCAATATCAATAGCAATATTCAGTCTCTGAATAGCACTTAGAGCTCTAAACCCTTCATTCAATGGATCGCAATGCAGCCAATTCTCGAGGCTTCCGTTGGCCATAAATTCATACACCAACGCCTTAAAATCATTCCCTTGAAAATCAGTGCTATCACATACACTCACAATCTTGAGCAAGTTTCTGTGTCGTCTGCCTTTCAATGCATTGCATTCTGATACCAGACTCTTAGAAGCTCCTCTTATGTTAAGATTAAGAACCTTTACTGCCACATCCGTCTGCTCATCATCATCATCATTGATGGTTGCTTTATACACAGATCCAAATCTACCTGCACCAACTAGATTCGTCTGCGAGAATCCATTTGTGGCACTCAAGAGATCTCCGTAAGATAGCCTCAAAAAGTCTGGCCCTTGGAATGTCAGGGGGTTCCAACATCTAGATGTGCACGCCGCTTGTAGATTATGATCACACATAAGCACACTGCAAGTGCTAGGCATAAGGCCCCGGCAATAGTTGGGATCAAGATTTTCCCTAAGCCTTTGTAGTTGGGTTTTTGTGATGATGGACAAGGAGGAAGGTTTAGCGTTGCAATACCTCCGCACAAGTCTTGGTTTCCTTCAAGTGAGATTGCACTTTCATTTTGGAAAACTCCGAGAGTTGGGACTTCACCTTGCAACTCATTGAAAGAAATGTTGATATACAACAAGCTACCAGGTATCAAGTGAAACTCAACCAGAAATCTTGGAATTATCCCAGAAAGATTATTCTGCGAAAGATCCAAAAATTCTAAACCTCTCAAAGCCCTCAGACTATCAGGTATCTCACCTTGAAAAGAATTTGTCCCTAGGTGAAGCAAGATGAGCATCACACAACTCCCCAAAGAAGGTGGGATGGTTCCAGATAATCTGTTGTTGGACAAGTCCATGATTCCAAGATTTTTCAAAGTCCCTACTTCTGATGGAATAGTACCCGTGAAGCTGTTGCAAGATAGGTTGAGTGCAAGGGAAATGGAGGAAAGCTTAATGATTTCGGAAGGTATTGAGCCACTGAGATTGTTATCTGAAAGATCTAAAAATGACAAGTTGCTACAGTTTCCAAGACTTTGCGGTATACTACCAGAAAGATTGTTTCGTCCCAAGTTGAGAAAGTTAAACAAAGTCAAGTTGCCTAATGAGAATGGGATCTCATTTGCCAGTCTATTCTTATAGAGATAGAGTTCTTGCAACTTAGAAAGTTTCCCAATGGAGGAAGGAACTGGACCTCTTAGATTATTGATACTAGTTGATAAAAGAGTGAGACCAACAAGGTTTCCAATACAAGATGGAATGCTTCCACTTAACTGATTTTCTATAATGGATAGAGCAAACAAGTGATTAGAAAGATTGCCAATGGAATCTGGCAATGAACCAGTGAAATGGTTATCACCCAATGACAAAATCTTAAGGTTGGTGCAGTTTGTGAGGGATGATACAATACTACCTATATCTCCATTCAAACGGTTATAGTCAACCACAAGCACTTCAAGAGATGAAAGCTTCTTTAAATCGATCATATTTCCATTGAAATTGTTACTATTTAGATTTAAATTTACAATCATGGAAGAGTTCGATAGTGAAGCTGGAAGCACACCAGTGAAATGATTATTGGATAGACTAAGGTGCGACAACTTAGGAAGAGAGCCTACCTCAGCAGGTGTCTTCACATGGAGTTTATTGTAACCAAATACGAAAAACTCAACACTTGAAAGATTATAAAGGGCTAATGGGATAGAGCCAGTTAGATAATTGCCACCCACAACTAGCAACCACAATCTTCTAAGCTGAGAAAGCGACTCCGGAATCTCTCCTTGCAAGCCACAATCTCGCAACGAAAGTTGGGATAGATTTGTGAGGTTTCCTAGGAATGATGGGATAATCCCCAAAAGCATGTTTCTTGACAAGCCTAAATGTTGGAGGCTGACAAGAGAAGCTATCTCGGGGACTATGCCTCCAGTGAGCTCATTGTCAATCAAATTCAGTTTATAAAGATTGGTGCACTGTGATAAGATTGTTGGGATCTTGCCTCCGAAAGAATTGTTACTAAACTCTATCACTTGAAGCCTTCTAAGACGACCAATCTCATGAGGGATTGGGCCGTTGAAGGTATTGTTTTGCAAGTTGATGATTCTGAGGAAGGAGAGGTTACCTATGTGAGGCGAGAGCGATCCAACAATGCCTTGAGACCGCAGAGAAAGAGAGACGACTCTGCTTGGATGCCTTTTGCTGCATGAGACGCCATTCCACCGGCAAAAATGCGTTGTTTCGTTCCATGAGCTCAAAGCAGATCATCGTGTATTTGTTTCTTGAAAGCCAAAAGAGCTTCAAGATTAGTATGGTTGTTGGAATGTGAAGAGGGAATGGTGGTGAGTAGGATGAAGAGGAGGAATTGAATAAGGAAGGGAGTTGAGATTACATGTTTTGCCATGGTTTTTTGGTGTCTTCAAGTAGTTGAATAGTTTATTCAGCTTGCTTTAAATAGAAAGTTCGTTTACTCAATTTTCCAAAACCAAAACATGTTTTTCGTGGAACTTTTGCACTTATTTTCTGACGTATACTCGACGTTAACTTTGTCTAGTGCACTGAATTTTCTACAGGTATAGTTAGGGCTGGGGAAAAATACCGAAATACCGGTCTTATCGTACTGAAAAAATATCAAAAATACCGAATTTTCGGTATACCGTGACTTTCGGTATGGTATGATACCTTACCGAAAGATTCCGGTAAGGTAACGGTATGAATTTTCAAATACCGCGGTATACCGCTGCATACCGAAATTCGGTATATACCGTAAATTAAGGTATATACCACAAAAATATAAACACAATTATATATAAAATATATTTTATATATTTTTAAATTATAAAATCTATGGTGAAATATAAATATAATTATGAATACATTATATTTAATTTATTTTTAAAATTATAAATTATAAATAATATTTTAAAAACTCTAATTTTCTATTTTAATTGATGTTGAAAGTCAGGTATACCGCAAAAGTAAGGTATACCAAACTTCGGTACGGTATACCGAAAATGAGGTACGGTATCGGTATGGAAATTTGTCATACCGAAAATAAGGTATACCGAAGTTCGGTATACCGAAAACTTTGATAAGGTAAATGTATGACTTTTTCGCATACCGTATTTACGATAAAGTATACGGTATGATGGTTTCGGTAAGGTATACCTTACCTACCCACCCCTAGGTATAGTTTACTTTGATTCGGTCATGTTCACTTTATTTTGTTCAAGTGTAGTCTACTAATTTGGACATGGAATTTCATAACTAATTCATCTTCTCAGGTATACTTTAACTCGAGCTATAACTCACTTAATTTTTCGATACAATTAATAGAAAGATCACGTACTCAATTTTCCAAACCAGAAATTTTATTCTTATTAGTAACAGTTAATTTTATTCAATTATACTCAATTTCCCGATCTTTTAAGTCTACTTAACTTCATCGGTATAAGTACTGTATGAAAAAGTTTCAACATAATTTTTACTGCAAATCAGAAATTGCTTCAAGTATACTACAAAAATTTCATTACTAATCCACTTCAACTTCTAAGCTATAATTCCACATAATGACAGCTCATGTACTGAATATCCCAAAACTAAAAAATTGTGTTCATACTGGATGGAAATTACGTAAACTTAATTTTCAACAAGTATAGTCTACTTTGGACTTAGAATTTCATACGTACCTAATATTCTAAGTCTACTTTAACCCAAGGCTACAATTACAAACTACACAAAATATCCAACCTAATTAACGGAAATATCATGTACTCAATTTTCCAAAACCAAAATTGTGTTCAAACATGATGAAAATTAGAATTTCCACATCAATATAATGACAACAAATTTTAAATAAAATAAATTAGAAGACTAGAGGTCATGGCATTGCAAATTGAGAAACATAGCTATGGCATGGTTATTTGGGACACCCATCTTCCAGTAATATAAAACTATTGTAATGACATTGTAATTTAGGACACCCATCTCCCGATTATATCTTCTAATGTGCTGGTTTGAACACATGTTAAGATTGCACAAGATAATTAAGTATAAGATGAGCTAGCACTAAGATAAGAATCAAGAAATTTTTATTTAATTAATTGGGATGCTAAACCATCCCTTCAGCTGATGAATTAATTGGAAAAACTAATTAATTCACTGCGGGGCTTGGCAAGCCGCGATGGGCCTAGAGCCATAAAATGGGCTACATAAATAAACTCAAATAACTCTTATTAATACCACTGAAGATTATACACCTTCCATGTAGGAATGCAAATTAGCCTTATAAAACGAATGTCCTTTTCTTATTCTAGATGCATATTTTTATAAATAAAATCACATGATTTGAATAGTCCATCTTTCTTTCTTTTACACTCTCAGACGATTTAGGAATTTATAACTTAATTTTGAGAGCACTTTTTGATGATTTTTGAAATCTCATACCCACCTTTCCATAGTAATAAAATCATTTTGCCATTTTGGTACTTTCCATAGTAATAGAGTCATTTCCTTTTTTAGTAAAAGTCAACACATATTTTCACACTTACTTTACTCTCTCTTACTTTATTTTCTCTTCATCTCTCTACCTTTTTCATTTTCCACTTTACTCTCCCTTTACTTAACTCACCTAACATAATTTTTTTTAATCTTCGTGCCGAAAAGAAACGTCGCCATTACTATGGAACGAAGGGAGTATATTATTGTACTCAATTTACATGATTCTAGCCGATTGACAATCAATATCCATTATTGACACACTTAAATTTTATATTATAACGCAGATATTAATATTTTCTAGGATTGGATTAATAATTTGTAGTATAAATACAATGGACAGCAATATTACAACATCCACAACCAAATTGACTATTCTCATCCCTTACTAAATCATACAATGTCGAAGTTCATTTGCTTCGTAGCAATTCTCTGCGTTGGTTTGTTTGAAGTTTCAATGGCAAATACATGCCTAACGGATTCGGTGAAGATCGAGCAAATCCCGACAGGACGGTCAATCGAGTCGAAACCTGAGTGGAAAGTCAAGGTCTCCAACCAATGCGCGTGCACGTTAACTCTCTTGAAATTGACGTGTCCAAAATTTTTACCAAGTATCGAGGTCAAACCTCCCGTCATCTCTATTGATGAAGACGGTCATTGCCTCGTGAAGACACTGAATCCTCTATATAGTGGTGAATTTGTGGAATTTACGTATGCTTGGGATCCTATTCAGTTACAAGTCCTCGATTTCATTGAGGCTTGCTCTTAGATTACATGTATTTCAAAACTTTTGGTTATTTTCATCTTTTTTGTGATGAGTTTTTAGAGGAATAAATACGGAAAAAGCTATATTGTCATAATTTCCATCAAGTTCCTTCAAGTATGAATACAAATTTTTGGTTTTGAAAAGTTGAGTATGAAAGAAACCAAGCTAGAAAAACTATTCTTACTACTTGAAGACACCAAAAAGACATAGCAAAACGAGAAAAAATTCCCTAGTCATGCCATATTAAAGTGGCAAAGTGACGTGGTATATCTTACTAATGAAATTTTGACATGTGGAAACATATATAAAGTCTTACTTCCAACTACATTCCAATTAGATGCATAAATTATGGAAATATATTAAATTTCTCTATAGAAAAAGGTATTATTGTAAATTATGGAAACTATGCCAATTTGGACAATCATATATGTATACATAAAATATATAGATGATTATAAAATGAATAATTGTCAAAAGTCGAGTGAGTGTTAAAATAACATTGCACCTCATTTAAGATTTGATGAACTGTCATCACCCTATATCTTAAATGCTTCTTGAAATGGAGCAAAAAATCAGTGGTCTAATCATCTTTGATCTATATTTTAATTGCGCAAGGAGCTCCTATATTTTGGATAGTTTCCAAATTTTACAATAATGGATATTTTATTTATAAAAAAGTGAATGTATTAGTTTAAACCTCCGGGTAGAAGAGGATCCTCTATAATTCCACTTATCAAGGAATCATTAGTGGAACACATAATGACATAATGTCATATTGTCATTTGGTATGTTCAGACCATATAATTTTTGCTCTCTATCAACTACAAAGTAAATTTTCATGATAGAGGTGGTATTATATAGTAATTAGAATGTAGGGAGTAATATATTAATAATATTAAGATAATAAAATTTGAGGTAAAACTGACCCTTGTAACTATATTGGTATTGATATTGCATCTGCAGTTGAGTACTTGCATTCTTAATTCTATTTTGTCATGAGTTTTTTGAAGAATAAATATGTGAAAAAAAAAGCTATCTTGTCGTCTATTTTGTGATCAATTTTTCGAACATATGCCTCAACATATTGTGTACTCCCTCCGTACCTTCATAGTTGAGTCATTTTTCTATTTCGGAAAGTTCCCTTATAGTTGAGTCATTTCCATTTATAGTAACTTTTTTCTCTTTCTTACTTTACTCTCTCTTACTTTATTCACTTTTTACTTTATTCTCTCTACCTTTTTCTCTTTCTTATTTTTTTATCTATTTATTTAACAAACTCAACATTCATTTCTTAAACTCCGTGCCGAAAAGTTTCGCCTCAACTATGAGGGAACGGAGGGAGTACAAAATTTATTGATCAGACGACTTGTACAAAATTAAATTTCTCGGATTCCCATTGGAAAAAAAAATGATACTACAATTTGTAGCGTAGAGTTTGCTCTTTCGACTTTTATACAACGAATTAATATATAAAGAAATTAACTTTTATGGATGCATGTTTTGGATGGTTTTACAATGATTGAACTCTTCAACATGTTTTCTACGAATATGCTTGGAAAAATGACTTTTGGATTTATATAGTTTGTCTCTTTCGATCTTAACTCAGAGAATATACATTTCTTTAAGTAAGGTGCATATGAACCTAAAAAGGTTCAACAACCCAACTCAATGGCTTGTCCATTTGATTTAAATAGAGAAAAGTATAGTCTTATCATTGACTATGTTGAAGGTGCCAAAATGAATAAATTAAAGATGGAATAACCAAGTCCAAAGTAGACCATAAACTAAATTCCATCAAGTTTCTTCAAGTATGAACACAACTTTTGGTTTGGGAAATTGAGGAGATGATCTACAATTAAATCAAAACTAGCAAAACCATTCTACTACCAATATTCCATGGCAACACCTTTCATCATTTGAAGCTCTTTTAGTATTCATGAAATACACCGATATCGGTTCTGACCTACCTAGACTTTAAAATGTGTAGGACTAAATAGATTTTTTATGGAACCATTAAATATGGAAAAAAAAATTGAAACCATAAGCAAAGTAACTTAATGTGTAAGACCTTAAAGTTTTTTTAAACATGTACAAGATCAATTTTAGACTTTAATCTAATTATATCTATGTGTGTTACAGCTAATTACTACTATTTGATTGTAAAAGCATTCTTAATAAAAAGAAAAAAGAAAAAGAGCCGACGTTGTTCTGTGGAAAGTGTAGTAAGAACCAAACTTCTTTACGTTGAAAATTTTGTGAAAGCCTACAACTATGAACCAATCTTTGGTTTTGAAAAATAGAGTAGATGGTCCCTATATTAAACCAAGCTAGCAAAACTATTCTACCACTTGAAACTCAAAAAAAAACATGGAAAAACTTTTCAGTATTACTCTAATGCTCTTCATCCTCCTCACCACGATTCCTTCTTCACATTCAAACAACCATACTGATCTTGAAGCTCTTCTGGCATTCAAGAATTCCATACACGACGATCCACTGCATGCTTTGAGCTCATGGAACGAAACGACACATTTCTGCCGGTGGAATGGCGTCTCCTGCAGCAAAAGGCATCCAAACAGAGTCGTCTCTGTTTCTTTGCACTCTCAAGGCCTTGCGGGATCTCTCTCGCCTCACATAGGTAACCTCTCTTTTCTCCGTACCATCAACTTGTGAAACAACACCGTCAGTGGCCCAATCCTTCAGGAGATTGGCCGCCTCAGAAGGCTTGGAAAAATCAACTTTACTAACAATTCTTTTGGAGGTGGGATTCCAACAAACCTTTCACTATGCAGAAATCTTTATTCCCTGAATTTGATTGACAATGAGCTCACCGGAGGCATAATCCATGAGATAGCTTCTCTTGCCAACCTCCGAGCTTTAGGCTTGTCAGATAACATGCTTTTGGGGACTATCTCACCATTCCTAGGAAACCTTACAGATCTATCCCTATTGTCGTTAGGATCCTGTGGCTTCGTAGGAGAGATTCCCCAGTCACTCGCTCAGCTTAAAAATTGTTTCTGCTAAATATGAGTGACAATAATCTAACTGGTTCTATTCCATTAGGCCTCTACAATCTTTCAAGTGTCGAGATTTTCGGATTTGATTTCAATCGACTCCATGGAAACATACCTGTCGACATAAGCTCTACACTTCCCAAGTTGAGGCACCTTTATTTGAATTCTAATAATTTCAGTGGAGTGCTTCTAGCTTCGCTATCTAACTCTTCCCTAATTGAAAGCATACAAGTAACTGATAACAGTTTCACCGGAAATATGATACATTTAACTAGGTTTTCAGCTCTTCAATATCTTTCAACTGGAAATAACCGTTTAAATGGAGATATAGGTAATATTTTATCATCTCTGACAAACTGCACCAACCTTAAAAGTTTGTCGTTGTATCAAAACCATTTCACTGGTTCGTTGCCAGATTCCATTGGAAATCTGTCTAATCACTTGTCCTTCTTAAACCTCCATAAAAATCTGTTAAGTGGAAGCATTCCATCTAGTATAGGAAACCTCATTAGTCTCACTCTTTTATCAGCTCATACTAATAATCTAAAAGGTCCAATTCCTCCCTCCATTGGAAAACTTCATAAGTTGCAAGAAATCAGTCTCCTTAAAAATAGAATGACACATGAGATGCCATTTTCATTAGGCAACTTGACTTTGTTGAACAAGCTCTACTTAGGATTAAACAATCTTTCTGGGAGTATACCTCAAAGTCTTGCCAATTGTACCAACTTGTCTTTGTTATATCTTTCATATAACAATCTCAGTGGTTCAATACCTCCCGAGATTGTTAAGCTTTCCTCTATAGGCATTGCTCTAGACCTATCTCACAACATTCTGACTGGTACTATTCCATTAGAAGATGGGGCTTTGAGAAATCTTGGAATCATGGACATGTCCCACAACAGATTATCCGGAACCATTCCTTCTTCTTTGGGGAGTTGCGTGATGCTCAGTGAGGTTGCATATTTTTGTGGACAAATGTTGTATTGAATTAGAGGTTGTTAACTCTTGAGGTAAGAGATAAAACTAAAGTTAATGTATTTTTATCAATATAACTTAGCAAATTACCTAATATATAGTAATGGATTGTTAGTTGATCATTCAGTTACGATCTTGTAGTTATTATTAGCTTAAATTTTTTGTCATATGGTCATGAAATGGACGATGGCTTTTTGATTTTATGGCTGAAATTTTTTTAGTTTGTTGATTTTTGTCATATTGGCTCACGAAATGCACGATTATATAAATACAGAGAGGTCTAGTATTCTTTACATATCTCTCCCTTATTCACACACACGATAATTTATTTTGTGCATATTAAATCCAGATGCACCTTGATGTTTATTAATACAATTATTTTTATAACCATAATACAATTATTTTTATAACCATCTTACTAAGAAAATAACGTAAAATTGGTGGGTATATTATCTTTCTATAAATTAAGCCAAGCTAGCAAAACTATTCAACTACTTGAAGACACTAAAAAACCAATACAAAACATGTTATCTCAACTCCCTTCCTTATTCTCTTCATCCTCTTGACCACCATTCCTTCTTCACATTCATACAACCATACTGATCTCGAAGCTCTTTTGGCCTTCAAGAATTCCATACACGGCGATCCACTGCATGCTTTGACATCATGGAACGAAACGACACATTTTTTCAGGTGGAATGGCGTCTACTGCAATAAAAGGCATCCAGGCAGAGTAGTCTCCTTATTTCTTCATTCTCAAGGCCTTGTTGGATCGCTCTCACCTCACATATGTAACCTCTCTTTCCTCAGAATCATCGACTTGCAAAACAACACCTTCAGCAGCCCAATCCCTCAGGAGATTGGTCGTCTTAGAAGGCTTCAAGCGATTGAGTTTAGTAACAAATCTTTTGGAGGCGGGATTCCAACAAACCTATCACAACGCATAAATCTTAATTACTTGAATTTGATTCGCAATGAGCTCAGTGGAGTTGATAGCTTCTCTTGTCAACCTCCAAGCTTTAGGCTTGACAGACTACATGCTTTCGGGCACCATCCCACCATTCATAGGAAACCTCACAAATCTTCGTTTATAGATGACCATTGTGAAAAGATATACTACCTCCGTCCACTAAAAAACATTGGTTTTAATGCGTAATTATTGGTTAAGTAAGAAAGAGGTAGAGAAAAGGTGGTGAAAGTATTGTTTATGGATTGTTGAGTCCACATTTAGAATGATGTATAGGATTAGTATTTGTTAAAAAGTTTCCATATTTAGATTGGTCTAATTTTAATGGACAGTGAAAAATAGAAAAAATAGTCTATTTTTGTGGACAAATGTATTGAATTAGAGGTTGTTAACTCTTGAGGTAAGAGATAAAACTAAAGTTAATGTATTTTTATCAATATAACTTAGCAAATTACCTCATTTATAGTAATGGATTGTTAGTTGATCATTCAATTACGATCTTGTAGTTATTATTAGCTTTCCAGAATTTTCTTTCTATACTAGTTTTTCTCCTGCCTACATGTGTACTTCACTTATAAGTTTTTCAATTGACCTAAAAATGACAATATTACGAAGAAAGGTACTCTAACTACAAAGTGTCATACACTAAAAGTATTATATTTGTCGTCAAAAAAATTTCACCAATTTATTTTCCTTGCATCTTTTTTTCTTAGCAATCGATGACAATATTTTAAATGTGCTTAGTCTTTTAACAGAGTTATACTCCATTAGATTAATGTTTAACACGAATATACAGAAATTATAAACTTAAATAGAAATATGAAAATTTTAAAACTTTGATTTTCCAATAAAAAGGAGTAGAACTAACTTACAAAACTTAATTCGATAGTGGAAGAAAGGGAAAAGAGGAGGCAAAATTTGGGTGTGAACGCTAAATAAAAGAAAATGGGCTTCCATCATATCTGGCTGTCAACTAATTTTCTAGGCCCAACAAACAAGAAATAATGAATACACCTTTGTTGGTGGGCCTAAATGGTGATGCCATGTAGGAACAATGGGCATGGGTCATCAATATGGAGCTTTTGTTTGTTAATTAAATTCAGCCCAAAGATATATGCATTGGGTTTCTAGCCAAGCATTCAAATTTCAAATAAGGAGTTCCTCAACATTAGCTAAAACTGTTTGAAAAAACTATCAACTTTTAATGCTCCATTCGTTTCATTGAAGATGATCCAGTTTTCTGTTTGATTTGTCCTAATTAAGATGACTCATTACTAAAACTAGAAACACTTTATTTTTATATATTTTTTCTCGCTTACTTTAATTTCTCCATTTAACACACAAAATAAAGTTGCATACAATCTTGTACCATCTAAAGAAGGGGTCATCTTATTTGGAACGGAGGGAGTACACGAATTTTTAATATTTTTTGGTTTCTCTTGAACTTGTAATTTTTAAATACATAAACTTTGAGTTGATATGATCAATTTTGGTAAAATTAAAGATTGCATGGAGTACATTTAGCATATTACCATCTACGTGGTAAAAGATAGAAAGTTACCTCGAAAAACACGTCAACTTCAATTTAAAGATTATGCGGAGTACACTTAGTTATTTGCCACAATGGTACTACTGCAAACAGAGATGTCAAATGGGCCGGACCGACCCAGCTCAGGCCGGCCCAGGCCCGACCCACTAGTGTAACGAAGCGGGCCTGGGCTGGGCTCATTAGTTGAAATGAGCTCCAATTGGGCTGTTTTATAAACCCATGACCGCCCGGGCCCAGGATCGGCCCAGGCCCGACAGAAGCTAACTTATGTACTTGGTTTTATACGAAGTGGGCCTGGGCTGGGCTCATTAGTTGAAATGGGCTCCAATTGAGTTGTTTTATAAACCCAGGATCGGCCCGGGCCCAAGACCGGCCCAGGCCCGACAGAAGCTAACTTATGTACTTGGTTTTATACTATACTATATTTTTAATTATTTCAATAGTCTTATTTATGCATAACATAAGTAAAATACAAATAACATATTCATATCTCCTAGTATTTATTTATCGTTAGACACATGGTTATATTATATTTGTATATTTTGAAGATACGTTATTAATAAAACGTAACTTAAATTAAAACTTATACTAATAAATTTGATTTTCATAATTAAAGAGATTAGTTATTGACTTTTTTTTTTTCAAAAATAGAGGATCCTATTGTGCTATAATAATTTTGATTTGCATAATTGTAGAGATTGGTTGTTAATAATTTATCTCTACTAAATATAATCCATATATATAGGAGTAATTGATTAGTTTTCCATATGCATGCAAAATGTAATTTGTATATATAATATATTCCCTTACGGGGATGTGATCATATCATAACCCATATTTATGGTGATAACCTAATAACCCTCATTTTATGGATGAAAAATATCATTTTATGGAACAGAATATCGTTTTATGGAATAAAAGTATCATTTTATGCATGCTGAAAAATATCATTTTATCATGTATACATATCATTTTTAATAAAAATGATACTTTTGACCCATAAAATGATAGGGTTATTAGACTATCACATAAATATGAGTTATGATATGATCGCACCCCTTCCCTTACGTGTGTATAAAAAAAAAATATAGACTATGAAGTTTGGATATTATTTTCATACATATCCATTTTATTAATATATTATCAGATACATGATTATTTTATATTTGTATGTTTTCAAAATAATTCTAAATTTTATTAATGATATTACTAAAAAATAATTAATTAATTCAATTACTCAACCTAAATCATTTGATTTCCATTATTACATTTAATTTGCATAATTATAGATATGGTCCTATTCTAATGCTTGTAGCACCCTAATCCAAAATCAAGACTAAATCTCCACCTTTGGATTTTAAAATGAGTGGATGAGATTAAAGCTCACAAATCTCAATAAATAGTAGACAAAATATCAACAAAAGGGTAATATCGTCATTATGTTATCATATGATTTTCGTAGGTGTTTTTTTATATCAACATTGTGTATTACAAATATCAACAATATGAAATTAGAATATCAACACAAGGACAAGAAAATATCAACACATTTTTATTGAGATTGGACATGCATAATATTGAGACTTTGCCTACAACATATTGAGATTTTTTGTTGCATTTGTTGATAAAAGCTGCTTATCAACATGTACGAAAATTGAAATATAATTTATCAAATTTCATCACTCGAACATCGTCGGAACATATGCAATTGAGATATCGTTGGAATCCTTATTAAATTATCTTTAATTTGATATATTTTTTTATGAAAAAATAATTTAAATTGAGAGAGTTACGTAAATTTAAAGATTTGAGATGATTTTGAGGAGAGAGAAAATAGTTAGTTATAATTACTACATATAGGATTTGACATTAATACCCTTTTAATCTAATTAATAATTATTTAAATTTAAAATTTATTACACTTGACATTATATCAACCACAAGATCTTCTAATCTAATGGTTAAAAATTGGTCTCAATTTTGAATTGCTAATTAGTTAGCCATTCATCACCTCCCATTATAGATATTACTCCCTCCGTCCTATTGAAGATGACCCACTTTCCTTTTTGGTTTGTCCCAATCAAGATAACCCATTACTTAAAATGGAAACACTTTTATCTCTACTTTATTCCCTCTCTCTTACTCTCTCCTCTTACCACACAAAATATAACTGCATAAAATCCCGTGCCGCCCAAAGAAGGGGTCATCTTCCTTGGAACGGAAGGAGTAGTTGTTAATTGATTTATCTCAATTGAAAATGGTTCTATAATTCCTAATTTTGTGGGATTGTATCACATATGCGTGTATGTGTAATACACAAATCAATTATTACATATTCCTATATAAAACTCCTGTCTACAAAATCTTACCTTATTTAGTGGCAATATATATACAGATTAATTAATAGTTATAGCATAGTAAAAGTTTTGAACTTGGCCCAGCCCAGAACCGGTCCGGCCCGACCCACATATCAACTGGGCCCGGGCCTGGGCTGGGCTCATTATGTATACCAAAACCCAGACCCGGCCTGGACCGCCACCGACATGGGCCTGGGTCGGGTTGGGCTGAAATGTCGCTGGGCCTCACCGGGCCTGGGCCGGCCCGGCCCACTTGACACCTCTAACTGCAAACACATTTGCTTCAATTTAAAGAAAAGTATTTTCTAGATGAAAATCAGAAATACTCAAAGTTCATGATTTTATACTCAAAGATAGCAAAAGAAGTGGTGGTAATGGTGAATCTAACAATTACATGAAAAAGTTTGTTTTTCTCTTCTAGCCTTCAGTGTATGTGATAGTATAGATTGACCAAAAATAAAGTCTACTACTCCCTTAATTTCTTCTCCCTTAATTTCTTCATAATTGAGTTGCTTCTTTTATTAAAGAATAATATCGAGAAGACTTTTAAAATCGTGTAATTATATCGGCATTTACTTCAATTAACGTTTTGTTTATTAAAGCAATCTTAATAAAAGACAAATACCATGCAAAAAGAGTATTAGTATGAATAAAAAATTTGAAACATAATACCCCACGTTAGTTGTTGTTTTTAAACGGGGGAGATTTTGGGTTCAAGCTTATTATAAACGACATGAGGAAAAGAAGAAAGAAAGCGTCCACGTTAATTTGAGGAAGCTATAATATGGCATAAATTTTACGTCGAAGATTAGTCTTCACATTAATTATGTAGAAAATTTGTATATGGACAACAGACCCTTGACTCAAAACATGCACATCACCAAGTCTTTAAGAAATAAATGATGTGTAATTTCCTTCACTTTCTTCAAATATGAACAAATGTTTTGGTTTTGGAAAACTGAGTAGATGATCGTTCTATTTAACTATTTAAGCAAGCCACCAGAGCTATTCTACTACTACAAATCCAATACATCAAAAAGCCATGGCAAAACATTTTATTTCTACTCCCTTCATTATTGTATTCCCCCTCTTCATTTTCTTGACCACCACTCCTTCACATTCCAACAACCATACTGATCTCGAAGCTCTTCTAGAATTCAAGAAATCCATACACGATGATCCACTGCATGCTTTGAGCTCATGGAACGAAACAACGCATTACTGCAGATGGAAAGGCGTCTCGTGCAGTAGAAGGCATCCAAGCAGAGTCGTCTCTCTGTCTCTGCGGTCTCAACGCCTAGTGGGATCGCTCTCACCCCACATAGGTAACCTCTCTTTTCTAAGAATCATCAACTTGAAAAACAACACCTTCAGCGGCCCAATCCCTCAAGAGATTGGTCGCCTCAGAAGGCTTGAAGTGATCGAGTTTAGTAACAATTCTTTGGGAGGTGGGATTCCAACAAACATATCACGATGTATCAATCTTAAATACCTGAATTTGATTGACAATGACCTTAGTGGAGCTATAGTCCCCGAGATGGCTTCTCTTGTCAACCTCCAAGCATTAGGGTTGTCAGACAACATGCTTTCAGGGACTATTCCACCATTCCTAGGAAACCTCACGGATCTATTACAACTTTCGTTAAACGAATGCCGCTTCCATGGAGAGATTCCAGAGTCGCTCGTGCAGCTTAGAAGATTGCAGCTGATAGCTGTGGGTTATAATGACCTAACTGGTACTATTCCATTAGGCCTATATAATATTTCAAGTATCATGATTTTTATAGTTGCTTTCAATCGACTCCATGGAAACATACCTTCCGACATAGGCTCCACACTTCCCAACTTGATGATCCTTTATTTGCAATCCAATCATTTAAGTGGAGCGCTTCCAGCTTCGCTATCGAACTCTTCCCTGATTAAACACATACAATTAACTGGGAACAATTTCACCGGAAAAATGATTGATTCATCAAAGCTTTCATCTCTTGAGATTCTTACAGCTGATTATAACCATTTCCATGGAGATATAGGTCCTGTTTTATCATCCCTCACAAACTGCACTAAACTTGAAGGTTTGACGTTGTCTACAAACCATTTCAGTGGTTCGTTGCCAGATTCCATTGGCAATCTTTCTAATCACTTGTGGTTCCTAAGACTTTACCAAAATCAGTTAAGTGGAAGCATTCCATCTAGTATAGGAAACCTTGTTGGTCTCACCACATTATCAGCTTTTAGAAATAATCTACAAGGTCCAATTCCTTCCTCCATTGGATTACTTCATAAGTTGCAAGTAATTTATCTCTATAAAAATAGACTGACAAACGAGATGCCATTTTCATTAGGCAACTTGACTTTGTTGAACAATCTGGACTTGGGACTAAACAATCTTTCTGGGAGTATACCTAATAGTCTTGGCAATTCTACCAACTTGTTATCATTAGATCTTTCATACAACAATCTCAGTGGTTCAATACCTCCCGAAATTGTTAAGCTTTCCTCCATTGCTGTTGTACTCAACGTATCTCACAATGCCTTGGCGGGTAATATTCCATCAGAAGTTGGCACATTGACAAATCTTGCGGCCATGGACTTGTCCCACAATAGATTATCCGGAACCATCCCAACTTCATTGGGCAGTTGTGTGATGCTCAGCTCGCTTCACCTTGACAGAAATTCTCTTCAAGGTGAGATACCTGAGAGTCTTAGGGCTTTGAGAGGTTTAGAGTATTTGGATATTTCGCAGAATAATCTCTCAGGGATGATTCCAAGTTTTCTTGTTGAGTTTCGCTTGGTGTATCTCAACATTTCTTTCAATGAGTTGCAAGGTGAAGTCCCAACACTCGGAGTTTTCCAAAATGAAAGTGCAATCTCACTTGTTGGAAACCAAGGCTTGTGTGGAGGTATTGCAAGACTAAACCTTCCTTCTTGTCCAACATCACCAAACTCCAACAAGAAAGGTTTAGGTAAAATCTTGATCCCATCTATTGTCGGAGCCATATGCCTAGCGATTGCAGTGTGCTTCTGTGTGATCATTATACACAAGCGACGTACACATCTAAATGTTGGAGCCCCCACATTCCAAGTGCCAGACTTTTTGAGGCTATCTTATGCCGATCTTTTGAGTGCCACAGAAGGATACTCCGAGACAAATCTACTTGGTATAGGGAGATTTGGATCTGTATACAAAGGGACTATCAAAGATGATGATGAGCAGACAGATTTAGCAGTGAAGGTGCTAGATCTTAGAGTAAGAGGAGCTTATAAGAGTTTGGCATCGGAATGCAATGCACTGAGAGGCATACGACACAGAAACTTGCTCAAGATTGTGAGTGTATGTGACAGCACTGATTTTCAAGGGAATGATTTTAAGGCATTGGTGTATGAATTTGTGGCCAACGGAAGCCTCGAGAACTGGCTGCATTCTGAGATTGAAGGCAGGGGAGCTCTCAGTGCTATTCAGAGACTGAATATTGCAATTGATATTGCATCTGCAGTTGAGTACTTGCATTGTGGTACTGATTCCATAGTTATTCATGGAGATTTAAAGCCGAGTAACATTCTCTTGGATCAAGACATGGTCGCCAAAGTTGGTGATTTTGGATTAGCTAAAATTGTGTCAAGTATTTCACAAAATTTGACATCCACAGAAGGAAGCAGTTCATCAGCAATCAAGGGTACCATAGGCTACATTGCTCCAGGTTTAGTTCATACTTTACACTTTTTAATTGACAAATTTTTTACGTGGATATAACTATGTATGTATTTTGATCAGAGTATGGCATGAGCTATGTTGCATCAACTCAAGGGGATGTATACAGTTACGGAGTTCTTGTGCTTGAGATGTTTACAAACAGAAGACCAACAAGTGATGCATTCGAAGGCTGCCTAAATCTCCAAGACTTCGTTAGCACTGCCTTGACGGACCGTGTAACAGAAGTAGTGGATCCGTTTCTGCATCAAGAACTTAATGTGGATGAAAAGTATTGGGATTGCATTGTTTCAATTCTGAGGATTGGAGTGAGATGCTCGAAGCAACTTCCAAGAGATCGCATGTCGATGACAGAGGTTGTTAATGACTTGAAAAAGATTAAAAAAGTGTTTCCAGTTTATAAAAATGGAAGAAATGTTGCTTCGTGCCAACATTGAAATAGTTGTTCCTTTCTATCTGTTGGCAACATTTTCAGTTGTAAAGGCAGTTTCTGTTCACTCTTTTTTTAATTGTGATGTTATGTGTTAAGTCTCTTTTTGATATTCTTCAAGATTTGCAGTTTCTTGATGTTATGTCCCATTGCTATATTCTTTAAGATTTGATGTTACTCTTTGTTCACTATTTAGAGAGCCCTTTTTCATATTTGAAAGAACCATAGAGAAATTTGCAGTTTTTCCATGTTTGTTGTAAAGGTAGTTTCTTTATGTTGTGTCGCATTTTTATATTCTTAAGTTATGTCTAATATTTATATTCTTCAATATTTGCTTATGATACAAGTGTGAATTTATCGAGGTAAATTAGATAAGTAGCACACATGAAATTCAATAATCTGAGAATAGTAATGCATGGATCAAACACAAGAATAACTATATATCTCTATAAGCTGACATTAGAAATTTAAGTTGAATGAATATATATACATACAGCAACATCATGTGTTGTATTTAACCTTTAAATAGTCATTCTCATCACACACACACATGATAAAGAAGGAATGGCAGAGAGGAGGATGAAGAACAGAGATAGAATAATGAGAAGGGTAGAGATGGAAGGATTTTCTATAATATGAGTCCAACTTTAAGTTTATAGTAACAAAATTTGAGTAGAGTGAGTTAATAGAATGTGAGATCTAATTGCTCAGAATAGAAAAAGTGAAATATAAAATTTATGGGCAGGTGGACGAAAAAAAATGATACATTTAAGGGTGGACGCAAGGAGTATAATTCTTTACATATTTCTATGTGGTGTTCCTCCATTTTGGGCAGGTAATAAACCTTTTTACTCGATCCCTTTAGTCCGTCTGACTCTTTGTGCGAAATGTAAGATACACAGATAACAGTTGATAGAGTGATGATCTCATGGACTTTCTGTTGCTCAACTTCGCAGAAACCGACAATGGAATCTTCAGAACAATCTTGAAAGGCAAGATGACATATAGTATCAACGTTTTTATTTATCCTATAGAAACAAATGACATATAGTAATCGAAAATTTTAAATTATGAAGTCCCATAAAGTTTTAGAAACAGAATATTAAATCACGAAGTTTCATTTTTTTCCAGTTGTCTCATCTGTGTACAAAACAACTGATGTTCACAACAACGTTGTTTGATTAAAATAAGTAAAAAAATGCCGTTTTGAACATCACCAAAAGACGTATAAGACAACTGATAAAATTGATAAACTGTAATTTGGGTGGATGCACGTGCAGGTTATAGCGGAACGCCTCTCGGAGGAAGAAATCGGGGGTTTGAGACAGTTATTCAGCATGCTCGATGCAGATAACAGTGGAACAATAACGTATGAGGAGCTCAAACAAGGTTTGAAAAAAGTCGGGTCCGATCTAATGGAATCGGAGATCCTTTCACTCATGAACGCGGTTTGTACATCCCAATTTTTGGGGCAAAAAGTGGCACATTTTTTTCCTATTTACCTATTTTTCCCAAATGGTAAGTATGTTTAAATATTTATGTTTGATTGCAGGCTGATATAGACAACAATGGGACTATAGACTATGGTGAGTTCCTAGCAGCAACATTGCACATGAACAAAATGGAAAGAGAGGAAAATCTTCTCGCTGCTTTCTCCTTCTTCGACAAAGATGGGAGTGGCTACATCACCACTGACGAGCTCCAACAAGCTTGCAAAGATTTTGGCCTGATCGATGATCAGATAGATGAGATCATTAAAGAAATCGACATAGACAACGTAAGTATCCCCTGAATCGCCTTGAAGATTGTAGGCATCTGCTTTTAGTTGACTATGCTTTGAAAATGTGAAGGATGGACGCATTGACTATGGCGAATTCGAGAACCATGAGAGGGAATCTTAAATTTAATTTGGCCGATGCACTCCAAGGTAAACAAGAACACAATGAGGAAGATGAGTAAAATTCATACAATCTTTTCACTTTTTTTTTTCTTTTTTTTTTGTATATGTTTCTGACAAATGTAATCTTGAATTTTTTTATGGTATAAATATTTCGTAGTTAAGCTGTATACACTGGTGCAGAAAGTCACTTAATTCTCCTGCTGTTAGTGATTTGTAGTTGTAGTTTTAAAATCCCTTTACTTTTTGAGATGAGTATGTAATTTGTTGTAAGAAGAAGCATAAAAAAAAAAAAAGAATTTGATGACAGTTCAAGGTTGTCTAGAAGAGGTCTATTCGACATCATGTGCGACAATGTGCCGATTTCAAGGTCTTCTCAATAATAGCTGATGTTCAAGGCAAATTTGGTGTGTCAATCAGTTATAAGAAGGCATGGTATGCAAAGTGAAAGGTTATAGAGTTTGTATATGGTGGATGGGAGGAATCATTTAGGCAGTTGCCAAGCTACATGTTTGAACTCCAGTCACAGAATCCGGGCACAATTGTTGAGTGGAAGCACAATGAGCTGTTGAGTCAGAGACGTACAAATGTGTTCAACTATGTTTTCTGGGCATTTGGGCCCTGCAATACATGCTTTCCAAAAGGCTGCACCGGTGTTAACAATATATGAGACTCACCTCTGAGGAAGATTTAAAGGTAAGCTGCTTGTTGCTTGTGGTTTTGATGCTAACAAGACATGCTTGCCTATTGCATATGCTGTGGTGGATGAAGAAACCAATGACAGTTGGTCGTGGTTTTTGGATCATGTAAGAACTCATGTGGTGAAATACGAGAGGGAGGTGTGCATTATATCAGATAGGCATAAAGGAATCTTCAAAGCAATGAAGTCTGAAATCATGACAAGGGCCCCACAGATACACCACAAATTTTGTTTGGTCCATGTGAGGGCAAATGCGTTGAAGAAACACAAGGGCCCCAGTGTGAAGGCCATGATCAGGAAGTAGGGAGTCTGTACTCAGGTACGTAAATTTGACAGAAGAAGTCGAGCACTATCTGATGTCAGTCGTGGTGCAATGCGAATGCTCAATAGGATTACAAAAGAATGTTGGTCACTATGCTACGATGGTGGACTTCGATGGGGGTGGCCACAACAAACATGTCGGAGTGCTACAACAACGTGTTGCGGGGTGTTAGAGAGTTGCCAATTAGATCTTTGGTTGATTTGACATTTTGGAGGACGGTGAAATGGTGGGTGCAGAAGAAGACAAAAATTGAACACACTGAAGGTGAGTTAACCCCGTGGGCGAGGAACATGCTTGCTAAGAATGACTCAAAGGGGCGAAAACATTACATTACTGTAATTGACCGAGATATAGGAAAGTACCATGTCCGAACTCGAGGAAGAATAGAAAATGGAGTGTCAAAGGGCAACAATGTTCAAATAGTCAAGTATCTAGATTCGACGTGCAGTTGTGGTAAGTGGCAGACGCGGAGAATTCCTTGTTCACATGGTTGTGAAGTTGCTAGAGACAAAGGTCACGTCATGATTGACCTCATAGATAAGTGCTACTACCTAGGTACATGGAGATCACAGTACTATGGTCAAGTTTCATTTGATGCACAAAGACACGAAGATTATTGGGTTGAACCTTCATGGAAATTGCGCATCACCCCTCAGCAGTTGATTCCTAGAAGGCGTGGTCGAGTTAGAAGAAGGAGGATACGTAATCAAATGGATGTCCGCGAGGATGATGAACCGAGAGCTCCCCGTCGTTGCAGAAATTGCGAGAAAGAGGGGCATGACCGAAGAAATTGCTCAGACGGTGCTGTTCAGTAATTTCATGGTATATATTTCCTAGCTTTTGGAATTGAGTTGTGTACTTGAGAGCTGTTAGGTTTTTTATTGACAATTTTTGTTGATTTGCAGGAACGGCTGACAAGAGAGGGCATGGCTTCGAGGCTGAATATTGTTGATGTTTGTTTTTGGGGCATATGTGATGGATCTTATTTGACAGTTACTATGTTTACTTATCCACATTTTGTGGTAGACGTTGTTGACAATTATTATGATTTGTATTGTTACATGCTTGACAGTTATTATGTCAGATGAATATTGTTGTCATTTTTTTCAACCAGGTGGAATGAGTGTTTGACAATCGATACTTTGTATTGTCAATTTTTAAAATTTTTTTGCAAGAATTTACATTAATTATGTGATCCAAACTTGTTTCAATATAAACAAATACCAACATATTTATAAACACAAGTTCACCAAAGACCATTACAACATATAAATTCACACTGAAAGATACATATGACGCCAACCCCTATCAAAAACCTATTTCTCCGAAGGGGTGAATTTTGTTGGAGCTTTCCCTTTGTTCTTCCTTGTTGACAATCCCATGAATACATTATGCATGGCCTTCCCAAACTTACTTGATGAACTCTTCACAGTTGGTCGTGACGATCCCTCGGTTGGTGGTCGAGATATTACTTCTTCATCTTCTTCCCCAGACCCTGATTCCCTGCCCATAGCTTGATCCCCGCCCTCTTCTTCTATCCATTGAATTATATATACATGTGAAACACACAAATAGGCAACAAAACAACAAAAATCAACCCTAAATTCATCAATTTCATCATAAATTCATCAATTTCCTCATAAACCCTAATTTTGCTAAATTAGGGAAAACCTACACAAATTAAGCAATAAATGATGAATGTAGCCAAATTGAAGAACAATTACCGGAAGATATTTGCAAACGGTTGAAATTCGCCGGAAAAAGCTGGAAATCGCCGATTGAAAATGTTGAAATTCGCCGCTGCTCCTCTGCCCGATTTAGAAGTGTTCTGTTCTGCTGCCTCTGCCCGATTTCAAACCCGACCAAAGACGCATAATGTTTATGCGTCACTACTGAAAGACGCATAAGTGTTATGCGTCACTGTAAAAACGCAATATTCTTATGCGTTTCATCTTTAGAGACACATCAGCGTTATGTGTCGCTGCGCAAAAACGCACAACGCTTATACGTTTCATTAACAGTGACGCATGCTCCCTGAGTTAGAATAAATCTATTCCTCTTCATTAAGATGGAATGCAATTAGCTTCCTAGAACAAAAGAAGAATTTTTCCCAATAGGTGGCGCCACCGCAGATCCACCGAGAGGCCGCACGGTTGTTGTTCGGTAGAAGAAGAATTTCATAACTAATATTCTAAGTCTACTTTAACTTAATTTTCAACAAGTAAAGTCTACGTTGGACTTAGAATTTCATAACTACTCCCTCCGTCCCGGTCTCACTTTGACCGAGTACGGGCTTTAAGAAATGTAATGAAAAGTGAGAATGTGGGTCCTACTTTTATATACTAGTATTAGTTTTATAATAAAATGTGAGTAGGAATGAGTTGGTGGAATATGGGGTCCACTACCAAAAATGTTAAAAAGTGAAATGAGTGGGACTGACCAAAACAGAAAAATAGGACAAATTATCTAGGATGGAGAGAGTAATATGGTTACAATTACAAACCACACCAAATTTTCAACCTAATTAACAGAAAGATAATGTACACAACTTTCCAAAACTAAAATTGTGTTCAAACTTGATGAAATTAGAATTTTTGGTTTTGGAAAAATTGAGTAGATGATCTTTTTATGAAAGAAACCAAGCTAGCAAAACTATTCTTACTAATTGAAGACACCAAAAAACCATAGCAAAACATGTCATCTCCCTATATCTTAAATGATTCTTGGAATGGTGCCAAAAATCAGTGGTCTAATCTTTGATCTATGTTTTAATTGCGCAAAGAGCTCCTCAAATTTTGGATAGTTTCCAATAGTAGCTATTTTCTCATAAAAAAGTGAATGTATCAGTTTAACCTCCGGGTAGTAGAGGATATACCCTCTTTAATTCCACTTGTCTATATCATTAACTTGAGATCTTGATCATGTTCTACATGCCATTTATAAAATTTATTAATTGAATCTAACTCGAGCAACGTTTTAAGGGACAGACTAAAATGGAGTAGTTCTTATTTTTAAGGTACGAAGAACTTAAATTTAAGTAGTGGATCTTTCTATCAAACCAAGCTAGCAAAACTATTCTACTACTTGAAGACACCATGACAAAACCTCCCATCTCTACTCACTTTCTTATTCTATTCACCCTCTTCATTCTCTTGATCACCGCTCCTTCACATTCCAACAACCATACCGATATTGAAGCTCTTCTAGCATTCAAGAAATCCATACACGACGATCCACTACATGCTTTAAGCTCATGGAATGAAACAACACATTTCTGCTAGCTAGTGGAATGGTATCAGGGGTGGAGGCAGAATGAGCATGAGTAGAGGCTAAATTTTCATGTAATTTAAATTATTATTAGGAGCTTTTATATACTAATATGTTCAAAATATGAATAAATTTTAAAATTTCACAATAGAAAAAAATTAAAAAATTTGGATTCATTAGGAGCTAAAGCCCTTCCCTCTTTGCACGTAGGTCCAACCATGGAGTCACATGTAGCAAAAGGCATCCAAACATAGCCGTCTCTCTTTCACTGCCATCTCAAGGCCTAGTGGGATCGCTCTTGCCTCAAGAGGCAATCTTTCTAATCACTTGAGAATTGAGATGTTCATAAACAGAAAATCAACAAGTGATGCATTCAAGGGTACCTAAAGTGGAGTAGAACTAACTTACTAAACTTAATTCGATAATGGGGATGGGTCACCAATATGGAGCTTTTGTTTGCCAATTAAATTCAGTTCCTAAATATATTAGCTAGAACTGTGAACTTTTAATACACGAATTTTTAATATTTTTGGGTTTTCTTTTAAAATTGTAATTTTTAAATATATGAACTTTGAATTGATCTGACCAATTTTGGTCAAATTAAAATTATGTAGAGTACACTTAGCATATTACCTACCATCTACATGGCAAAAGATAAAAAGTCACCTCGAAAAACACGTCAACTTCAATTTAAAGCTTATGCGGAGTACACTTAATTATTAGCCATAATGGCACTACTAGCAACCACGTTTGCTTCAATTTACAGAAAAATATTTTCTAGGTGAAAATCAGAGATACTTAGAGTTCATAATTTTATATTCAAAGATAGTACAAGTAGTGGTGGTAATGGTGAATATGCATGTTAACAACATGAAAAAGTTTATTTTTCTCTTCTAGCCTTCACTGCATGTGATAGTATAGATCCATTCACCAAATATAATGTCTAGTACTTCCTCTATTCCTTCATCGAGTTACTTCTAGCCTTCACTGCATGTGATAGTATAGATCCATTGACCAAACATTGTTTTATAGACTGAGAAAAGTTGAATGTTTGTGATTTAATATTTTGTTGCCAAATTTTTTGGAATCATTCAAAATTTAATTAAAATTCATGATTCAAATGACTATTACTCCAAAAAGAGTATTAGTATGAATAAATAATTTGAAACATACTACCCCACTTTAGTTGTTGTTTTTAAACGGGGGAGATTTTGGCTTCAAGCTTATTATAAACGACATAAGGAAAAGAAGAAAGAAAGCGTCCACGTTAATTTGAGGAAGCTATATAATAAATATGGCATAAATTTTACGTCGAAGAAATGTCTTCACATTAATTATGTAGAAAATTTTGTATATGGACAATAGACCCTTGACTCAAAACATGCACATCACCAAGCCAACCAGAGCTATTCTACTGAGTAGATGATCTTTCTATTTAACTATTTAAGCAAGCCACCAGAGCTATTCTACTACTACAAATCCAATACATCAAAAAACCATGGCAAAACATTCTAATTCTACTACCTTCGTTATTGTATTCCCCCTCTTCATTTTCTTGACCACCACTCCTTCACATTCCAACAACCATATTGATCTCGAAGCTCTTCTAGAATTCAAGAAATCCATACACGATGATCCACTGCATGCTTTGAGCTCATGGAACGAAACAACGCATTACTGCAGATGGAAAGGCGTCTCGTGCAGTAGAAGGCATCCAAGCAGAGTCGTCTCTCTGTCTCTGCGGTCTCAACGCCTAGTGGGATCGCTCTCACCCCACATAGGTAACCTCTCTTTTCTAAGAATCATCAACTTGAAAAAAACACCTTCAGCGGCCCAATCCCTCCGGAGATTGGTCGCCTCAGAAGGTTTGAAGTGATCGATTTTAGTAACATATCACGATGCATAAATCTTAAATACCTGAGTTTGATTGACAATGAGCTCAGTGGAGACATAGTCCCTGAGATAGCTTCTCTTTCCATGCTCCAAGCATTAGGGTTGGCAGACGACATGATTTCCGGGACTATTCCACCAGTCCTAGGAAACCTCACAGATCTATTACAACTATCGTTAAATGAATGCCGCTTCCATGGAGAGATTCCAGAGTCGCTCGCTCAGCTTAGAAGATTGCAACTGATAACTGTGGGTTATAATGACCTAACTTGTACTATTCCATTAGGTCAAGTATCATGATTTTTATAGTTGCTTTCAATCGACTCCATGGAAACATACCTTCCGACATAGGCTCCACACTTCCCAACTTGATGATCCTTTATTTGCAATCCAATGTAGATAGGTCCTGTTTCTCTTGATGATCCTTCAGTGACACTTGCATCAAGTGCCATTAAAGACAAAGTGCCATGATAATTATTTTCTCTTGACACTTTTAAGTGCCATAAAATACCATTTTCTAGTAGTGTGAGTTGCAAGGTGAAGTCCCAACTCTCGGAGTTTTCCAAAATGAGAGTGCAATCTCACTTGAAGGAAACCAAGGCTTGTGTGGTGGAATTGCAAGCCTAAACCTTCCTTCTTGTCCATCATCACCAAAATCCAACAAGAAAAGTTATGGGAAATTCTTGATCCTAACTATTGTTGGAGCCATATTCCTAGTGCTTGCAGTGTGCCTATGTGTGATCATTATCTACAAGCGACGTGCACATCTAAATGTTGGAACCCCGACATTCCAAGGGCCAGACTTTTTGAGGCTATCTTATGCTGATCTCTTGAGTGCCACGGAAGGATTCTCAGAGATAAACCTACTTGGTATAGGGAGATTTGGATTTGTATACAAAGGAACTATCAATGATAATGATGAGCAGGCAGATTTAACAGTGAAGGTTCTTGATCATAGAGTAAGAGATGCTTGTAAGAGTTTGGCATCAGAATGCAATGCATTGAGAGGCATAAGACACAGAAACTTGCTCAAGATTGTGAGTGTATGTGATAGCACTGATTTTCAAGGGAATGATTTTAAGGCATTGGTGTACGAATTTGTTGACAACGGAAGCCTCGAGAACTGGCTGCATTCTGAGAGTGAAGGCGGGGGAAATCTTAGTGCTATTCAGAGACTGAATATTGCAATTGATATTGCATGTGCAGTTGAGTACTTGCATTGCGGTACTGACTCCATAGTTGTTCATGGAGATTTGAAGCCGAGCAACATTCACTTGGATCAAGACATGGTCGCCAAAAGGAGACATGTCATAATTGTTGAGTTTCTCATTTAACATGGAGTTACCCTGTTAGAATCAGTTCCGGATATTGAATGGTTCTGTAGGAATTTACTACGTTACACTTTGCCGTTCTAAAAGGTAAGTGGTTTTGTAGGTTTTAAATGTGAAAGACTCTGGTAATATTGTTATATGCTCTGGTAATTTTGTTATATGCAGTCTGGGGAGAAGTTGATTCTCAGGTATATTTGCTTGATAATTAGAATGTCACAAATCATCGATCACTATTTCTCAATAATGAATCATATCAAACCTTGTAGGCTTCTGGTGCTTACATTTTCCTTCCCATTGGATGACTTCCTTCAGTTGTTGAGTGATCAGTTCTGTTATACTCTTTCGATGTCTTAAAATTTCTAGCCACTAAAGAAAACTGACTTGGCTCTAATTTTTATTTTAAAGAAAATCTAATGTTGGTTTGCTGCTTTTAGGTTCTGTTGAAGATGATTAGAGGGCCACTAGTTCTCAGCAATTTAACACATGGATCTACCAGGTACAGGTTATCTAAACTTTCCTGTTCACACTCGAAAGCATTCTGTGTTTCTTAGGATTTAGTCATAAACGCCTTCATTTGATAAATAGCTGTCTTTCTACATTTTTGCTTGTAGATTTTATAGTGCTCATTTTCTTCTTACAAATCATTAGAGTTTACAAAGACAAGATCAAGCTGAATTCGAATTCACAGTGAGTGGTACTTATCTCTACTGCGTGTTTGTTAGTCTAGTTTTCTCATATATAATAACATGGTGTTCTTGATTTTTTCCTTTCTTCTTTTTCCTCTAATTGATGTTATAGTTTCTATTCTTTTAATTTGAAAATACGGATGCTTATGGAAATACATTTCTCGTCTAATTTTCTGTTAAAGATTGATATCTTGTTTTAAGATTGGGATAATGACTGTTTCGTAGTGAAATTATTATTACTTGGTTCAAATTTAGGAAATTTGTTGAGATTAGGATAATGACTGTCACTTATATAAATGACAAGATCATCATCATGTCAATAACGAAGAAATTGAAATAGAACAAGAGTTGGATCGTAGAAATTATTCATGTGAAGCACATAGTCCTCGCATGACTATCATGCAAGAAATGACAAGGTTGAGTGAATTAGATAAGATTTTGGAGTTCAGAGAAGAGTTTGAGAAAGAAGATTAAGATAAATAGATAGAAATGAAGAATATGTCAAAATATGTTGAAACCAGTAGACTGGTTGCCCAAAATCACCATCAACGGTTCCGGACCAGTGTTGGGTCTGGACGGACCATTCGTTTTGGTTCAGCAATGGATCACTACCCTCTATCAAATCGTACCTAATTATCAAATTGTCCTCTAATTTGGAGTTATCTGATCTAAAAGTTAATGAAATAATTTTATAAAAAATATAAGTGAAAAAATTTAATTAACTGTGGAATGTATTAACAAAAAATTGTAAACAGCGATGAAACATTTATTAATGGCTTAATAAAAATTGCAAAATGGGAAAACAATTGGTGGATGAATCATCTTTTCTGTAAATGGGTTTCAATATTGGCCAGGCTCACGGTCTATCATGATCTAGCCCAAATCAATGCTAAATATAAAAATAATTAATTTAAAATTTACAAAAATATTCTAGATACTCTTAAAAGTTAAATATGTACAGAGCCATTTGTTAATAATGTTTATATTTTCTGCGATTAACTTTTTTATAGTAAAAGCACTGTTGATTAAAAAAAATGCAGTATCTTTTTAAATATTCTTTCTGTTCCATTTTAGCCGTCCGCTTTTTATTTTAGTTCGTTCCATATTAGAAGTCCCAGTCAGAATTTTTCATAAATGGTAACAAGCTCCACATTCCACTAAACCTATTTCACTCGCACTTTATTAGAAAACGAATATATAAAAATTACAATTATTGAAAGGAGAAAGAAAAGAAGAAAGAAAAAGAGTCCACGTTATACCGCGTTGGTGTTTAATGAAATGTACGTTGGTCGTTGGCTTGTCAATATCATTTTTACTATAGAAATTAGAAAGTCAAGTCTTCTTATTAATTATTTGAAAATTATGTGTATCAGGATAAAGAGACAGATAATAAATGATGACATTAACGCAGCAATTATGAGATTGTAGATTATAGTAATATTATGGAAACATACAACAAAAATGACCATACCAATTATAAAGAATCAGACACCGTAATTTTTTTAATTCGAAATGTATTAATAATGATTAAAAATTGATTGTATAACAACAAAATCATTATTTGTAAGTTGTTTGAAAATCTTAAAAACTCAAAAATATAAAAGATCAGTTGAAATATTGTTTGCATCTCTACACAACACACACACAACAATTCATTTTCATTACATACAATATAATTCTTTATAAAATCATCTGGTTTAGTTTAGGTGAAGTCGACGCCTCAAAATTATTTATATACTTCCTTCATCCCCTACTAATTGACACCAATTTTCGTTTTCGTCAATTCCCAATTAACAAACCGCACTTTCCACCAACTCTTTCTACTCACATTTTATTATATAAATGATATATAAAAGTATGACTCATATTTCATTAATTTTTTTTGCTATATTTTTTAAAACACGTATCAAGTCAACCGATGCCAACTAATGAGGAAGGGGGAAGTATCAGATTTATTTCATTTTTATATCACGTTTGATCACTTTGAGAAGATTGAAAAGGCTGTATTTCATAAGAAAAAAGGGGGTTAGAAATCATATTGGTGAATTGTACTATTAATTAAATAAGTACAACAAATATTTGTTCGCATTATTTATTGAGTATCTTCGGTGGGAGAGATAAATGGAGAGGTAAGTCATATAACTACCATATTTATTTTTTTATATAAACTTATTCTCAAATGGAAAAGATATTTGAGAAGGTATTATATCTATTTTTATTTTGAAGAGGAATCTTTACCTCTCCATCAGTGCTCACTATCATATTTGCCCTCTTTTCATGAAAACTATTCTCCAATGGAGAAGATATTTTAGAAAATATTATTACACTTTATGTTTTTAATGCATTTTGTACAATTCTTTTAATTTTTTAAAAATGATATACCTTTTTATATATACTTTTCCTTGGAATGTGTTATTTTTTGAAAGGGTATATTTCATTTTTTGAAAAGATAAACATATGATATATCTCTTTCATATACCTTTCCTTGTCAGAGATCCTCCTTTTAAGTTATTGAAAAAACTCATGTCAAGCTAGTAAATTAGAGTGTCTCCGGCGGCGCCCCTCCCACTCGCCCTTCCCATGCCACGTCAGCACTAGCCCCTCCCATTCCACTGCCACATCACTCGCCCCTCCCACTAGCCCTTCCCACAATTAAATTAATTCACAATTAAAATTTAAATTCACGAAAATAAAATTCGACACGAATACGAACGGGAAATACGAAAATTACATTAAAACACAAAATTACATTATAAAAAAAACCTTAGTTTAAAAATAAAATTAAAATTACATAATCCCCTCGGCTTTCACTCCTCCTCCTCGTCCTCGTCCCCGTCGCCCGTGCCGCTGCCACCTCCGACGTCCCCGCCCCCGATCTCGACGTCATCATCATCAATGGGTGGCATCCCTAAATCGCGCCGACATCGGTCGACCATCTCCTTGCACAGCCTTCTCAAGACTGGATCGTGCGTGTTATACCACTTGAAAGTGATCTGCATCAGGGTCTTCGTTTGCTGCGCGCGGGCGAGGCTGTCGTCATCTTCTTCTCCTGGGACCTCCGATTCGACCTCGTAGGACCCGCTGCCGCTGCCGCTTCCCCTCGCCATCCGCTGCGCAGCCTGTTGCCCCATCGGGCGACGACGACGACGAGTGTCTGTTCGCGGTAGCGGGGCCACTTCCTCGGCTTCGGGAAGCTCGTGCGAACCAGCACTGCTGCTGTACTCACCGGAAGAGTTGATCTTCGTCCGCGTCCAGCCCGATTCGACACCCACAACAAACTTTTGCGAATCCTTGACCACGAGAAAGGCCTCCCACTGCTCAAACTCTTTGATCCCCAAGTCTTTGCTGGGGTACTGGGATAAGGATTGTCTCCGCACATCATCCTCAGACATGCCGCTGCTTACCATGCGCATGTTGTTTTGGTAGATTGCGGCAAAACGACTGAGCTTAGGCCTCAACCGGAGCCACTGTTTCCGGCATTGCTCGGGGATGTGAGGCTTCGCCCCAGGCGGTTTGTTGGCGCAGTAGGCGGCACTGATGCGATGCCACATTCGGTCAACATACTGGTTCGCTCCGGTGTAGGGATCCTCTACAACACCGACCCATGCCTTCGCAAGCGCGACATTTTCCCACACGGTCCAGATCGTCCTCCGCTCAGTCTCATCCATACCCTCCTCCCCTCCCATCCCCGTGTGTGAGGAAGAGCTCAGGACTTTGCCCTTGCCCCTACCCCCGCTCCTGGCCGTGGCCTTGCTTTTTCTCCTGCCCCTTGCAGGCCCCGCCTCCTCCTGGGGAGTCTCATGGATCGGCGATAGCCCCAGATCCTCAAAGGAGAAAGTCTCGATGCCGGCGTACTGAGTCTCCGGAACAGAAGAAGGGGAGTCATCGGCCAACAAATCTATATATGGCCGATAGACAGATTCCCCAGGCGTCCTCGGGCTCCTGTGCTGCATCGACCCACTCACCGACATATTGGCGGCGTACCGCCCATCCCCACTGCCCCGGGCACCATCCCTCTCACCCCCGCCATATTTGGCGGCATACCACCCATCCCCGCTGCCCCTGGCATAGTCACACCCATCCCCGCCATATTTGGCGGCATACCGCCCAATCCCGCAGTCCCACCCATCCCCGACATATTTGCCGGCATACCCGCTGCCCCCGGCATCATCTGACCCATTTGACTCATCCAAGTGTACATATTGTAGAACATTTGGGGAGTCAACGTCGGCATACCCCCATCCCCGCCATTTGGGGATTCATCCCCGCAAAATTTCCCTCCGTGCCGATGGGAATAGAGTGTGTGTTCCCTCCGCTCGTGGTGGGGGAGTTTCTATTGTACTCCATTGTAGTAGAAATGAAATTTGTAGAGAGAGAGAAACTTGTTAACACAAGTGGTGTGAATGAAATGAAGTTGGGGGAGCCCTATTTATAGAGTTTATTATTTATTAATAATAAAAATATATATATATATATAAAATGTCGGACGTCCGAGTGGGACGGACGACCTTCACCACAGTGGCGCCCGTCCCACTCGCCCGTCGACGGGAGGGGCGAGCCCATCGCAGGGGCACTCGGGACGGGCGTGGGCGCCCTTCCCTCCCACAATGGCGCCCGTCCGGTCGGACGTCGCCGACGGGCGAGTGGGAAGGGCGCCGTTGGAGACACCCATAAGAAAAAAATATGCGATACTGGCTTACCTTTTCATTTAATTCTCACTAATTATGTAGACCCTTCCCCCATCAAACATGCACATCAAGTTCACTTGACCAAGTCCAAATAAGTATGACCAGACGTTTTGGTTTTGGAAAATTGAGGAGATAATCATTCTATTAAAGCAAGCTAGCAAAACTACCCTTCTACACGAACATACCAAAAAATCATGGCAAAACCTCTCATCTCCAGTGCCTTCTTCCTTATTCAATTCCTCCTCTTCATCCTACTCACCACTATTCCCTCTTCACTTTCCAACAACCATACTGATCTTGAAGCTCTTTTGGCTTTCAAAAAATTCATCCGCGACGATCCACTGCATGCCTTAAGCTCGTGGAACGAAACAACGCATTTCTGCAGATGGAATGGCGTGTCTTGCAGCCAAAGGCATCCAAATAGAGTTGTCTCGGTTATCCTGTCATCTCAAGGCCTAGTGGGATCACTCTCGCCTCACATAGGTAACCTCTCTTTTCTCCGAACCATCAACTTGCAAAACAACACCTTCAGAGGCCCAATCCCTCAGGAGATTGGTCACCTCAGAAGGCTTCAAATGATCGAGTTTAGTAACAATTCTTTGGGAGGCGGGATTCCAACAAACCTATCACGATGCATAAATCTTAATTACCTGAATTTGATTGACAATGAGCTCACCGGAGTCATAGTCCCCGAGATAGCTTCTCTTGTTAACCTCAGGCATTTAGGCTTGTCGAAAAACATGCTTTCAGGGACTATCCCACCATTCCTAGGAAACCTCACAGACCTATTACAACTTTCGTTAGTAACGTGCCTGTTTCAAGGAGAGATTCCAGAGTCGCTCGCTAAGCTTCAAAGATTGCAGCGGCTAGTTATGGGCGACAACGATCTAACTGGTTCTATTCCATTAAGCCTCTACAATCTTTCAAGTGTCGAGATTTTCGGATTTGATTACAATCGACTCCATGGGAACATACCTTCCAACATAGGCTCTACACTTCCCAAGTTGAGGCGCCTTTATTTGAATCATAATAATTTCACAGGAGCGCTCCCAGCTTCCCTATCTAACTCTTCCCTCATTGAACGCATAGAACTAAATGCTAACAGTTTCACCGGACATATGATCGACTTATCCAGGTTTTCAGCTCTTCAAAGATTTTTGGTATTATCGAACCGTTTCAATGGAGATATAGGTACTATTTTATCATCGCTAACAAACTCCACGAGCCTTCAAATGTTGACATTGTCTGAAAACCATTTCTCTGGTTCGTTGCCAGATTCCTTTGGCAATCTTTCTAATCACTTGTGGCTCTTGGGCCTCAATGAAAATAAGTTAAGTGGAAGCATTCCATCTAGTATTGGAAACCTTGTTGGTCTCACCAAGTTTTCAGTGGACACCAATCATCTAAAAGGTACAATTCCTTCCTCCATTGGGAAACTTCATAAGTTGCAAGAAGTAAGTTTCTCTAGAAATAGACTAACAGATGAGTTACCATTTTCATTGAGCAACTTGACTTTGTTGAATTATCTCGACTTGGGACATAACAATCTTTCTGGGAGTATACCTCAAAGTCTCGGCAACTGTACCAACTTGTTATTCTTAGCTCTTTCATATAACAATCTCAATGGTCCAATACCTCTTGAAATTGTTAAAATTTCCTCCATTGCCATTTCCCTTGACCTTTCTCGCAACGTCTTGACGGGTACTATTCCATCAGAAGTTGGGGCTTTGAGAAATCTTGAGGCCATGGATTTTTCCAACAATAGATTGTCCGGAACCATTCCAACATCTTTGGGTAGTTGTGTGACGCTCAGCTCGCTTCACCTAGAGAGAAATTCTCTTCAAGGTGAAATACCAGATAGTTTAAGAGCTTTGAGAGGCTTACAATATTTGGATGTTTCGCAAAATAATCTTTCAGGGAATATTCCAGAATTTTTAGTCGAACTTCGCCTGCTGTACCTCAACATTTCTTTCAATGAGTTGCAAGGGGAAGTCCCTACTCGCGGTGTGTTCCAAAATGAAAGTGGAATCTCACTTGAAGGAAACCAAGGCTTGTGTGGAGGCATTGCAATCCTAAACCTTTCTTCTTGTCCATCATCACCAAAATCCAACAAGAAAGGTTTAGTGAAAATCTTGATTCCAACTACTGTTGGGGCCATATGTCTAGCACTTGCAATGTGCTTATGTGTGATCATTATCTACAAGCGACGGACATTTCAAAATGATGGAATCAGTATAGTCCAAGTGCCAGGCTTTTTGAGGATATCTTACGCAGATCTCTTAAGTGCTACAGATGGCTTCTCAGAGACGAACCTACTTGGTGCGGGGCGATTTGGATCTGTATATAAAGGAACTATCTATGATGATGATGAGCAGACGAATGTAGCAGTGAAGGTTCTTAATCTTAACTTAAGAGGAGTTTCTAAGAGTTTGGAATCAGAATGCAATGCATTGAGAGACATCAGACACAGAAACCTGCTCAAGATTGTGAGTGTATGTGACAGCACTGATTTTCAAGGGAATGACTTTAAGGCATTGGTTTATGAATTTATGGCCAACGGAAGCCTCGACAATTGGCTGCATTTCGATCCTGAGAGTGAAGATCGAGCTCTCAGTGCTGTTCTGAGACTGAATATTGCAATTGATATTGCATGTGCAGTTGAGTACTTGCATTGTGGTACAGACTCCATAGTTATTCATGGAGATTTGAAGCCGAGTAACATTCTCTTGGATCAAGACATGGTCGCCAAAGTTGGTGATTTTGGTTTAGCCAAAATTGTCTCAAGCATTTCACAGAGCTTGCCATCCACGGAAGGAAGTAGTTCATCAGCAATAAAGGGTACCATAGGCTACATTGCTCCAGGTTTAGTTTCAAGTTTAAAGCCTTTTCAATTGACAAGTTTTTTTATACGTATATAGCTAATTCCGTCGGTGACTATGTATGTATTTGGCTCAGAGTATGGCATGAGCTATGTTGCATCAACGCAAGGGGATGTATTCAGTTACGGAATTCTTTTGCTAGAGATTTTCACAAACAGAAGACCAACAAGTGATGCATTGGAGGGGTGCCTAAATCTCCAAGACTTTGTTTGCACAGCCTTACCCGGCCGTGTAACAGAAGTAGTGGATCCAATTATGCATCAAGAACTTAATGTGGATGAAAAGTATTGGGATTGCATTGTTTCAATTCTAAGGATTGGAGTGAGATGCTCGAAGCAGCTTCCAAGAGATCGCATGTCGATGGCAGAGGTTGTTAATCACTTGGAAAAGATAAGAAACGTGTTTTCAGTTTATAAAAGTGGCAGCAGAAGTGTTGCTCTGTAGTCTGTACCAACTCTGAAATAGATGTTCTTTCTAGCTTTTGCAATATTTTCAGTTGTATTATCTTCAAACTAAAAATGAATAGTCTTCACTATTTTTCTTAAAAATCATGTCCGATCAAACTATCACAAAATAGGGGACGGAGGGAGTACTAAAATTGGAATGATTTTTCAATCATTTCTCATTACGATTAATCTAACCCACCAAAATATAGTTAAGGTCATCCCATGGATTGGACTCAGCTATGTTATTTTCAGTATATGGTGGGCCGGGCTGAGGTCTATTGTGGCCTAGTCCATATCGATGCTTAACATAAGTAATTTCAAATTTGTAAAAATATTCTACACTTAAAAATATATTTGCTCCATCTACCAAATAATAGGTGCATTTGACATTTCACTCTATCGACGATTTAAAATTTCATTTGCTTTTGTTCATTTTATAAGTGGACTTTATGCTCATTAACTCATATTTATTAACTCACATTTATTATAATAAAACTGATACTTCGTATAAAACTAAGATTTACATGTTACTAATTTTTTTATTCATTTTCTCTAAAAAAATTTTAATTCATAACAAATTAAAACGATATTTTAAATCGTGGACAGGGAATATATTTTATCTAAAATATGGGCCGTTCTATAAGATTTTTGTTGGTTCGAGTATAATTGTTTGCAGTTGTATTTTGTTTACATATCTATGTTTGCTACAATTAACTTTTTGAGTAGTACGATAAATTATTTTCAATTTAACTGTACTTTTATTTAGTTGTTCTCTTTAGAATTTTTAGTTTCAACTTAGAGCATTCCCAATGGAGGTGGCGAATTCTCGGCGATAAATCGCCGGTTATCGCCGAATTATCGCCGGCCATTGTGGCGAAGTCGGCGATAATTCGGCGATAATGTTGCCGTTGCTTCGCCGAGTGGCGTTCTAACGCCGGATTATCGCCGAGCGATCGCCGGCCACTGTGGCGACGCTCGGCGATAATCGGCGATAATTAAAATTTTTTTTTTTTTTTTTTGAACCCAACGGCTATTTTACATTCCACCCCTATAAATATTTCCTCCACTTCCTGCATCCAACACCTGCAGAGTACGCTGGGGCTCGATCCCGACGCCCCTCCGGCCCCTCCGTCTTAGATTTTTTTTTTTTAAATCTTTGTTTATTTGCGTTTTTTATTTGTAGTTTTTTTTTTCTCGTTGTATTATATTTTCCAATGATTAATACAACGATGAATTGTTCATTATTAGTCTATTTATTAAATACATTTGTAGGGAAAATTAAATAATATAAAAAATAATGATGTAAAAATGAAATGTTGAGTTAGGGAGAAATAAGGGAGAAATAAGGGAGAAACCAATGTAGCACTTGGCTAAAAACTGGGGATAAATTTTGGTGCTGATGTGGCGCTGATGTGGCAGGAGTTAGGGAGAAATAAGGGAGTTTTTAGGGAACTCCATTGGGAGTGCTCTTATATACATTTGAAAGGATATGAAAAGAAGAAAGAAAGAGAGAGTCATATTGACTTAATTTTACTTGTCGGAGGCTCATGAAATGCACGATGGCTTGTTGATTTTATTGTCCATATTGGCTTAAAAATTTTGTCGGAGCCCCACGAAATGCACGATAGTTTGTTGATGATTTTATATAAATACAAAAAAGTCTAGTCTTCTTATTGATTATGTTGAAAATTTTGTTAAGAATAATAGACCCGTTGCAACAGAAATAAAAAGTTCCCATAAAAGTACCAATTACAAGATTATAATCTTAAATCATTCATGCTACAATAAAATATTTGTGGCATGAAATGAACGTAGAAAGAGGAATGACATTAGTCTTGATTGATTCCTTTTTATATGGCTGGTAACAACATAGTAGGTAGTACTGTACTATTTTTTTTCGTAGATATAAGCTATATTTGTTTTTCGTAGATATAAGCTATATTTTTTTTTTCATTTATACCATAGAAATATATATATTTATTTATAAAAGAATTTCATATAAATAAACATTACTAATAATATTATCAAAACAATTGAATGGCACATTGATGTTTAGCAATACTTTATAACCAATGGTGCATCCAGGAACTAAATATCGTGGAATTGAACAAGATAGTAAATATTTTAAATAATTTTAACTTAATTATTTTTACAAGCATGTATTTTAATTTAAATAATTCATGCGAGATATTCTTAAAAAACATATCCCACTTTCTTCGTCCCACCATAAACGAGATGTTTCTTTAGGATACAAAATTTAAGAAAAAGATTTTAGGAAGTTAAGTGGAAAAAAGAACAAATTAGGATGTGAGAAAAAAAATAAAGGTGAAAATATATATTCCCTCCGTCCCAAAATAAACGAAGCATTTCTTTTGGGCATGGAATTTAAGTAATTGATATTTAAAAAGTAAAAGTAGAGAGAGTAAAGCATTTGAGAGAGAAAAGTGAACAAGTAAAGTGAGAATAAAGTAGATGGATAATAAAGTAAGAGGGATGATTTTTTGCTAAAAAAAAAAATGGCTCATTTATAGTTGGACATCCTAAAAAAAATATGACTCGCTTAACTTGGGACGGATGGAGTAATAAAGTAAGAAAGAAAAATTGTGTTATATTTTAACAAAAAAAATGACATACCTTAGTTGGGACGTAATAAAAAAAAAATATGAATCACTTATGGTGGGACTGAAGTAGTATAATTTTTCTATAACATCCCAAACTTTTAGAAAATTAAAAAAAATGAAAATGAATAAGAAGGTTGAAATTTTAAATTATAAAACTAAAATTAAAGGAAATAAAGAAATATTTAATTTACTTTATATAAGTATATTTAATTTAGATAAGTTGATTTTGATATATAAAAAATATTACTACTATTTAACATTAATTAATATTTTAAGATGATAATATATTTTTAATGGACTTTTAAGAATTAATACAATTACTGAAAAAAATTCAAAGCCCAATTTACTACTACTGTAACATAATTTAAGATATTTAATCACGCAGACTGTTGTTAAATATCTAGTCCTTTTAAGTATGAACACAAGTTTGGCTGTGGAAAATTGGGTAGATTATCTTTCTATATATTTTAGGAAGCTAGCAAAACTATTCTACTAGTTGAACACTCTAAAAACCATGGCAAAACATGTCATCTCTACTCTCTTTCTTATTCTCTTCATCCTCTTGACCACCATTCCTTCTTCACATTCAAACGACCATACTGATCTTGAAGCTCTTCTAGCATTCAAGAAATACATACACGACGATCCGTTGCACACTTTGAGCTCATGGAACGAAACAATGCATTTCTGCAGATGGAATGGTGTCTCCTGCAGCAAAAGGCATCCAAGCAGAGTCGTCTCTCTTTCTCTGCAGTCTCAAGGCCTCGTGGGATCGCTCTCGCCTCACATTGGTAATCTCTCTTTCTTAAGAATCATCAACTTGCAAAACAACACCTTCAGCGGCCCAATCCCTCAGGAGATGGGTCGCCTCCGAAGGCTTCAAGTGATCAAGTTTAGCAATAATTCTTTTGGTGGTGGGATTCCAACAAACCTATCACAATGTACAAATCTCTATTACCTGAATTTGGTTGACAATCAGCTCACCGGAGTCATAGTTCCCGAGATAGCTTCCCTTGTCAACCTCAAAACTTTAGGCTTGACGAAAAACATGCTTTCAGGGACTATCCCGCCATTCCTAGGAAACTTCACAGATCTATCCCTACTGTCGATAGGTTCTTGCCGCTTCAAGGGAAAGATACCAGAGTCGCTCGCTAAACTTCAAAGATTGCAGGTGCTACTTATGTATGACAATAATCTAACTGGTTCTATTCCACTCGGCCTCTATAATCTTTCAAGTGTCGAGTATTTCGGATTTGATTACAATCGACTTCATGGAAGCATACCTGTCGACATAGGCTCTACACTTCCCGAGTTGAAGTACCTTTATTTGAATGGTAATAATTTCAGTGGAGCACTTCCAGCTTCGCTATCTAACTCTTCCCTCATTGAACTCATAGAAGTATCTGAAAACAGTTTCACCGGAAATATGATAGATTTAACTAGATTTCCAGCTCTTAAAGTGCTTTTGGTTGCATCTAACCGTTTCAATGGAGATATAGGTACTATTTTGTCATCCCTTACAAACTGCACCAACCTTGAAACTTTGGAATTGAATGGAAACCATTTCACTGGTTCGTTACCAGACTCCATTGGCAATCTTTCTGATCACTTGTCGTCCTTACGCCTCGATAAAAATCAGTTAAGTGGAAGCATTCCATCCAGTATAGGAAACCTTGTTGGTCTCACTTCTTTAGTAGCTGATACCAATAATCTAAAAGGCCCAATTCCTTCCTCCATTGGAAAACTCCATAACTTGCAACTTATCACTATCCATAAAAATAGACTGATAAATGAGATGCCATTTTCATTGGGCAACTTGACTTTGTTGAACATTCTTTCCTTAGCATTAAATAATCTTTCTGGGAGTATACCTCAAAGTCTTGGCAACTGTACCAACTTGTTAGAATTAGGTCTTGCATACAATAACCTCAGTGGCTTAATACCTCCTGAAATCATGAAGCTTTCCTCCATGTCCATTGGACTTGATCTATCTGGCAACGTTTTGACGGGTACTATTCCATCAGAACTTGGGGCTTTGAGAAATCTTGGATACATGGACTTGTCCAACAATAGATTATCCGGAACCATTCCTCCTTCTTTGGGGAGTTGTGTGATGCTCAGCTCACTTTACCTAGATAGAAATTCTTTTCAAGGTGAGATACCTGATAGTTTGAGGGCTTTGAGAGGTTTAGAATATTTGGATCTTTCACAGAATAACCTTTCAGGAGTGATTCCAAGATTTCTTGTTGAGTTTAGCTTGTTGTATCTCAACATTTCTTTCAATAACCTGCAAGGTGAAGTCCCAACTCTCGGAGTTTTTCCAAAATGAAAGTGCAACTCACTTCAAGGAAACCAAAACTTGTGTGGAGGTATTGCAACTCTGAACCTTCCTTATTGTCCGTCATCACCAAAATCCAACAAGAAAGGTTTGGGGAAAATCTTGATCCCAGCTATTGTCGGAGCCATATGCCTAGCGCTTGCATTGTTCTTATGTGTCGTCATTATCTACAAGCAAAGAACATTGCAAAATGTTGGAAACCCAATATTCCGACTGCCAGACATTTTGAGGCTATCTTACGGAGATCTCTTGAATGCTACAAATGGATTCTCGGACATGAATCTAGTTGGTGTAGGTAGATTTGGATCTGTGTATAAAGGAACTATCAATGATGATGATGAGCAGACAGATGTGGCGGTGAAGGTTCTTAATCTTAACGTAAGAGGAGCTTGTAAGAGTTTGGCATCAGAATGCAATGCATTGAGAGGCATACGACACAGAAACTTGCTCAAGATTGTGAGTGTTTGTGACAGCATTGATTTTCAAGGGAATGCTTTTAAGGCATTGGTGTATGAATTTGTGGCCAACAGAAGCCTCGAGGACTGGCTTCATTCAGAGAATGAAGGCAGGGGAGCTCTCAATGCTATCCAGAGACTGAATATTGCAATTGATATTGCATGTGCAGTTGAGTACTTGCATTGTGGTACAGACTCCATAGTTATTCATGGAGATTTGAAGCCGAGTAACATTCTCTTGGATCAAGACATGTTCGCCAAAGTTGGTGATTTTGGTTTAGCCAAAATTGTCTCAAGCATTTCAGGGAGCCTGGCATCCACGGAAGGAAGCAGTTCATCAGCAATCAAGGGTACCATAGGCTACATTGCTCCAGGTTTACTTCAAACTTTACACTTTCTAATTGACAAGTTTTTTTACATGCATTTATCTATGTCCGTTGTCTATCTATGTATTTTGTTCAGAGTATGGCGTGAGCCTCGTTGCATCAACTGAAGGGGATGTATACAGTTACGGAGTTCTTGTGCTTGAGATGTTCACAAACAGAAGACCAACAAGTGATGCATTCGAAGGGTATCTAAATCTCCAAGACTTCGTTAGCACAGCCTTAACCGACCGTGTAATGGAAGTAGTGTATCCATTTCTGTATCAAGAACTTAATGTGGATGAAAAGTATTGGGATTGCATTGTTTCAATTCTGAGGATTGGAGTGAGATGCTCAAAGCAGCTTCCAAGAGATCGCATGTCGATGGCAGATGTTGTTAATGACTTGAAAAAGATAAGAAATGTTCTTCCTATACTCTGAAATGGCAGAAATGTTTCTCCATATCAACACTGAAAAAATGTTTGTTTCTGTTACTTATTGCTTTAAATTTTGTCTCTCATCTTCTTATGTTTGAAGTTGAGTGTACAATATCTTTCAGTTGTAGCAGTTGCTCTGGTTGTTGTAATTGAACTTTCTTTACATTATCTAGCTTTAATGTTTACAATAGTCAATAATTTGCAGTTCCTTTATGTTGTGTCCCAAATATATATTCTTGATGTCGTTCAAAATCGTATCAGAGTATGGATGAGACATACAAACAAGAAAACATACAAAGGAGACATGTTTTGAGGTGGTCGGTTTCCCGGAATGGTGGGAGGAGAAACACAGGGGGAGCAGAGTAGCTTCATCCGTTGAAGAGATAGGAAAGCCGTGGAATAGTCAGCCTCATCCAAATTTATTCAATAAGATATGAAAAGAAGAAAGATAGAGTTGATTTTATTGTCATATTGTAATGAAATGCACGATGGCTTGTTGATTTATGGTCATAGCTTAAATTTTTTGCAATATTGTCGTGTAATGCACGATGGCTTTTTGATTTTATGGTCATAATATTAGCTTAAATTTTTTATATTTTGTTGTTTTTTGTCATATTGGCTATACAGAAAAGTCAGTATTCACGATAATTTATTTTTGCAATATTAAATCATGATGCACCTTGATGTTTATCAATACAACTATTTTTATAACCATCTTACTAAGAAAATGTTGGGTTAAAAACATGTCCCACATCGATTGAGAGAGAAGTTGGAAGTGTATATAATTTTTTGTCCAACCCCAATTAATTTGAGGCCTTTTGGGAGTGACCCAAAAACAAATCCGTGCGGACTTGACCCAAAGCGGACAATATAAAACTAATGTTGCAATCAACGATCGTAACAAGAGGTATCAGAGCCAGGTTGGCTTTGGGTTGTTCCTGGATGAGCCCCCGGTAAGGGTCGGGCCCAGGATGACCCAGGGGCCAGGGCTGGAACGACCCATGTTTGTGTCGCTGACCCAAAAACAAATTCGTGCGGACTTGACCCAAAGCAAAACAGAGTCTCTTATTTCTTTGCAGTCTCAAGGCCTCGTGGGATTGCTCTCGCCTCACATTGGTAACCTCTCTTTTCTCTGAACCATCAACCTGCAAAACAACACCTTCAACGTCCCAATCCCTCAGGAGATCGGTCGCCTCAGAAGGCTTCAACATATCGAGCTTAGTAATAATTTTTTTGCAGGATTCCATCAAACACAATGCACAAATCTTGATTATCTGAGTTTTATTGACAATGAGCTCACCGGTGCCATAGTTCCCAAGATAGCTTCTCTTGTCAACCTCCAAGCGTTAGGCTTGTCGATAAACATGTTTTCGGGGACTATCCCTCCATTCCTAGGAAACCTCACAATTCTATCCCAACTTTCGTTAAGCGAATGCAGCTTGCAAGGAGAGATTCCCGAGTCCCTAGGTCAGCTTAGAAGATTGCAGTGGCTAAATATAGGTGACAATAATCTAACTGGGCAGTTTTTCCTTGTTTGTTGTTATGTTGTGTCTAATTTTTATATTCTGATGTTATGTCTCATTTATATATTCTTCAAGATTTGGTAATGATACGAATGTGTATTCATTGAGGTAAATGAGACAAGTAATAGACGTGAACACAATAATGTATGAGAATAGTATAATCCCTGAATAATAATGTATGGATCAAACACAAGAATAACTATTCTATTATCTGATATTAGAAATTTGAGTTGAATAAATATATATACATACAGCAACATCATGTGTTGCTTCATGCCACAATGTAATATCTCACAATTTCTGCTGTGTTATCTTCTAACAAAAAATGAATAGCCTTCAATACTCACCCCGATGAAAGAATCCTTTTGTTCCCTGGGCTCCTCGGAGACGGGAGAAATACACGACCCGATCCATTCATACACTTGCTTTTCTCTTCCGGAGGGTTGGAAATAATAAAACAGACCCAATAAGGAAGAGCACAGCCAATGTCTTGTAATCGTATAGATCTTTCACCGACTTTAGATCTCCAAGCGCAAGACCAGCCTAAACAATGAAAACGACGCATGCTTATCTAATCAAATTCCAATGGCCATAATAAACTCAGAAAGAGATATGTATGATTGAGGAAAGTGAAAAGGCTTACACTGACAGTAATATAGGAGGCTGGTATGAGACCGATGACAGTTGCAAGAAAGAAGATATAAAATGGGATATCTACAATTGGTGAAGCCAAATTGATGAAAAGATTGGGCAATGTTGGGGTAACTCTCAGGAAGAGCATGTAGTTGAGCAACTTGTCTCTATGCCTCCCTATCTGCTATCAATAAAAGACGAATATCAGCAGCATGTCAAAGTCAAAAGTTCTGGATAATGGGACTAGCTAACATAAGTAGAATCATTGATGCACATACTTAAAAAGTAAGCAAAATCCAAGGTGTCTACATTTAACCTATACATAAGCCATTTTTATCTCACACACACACACATAGTAGACTAACTAGTTTTCTCCGCCGTTCATCCATTTTAACATGATATCCAAACAACACAGCACCCCACCACATTGATCAAATGAATCGTGGGGATATTACATAGGATACTTGCTACTTGAGATTAAAAGGGGAGAGAGAAGCACACCTCTGTCTGAAAGTATCGCAGCTTTTCAGGCCACAACCAGAGAACAATGGGTTTGCCAATTAGTTTAGACAGAAAATAGCAAGACGATGCACCAGCAGTGGCATTAAAGACAACCAAAAATAGGCCTCGGCCAACTCCAAAAAGAGCTCCAGCTAGCAAGGACATGAAAATTGTCCCTGGTATCATAAATGTCTGCATGAATATGTATGTCGAACAGTAACCAAGAATGAACTTTGCTGGGTAGTGTCGGGCATAACTTCCAAGATGATCTCTGGAACACGATATAAATGTCACAATGCTACCATTACAAAAATCCAACCAGAATTGAGTAGAACTAATGATATCTACACAACATAGCTTATGCAAGTCGAGTTTCTTACATTTCTCATTAATGTTAATCTGTTTTTGGCAGGAGATGAACTTGAGCAAATTGAGCAGAGTCTCGGATTTTCGATCACGTATGGTCTGTTCCTTTCACTTTTAGCTAACTGTCTAACTCTATCTCATGAATTTACATATAAAATACTGCATAATACAACCCTCAAATTCCAAATCGAAACGCATTCAAAAGCAAATTGAGCTAAAGCTACCTATCATCGATTAATCGAGCAACCAAAGTCATCAAATATACCAATTTAACCTATACATAAGCCATTTTTATCTCACACACACACACAGTAGACTAACTAGTTTTCTCTCGTGTTCATCTCTACTCCCATTCTTTTCACAACCACTCCTTCACATTCAAAAACCATACTGATCTTGAAGATCTTCTTGCATTCAAGAAGCAAATACACCATGATCCGCTGCATGTTTTGAGCTCTTGGAACGAAACAACGCATTTTTGCGGGTGGAATGGCGTCTCTTGCGCTGGTGTATGAGCTCAAGGGAATGATTTTAAGGCATTGGTGTATGAATTTGTGGCCAACGGAAGCCTCGAGAACTGGTGTATTCTGAGAATGAAGGCAGAGGAGCTCTGAGTGCTCTTCAGAGACTCGATGTTGCTATTGATATTGAGTACTTGCATTGTGGTACTGAATCCATAATCACTCATGGAGATTTGAAGCCGAGTAACATTCTCTTGGATCAAGACATGTTTGCCAAGGAAGCAGTTCATTTGCAATCAAGGGTACCATAGGCTACATTGCTCCAAGTTCACTTGAAATGTTTTTTATTTGTATATACCTAAGTTTTTCTATGTATGTACTTGGCTAAGAGTATGGCATGAACTATGTTACATCAACACAAGGGAAGGCATATAGTTATGGAGTTCTAGTGCTTGAGATGTTCACAAACAGAAGACCAACAAGTGATGCATTCGAGGGGTACCTAAATCTCCAAAACTTCATTAGCAGAGCCTTACCCGACAGTGAAATGTGGATGAAAAGTATTGGACTTGCATTGTTTCAATTTTGCATGTCAATGGCAGAGGTTGTTAATGAATTGAAAACGATACGAAATGTGTTTCCCGTACATAGAGATAACGGAATCGTTGCTCCGTAACAATATTGAAACAAATACTCTTTTCTATTATATGTATATTTAAATTTCCATTGTCAATAACATGTGCATTGTTCATTAGAGTCCTTGTCACTTGTCAGCTCTATATAAAAGGTCAAAAATGTTATACAATGAACTTTTACAATAATTTTCAATATGGTTTGAGAGTAGTGTCGATCAGTGTCTCAATACACACATGAAAAAAAGATAAAATACACAACAAATCTGAATCCTTAATTGGGTAAATATCAAGATTAATCTACCAACACTAATAATCAAATGGACAAATCAATCCTTATAGAGCAATTGAAACCCAGCGAAATTTATACAGTCTCTCCAGCCTAGGCGACGCAACCGTGACTGAGATTGAGAAGGAGAAAAAGGCGCCACTGCTCACCGCACCCTACTTTTCGCCGGCGACAGATAAGAGGATGCCGGACGTAGAGTTCACTGGTCAAGTTGGAAATATGAAAATGTAATGAGGTTAATATGGTCACTTAGAAGTTAGCCCAAAACTAAATCATGTTTACAAAACCATAGTCCAATAAAGACAGCCATTTTAACTGTGATACAAAACGTGGATGACCAAATATTGGTAACATGGCAAATCTAATTCATTAATCTACTTTGCAATCCTTAACAAAAAGAAGTTTATTTGAAATAATTTAAAAACCGATAACATGTCAATTTATTAAGAGTAACTAATATGATAAAGTTATGGTACTATATTTTTTTTAGATGTTCGTTGTTACATGTGGAGATTTTATGTTCATCGCTCATTGTTCCTCCTACCCAAACATATTGAAATGACAAAGTCCAAATTAGTTATGAAAGTCTAACTCGAAGGGGTCCATAATAATAAATTATAGATGGAATGACCAAGTCCAAAGTAGACTATGCTTGAAGAATATTAACTTCATTTCAATATGAACACAACTTATGGTTGTGGAAAATTGTATATTTGTATAGTTGATCTTTCTATTACATCAAGCTATACTATTTCATGACACCAAAAATCACTTCCTTATTCGTATCCCTCTCTTCATCCTCTTGTCCCTTGAGACAATAACATGGCCATGAAAAAGTCCAAAGTAGACTATGCATGAAGAAATTTAAGTGTAATTTTGATCAAATTGTTTCTAGTATGAACACAAGTTTTGGTTTTTGAAAAATTGAGTATATGATCTTCCTCTTCAAACAAGCTAGAAAAACTATACTACTACTTGGAAGACACCAAAAAACCATGGCAAAACATGTCATCTCTACTCCCTTCCTTGTTCTCTTCATCCTCTTTAACACCATTCATTCTTCACATTCAAACAACCATACTGATCTTGAAGCTCTTCTGGCATTCAAGAAATCCATACATGACGATCCACTGCAGTCTTTGAGCTCATGGAACGAAACAACGCATTTCTGCTTGTGGAATGGCGTCTCATGCAGCAAAAGGCATCCAAACAGAATTGTCTCTCTTTCTCTTCCATCACAAGGCCTCGTGGGATCTCTTTCGCCTCATATAGGTAACCTCTCTTTCCTCAAAACCATCAACTTGCAAAACAACACCTTCAGAGGCCCAATCCCTCAGGAGATTGGCCGCCTCAGAAGGCTTGGAAAGATCGAGTTTAGTAATAATTCTTTGGGAGGTGGGATTCCATCAAACCTATCACAATGCATAAATCTTTACTATCTGAATTTGATCGACAATGAGCTCATCGGAGCCATAGTCCCCGGGATATCTTCACTTGTCAACCTCCAATCTTTGGGCTTGTCGGACAACATGCTTTTAGGGACTTTTCCACCATTCCTAGGAAACCTCACAGATCTGTTCCAACTTTCCTTAAGAGATTGTGGCTTGCAGGGAGAGATTCCGCAGTCGCTTGTTCAGCTTAGAAGATTGCGGCTGCTAAATGTGATCAACAACGATCTAACTGGTTCGGTGCCATTAGGCCTTTTTAATCTGTCGACCATCGAGATTTTCTCATTGGCTGATAATCAACTCAATGGCATCATCCCTTCCTTTACACTTCCCAACTTGAAAACTTTTCATTTGAGCTCCAACCATTTGACTGGAGAGCTTCCAGCTTCCATCTCGAATTCTTCTGATAGGATTTAGGATCCTAACAAGAATTAGAGCACCTGTACGTTTGTGAAGTTGAGTAAATTTGAAGGAAGAACCCTAGCAGTCACTAGGGTTTGGAAGATACGATATTTCGAGAAAATAATATTTGTCTTATTTCTCGTTGGTTTTTTGACTCTCTAATGAACTCTATATATAGAGTTCGGACCCTGCTTGATTCGACTCTACGATTCGGGAAAGAATCAAGAAGAAAACCCGAAAAGATTTATCAAAAACTAACCTAAACAAAATAGCGTTCAACAAGGAAATAAAATAACCAAGGCAAAAAAATAAAATAAGGAAAACTAAACAAATCTTCCATCTCTATCTCAGTAGGTCGTGTAGTCCTTGAATTTCGCTGGTTGTGATCTGTTGCGTTGGGGTCTATCTTTCTTGCTCCTTGTTATGCTTCTCGATCGACCTTTCTCACTCGGCGGTTCCTCTTCATGATCGGTGTCTGGTACGTTTGCATGGCTGGTGTTGTTGACGTCTTGCACGTCGACTTGTAGTCTCTGATGCATTTGATTGTTGAGATCCCTATCAACTCCCCCTGTTAAGAACAGCCTTGTCCACAAGGCTGAGTGAAGGAAAATGTTTCAAAAGCTCCAACTTCGGTGCCCAAGTAGGTGCAGCTGGATTGGAAGACCAATAAACTAGCCATTGTTGTTGCGGCAATCCCTCATACAACGCTGTCCTCTCCGCCGTTGCTCGGATTGGTACATCAATCGGTCGACCATTCTTGAAAGTGGTCGGAAGTTGACTTGTAATGGACTCCGATAAAGGGGGAACGAATGGCTTAAGAAGTGAGACATGAAATACGTCATGGATTCGGCTCCCAACCGGAAGTTGCAGCCTATACGCGACTGCCCCAATCCGCTCCAATATCTCATAAGGTCCGTAATATCGTCGACTAAGTTTCGCCGAAGCTGGTCGGCCTACCGAAACCTGCCGATACGGTTGAAGGCGTAAAAGAACGCGATCACCCACTTGAAATTCCACGTGCCTCCTATGCTGATTTGCTGTGTGAACCATGCGCTTCTGGGCCAAAGCCAAATTTCGTTTCAACAATTGCAACAGCTCTGTTCTCTCCCCTAAATTCGCAGCGACAGCTGCATTTTCTGCGGGCACCGCCGGAGTGCCGAAAATGTTAGGGGGGTCCCGACCATAAAGAGCCTTAAAAGGAGACATCCCGATGCTTGTATTGACACTGCAATTCATGGCCAATTCGGCCCATGGAAGAAACTCGAACCATTTCCTAGGTTGCTCAAAGGAAAAAGCTCTCTGATATTGTTCAAGCGACCGATTTGTCACCTCCGATTGGCCATCCGTTTGCGGGTGGTAAGCGGTGGTGAATTGTAATTTTGTCCCGCTCATAGTTAAGAGCTCCTTCCAAAAATCACTCATGAATATGGTATCCCGATCAGTCAATAGTTTCTCCGGAAAGCCGTGCAGCTTAACCACAGTTCTCACAAATAGTTTAGCGACCTTGAGCGCATCGAATCCAGTCGGAAGTGCTCCAAAATGGGCATATTTGGACAAACGATCGACCACAACCATTATCGCCGTGTATCCATACGACGGAGGGAGACCAACGATGAAGTCCATTGATGCCGCCGCCCAAACTTTATCTGGAATCGGTAAAGGCTGAATTAGCCCGGACGGTCGATCCGTGATGTACTTTGTGGCCTGGCATACTGCGCACGCTGCTACATATCGATGGATATCGGCTCTCATACCTTGCCAGAAAAAAGAGGACGACACCCGCGCAAACGTTCTTTTCTCCCCTGGGTGGCCGGCCATTTTTGCATCATGAGATTCTGCCAGAATATCTAGGCGGACGTCGGAGTCGCGACTGAGATATACACGATGCTTGAAGAATAGGATACCATGAGCGACTGAAACATGCAGAGGTGCCGTGCGTGCTGCTACTGCCTGATGTAGCTCAATCAAATCTGGGAGGGTCTTATTTTCATTCCGAATGCGCTGCATAATGGCCGAAACAGGCTGTGACAACAAGGCCAAGATCGAGGGGTCATCGCCCGGTAAATCCACATCCCGACGTGACAATGCATCTGCGACACGATTGGAAGCGCCGGATTTGTACTCTATCGTGAATTTGAAGCCCATAAGCTTTCTCAAATAGAATTGTTGGTCCGGCGTCTGAACGATTTGAGATAACAAGTCCTTTAAGCTACGTTGATCACTGCGGATGATAAATTCACGGCCTAGTAAATATTGTCTCCACTTTTGTACTGCCTCCACTATAGCATACAATTCTTTATGATAAGTAGATGCCACACGTCTCTTCGGCCCCAACTTTTTGCTGAAATAGGCTAACGGGTGGCCGTGTTGGAGGAGGACGGCGCCTATCCCGAAATCTGAAGCATCAGTTTCGATGGAGAAGGGGCTCTCAAAATCTGGCAGATGCAAGACCGGGGCTGCTGACATCGCGGCCTTGAGAGCATCAAAGCTATCGGCCGCAGATTGAGGCCACTGAAAAGCATCTTTTTTCAACAAGTCGGTGACTGGAGCTGCGATGATGGAGTAGTTCTTAACGAAACGACGATAGTAACCCGTTAGGCCCAAGAAACCTCGCAATTGTTTCACTGTTTTCGGAATTGGCCAGGTCGTCATGGCTTCGATTTTTGCTGGATCAGCCCGGAGCTCCCCTGCCGAGATTATATGTCCCAAATACTCGATCGTATCCACACCGAAAGAACATTTAGATAGCTTTATGTAAAAGGAATTTATGCGGAGCACATGCAAGACCTGCTCCAGATGCACCGCATGATCAGCCAAAGATCCACTGTATACCAGAATATCATCAAAAAATACTATTACAAATCTGCGAAGGAATGGCCGAAAAATGCTGTTCATGGCAGCCTGAAACGTGGACAGTGCATTGGTCAATCCGAAAGGCATAACTAGAAACTCAAAATGCCCATCATGAGTCCGAAATGCCGTCTTGTGAATGTCAGCGGTATGCATTCGGATTTGGTAATATCCGGAGCGCAAGTCTAATTTTGAGAAAACTCGTGCTTTATGAAGCTCATCAAATAGCTCGTCGGCAGTAGGAATTGGAAAGTGATCCGTTGTAGTGGCCGCGTTCAAGGCTCTATAGTCCACACAAAACCAAAAGGTTCCATCCTTCTTTCTAACCAACAAAACGGGTGAGGAGAACGAGCTAGTACTGTGCTGGATGACTCCCTGTGTCAACATCTCGCGCACTTGGCGCTCAATCTCGGATTTCTGGAAGTAGGGGTAGCGATATGGTTTGACATTAATTGGTCGCGTGCCCTCTGGAAGATAAATCTTGTGGTCCCATTGTCGTGGGGGAGGGAGGGATGTTGGAAGTGCGAAAATATCGCGAAAATCCTCCAGAACGGCAGTGAGGCTAGAGTCGGTGTTCGGCAGAGTAATAACCTCGTCTGATGGGGTGGCCTCCTTCTCAGCCGTGAACAACTCAAATAAATCACACTCCGGCTCCTGACCGATCAACGAAAATAAATTGTTGTAGGAGATTTGCTTTGGGCAGCGCCATCACCCTTAAGAGAGACCGTGTGGTCACCCCAATCAAATTGCATCGTCAAATCCCGATAATTCTTTGTGACATCTCCTAACTCCTGGAGCCATTGCACACCCAGAATCACATCCGGCCCTTTCACCTGTAAGATAAACAAATCTATGTCGAAAGCGTGCCCTTGCATCATAATTGGTGTCTGTAAACAAGCATAAGAACAACGCAAAGATTCGCCGTTGCCTACAAATACACGAAAGGGACTAATAGCATGGACAGGAAGACTTAGCTGTTCAGCGATGGTGGGCTTGATGAAGTTATGTGTACTGCCACCATCGATCAGTACGGACACCTCAGAACCATTGATCCGTCCCTTCAATCGGATTGCTCGTGGTCTGATCTTGGGGCTGATAACATGGATGCTCGAGACGTCGCCGGTAATGACCATGGTCTCTCCATCTTCGTCCCCATGCCGGTCTGTCTCGGTCTCCAGGAGGTCATCCTCATCGTCGGCACCCATTAAAGCATAAAATTTGGTGCCGCAAACATGTTCGCGGGAGTATTTTTCTGGGCAGTACCAACATAATCCCTTCCGAGTCCGGTCAGCGCGTTCAGCTGCAGAGATGCGGACAACCGGAATGTCGGAACGTGGTTGGCCCGCTTGAGACGCGCGAGGGGGGACAACGGCAGTCAGCGTGGGTGCATTATTTTGCCGCTGCCGGCTGTCACGGTCAGACCAGGCTGCGTGGGACGGCTGTGTCGCGGCTGTAGTGAGCTTTAGGCATGCTGTGAACTGCTTGGCAAGAGCGAAAGTTTCATCGAGCGACGTAGGGCCCTTGGTCAGCAATTGCTGCTTAATCGGTTCTTTCAACCCAGCGATGAAAAGTGACATCAGGGTCTCTTCGGTGACGTTAGAGGTCTTTTGCATAATATCTTCGAATTCAGTCTGATAAGCATCAACTGTAGTGGTTTGGCGGAGTGTCGCAAGGCAGCCCACATGATCAACGTACAAATCCGGGTCAAATCGATGCTTGACTGCCAAGAGGAAATCGTCCCAATCCTTATGTTTGCAGTTGTCCTCCCAATATGTCAACCAACTGGATGCCGGGTGGTCGAAAAGGTAGGACGTGAGGTATATGCGATCCTCGAGTGGGGTGAAGTGGTGGTTGTAGTACCGTTGTATCTTGCGGATCCATTCCGTTGCGTTCTCTCCGTTGAAACGAGGGGCTTCCGGTTTGACCTTCGGCAAGGGGTCGGTATCTGCACCGGCCGACGGTGTAACAACCGACGGCGGTAATTTCCAACGCCTAGGTTTAGGTCCTCGCGCGTCCGGATCGGGTGGGTTGTGCTTCCTTTCCAAACTTGCCTCGATCAGAATCTCGAGGCGATCCTCGATCCGCTTGTTCGTCGCCTCTTGCTTGCGGGTGAAGGCCTCAAGGTCGAACTGATGAGACATCAATTTCTTGTCCTGGCCGGCATATCGGACACGCAAGTCGAGCAGCAAATCGCTGAGTTCTTCATTGGTCATTGGTGGTGGTTTGTTTGCTGAAGAAGATTCTGTATCAGCCGTCATTGTTGCAATTTGGAGGAAGAGAGCTCAATGTAAAAGCACCAATTGATAGGATTTAGGATCCTAACAAGAATTAGAGCACCTGTACGTTTGTGAAGTTGAGTAAATTTGAAGGAAGAACCCTAGCAGTCACTAGGGTTTGGAAGATACGATATTTCGAGAAAATAATATTTGTCTTATTTCTCGTTGGTTTTTTGACTCTCTAATGAACTCTATATATAGAGTTCGGACCCTGCTTGATTCGACTCTACGATTCGGGAAAGAATCAAGAAGAAAACCCGAAAAGATTTATCAAAAACTAACCTAAACAAAATAGCGTTCAACAAGGAAATAAAATAACCAAGGCAAAAAAATAAAATAAGGAAAACTAAACAAATCTTCCATCTCTATCTCAGTAGGTCGTGTAGTCCTTGAATTTCGCTGGTTGTGATCTGTTGCGTTGGGGTCTATCTTTCTTGCTCCTTGTTATGCTTCTCGATCGACCTTTCTCACTCGGCGGTTCCTCTTCATGATCGGTGTCTGGTACGTTTGCATGGCTGGTGTTGTTGACGTCTTGCACGTCGACTTGTAGTCTCTGATGCATTTGATTGTTGAGATCCCTATCAACTCCCCCTGTTAAGAACAGCCTTGTCCACAAGGCTGAGTGAAGGAAAATGTTTCAAAAGCTCCAACTTCGGTGCCCAAGTAGGTGCAGCTGGATTGGAAGACCAATAAACTAGCCATTGTTGTTGCGGCAATCCCTCATACAACGCTGTCCTCTCCGCCGTTGCTCGGATTGGTACATCAATCGGTCGACCATTCTTGAAAGTGGTCGGAAGTTGACTTGTAATGGACTCCGATAAAGGGGGAACGAATGGCTTAAGAAGTGAGACATGAAATACGTCATGGATTCGGCTCCCAACCGGAAGTTGCAGCCTATACGCGACTGCCCCAATCCGCTCCAATATCTCATAAGGTCCGTAATATCGTCGACTAAGTTTCGCCGAAGCTGGTCGGCCTACCGAAACCTGCCGATACGGTTGAAGGCGTAAAAGAACGCGATCACCCACTTGAAATTCCACGTGCCTCCTATGCTGATTTGCTGTGTGAACCATGCGCTTCTGGGCCAAAGCCAAATTTCGTTTCAACAATTGCAACAGCTCTGTTCTCTCCCCTAAATTCGCAGCGACAGCTGCATTTTCTGCGGGCACCGCCGGAGTGCCGAAAATGTTAGGGGGGTCCCGACCATAAAGAGCCTTAAAAGGAGACATCCCGATGCTTGTATTGACACTGCAATTCATGGCCAATTCGGCCCATGGAAGAAACTCGAACCATTTCCTAGGTTGCTCAAAGGAAAAAGCTCTCTGATATTGTTCAAGCGACCGATTTGTCACCTCCGATTGGCCATCCGTTTGCGGGTGGTAAGCGGTGGTGAATTGTAATTTTGTCCCGCTCATAGTTAAGAGCTCCTTCCAAAAATCACTCATGAATATGGTATCCCGATCAGTCAATAGTTTCTCCGGAAAGCCGTGCAGCTTAACCACAGTTCTCACAAATAGTTTAGCGACCTTGAGCGCATCGAATCCAGTCGGAAGTGCTCCAAAATGGGCATATTTGGACAAACGATCGACCACAACCATTATCGCCGTGTATCCATACGACGGAGGGAGACCAACGATGAAGTCCATTGATGCCGCCGCCCAAACTTTATCTGGAATCGGTAAAGGCTGAATTAGCCCGGACGGTCGATCCGTGATGTACTTTGTGGCCTGGCATACTGCGCACGCTGCTACATATCGATGGATATCGGCTCTCATACCTTGCCAGAAAAAAGAGGACGACACCCGCGCAAACGTTCTTTTCTCCCCTGGGTGGCCGGCCATTTTTGCATCATGAGATTCTGCCAGAATATCTAGGCGGACGTCGGAGTCGCGACTGAGATATACACGATGCTTGAAGAATAGGATACCATGAGCGACTGAAACATGCAGAGGTGCCGTGCGTGCTGCTACTGCCTGATGTAGCTCAATCAAATCTGGGAGGGTCTTATTTTCATTCCGAATGCGCTGCATAATGGCCGAAACAGGCTGTGACAACAAGGCCAAGATCGAGGGGTCATCGCCCGGTAAATCCACATCCCGACGTGACAATGCATCTGCGACACGATTGGAAGCGCCGGATTTGTACTCTATCGTGAATTTGAAGCCCATAAGCTTTCTCAAATAGAATTGTTGGTCCGGCGTCTGAACGATTTGAGATAACAAGTCCTTTAAGCTACGTTGATCACTGCGGATGATAAATTCACGGCCTAGTAAATATTGTCTCCACTTTTGTACTGCCTCCACTATAGCATACAATTCTTTATGATAAGTAGATGCCACACGTCTCTTCGGCCCCAACTTTTTGCTGAAATAGGCTAACGGGTGGCCGTGTTGGAGGAGGACGGCGCCTATCCCGAAATCTGAAGCATCAGTTTCGATGGAGAAGGGGCTCTCAAAATCTGGCAGATGCAAGACCGGGGCTGCTGACATCGCGGCCTTGAGAGCATCAAAGCTATCGGCCGCAGATTGAGGCCACTGAAAAGCATCTTTTTTCAACAAGTCGGTGACTGGAGCTGCGATGATGGAGTAGTTCTTAACGAAACGACGATAGTAACCCGTTAGGCCCAAGAAACCTCGCAATTGTTTCACTGTTTTCGGAATTGGCCAGGTCGTCATGGCTTCGATTTTTGCTGGATCAGCCCGGAGCTCCCCTGCCGAGATTATATGTCCCAAATACTCGATCGTATCCACACCGAAAGAACATTTAGATAGCTTTATGTAAAAGGAATTTATGCGGAGCACATGCAAGACCTGCTCCAGATGCACCGCATGATCAGCCAAAGATCCACTGTATACCAGAATATCATCAAAAAATACTATTACAAATCTGCGAAGGAATGGCCGAAAAATGCTGTTCATGGCAGCCTGAAACGTGGACAGTGCATTGGTCAATCCGAAAGGCATAACTAGAAACTCAAAATGCCCATCATGAGTCCGAAATGCCGTCTTGTGAATGTCAGCGGTATGCATTCGGATTTGGTAATATCCGGAGCGCAAGTCTAATTTTGAGAAAACTCGTGCTTTATGAAGCTCATCAAATAGCTCGTCGGCAGTAGGAATTGGAAAGTGATCCGTTGTAGTGGCCGCGTTCAAGGCTCTATAGTCCACACAAAACCAAAAGGTTCCATCCTTCTTTCTAACCAACAAAACGGGTGAGGAGAACGAGCTAGTACTGTGCTGGATGACTCCCTGTGTCAACATCTCGCGCACTTGGCGCTCAATCTCGGATTTCTGGAAGTAGGGGTAGCGATATGGTTTGACATTAATTGGTCGCGTGCCCTCTGGAAGATAAATCTTGTGGTCCCATTGTCGTGGGGGAGGGAGGGATGTTGGAAGTGCGAAAATATCGCGAAAATCCTCCAGAACGGCAGTGAGGCTAGAGTCGGTGTTCGGCAGAGTAATAACCTCGTCTGATGGGGTGGCCTCCTTCTCAGCCGTGAACAACTCAAATAAATCACACTCCGGCTCCTGACCGATCAACGAAAATAAATTGTTGTAGGAGATTTGCTTTGGGCAGCGCCATCACCCTTAAGAGAGACCGTGTGGTCACCCCAATCAAATTGCATCGTCAAATCCCGATAATTCTTTGTGACATCTCCTAACTCCTGGAGCCATTGCACACCCAGAATCACATCCGGCCCTTTCACCTGTAAGATAAACAAATCTATGTCGAAAGCGTGCCCTTGCATCATAATTGGTGTCTGTAAACAAGCATAAGAACAACGCAAAGATTCGCCGTTGCCTACAAATACACGAAAGGGACTAATAGCATGGACAGGAAGACTTAGCTGTTCAGCGATGGTGGGCTTGATGAAGTTATGTGTACTGCCACCATCGATCAGTACGGACACCTCAGAACCATTGATCCGTCCCTTCAATCGGATTGCTCGTGGTCTGATCTTGGGGCTGATAACATGGATGCTCGAGACGTCGCCGGTAATGACCATGGTCTCTCCATCTTCGTCCCCATGCCGGTCTGTCTCGGTCTCCAGGAGGTCATCCTCATCGTCGGCACCCATTAAAGCATAAAATTTGGTGCCGCAAACATGTTCGCGGGAGTATTTTTCTGGGCAGTACCAACATAATCCCTTCCGAGTCCGGTCAGCGCGTTCAGCTGCAGAGATGCGGACAACCGGAATGTCGGAACGTGGTTGGCCCGCTTGAGACGCGCGAGGGGGGACAACGGCAGTCAGCGTGGGTGCATTATTTTGCCGCTGCCGGCTGTCACGGTCAGACCAGGCTGCGTGGGACGGCTGTGTCGCGGCTGTAGTGAGCTTTAGGCATGCTGTGAACTGCTTGGCAAGAGCGAAAGTTTCATCGAGCGACGTAGGGCCCTTGGTCAGCAATTGCTGCTTAATCGGTTCTTTCAACCCAGCGATGAAAAGTGACATCAGGGTCTCTTCGGTGACGTTAGAGGTCTTTTGCATAATATCTTCGAATTCAGTCTGATAAGCATCAACTGTAGTGGTTTGGCGGAGTGTCGCAAGGCAGCCCACATGATCAACGTACAAATCCGGGTCAAATCGATGCTTGACTGCCAAGAGGAAATCGTCCCAATCCTTATGTTTGCAGTTGTCCTCCCAATATGTCAACCAACTGGATGCCGGGTGGTCGAAAAGGTAGGACGTGAGGTATATGCGATCCTCGAGTGGGGTGAAGTGGTGGTTGTAGTACCGTTGTATCTTGCGGATCCATTCCGTTGCGTTCTCTCCGTTGAAACGAGGGGCTTCCGGTTTGACCTTCGGCAAGGGGTCGGTATCTGCACCGGCCGACGGTGTAACAACCGACGGCGGTAATTTCCAACGCCTAGGTTTAGGTCCTCGCGCGTCCGGATCGGGTGGGTTGTGCTTCCTTTCCAAACTTGCCTCGATCAGAATCTCGAGGCGATCCTCGATCCGCTTGTTCGTCGCCTCTTGCTTGCGGGTGAAGGCCTCAAGGTCGAACTGATGAGACATCAATTTCTTGTCCTGGCCGGCATATCGGACACGCAAGTCGAGCAGCAAATCGCTGAGTTCTTCATTGGTCATTGGTGGTGGTTTGTTTGCTGAAGAAGATTCTGTATCAGCCGTCATTGTTGCAATTTGGAGGAAGAGAGCTCAATGTAAAAGCACCAATTGATAGGATTTAGGATCCTAACAAGAATTAGAGCACCTGTACGTTTGTGAAGTTGAGTAAATTTGAAGGAAGAACCCTAGCAGTCACTAGGGTTTGGAAGATACGATATTTCGAGAAAATAATATTTGTCTTATTTCTCGTTGGTTTTTTGACTCTCTAATGAACTCTATATATAGAGTTCGGACCCTGCTTGATTCGACTCTACGATTCAGGAAAGAATCAAGAAGAAAACCCGAAAAAATTTATCAAAAACTAACCTAAACAAAATAGCGTTCAACAAGGAAATAAAATAACCAAGGCAAAAAAATAAAATAAGGAAAACTAAACAAATCTTCCATCTCTATCTCAGTAGGTCGTGTAGTCCTTGAATTTCGCTGGTTGTGATCTGTTGCGTTGGGGTCTATCTTTCTTGCTCCTTGTTATGCTTCTCGATCGACCTTTCTCACTCGGCGGTTCCTCTTCATGATCGGTGTCTGGTACGTTTGCATGGCTGGTGTTGTTGACGTCTTGCACGTCGACTTGTAGTCTCTGATGCATTTGATTGTTGAGATCCCTATCATCTTCCCTCCTTTAAATTATAAATTTATCTGCAAACAATTTCACCGGAAATCTGATAGATTTTACTAGGCTTTCAGTCCTCCGAAGTCTTGGGGCTTCAGCTAGCAATTTCAGAGGAGATATTCATACTATTTTATCATCCCTCACAAATTGCACCAGACTAAGAAAATTATTGTTGGCAAATAACCACTTCACTGGTTCATTGCCAAATTCCATTGGCAATCTTTCCAGGCAGTTGAATTTCCTGAGCATTGATGGAAACCAGTTAATAGGAACGATTCCATCGAGTATTGGAAGCCTCATTGGTCTCTCCGTTCTATCAGCTGAGGCCAATGATCTCGAAGGTCCAATTCCTTGGTCCATTGGAAAACTTCATGACTTGCAAGAAATCTACCTAAGAGGAAATAGGCTGACAAATGAGATACCAATGTCATTTGGGAACTTGACTTTGTTGAACTTTCTCCTCTTGAAGCAAAACAATCTTTATGGAAGTATACCTGCAAGTCTTGGCAACTGCACCAGCTTGTCACTCTTAGATCTTGCAGAGAACAATCTCAATGGTTCAATACCTCCTGAAATTATGAGGCTTTCATCCATTTCTATCGGATTTAACGTATCCCACAATGCCTTGATGGGTGCTATTCCATCAGAAGTTGGTGCATTGAGAAATCTTGTGGAATTGGACTTGTCCTACAATAGATTAACCGGAAACATCCCGACTTCTTTGAGTAGTTGCATCATGCTCAGTTGGCTTGTCCTCAGTAGGAATTCTCTTCAAGGAGAGATACCTGACAGCCTCAAGAGTTTGAGAGGTTTACAATATTTGGATCTTTCACATAATAACCTTTCAGGATTCATTCCAAGATTTCTTAGCGAGTTTCGTCTGTTATACCTTAACCTTTCCTTCAATGAGCTGCAAGGTGAAGTCCCTATTCTTGGAGTTTTCCAAAATGAAAGTGTAGTCTCACTTGAAGGAAACCAATACTTGTGTGGAGGTATTGCAATCCTAAACCTTCCTTCTTGTCCATCATCACCAAAATCGAACAACAAAGGTATAGGTAATATATTGATCCCAACTATTGTTGGAGTCACATGCCTAGTAGCCCTTGCAGTGTGCTTCTCTGTGATCATAATCTACAAGCGACGAGCACCGCAAAATGTTGAAATGCCCATATTCCAAATGTCGGACTTTTTGAGGCTATCATATGCAGATCTCTTGACTGCCACAGAAGGATTCTCGGAGACAAATCTACTTGGTGCAGGGATATTTGGATCTGTTTACAAAGGAATTATCAATGAAGATGATGAGCAGACAGATGTGGCAGTGAAGGTTCTTAATCTTAACGTAAGAGGAGCTTGTAAGAGTTTGGCATCAGAATGCAATGCATTGAGAGGCATACGACACAGAAATTTGCTCAAGATTGTGAGTGTATGTGACAGCTCTGATTTTCAAGGGAATGAATTTAAGGCATTGGTATATGAATTTGTGGCCAACGGAAGCCTCGAGAACTGGCTTCATTCTGAGAGTGAAGGCAGGGGAGCTCTAAGTGCTATTCAGAGACTCAATATTGCCATAGATATTGCATCGGCAGTTGAGTACATGCATTGTGGAACTGGCACCATAGTTATTCATGGAGATTTGAAGCCGAGTAACATTCTATTGGATCAAGACATGGTTGCCAAAGTTGGTGATTTTGGTTTAGCCAAAATTGTTTCAAGCATTACACAGAGCTTGCCATCCGCGGAAAGAAGCAGTTCATCTGCAATAAAGGGTACCATAGGCTACATTGCTCCAGGTTTACTTCAAATTTTAAACTCTTTAATTGACTAGTATTTTATATGCATATAGCTAAGTCTGCCGTCTATGTATGTTTTCTGTTTAGAGTATGGCATGAATTATGTTGCATCAACTCAAGGGGATGTATACAGTTACGGAATTCTTGTTCTTGAGATGTTCACAAACAGAAGACCAACAAGTGATGCATTCGAAGGATGCCTAAATCTCCAGGACTTCGTTAGCACAGCCTTAACCGACCGTGTAACCGAAGTAGTGGATCCATGCCTGCATGAAGAACTTAATGTCGATGAAAAGTTTTGGGATTGCATTGTTTCAATTCTGAGGATTGGAGTGAGATGCTCGAAGCAACTTCCAAGAGATCGCATGTCGATGACAGAGGTTTTCAATGAATTGGAAAAGATTAAAAAAGTGTTTCCAGTTTATAAAAATGATAGAAATGTGGGTTCGTGCTAACTGCTAACATTAAAATAGATGTTCCATTCTATGTATTGGCAACATTTACAGTTGTACAGGCAGTTTCTGTTTTCTCTCATTTACAGAAATGTTGCTTCGTATCAACACTGAAATAGATGTTCGTTTCTATCTATGTTTTCAGTTGTAATTGTTGTGCAGTTTCTTTATGTTTTCTTTTATTTTTAAATTCTTCAATATCTATATAGGAAAATGATTAATACAAAAATGCATCTCCATACAAAATCCAGACCAAATCTTGACCATGAGATTTTTCAATCTAATTGTCAATAATTAAAGAAAAACACGGTGGGTTATTATAAAGAAGTTTTAGGTAATATTATAAAATTCGGGTTTGAGGAAATGTTAAGATCATTTTATGTCATCTTTATTATAATGACGTAAAAATAAGCTTACGATGACCTAAAAATGACCTTTGTACGCTTGGTTCATTATTTTTGTATTAAGAATGGGTTTTACATAGATCAAAACTCATTGAGATTTGTCAAATTTACCAAATTTCGAGAAGCTCCTTCCACTTTTGGGTGATTACAGTTTGATCGCTAAACTTCTTCACATTTAGAGCATCCGCAATGGGCGGCTAGCGACCGGCTAGCCGATTCGTCGCGCTGGCCGATCGGCTAGCCGAACCATTGGAGTCGGCCAGCGCGAAATCGGCGAGCCGATCGGCGTGGGCTGGCCGATCGCTCGGCGCTGGCCGATGCGCTAGCCGATGCGCTGGCCGCCATTGTGGCGGCCCGATCAGCCAGCGATCGGCCAGCGCCGAATTTTGTTTTTTTTTTTAATTCTTTTTTTTAATTTTTTTAAATTCTTTTTAAAAAAAAATTTAATTCTTTTTTTTAATTTTTGAAAAACTATATAAACGCGATTTTCTCTATCTCTAAATTTCTGTACAAGAGCAACATCTAGCGATGGACAACAACAACTAGCCCAATACAAAATGAAGACCTAAAACAGAAATATGTCATACCGATTCGGCTAGCGGCAAACTATAACAGATTCAAGGTGGCTCGTGTGTGGAAGCCCGGATTTTTTTTTATTATGTTATTTTTATGATTTTTAGTTAATGTACTTTTTTTTATTTAAATAAAATTAATGAATTTTCCCGTATATGTCTCGTAAATTTAATGCCGTATTTTAATCGTAATTTTAATTCCGTAAATGTAGTATATTTTGAATTATTTTTATTGCGGCTGGCCTATGGCTGGCCTAAATCTGATGTGGCAGGTGGATTTTTTAGTGTTGCTGACGTGGCAGGGGAGAGAATGGCTGGCCTATAGCTAGCCTAAGCACCATTGCGGATGCTCTTATAATCAGGTCTCTCAAAAACTTTTTGGAAATACAATCAACTCCCTATATTTCTAAAAATTTTGTCCTGGGTCTATACTATATTCTCTGTTTCGCATTAGATTGTATCTTATAATTAACCATCTCACATTCATCCTTATGAGTAGACATAGATTTTAAGAAATGTAATAAAATGTTATTGGAAAAGGATAGTGGAATGTGTGGGTGTGTTATACTTATATTGCTAACTCATCCCACTAAATAATATATATTGAATTATGAAATCAAGGCATGAGATCACCCATCCATGAATATCAATACAATTCACACAAAATGTCAATTAAGGGTATTAATGTCAATTGACCAAAAATTAGTTATAACCAACTTTAAAAAAACATTCAAAAATTTTAATTGATTATAACTATCGCAATTTAAATTATTTTTTTACACAACTTATATCAAATTAAAGATTTTATAAGGATTCTAACAAGATATAACTTGCATATGTTCCAATGTCAAAATTTGAAAAAAAATCTTGGATTTTCGTTTATTCTTTTGTAGTAGTTCAATGTCAATATAACTATCATAATATGTCAGTATAATACGTATAAAATGTCAATGCTAAATTGTATTGACATATTCAATGACTCGTATTGATATGTTTAATATACTATATTGACATTTTGACCAAAAACCCTAATTATGGTATTTATCTTATTTTTTAAAATTTAAATAATAATAATAAAACGAAATTACACGTGATAATTTGTAGACTACTAGATGTCTACTAATCATGTGATTTTAAATTAGTTGTAGTTATCAATTAAAAGTTGAGTTAGCAATTGATCACAATCCGTAGAATATGAGTCTTATTTTTATAAATTAGTTTTATAAAAAATATGAGTGGAAAAAGTTGATGAAATAATTTTATGTAAAATATGAGTGAAAAAAGTTAATGAAATAATTTTATAAAAAATATAAGTGAAAAAAGTTAATGAACTGTGTGATGTATTACCAAAAAATTGTAAGCAGGCAATAAAACATTTATTAATGGCTTAATAAAAATTGCAAAATGGGACAACAATCGGTGGATGAATCTAGTTAAGGGCCTTCCATGGATTGGACTCAGCTGTGGTCTTTTCTGTAAATGGGTTTCAATATTGGCCAGGCTCACGGTCTATCATGATCTAGCCCAAATCAATGCTAAATATAAAAATCATTAAGAATTTACAAAAATAATCTAGATACTCAATACTTTTGTTTTCTACTTTCTACTAAGTTACGTTTGAAGTATTGACCCATTTACAGAAATATTCCCGATAATTGTACTTTTATTTGAGTGCATGTACAGAGCCATTTGTTAATAATGTTTATATTTGCTGCGATTAACTTTTTTATTGTAAAAGCACTGTTGATAAAAAAAAAAAAAAAGCAGTATCTTTTTAAATATTGTTTTTAAATATTCTTTCTGTTCCACTTTAGTCGTCCGGTTTTTATTTTAGTTCGTCCCATATTTGAAGTTCCGGTAAGAATCTTTCATAAATGGCAACAAGCTCCACATTCCACTAAATTTATTTCGCTCACATTTTATTATAAAATGAATATATAAAAATTGGCTTACATTTTACTATATTTTTTCACCAATTTTCTTTTATATAAGAGTGATTAAATAATATTTATTTAGTTGTTCTTTATAGAAGGTGAAGATTTTGGGTTCAACTTTCATTATTTTTCTGTCTTACAATTATGGAAAGGAGAAGAAAAGAAGTAAGAAAGAGGCCAAGTTATACCGCGTTGGTGTTTAACGAAATGTACGATGGTCGTTGGTTTGTCAATATCATTTTTAATATGGGTAGTGAGAAATTAACAAAAATTGTATATACAAAGTTGGACATTTTAGGAATTTTATATTTACAATAAATGAATCATAATTAATTACAACAATGTAGTACGTGATTACCCTTCTATTAGCATTTAGGAAAAATTAAGTTTTCCATAATCGGCGTTTTCACTTTTAGGAAATAATTTACTACTACATCTTTGCAAGTTGTATAATTTATTCTTCCATTAACAATAATGAGGATATTTCTTCCTTCAACTTGATTTTTTAGTTTTATCATCAAATGAAATAATTATTTTATTAATAAATATTTTTTATAATTTCTAATTATAAAATGGCTACATGCATACATACTTAATTCTTAGTATTATCATCAAACGAAATAATTATAGTCATTCACATTCAATTAAAATATATTCCAATTAAATAATTTTTAAAATTTGTAAATTATCTTCTATATAAATATATTCTTAATTAATAAGTGTTACTATCAAAAGAAATAACAATAGTATTTTGCATCTAATTAATTTTTTAGTACTACTAAGTAATTCTTAATTAAAATTCTAAACTTATAAAAATGCTACATGCATATATACTTAATTTCTTAATTAGTGCTATCATCAAACGAAATAATCATAGTCATTCACATTCAATATTTTATAATTAAATAAATTTTAAAATTTGTAAATTATACACCTAAAAATGACTATATGAATATATTCTTAATTAAAAAGTGTTACTATCAAAAGAAATAACAATAGTTTTAGCATCCAATTATTTTTTTAGTACTAAGTAATTCTTAAAATTTAACTTATAAAAATGACTACATGCATGTATACTTAATTTCTTAATTAGTGCTATCATCAAAAGAAATACTCATAGGCATTTGCATCTAATTATTCTTATATGATTTTTAAATTTTTTATTATAAAAAAATGACTATATCAGTATATACTTAAAATAATGACTATATGCATGTATACTTAATTACTAAGTGTTACCATCAAACAAAATAATCATAGTCACTCGTAACCAGTGACAATTTTATTATTAAATAATTCTTAAAATTCTAAGCTATAAAAATAACAACATGGATGAACATATGCTTGATTTTTTAGGCCATGTTTGGTTGCCAAATATCTATCAGAGAAAGTAATTTAATTCGTTAGTTTTTAAATTCTTATGTTTATTTTGATTCCTTAACTTCTTAGAATTATCATCACATGAAAAAATCACAGTTGTTCACATCCAATTATTTTATTATGAAATAATTTTGAAATTTCTGAATTAAAAAAAGGCTACAAGCATATATACTTAATTTATCAGTGTTATTATCCAAATAAGTAATAATAGTATTTTTAATTCAATTATTTTATAATCAAAGCATTCTTAAAATTTTATGTTATAGAAACAACTACATGCATATATACTAAATTTCTTAGTGTTATCATCAAACAATTTATTCATAGTCATTCATATCTGATTATTTTGTTATTAATTTTTTTAAATAAAAATTTTAAGTTATAAATATGACTATTTATATACTTAATTTCTTAATCTTTATCATCAAACGAAATAATTATTGTCATTCACATTTAATTATTAAATAATTATTAAAATTTCAATTTATTAAAACAACTAAATGAATATGTAGTACTTAATTTCTTATTATTGTGATTATCAATTGGAGTAATCGTAGTAATTTGCATTCAATTATTTCATTATTAAATACTAATATTTAATTTGTAATTATAAAAAATGCTACTCCCTCCGTCCCAGATAATTCGTTCCAGTATTCCATTTCGGTCCGTCCCACATAATTTGTCCCACTTCACTTTTACCATTTTTGGTAGTGGACCTCATATTCCACTAACTCATTCCTACTCACATTTTATTATAAAACTAATACTTTAAAAGTAGGACTCACATCCCACCAACTTTTTCAACTCACTCTCCATTAGATTTCTTAAAATCCGTGCCAGGTCAAAGTGTCCCAAATTATCTGAGACAGAGGGAGTACTTCATTTGTACATAATCTCTTATTGCTAATCCAACGAAATAATATCAGTATTTTTCATCTAATTATTTTATTATTAAATAACTCTTAAAATTATATGTTACATTGTGCTATATAAACAACTACACGTACATATACTTAGTTTTTTAATGTTATCATTTAACCAAATAATAATACTAATATTTTGCATTCAAATATTTTCTTATTAAATATTTCGTAATGCTTTGCCATCCAATAAAATAATAATACTATTTTTTATTCAATTTTTTTTTATTAAATAGTAATGTTTAATGCTTTAGGAAAAATGGTATCAACCAATTAGTGTAACCTCAATGTCTGCGATCTCTCCAAATAAGTGGCACTTTATTTTGAAGTGATCATCCATATTTAATATTTTCATACTCTATTTCCATATATATTAATGTAATTTGATATTGATTGAACTTTACAGAAATAATAATTAACAAAAAAACCGGTTTAAATAAAAACCGGTTTAAAATTTGAGGGTATTTTATATGTACAATTTTTATTAATTTATCTTTACCCTTTTACTATAGAACTTAGAAAGTCAAGCTTCTTATTAATTATTGGGAAATTGGTCTCTAAAACCATGAACTTTGCCCAAAATTTGGTATTTCCCATGAACTTTGAAATTGATATATAATATCACGAACTTTGCATTTTGTTTGGTATTTCCCAAACTCACTCAAATAAGATATTTTCATCAAAATCTTATTTAATATAGGCAACCGTGATATGTTTTATAATATTTGAAACCACTTTTTAAGTTCATAACATGTAGCATAAAAAGTCAAGTTGAAAACCACGTTGATTTAATTGTGTCAAGTATGATAAAAGCCTCGTAAGTTAGCCAAATATAGTAATAAACATGCTGTGGGAAATACCAAACAAAATGCAAAGTTCGTGATATTATATACCAATTTCAAAGTTCATGGGAAATACCAAATTTTGGGCAAAGTTCATGGTTTTAGAGACCAATTTCCCTTAATTATTTGAGAATTATGTGTATCAGGATAAATAGACAGAGAATAAATGATGCCATTAAGGCAGCAATTATGAGATTGTATTTCAAAAAAAAGGGGGTTAGAAATCAGATTGGTGTATTGTAATATTAATTAAATACAACAAATATTTGTTCGCATTATCAATTAGAGCATCTCCAAGGGAGAGTAAATGAAGAGGTAAGAGGTAAAGTTATATAACTATCATATTTATCTATTTTTCGTAAAAAATCATTCTCCAAAAGGAGTGGTATTTGAGAATGTATTATATCTATTTCCACTTTGAAGATATCTTTACCTCTCCATCAAGGGAGAGGTAAAATCTTATACTTCCTCCGTTCGGCATTAGGAGTCTCAGTTTATCATTTTCATCCGTCCGGTATTAGGAGTCCCGGTTTGTGATTTCCATAAAAAATGAAATAAAAATATTAGAGTTTTCCAAAATGAAAGTGCAATTTCACTTTAAGGAAACCAAGGCCTGTGTGGTGGAATTGCAAGCCTAAACCTTCCTTCTTGTCCATCATCACTAAAATCCAACAAGAAAGGTTTAGGTAAAATCTTGATCCCAACTATAGTTGGAGTGACATGCCTAGCCCTTGCAGTGTGCTTCTGTGTGTTCGTAATCTACAAGCGACAGACAGTGCAAAATGTTGGAATCCCCATTGTCCAAATGTCGGACTTTTTGAGGCTATCTTATGCAGATCTATTGAGTGCCACAAAAGGATTCTCCGAGACAAATCTGCTTGGTGCAGGGAGATTTGGATCTGTATTCAAAGGAACTATCAGTGATGACGATGAGAAGAAGGATGTTGCAGTGAAGGTACTTACTCTTAATGTAAGAGGAGCTTGTAAGAGTTTGGCATCAGAATACTATGCATTGATTAATTAATTAATTAATTAATTAACTTCTTATTAATTCCAAGAGTAGATTTAGCATGAAACGCTTATTTATTATTCATAATGTAATCAAACACCAACTAGCTAGGTTTCGAATAATAAAACCTTGTTTCGCGCTCCTCTTGAGGACATTATCAAACGAGACTCTCCTCGCGCACGATTCAATATAATAGCAATCCTAGCACCGCTAGATATTAATCACCACTACCCAATATATCAGGTTTATTGGGTTACGAAAAACCCGCACCATTTGATAAATCAAAGTAATGCATAATCAATACCGTATGCTCAATGCTAACCTATATTGATTAAGAAACAAATATTTATCAAGACCTCGCCTTTCAGTAGATAGCCTAAGGACAAGTCTTGCTGTTAGATCCGTTCAGTGCTATACCACACCAATGTCATCTTATTTCAGTAAGGCTTAGAAATATGCGGACTGACATTGCAACCTTTCTCGATGGATAGTCTAATTCCATCTAGATTGTGAGATTCTTCTTTTTCTTTGTTTAGGACTGACCGTGTTACTTTAAAGTGAACGCCGCCCACAACCAGTCTACTAAAACAACGACTTAGACTTTGTTAAGTTAACTTATACATTTAAACATGCATGAACATCCATTAAATGTAAAACATAACAACATTATGATAAAAATAATCTGTTTTATTCCTTGGAAAATAAAATAAGAATTTTACAGTATTCAATCACTCGAAACGTGATTTCTAGTATACAAACTCTAACAACATCAACTCAAGGGAATGTATACAGTTACGGAGTTTTTGTGCTTGAGATGTTCACAAACAAAAGACCAACAAGTGATGCATTTGATGGATGCCTAAATCTACAAGACTTCGTTAGCACTGCCTTAGTGGACCATGTAATGGAAGTTGTAGATCCATTTCTTCGTCAGGAACTTAATACAGATGAAAAGTATTGGGATTGCATCGTTTCAATTCTGAGGATTGGAGTAGTATTGGTATTGCATCGTTTCAGTTCTGAGGATTGGAGTGAGATGTTCGAAGGAGCTTCCAAGAGATCGCATGTCGATGGCAGATGTTGTTAATGCCTTGAAAAAGATTAGAGATAGGTTTCCGGTTTATAAAAAAGGCATAAATGTTGCTTCATACCAATAATGAAAAAAATGTTCGTTTCTATGTGTGGCAATATTTTCAGTTGTAATTGTTGGGCAGTTTCCTAGGTTCCTTGTTTGTTGTAAAGGTAGTTTCTTTATGTTGTGTCGCATTTTTATTTTCTTAAGTTATGTCTCATATATATATTCTTCAAGATATGCTAATGATACAAGTGTGAATTTATCGAGGTAAATGAGATACGTTGCACACATGAAATTCAATAATCTATGAGAATACTAATGCATGGATCAAACACAAGAATAACTATCTCTATAATCTGCCATTAGAAATTTTAGTTGAATGAATATATATACATGCAATACAACAACATCATGTTGTGTATTTAATCTTCAAATAATCTTTCTCATCACACACATGATAGACCTTGTGGATCATTTATTTGTTTGAGAATAAAGAAGGAATGGCAGAGAGGAGGATGAAGAACAGAGATAGAATGATGAGAAGAATTTGTCCAACTTTAAATGTGTTTCTTTTTTTAATAATGAGTCATCTTGGTTGAAAAAAATAAAAAAGAAAGAAAGTTGGTCATATTTGGTCTTTCATATTTGTCCCTTAAATTCTAAAAACAATCATACTTGTCCCTTAAATTCTTGATATTTGAAGGAACAACGGAGAAATTACACTAATTTCTACAGGTATAGTAAACTTTGGAGTTATAATGCATTAATGGCTAAGATAATGGGATAGTGGTAGACTGGAAATTCTGTTAATATTGGTTCTAGAGTCATAAAGTGGAAGAAGTCAAGTAAATTATGCATCCACTTATCAATCAAAAAGTAATTATGCATCCACTTATCAATCAAAATGTATACATCTCCTTTGTAAGGTGCATATGAACCTAAACAGTCTTATCATTTATGCTAAAGATGGAATGACCAATTTCAAAATAGACTATACTTGAATAAATATAAGCTAATTTCCATCAAGTTCTTTATTTTTCTCTTGACCACCACTTCTTTCACATTCCAACACTCATACTGATCTTGAAGCTCTTCTAGCATTTAAGAAATCCATACACCCAGATTGGTTTGACCTACCTAGACTTTAAAATGTGTGTGATCATATAGGTTTTCTGTGTAAATGTACGAAAATAATTTTGGACTTCAAAACGCAGATTACTGTTCATTTTTTGAACAGTTAAATGATTCTGTTCATTTTTTACGGAACAGTTAAATATGGACCAAAACACAATTTATATGCACAGCTAATATTTCAGTTAGAGGATTATCGTTGTTCATTTCAGTTTGTATTTCTATTTCCTATCATATTTCAGTTCGTGTGTATTACTTATCATGGCCCGGTCTTACACTCCGTATCAAATGGCGCGGAGACAGTGGAATGCACGCGGCTCGATTGATCGGAGGAGCGGTGGAAACCGTGCATACCGAGTCTGAAAGACTCACAACCCAATCCTCAAGCTGGAAGACTGAATTTGATGCTCTGGTTCAGGAGCTTTTGACTCGTTACTCGTCGCCCTTCAAACCACACAACATTCACCACCACAGTTCGCAACAATATAACCAAGTCTATACTCCATCCAGCAGTATGACACTTTTTGAGAAGCTAATGATACTGGCACAAATTTTTCGTCAGAGTTTAATGGAATGTACGATGGATAGTTTTGTCGTTAATTATGTTGAAAATTTTGTTAATGGACAGTAGACCCTTGACTTAAAAACATGCACATCACCAAGTCTTGAAGAAAAAATTTGAGTGTAATTTCCTTCACATTCTTCAAGTATGAGTCTGAACGCATGTTTTGGTTTTGGAAAACTAAGTAGATGATCTTCCTATTAAAACCTAGCTAGCAGAGCTGTTCTTTCTACTACATCAAAAACCCATGGCAAAACATATAATCTCTACTCCTTTCATCATTGTATTACACCTCTTCATCCTAATCACCACCATTCCCTCTTCACTTTCCAACAACCATACTGATCTTGAAGCTCTTCTAGCATTCAAGAAATCCATACACGATGATCCACTGCATGCTTTGAGCTCATGGAACGAAACGACACATTTTTGCCGGTGGAATGGCGTCTCCTGTAGCAAAAGGCATCCCAACAGAGTTGTCTCTCTTTCTCTGCGGTTTCAAAGCCTTGTGGGATCGCTCTCACCTCACATTGGTAACCTTTCTTTCCTCAGAATTATCGACTTGCAAAACAACACCTTCAACGGCCCAATCCCTCAGGAGATTGGTCGCCTCAGAAGGCTTCAAATGATCGAGTTTAGTAATAATTCTTTCGGAGGCGGGATTCCAACAAACCTATCACGATGCACAAATCTTAATTACTTGAATTTGATTGACAATGAGCTTAGTGGAGTCTTAGTCCCCGAGATAGCTTCTCTTGTCAACCTCCAACATTTAGGTTTGTCAGACAACATGCTTTCGGGCACCATCCCGCCATTCCTAGGAAACCTCACGGATCTCTTACGACTTGCATTTGGAGGTTGCGGCTTGCAAGGAGTTATTCCGGAGTCCCTCTCTCAGCTTAGAAGATTGCAGCTTCTAAATTTGGGTGGCAATAATCTAACTGGTATTATTCCATTAGGCCTTTATAATCTTTCAAGTATCGAAATTTTCATAGTTGATTCCAATCGACTCCATGGAAACATACATTCCGACATAGGCTCTACACTTCCCAAGTTGAGGATTCTTCAGTTGCACACCAATCACTTCACTGGAGTGCTTCCACCATTTTTATCGAACTGTTCCCTGATTGAACGCATAGAAGTAGCTTTGAACAATTTCACTGGGAATATGATAGATTTTACGAGGCTTTCAGCTCTTGAATTTCTAGTAGCTCAATCTAACCGTTTCAATGGAGATTTCGGTAGTATTTTTTCATCCCTAACAAACTGCACCAACCTTGCAGCTTTGGCGCTGATAGGAAACCAGTTCACTGGTTCATTACCAGATTCCATTGGCAATCTTTCTAATCGCTTGTGGTTCTTGGGTGTCAGTAAAAATCAGTTAAGTGGAAGCATTCCATCCAGTATAGGAAACCTTGTTGGTCTTACTGCTTTATATGCTGATACCAATAATCTAAAAGGTCCAATTCCTTCCTCCATTGGAAAACTTCATAGGTTGCAAGAAATCAGTCTCCATAAAAATAGACTCACATATGAGATGCCATTTTCATTAGGCAACTTGACTTTGTTGAACAAGCTCTACTTAGGATTAAACAATCTTTCTGGGAGTATACCTCGAAGTCTTGCCAATTGTACCAACTTGTTATTGTTAGATGTTTCAGATAACAATCTCAGTGGTTCAATACCTCCCGAAACTATTAAGCTTTCATCCATTTCCATTGCACTCGACCTATCTCGCAACGCCTTGACGGGAACTATTCCATCAGAAGTTGGAACTTTGAGAAATCTTGGGTACTTGGACTTGTCCGACAATAGATTGTCTGGAACCATTCCAATTGCTCTGGGCAGCTGCGTGATGCTCAGTGTGCTTTACTTGGAGAGAAATTCACTTCATGGTGAGATTCCTGATGTGTTGATGTCTTTGAGAGGCTAGAATATTTGGATCTTTCACAGAATAACATTTCGGGGATGATTCCTAGATTTCTTGTTGAGTTGCGCCTGTTGTATCTCAACCTTTCTTTCAATGAAATGCAAGGTGAAGTGCCTTCTATTGGAGTTTTCCAAAATGAAAGTGCAATCTCACTTCAAGGGAACCTAGACTTGTGTGGAGGTGTTGAAACCCTACATCTTCCTTCATGTCCATCCTCACAAAAATCAAAGAAGAAAGGTTTAGATAAAATCTTGATACCAACTATCGTCGGAGCCATATGCCTAGCGCTCGCAGTGTGCTTATGTTTGATCATTATCTACAAGCGACGTACACTGCAAAATATTGGAACCCCAATATTCCAACTTCCTGACATTTTGAGGCTATCCTATGGAGATCTCTTGAATGCCACAAATGGATTCTCCGAGACAAATCTAGTTGGTGCAGGTAGATTTGGATATGTGTATAAAGGAACTATCAATGAAGATGATGAGCAGACTGATTTGGCAGTGAAGGTTCTTAATCTTAACACACGGGGAGCTTGTAAGAGTTTGGCATCAGAATGCAATGCATTGAGAGGCATACGACACAGAAACTTGCTCAAGATTGTGAGTGTGTGTGACAGCACTGATTTTCAAGGGAATGATTTTAAAGCCTTGGTGTATGAATTTGTGGCCAACGGGAGCCTTGAGAAGTGGTTGCATTCTGACAATGAAGGCATGGGAACTCTGCCTCTAAGTGCTATTCAGAGACTGAATATTGCTATTGATATTGCATCTGCAGTCGAGTATTTGCATTGTGGTACTGAGTCCATAGTTATTCATGGAGATTTGAAGCCGAGTAACATTCTCTTGGATCAAGACATGGTCGCCAAAGTTGGTGATTTTGGTTTAGCCAAAATCGTTTCAAGCATTTCACAGAGCTTGCCATCCACGGAAGGAAGCAGTTCATCAGCAATAAAGGGTACCATAGGCTATATTGCTCCAGGTTTACTTTAAACTTAAACTTTTTAATTGACAAGATTTTTATGTCGATATTGTCGTATATGTATGTATTTTGATCAGAGTATGGCATGAGCTACGTTGCATCAACTCAAGGGGATGTATACAGTTACGGAGTTCTTGTGCTTGAGTTGTTCACAAACAAAAGACCAACAAGTGATGCATTCGAAGGGTGTCTAAATCTCCAAGACTTCGTTAGCACAGCTTTAACCGACTGTGTAATGGAAGTAGTGGATCCATTTCTGCATCAAGAACTTAATGTGGCTGAAAAGTATTGGGATTGCATTGTTTCAATTCTGAGGATTGGAGTGAGATGCTCGAAGCAGCTTCCAAGAGATCGCATGTCAATGGCAGAGGTTGTTAATGACTTGAAAAAGATAAGAAATGTGCTTCCTGTACACAGAAATGGCAGAAATGTTTCTCCATATCAATACTGAAAAATGTTTGTTTTTTATTACGTATTGCTTTAAATTTTGTTTCTCATTTTCTAATATTTGAAGTTGAACGTAAAATTTGTTTCAGTTGTAGCAGTTGTTCCGTATTTATGCATTGTAAGTGAAGTTTCTTTATGTTTTGTCTCTTTTTTATGTTATGATGTTATGAATCATTTATACATTCTTCAAGATTTGCTTATGATACAAGTGTAAATTCATTAAGGTAAATGAGATAAGTAGCACACACCAAATTCAATAATCCATGAGACTAGTATAACTATGTATGGATGATCAAACACAAGAAGAACTTAAGATGACGCTAGAAATTTTAGTTGTATGAATATATATGCATACAGTGTTATCATGTGTTGCCTTTAACGTGTCATTCTCATCATACACCCACACAATGGCGGATCCAGAAATAAAATATCGTGGCGTCGAACCACATTATAAATATTTAAATAATATTTATATTAATTATTTTTTAAAAATATATTTTAATATCAATCATTTATGCGAGTATGGATATTCTTAAAACAATATACTCCCTTCGTCGCACCCTTTGAATACAGATTTAAGAAAATGATGTTTAAAGAATTAAGTAAAATAAAATAAAATAGAAGATGAGATAAAGCAAAGAAGCAAAAAGATAAAGTAAACGAATAATTATGTTATATTTTTCCAAAAAAAGACTTATATTATTTGGGACATCCATAGAATATACGAGTCGCTTATGGCGGGATGAAATGAGTATACTTTTTTGTAACATTCCAAATTTTTTAAAATTAAAAATAATTCGAATATAAATAATAAGGTTGAAATTTTAAATTATAAAACTGAAATTAGAAAAAATTAAAAAATATTTACTTCATATAGGTATGTGTTTATTTAGTGATATATAAAAAATACATGTAACAATAATTAAAATATTAGGTGAGAATACACATTCAATGTAATTCTGAGAACTAATATAATAAATAAAGGAAAATTCAAAGGCCATTTTACAATTAGATTACATAATTCAAGATCACTAATCTTTTAAATTTAGCAAATGATGTCATTTAATTCTAGGTCCCTAGGTAAATGGAGTATTGGAAAAAAAGCAATAATGACAAATTCCGTCTCAATCCTCACCCATATTGCCAAACCCATTTCTTTTCTCTCTCCGGCGAAATTCCTCTGCCGATTGCCGCCTCCTCGACATCTAACGCCTCCGCCATGATTCCGCAGCCAGATTCTGGACTACTTCCGCCCCACTTTCTTTCTTTCTCTATGTGCGGTCTCATCTCACACTGCGTAAGGTGGGGGCGGAGATGCGAACGCCGTAGGGTCGGAGGTCGAAGAAAGGAGCTTTCCGGCGGCACTCCAGGGCAGGGTGGTGGGGTCGGCCGACCCCACTCGACCCCACCTGGATCCGCCGCTGCCACATGATAGTATTGTATTTATCCTTTAAATTGTCATTCTAATCACACACACACATGATAGACCCTTGTGGATCGTCATGTATGGACTTTTGTAGAGCTTCGAAATCATTATATTTGTTGGAGGATAAAGAAGGGATGGTAGAGAGGAGGATGAAGAAAAATAGAATAATGATAAGGGTAGGGATAGAAGGATTTGCAATGATTTTTTTCAAGTTGGAGGATAGTTTATGTTCTCAAGTATGTTCAAATATTATGTTACGTGTGAGTTTTTGTATAACGAGAAGTGGTTATGCACACTATGTGTTCGGCTAGTTATAATTCTACTTCCCCCATCGTGCGGATTGGATCGTTACCTGGTCCACCCAATAGCGAGCCAATGGAATGAGGTCAAATCCTAACCCAACCAAAAATTGTTGGGTTCTAATAGTTACTCTTTTGCAATAATTTAGGAAAAGATTAGAAATAATGGAAGTCATGATCAAATAGTTGTTTTTCAATATTCTTGTTTCATCCCACAAATATATACTTTCCTGTTCCAAGCTAGTCGTTTTATGCATGAGATAAAAAAAATTTATATTTTTAAGTTAAGGAGAGAAAATATCCCTAATCGAAGAATACTGGAGTGGCAAAATGATTTAGTGTGTCTAAACTATAATTAATTGACAAGTGAAATTCTTGAGGGATCCACCTCCAAGTATATATATAAGTTAATATTATTGAAATATTCTATATAAGACATGATATTAAAGAAGGGAAACTACCAATGAAATTTATAGGCATCGATCCTTCAGGTGAGATAAACATACATATATAGAGCCGTGGAGACGATAATGAATAAGATGAATAGAATAATTAAGGGGGTGGAGTCGGAAGGGTTCTGTTTCTAACATTAGTAAAATCATTTTTCTATACTTGTCCCTTAAATTCTTCATATTTGAATGAACGACGGAGAAATTACACTAATTTCTACAAGTATAGTCAACTTTTGAGACAATAAAAAAGTGGTAGACTGGTAATATGTTAATATTGGCTCTAGAGTCATAAAGTAAATAAATAAAGTCAAGTGATTATACATCCATCTTATCAATCAAAAATATACATCTTCATAGTAAGGTGCATATGGACCTAAAAAGTCTTACCATGTGAAGGGGCCAGGAAGAAAAATTAAAGATGGAATGACCAACAAAACCATACTTGAAGAAAATTAAGCTAATTCCCATCAAGTTCCGTCAAGTATGATCACAACTTTTATGTTGGGAAATTTGGGAGATGATCTTCAACTAACCAAAACTTGCAAAACCATTATACTTCCAATATACCATGGCAACACCATTCATCTCTATTCTCTACTCCCTTCCTTATTCTATCCACCCTTATTTTTCTCTTGACTACCACTTCTTCACATTCCAACACCCATACTGATATTGAAGCTCTTCTAGCATTCAAGAAATCCATACACCGAGATTGGATTGACCTACCTAGAATTTAAAATGTGTACGACCAAATAGGTTTTCTGTGTATATGTAGGAAAATAATTTTGGACTTTAAAAAACAATTTACTACTTAATTTTTTTCGGAATAGTTAAATATGGACCAAAACAAATATTTTAGACCAGAATCTAACAAACTGTAAAACCAAAACTTTTTATTAGAAATATATAAAATATCAATTTTGGACTTTAATCTTATGTCATTGTTTGTCACTGTTAACTTTTTTATTTTAAAAGCACTCGTAATAATAAAGAGAAACATGTTTACGTTTGTTACTGTTAACCATTTTTTGGTTTTTGAGTAGATGGTCCTTATATAATTAAACCAAGCTAGCAAAACTATTCTACCAGTAGAAACACCAAGAGAAACATGGCAAAACCTTCCATCTCTACTCCCTTTATTACTATTACTCTATTGCTCTTCATCCTCCTCACCACCATTCCTTCTTCACATTCCAACAACCACATACTGATCTTGAAGCTCTTCTTGCATTCAAGAAATCCATACATGCTGATCCATTGCATGCTTTGAGTTCATGGAATGGTGTCTCATGCAGCAAAAGGCATCCAAGCAGAGTCATCTCTTTGTCTCTGCAGTCTCAAGGCCTAGTGGGATCGCTCTCGCCTCACATAGGTAACCTCTCTTTTCTAAGAATCATCGACTTGAAAAACAACACACCTTCAACGGCCCAATCCCACAGGAGATTGGTCGCCTCAGAAGGCTTCAAGAAATCAAGTTTAACATCAATTCTTTGGGAGGTGGGATTCCCACAAACCTATCACGATGCAAAAATCTTTATTACCTGAATTTAATTAGCAATCAGCTCACCGGATGCATAGTCCCCAAGATAGCTTCTCTTTGTCAACCTCCAATATTTAGGCTTGATGAGTAACATGCTTTCGGGGACTATCCCACCGTTCCTAGGAAACCTCACATATCTCTCACGACTTGTAATTGGAGAGTGCGGGTTGCAAGGAGTTATTCCGGAGTCCCTCTCTCAGCTTAGAGGATTGCGGCTGTTAAATTTGGGTGGCAATAATCTAACTGGTACTATACCGTTAGGCCTTTTTAATCTTTCAAGTATCGATTTTTTCGTAGTTGATTACAATCGACTCCATGGAAACATACATTCTGACATAGGCTCTACACTTCCCAAGTTGAAGTACCTTTATTTGCATGAAAATCATTTCACTGGAACGCTTCCACCTTCTCTATCGAACTGTTCCCTAATTGAACGCATTGAAGTAACTTTGAATAATTACACTGGTAATATGATAGATTCAACGAGGCTTTCAGCTCTTGAATTTCTTTTTGCTGGATATAACCGTTTCAATGGAAATATAGGTACTCCCTCCTTTCCCTCATAGTTGAGGCGAAATTTTTCGGCACGGAGTTTAAGAAATGAATGTTGAGTGTCTTAAATAAATAGATAAAAAAGTAAGAAAGAGAAAAAGGTAGAGAGAATAAAGTAAAAAGTGAATAAAGTAGAGAGAATAAAGTAAGAGAGAGTAAAGTAAAAAAGAAAAAAAAGTTGCTATAAATGGAAATGACTCAACTATAAGGGAACTTCCAGAAATGGAAAAATGACTCAACTATGAAGGAACGGAGGGAGTATTATTTTATCATCCCTTACAAACTGCACCAACCTTTCAGCTTTGGCGTTGTTTGATAACAATTTTACTGGTTCGTTACCAGATTCCATTGGCAATCTTTCTGATCACTTGGTTCTGTTGTCCCTCGGTCAAAACCAGTTAAGTGGAAGCATTCCATCAAGTATAGGAAACCTTGTTGGTCTCACTAGTTTATATGCTCCTACCAATAATCTACAAGGTCCAATTCCTTCCTCCATGGAAAACTTCATAAGTTGCAAGAAATCAGTCTCCTTAAAAATAGAATGACACATGAGATGCCATTTTCATTAGGCAACTTGACTTTGTTGAACAAGCTCTACTTAGGATTAAACAATCTTTCTGGGAGTATACCTCAAAGTCTTGCCAATTGTACCAACGTGTCTTTGTTATATCTTTCATATAACAATCTCAGTGGTTCAATACCTCCCGAGATTGTTAAGCTTTCCTCTATAGGCATTGCTCTAGACCTATCTCATAACAATTTGACTGGTACTATTCGATTAGAAGTTGGGGCTTTGAGAAATCTTGGAATCTTATGGACTTGTCCCACAACATATTATCCGGTACCATTCCTTCTTCTTTGGGGACTTGTCCCACAACAGATTATCCAGAATCATTGTCTTTGTTGAACACTCTTTCACAGGAATTAAACAATCTTTCTGGGACTATACGTCCAAGTCTGGGCAACTGTAGCACCTTCTTATATTTAGATCTTTCATATAACAATCTCAGTGGCCCAATACCTCTAGAAATTATCAAGCTTTCCTCCGTTTCCATTGCAATTGACCTATCTGACAACATTTTGACGGGTACTATTCCATCAGAAGTTGGGGCTTTGAGAAATCTTGGGTACATGGACTTGTCCCACAATAGATTATCCGGAACCATCCCACCTTCTTTGGGGAGTTGCGTGGTGCTGGGTAAGCTTTACCTAGAGGGAAATTCTCTTCAGGGTGAGATACCTAATAGTCTCAATGCTCTGAGAGGTTTACAACATTTGGATATTTCGCAGAATAATCTCTCAGGGATGATTCCAAGATTTCTTGTCGAGTTTCGCCTGTTGTATCTCAACATTTCTTTCAATGAGTTGCAAGGTGAAGTCCCAACTCTCGGAGTTTTCCAAAATGAGAGTGCAATCTCACTTGAAGGAAACCAAGGCTTGTGTGGAGGTATTGCAATCCTAAACCTTCCTTCTTGTCCATCCTCACATAAATCCAACAAGAAAGGTTTAGGGAAAATCTTGATCCCTTCAATTGTCGGGGCCATATGCCTAGCGCTTGCAGTGTGCTTATGTGTGATCATTATCTACAAGCGACGAATATTGCAAAATGTTGAACCCCAATACTCCAACTGCCAGAGTTTTTGAGGCTATCTTACGGAGATCTCTTGAATGCCACAAGTGGATTCTCGGATACAAATCTAGTTGGTGCAGGTAGATTTGGATCTGTGTATAAAGGAACTATCAATGGTAATGATGAGCAGACTGATGTGGCAGTGAAGGTTCTTAATCTTAACATAAGAGGAGTTTGTAAGTGTTTGGCATCAGAATGCAATGCATTGAGAGGCATACGTCACAGACACTTGCTCAAGATTGTCAGTGTATGTGACAGCACTGATTTTCAAGGGAATGACTTTAAGGCATTGGTGTATGAGTTTATGGCCAACGGAAGCCTCGACAATTGGCTGCATCCTGAGAATGAAGGGTTTAGAGCTCTAAGTGCTATTCAGAGACTGAATATTGCTATTGATGTTGCATCTGCAATTGAGTACTTGCATTCTGGTACAGACACCATAGTTATTCATGGAGATTTGAAGCCGAGTAACATTCTCTTCGATCAAGACATGGTCGCCAAAGTTGGTGATTTTGGATTAGCTAAAATTGTGACAAGTATTTCACAAAACTTGACATCCACGGAAGGAAGCAGTTCATCAGCAATCAAGGGTACCATAGGCTACATTGCTCCAGGTTTACTTCAAACTTTACACTTTCTAATTGACAAGTTTTTTTACATGCATACATCTAAGTCCGTCGTCTATCTATGTATTTTGTTCAGAGTATGGCATGAGCCTCGTTGCATCAACTCATGGGGATGTATACAGTTACGGTGTTCTTGTGCTTGAGATGTTCACAAACAGAAGACCAACAAGTGATGCATTCGAAGGCTGCCTAAATCTCCAAGACTTCGTTAGCACTGCCTTGACGGACCGTGTAACAGAAGTAGTGGATCCGTTTCTGCATCAAGAACTTAATGTGGATGAAAAGTATTGGGATTGCATTGTTTCAATCCTGAGGATTGGAGTGAGATGCTCGAAGCAGCTTCCAAGGGATCGCATGTCGATGGCAGATGTTGTCAATGACTTGAAAAAGATTAAAAAAGTGTTTCCAGTTTATAGAAATGGTAGAAATGTTGCTTCTTACCAACGTTGAAATTGATGTTAGTTTATATATCTCTACTCCCTTCCTTATTCTATCCACCTTTTCATTCTTTTCACCACCACTCTTTCTTCACATCCCAACAACCATACAGATCTTGAAGCTCTTCTAGCATTCAAGAAATCCATACATGATGATCCACTGCATGCTTTGAGCTCATGGAACGAAAGAGTGCATTTCTGCAGATGGAATGGTGTCTCCTGCAGCAAAAGGCACCCAAACAGAGTCGTCTTTCTTTTTCTGTGGTCTCAAGGCCTTGTTGGATCGCTCTCTCCTCACATAGGTAACCTTTCTTTCCTTAGAATCATTGACTTGAAAAACAACACCTTCAGCGGCCCAATCCCTCAGGAGATTGGTCGTCTTAGAAGGCTTCAAGCGATCGAGTTTAGTAACAATTCTTTTGGAGGCGGGATTCCAACAAATCTATCACAATGCACAAATCTTTATTACCTGAATTTGATTGACAATGAGCTCACCGGAGGCATAGTCCCCGAGATAGCTTCTCTTGTCAACCTCCAAGCTTTAGGCTTGTCGAAAAACATGCTTTCAGGGACTATCCCGCCATTCATAGGAAACCTCACCGATCTATCCCGACTGTCGTTAGGTTCTTGCCGCTTCAAGGGAAAGATTCCAGAGTCGCTCGCTAAACTTGGAAGATTGCAGCTGCTAGTTATGAGTGACAATGATCTAACTGGTTCTATTCCATTAGGCATCTATAATGTTTCAAGTTTCGAGGCTTTCGCATTTGATTTCAATCGACTCCATGGAAACTTACCTGTCGACATAGGCTTTACACTTCCCAAGTTGAGGTACCTTTATTTGAGTTCTAATAATAATTTCAGTGGAGTGCTTCCAGCTTCGCTATCTAACTCTTTCCTCATTGAAAGCATACAAGTAGATGCTAAAAGTTTCATCCGATACATGATAGATTTAACTAGGTTTCCAGCTCTTGAATGTCTTTCAACTCAATCTAACCATTTCAATGGAGATATAGGCAGTATTATATCATCCCTCACAAACTGCACCAACCTTAAAGGTTTTGGCGCTGTTTTTGTTTATAAGTAAAATGCAGAAAATAAAAGATTATTGCATAAAGTTAAAGATGGGGAGAACTTTAATGACTACATTGTGAATGACTGGGTCAATTCTTTCAATGGTTACACAACCTTTTATAGCTCCAATTCTAACTATACATGGAAAATATATCTGATTATACTAATATCCTTTTTATTTGATTTTCCATAATCTTTAATTGATTTCCTTCTTTATTCTTGCCATAACTTCATCTCTTGATTTCTTGTTTTCCAATTAATTGATTTCTCCATTCCAACACTCTCCCTCAAGTTAATTGATTTCTCTATTCCAACATTTCATTCCATTGACAGTTTATGCTCGTATCATAAAGCTTCTTCAATTTATCATTGATAATTTATACTCGTATCAAAGAGTTATTGAAAGTTTAAACTCATTTCAAGGAGCTCTTCATTCATCATTGAAAGTTTAAACTCGTTTCAAGGAGTTCTTCAATTTTTCTTCATTGAAAGTTTAGGCTCTTATCGAGGAGCTCTTCAATTTTTTGTTGACGGTTTTAACTCGTGTCAAGGAGCTCTTCAATTTTTTTTGGCAGTTTTAACTCGTGTCAAGGAGCTTGTCTAAACAGTTTTAACTCGTGTTTGGGAGCTTGTTTAAACAATTTTTACTCATATTTAGAAGCTATCTTAGATAGTTTTAACTCATATCAAAGAGCCATCTTAGATAGTTTTAGCTCATATCCAGGAGCCATCTTAGATAGTTTTAACTCATATCAAAGAGCCATCTTAGATAGTTTTAGCTCATATCCAGGTTAGATAGTTTTAGCTCGTATCCAGGAGCCATCTTTGACAGTTTTCACTCATATCAAGGAGCCATCATCTTTGGACTGAAAGTTTAATTTACAACTCAAAGCTTAATTTTTGTGTGGCTAGCCTTTGCTCCGTTCCACTATCGTCGGCTTCTTGGACCGATCAACTCTTCTCTTGCTACTGGCTCCACCATCAACGGCTCTTCTCATCCTTTCTTCTCGTCCATAATCAGACTTTGCATTCTGGCCAGAAGACCATCATAGCCTATCTCTAGTCAATCAGCATTAGCACGCATGGCCAATCCAACTGAAAGCAATATATCTCAATTCCACTGCCGCTTCATATGCATTTCCTCATCGACATCATCTCCATCCTCATCACTAGCAACATCAATATCATCATCTTCTAGATCTCCTTCTCCTTCTTCTTCATCATCTTCGTTCACAACACCCCCAACTGTGTCTCCAAAGCAACAGGTTCCTCTTGTTCCTCCAGACGACATATTCCCCATCGATTCGATGCAGAGCCTAGACTTTATCGACAATCGTGCACCGCGCCTCCTTCATGATTGCTCTTTCTCCGGTTAACTGGCCTTCACTGCACTCACCACAATGCTGGTATAATTGGAGATGAATCTTCCAGCAGGTTACTTCCTCTCCCCCTCTACCGGATAATTCTTCAACTGCTTGGCCTCCTTTCCTGAATTTTGTCTTCTTGACAACAACCTGTTTATAGACACCAATTCCGATGAGTAATCATCGAACTCTGCGGAGCCTTTGCTCCATAGGTTCTTCTTCTTATCCGGCTGTGGTAGTCATCTCCGGATAGTTCATGGAACATGTTAATCCAGAATGTTTTCATGTCCACGACCTCCTCCATCGGGCGTATGCCTTTCCTAATGGTATGATCTTTCCTCTCCGGTGGTCGTTCCATCATTGGCATATTCATCTGATTTGAAGGGGAATCGTCCGGTCGAATACCTTATTCTCTCCCCCTCGGCCGGACGTTCCTTGAATACAGATTTTATCTCTAGATCTAGGGCTCGCTGCCATCTCTTTATCGGCGCTCCCACCGACGTCCAATCATCACGTTGCTGCTGTGTGGGTCGCCGTTGCTTGCGGTCTGTGCCGTTCCCTGCTACTGTTCGCCGTCGGCTGGAGCAGCCGCTGCTGGAGCTCACCGAGGTCACCCCGCTGCTGCTGTCCGCTGGAGCTGCTGTCCAGATCAGTTCGGGCAGCCACTGCCCAACGTTCTTCGTCTCGGCAGTCCCTTTTCTCCCAAAACTTGATAGGAACTTGGAATTGTTTTCCTCTCTCTTTCTTGAACAGAAAATATGGTGTGGACAACTTTGTGAATTGTGGGAATAGCCAATTGATATTTGGTGAACTGTTTCTGATTTTTGGGTCCAAATTCTCGGACTTTTTTTTTTTTTTCTTTTTATGGGTTTTGAACAAACTAAGAAGGATTGTTAGCTGCTCTGATACCATGTTGAAAAGTAAAATGCAGAAAATAAAAGATTATTGCATAAAGTAAAAGGCGGGGAGAACTTTAAAGACTACATTGTGAATGACTGGGTTAATTCTCTCAATGCTTACACAACCTTTTATAGGCTCCAATTCTAACTATACAAGGAAAATATATTCTAATTATACTAATATCCTTTTTATTTGATTTTTCATAATCTTTAATTGATTTCCTTCTTTATTCTTGCCATAACTTCATCTCTTGATTTCTTGTTCTCCAATTAATTGATTTTTCCATTCCAACAGTTTGGAAACCATTTCACAGGTTCATTGCCAGATTCCTTTGGCAATCTTTCTAGTTACTTGAGGTACCTGGACTGGACCTCAGTCAAAATCAGTTAAGTGGAAGCATTCCATCCAGTATAGGAAGCCTCGAGAACTGGCTGCATTCTGAGAATGAAGGCAGGGGAGCTCTAAGTGCTATTCAGAGACTGAATATTGCAGCTGCAGTTGAGTACTTGCATTGTGGTACTGACTCCATAATTATTCATGGAGATTTGAAGCCGAGTAACATTGTCTTGGATCAAGACATGGTCGCCAAAGATGGTAATTTTGGTTTAGCCAGAATTGTTTCATAGAGCTTGCCATCAACAGAGGGTAGCAGTTCATCTGCAATAAAGGGTACCATAGGCTACATTGCTCCAGGTTTACTACAAACTTTAAACTTTTTAACTGACAAGTTTTTTATATGCATATAGCTAAGTCCGTCATCTATGTAGTTATTTTGTTCAGAGTATGGCATGAGCTATGTTGCATCAACTCAAGGGGATGTATACAGTTATGGAGTTCTCGTGCTTGAGATGTTCACAAACAAAAGAGCAACAAGTGATGCATTTGAAGGCTGCCTAAATCTCCAAGACTTTGTTAGCACAACCTTGACAGGCTGTGTATTGGAAGTAGTGGATCCATTTCTTCGTCAAGAACTTAATGTGGATGAAAAGTATTGCGATTGCATTGTTTCAATTTTGAGGATTGGAGTGAGATGCTCCAAGCAGCTTCCAAGAGATCGCATGTCGATGATAGAAGTTGTTAATGACTTGAAAACGATTAGAGATACATTTCCAGGAGTTTTGATCTATGTAAAACTCATTCTTAATACAAAAATACAGAACCAAGCATACAGAGGTCATTTTTAGGTCATCGTAAGCTTATTTTTATGTCATTATAAGAAGGATGACATAAAATGATCTTAACATGACCTCAAACCCAAATTTTATAATATGACCTAAAACTTCTTTATAATGACCCATCGTGTTTTTCTTTAATTATTGACCATTAGATTGAAAAATCTCATGGTCAGGATTTGGTTTGGATTTTGTATTGAGATGCATTTTTGTATTGATCATTTTCCAGTTTATAAAAATGGCAGAAATGTTGCTTCATACCAGTACTGAAAAAGATGTTCGTTTCTATGTATGGCAATATTTTCAGTTGTAATTGTTGGGCAGTTTCCCTGTTTCCTTGTTTGTTGTAAAGGTAGTTTCTTTATGTTGTGTCGCATTTCACACACGCACATGATAGACCCTTGTGGATCATTATATTTGTTGGAGAATAAAGAAGGAATGGCAGAGAAAAGGATGAAGAACAGAGATAGAATAATGAGAAGGGTAGAGATGAAATTTTCCATAATGTGAGTCCAACTTTAAACGTGTTTCGATTTTTAATAATGAGTCATTTTAGTTGGAGCAAATAAAAAAAAGAAAGTGAGTCATATTACGTCTTTCATATTTGTCCTTTAATTCTGAATACAATCATACTTGTCCCTTAAATTCTTCATATTTCTACGAGAATAGACAGCTTTGGAGTTATAATGGCTAAGATAATGGGATAGTGGTAGACTGGAAATACTGTTAATATTGGCACTAGAGTCATAAAGTGGAAGAAGTCAAGTAAATTATAGTACATCCATCTTATCAATCAAAAAGTATACCTCTCCTTTTTAAGGTGCATGTGAACCTGAACAGTCTCTTCATTTATGTTAATGGGGCAGAAATAATAAATTAAAGATGGACTGACCAATTCCAAAATAGACTATACTTGAGGAAAAATAAACAAATTTCCATCAAGTTCTTTCAAGTATGAACACAACTTTCAAGTTTGTTTCAAACAACTCATGTTATTACTGCAAATAGAGAGCTAGCTAGCCCACATATGTATTGTGCTTGATTCATGAGATTGAATCTCATAACTCAATCCTGAAAAAATTCTATAAATAGGTGGGTCTGGAAAACTGTTGCCGTAAATGGGTCGATTTTTTTTTTTTTATTTCTACAAATGGGTGTTACGCATTAACACGCGGTAAGGATCTCCTCATTCACTTTTCCTACTCCACTCCTCACCCACCTCTTACAATACAATAAAATAATATTACAATTATAACCAATTTTAAGTAGTGATGATGGATTATTTTATTGCATTGTGAGGTGGATGAGGAGTGGAGTAGGAAAAATGGATGAGGAGATCCTTATCGGACAGCACATAGAACATGCCATTCCTCCCCTGTTCTGGACTCCTCCCTGCCTCGCCCCCTCCTCCCTGCCGTCGCAGCACCCTCCCCTGCCCTCACGGTATGTTTATCTCTCTCTATCCCTATTGTCCCTTTGCCTAGGGTTTGTGTAGTTTGTCTAAGGCTTGTGCACTTGTTTGTAATTGTTTTTTTTTTAGAAGAATTGAGACAAGAATATGTTCATAATAATGCCAAGTCTCAATATTTGCTGAAAACCTCCACATTTTTCAACAGCCCACGGAAAATAGAAGAAAAATTGAAGTGTGTTCATAGTTTTCTCTTGCAAGAATAAGAGTGTGATGTTGTATGGCCCTTATCTCTAAAAGCCCAATTGCCAATGTTTAGTAACCGGGCCCAATATCCAGTGGCCCAGTTATGTATGTGTTTGGCCCAGGTGGTGTTTGAGTGAAGCCTTTAACCTCCTAACCCTAGATCTCTCTCATTCATTCGGTTTCTCTCCCTTCTCTCTCGGCTGTGCTCTGCATTTCTAGGATTTTTCCCTGAGTGCTTTCTCTGTGCCTTGGCTTGAGAACTCCTTCCTCTCTCTTTTTTTCCTGAGTGTTTGAACACTAGTGAGTGTGTGAGTGGTGTGTTGGAAACCTCTGGTTTCTGGTTTGTGATTTTTGACCTTGAGAGGTTCCTGGCGGCTAAGGGTGTGCGAGGAGAAACCAAGAGAGTGTGGTTTGTAGTCTTGTGTTGGTTCGATTGCAAGGCTACTGGATCTAGGGTTCTGAGATACATCATTGGTGGATTGTGGTCTGCCTGTTGCTTCTTCCTCTTGTGGCAAATCAAGCTGAGATTTGGGGATTTGTGGGCTCGATGATAATAGACCTGTGCGGTTGTACGTGGTGCAACTTGAGCCTACTGTTTTTCAAGATCCTCTTTCGCTTTACTCTTTTCTTTGTCTATATTTTAGGCTTTGATTGTTTCCTTGAAGTTACTAACCGTTTATTGATGTTTTAGGAAGATCTAATCAAGTAGTTGCTTAGATCTTGTTCTTTCTTGTAACTGATCTGTTTAGTGAGGGTTGATCACCTCACAAATTGTGTAGACTTCGGTTGTTCAACCTTAGCCTTCGGCTGGTCGATCCCTAACAGTGGTATCTGAGCCACGTTAGGATCAGCCAAGGCTAGTGGTTAGCTTCGTTCAAGGATCCGGCCTTCTCAGTGAGTTTTCTGGTAACTTCTTTTGGGTACAAGAGATCTACGCGAGATCTCTTGCTCTGGTATTGCCTTATTAGCTCTGTTTTCGTTGGATCCTCTTGTTTTTTCCGTGAGTATCTGTGTTTTATTTCCCTCTGGCCTGTCTGGTTGTTTGTTGTTGTGTTTTCTTGGTGAGAATAACCTGAGGTGTTGGTGTCATAGTTCAGTAGGAAGCCTATTAAAACTTGTTTGCCACAGAACTTCCTCAGTGTGACCCCCTGCGCCCTTGATAAATCAAGCGATTGTGAACTGGGAAATCCACTGATTGAATGTTCTAGGGTGTTAAACTTCCCTCTGGACTTTGTTACTTTTAGTGACCCTGCATTATTTTGGTTACTTTCATTGCAGCTTCTGTTTTCTGTCTGTGTTGCTTGTTTTCTGTGTTTCTTTTGAAAACTGAGTGGTGGTTGGTGTTTTTTTTTCTGTGTTTTCTGTGTAAAAATGGCCAACCTCCCTTTTGGACTCATTCCTTTCAATGGAAAGAATGATTTCAGTATTTGGAAACAGAAGCTGAAATGTGTTTTACTTCAGCAAAAAGTGTTTAAGGCCATTGATGGGAAATTTTCTGATTCTGATGATGATGCTAAGAAAGCTGAGATAAATGAACTTGCCTGCTCTACTATCCTTTTGAGTTTAAGTGACTCTGTTATTAGGAAAGTTGGTGTTATAGATAATGCCAAGGATATGTGGGATAAACTTGATGAGTTATATACTGAGACTTCTATGTCTAACCACATGTACTTGCTTGAAAAGTTGTTTAAATTCAAATTGGATTTATCCAAGGATATTGATGACAATATTGACACTTTTTCTAAGCTTGTGCAGGATATCAAGAGATTCGGAGACAAAACAATTGATGAGTATACTAATATTGCTCTCATGAACTCAATACCAGATTCTTATAGTGATGTCAAGGCTGCAATTAAGTATGGGAGGGACACAGCCTCCCTGGACTTGATTATTAGTTCCTTGAAGTCTAAGGAACTGGAATTGAAAGAAAAATCTGACTCCAAAGCTGCTCTTAATAAGGCACTGCAGGTTAGGGGGAGATCCACTACCAAGCAGAAGGACAAGAAGTCCAATGAGAAAGGGTACAAAAAAGAATCACAGGAGTAAGTCCAGATCTTCTTCATCTCAGGACTTCAAGAAGTCCAGGAGGTGTTACAATTGTAATGAGCTTGGTCACTACAGTAGAGAATGCCCCTTGAAGAAGAATAAGAAAAATGGTGACAATACCAATGACAATACTGAGATGATTGCTAATCTGGCAAAAGCTGATGATGATAATGGTACCTGTTTTATGCATTATGACATTATGTCAGTTAATGCATCCTTGCTGAATGAGTTCAGTAAGAATGAGTGGCTAGTGGACTCTGGCTGCACTTATCATATTTCACCTTTCAAAGAGTTATTTACTGAATTTACACCTGTTACTAATAGTTTTGTCTCTATGGATGACAATAAGAAGTGCAGGATTGAAGGCATAGGTCAAGTGTGCCTCAAGTTCAACTCTGGAACAATTTATACTCTCAAGAATGTGAAATATGTGCCCAACTTGTGCTACAATCTTCTATTCTATGCCTCTCTTGAGGCAGAAGGTTTGGAAGGCAAATGGGGTAATGGTGTCATGAAAATCTTTAAGGGTTCTTTGTGTTTGTTTAAGGCTAATAGAAAATACAACATGTATGTTTGCACTGCTAAGCCCTTATGTGATATTTCTGTTGCCCATGTTGTTAAGGAGATTAACACTATTCTGTGGCATAATAGATTAGGACATATGAGTGAAAAAGGCATGCACATTTTGCATTAAAGTGGATATCTATGTGATAAAGATGTTAGCATGCCTCTTCCCTTTTGTGATACATGTGTGTTGGGAAAGCAGCACAGAGTTTCTTTTCACACCTCTATGCCTGTATCTGTTAGTAAAGATGTGCTTGGATACCTGCATGCTGATGTGTGGGGGCCTTCATCTGTTACTTCACATGGGGGGTGCTCTTATTTCCTATCTGTGGTTGATGACTTTTCAAGAAAAGTCTGGGTTTTCCTTTTAAAGCATAAGTCTGATGTGTTTGAAAAGTTTAAAAATTGGATATGCTTTGTAGAGAACCAAACAGGAAAAAAGATTAAAACCCTTAGGACTGATAATGGCTTGGAGTTCTGCAACTCTCAACAATGATCTTTGTGTGACTTCAGGAATTAGGAGACATAAGACTGTCCCCTATACACCACAGCAAAATGGTGTTGCAGAGAGGATGAACAGGACTCTGTTAGAGAGGGTTAGGTGTCTTCTTTCTTTGAGTGGTCTGTCAAAAAAATTTTAGGGTGAAGCTTTACATACTGCTGCTTATTTGATAAATAGATCCCCTTCTGTTCCTTTGAAGGGAAAATGCCCTGAATCTGGTTTTGCTGGAAAACTGTGAGTCTTTCACACCTTAGAGTTTTTGGCTGTAGTGCCTTCATACACCAAAAGACTGATAAATTAGAACCTAGGTCTAGGAAAGGTGTTGTCTGAGGCTACCCTGAAGGTGTGAAAGGTTATAGAATTTGGTTGAGGGTTGAACCTGGTTTTAAAGTAACCATCAGTAGGGATGTTGTTTTTAATGAGTCTGATTTCCCTTGTCTTTCAAAAACTTTAAAACCCAGGTCAGATGATGCCTACAGTAAGGTGGAGGGTGCCCCAAGTGAGGTGGAGGGTCCTATTATCTTTGACTCTGTCCCTAATATGTTTGATGCTGATTCTGGTGTTGATAATGTGCCTGATAATGTGCCTGAAAATGTGCATATTGATGTCCCTACTAATGTTGTTGATAATGATCCTATTATTGATGATCCCCCTGAGAATGCTTCTGCAAGGGATGTTCCTCCCACTAACAGTGATCTCAGGGATTATGTGTTAGCCAGTGATAGGGTAAGAAGGACAAATACAGACCAAAGAGGTTTGGTGAGATGAACAACTTACTGGCACTAGCTTTCAATGTCTATGAATCAGATGGGGATGAACCCCAATCCTACAAGCAGGCCCTAAAGTCCATGTTTTATCCAAAATGGCTGATAGCCATGGAGGATGAAATGAACTCTCTGATATTAAATAAGACTTGGATTTTAGTCCCTGAACCTGAAAATTGTTCTGTTGTTGAGTGCAGGTGGCTCTACAAGCTAAAGCAAGAAGTTGATGGTGTGAGATATAAGGCAAGGCTTGTGGCCAAGGGCTACACTCAACAAGAGGGGGTAGATTATACTGAAATCTTCTCCCCAGTGGTAAAATTTACTACAATTCGCATGATGCTTGCTCTATGTGCTTATTTTAACTGGGAGCTTAAGCAAATGGATGTGAAAACTGCTTTTTTACATGGGGAACTTGATAAGCCCATTTATATGTGACAGCCTGAGGGGTTTGTCAATTCCAAATTTCCTAATCATGTATGTTTATTAAAGAAGGCTCTCTATGGCTTGAAACAGTCTCCTAGGAGATGGAATATCAAATTTGATCAGTGTATGCAATCTCTTGGCTTTTCCAGAAGTGCTTTTGATCATTGTTTGTATTTCAAAAATCTGAATTCTGTGCCTGTCTTTCTCCTTTTATATGTTGATGACATGTTGATAATGGGTCCTAATTCCAAAGATGTTAAATATGTTCAAGATATGCTCTATACTAACTTTGACATGAAGGATTTAGGCAATGCTCAAAGGATATTGGGCATTGACATTGTCAGAGATAGGAAAAAGCATGAGCTGACTCTACACCAAAAGTCCTATGTAAAGAAGATTATGTCCAAGTTCAATATGGTAAATGCTAAACCTTCCACAGTCCCTTTGGCTGCCCATTTCACCCTCAGTAAGGATCAATGTCCTAAAACTGAAGAAGAAGCTCAGAAAATGAAAAGTATCCCATACTCAAATGCAATTGGGTCAGTCATGTATCTCATGGTGAGTACAAGGCCTGACATAGCATACTCAGTGTCTTGCCTATCAAGGTATATGTCCAATCCAGGACAACCTCATTGGGAAGCACTTAAGTGGTTACTTAGATATTTGAAACATACTTCACATTATGGTCTTCACTATTCTAAGTGTACAGATTCTACTGACTTGTGTGGTTTTGTAGATTCAAACTATGCTAATGACAGGGATAAGAGGAAATCAACCACCTCTTATGTGTTTACTCTGGGTGGATCCTGTATAAGCTGGAAGTCACAGCTCCAGCATATTGTGGCACTGTTCACAACTGAATCTGAGTACATTGCCATCACAGAGGCAATGAAGGAGGCTCTCTGGTTAAAGGGGGTTGCTGGGGAACTTAAATTCCTCAAGAGTCCTGTTGTTGTATACTCAGATAGTCAGTCTGCAATTCAAGTGTGCAAGAATCCTGTCTTCCATGACAGGACAAAGCACATTGATGTGAGGTTCCACTTCATCAGGGATATTGTGGAGAAAGATGAGGTGCTGTTGGAGAAAATTCATACTGACCACAATCCAGCAGACATGGGAACCAAGTGCTTATCAGTTGAAAAGATGCTGACATGTATAAGAAAGCTCCATATTGACTCAGGATAGGTAAATGGTCAGGTATACTTCCTTGTGAAGATTCTTTACTGTTTATGCAATTGTTTTTACTTTGTTTATAAACTGTAAATGTTTTCTTCCCTTTGGAAGTGGTGACTTACTAAAGTTTTTCAAAATCAGTAAGTCTTTATAGGCAATGATGAATGGCACAGTGTCAACCCCTCTCAGCTTTTGAAAAGACCCAAGGTGGAGATTGTGATGTTATATGGCCCTTATCTCTAAAAGCCCAATTGCCAATGTTTAGTAACTGGGCCCAATATCCAGTGGCCCAATTATGTATGCGTTTGGCCCAGGTGGTGTTTAAGTGAAGCCTTTAACCTCCTAACCCTAGATCTCTCTCATTCATTCGGTTTCTCTCCCTTCTCTCGAATTAGCTGTGCTCTGCATTTCTAGGGTTTTTCCCTGAGTGTTTGAACACTAGTGAGTGTGTGAGTGGTGTGTTGGAAACCTCTGGTTTCTGGTCTGTGATTCTTGACCTTGAGAGGTTCCTGGCGGCTAAGGGTGTGCAAGGAGAAACCAAGAGAGTGTGGTGTGTAGTCTTGTGTTGGTTCGATTGCAAGGCTACTGGATCTAGGGTTCTGAGATACATCATTGATGGATTGTGGTCTGCCTGTTGCTTCTTCACTCTTGTGGCAAATCAAGCTGAGATTTGGAGATTTGTGGGCTCGGTGATAATAGACCTGTGCGGTTGTACGTGGTGCAACTTGAGCCTACTGTTTTTCAAGATCCTCTTTCGCTCTACTCTTTTCTTTGTCTATCTTTTAGGCTTTGATTGTTTCCTTAAAGTTACTAACCGTTTATTGATGTTTCAGGAAGATCTAATCAAGTAGTTGCTTAGATCTTGTTCTTTCTTGTAACTGATTTGTTTAATGAGGGTTGATCACCTCACAAATTGTGTAGACTTCGGTTGTTCAACCTTAGCCTTCGGCTGGTCGATCCCTAACAAAGAGTCTACGAAATCTTTCAGGTAACTCTGTCTATCTCCTTTCCCACTTCCAAGATTTGATTTTTTGCTATTTTCTTGTTTCAGTTATGTCTATTGATGTTAAAACTGAAGTGGGTTCTCTTGTTTTTGCTGTTTTTTGTCATTAGGTGATGCTTTGAGTGTTTTGGGGCTGCTGGGCATTTTGGGGGAGTTGAGATTTTGCTCAAAGACTTGATTCATTAGATCCATCAAGAAAATGAGGTGTCAAGAATGATGAATAGTTGGATTTATTGTTAATTTGGTGGAATTTGGTGATGGCTATTATCTTGTTTTTATATGCATATAGCTAAGTCCGCCTTCTATTCATGTATTTTGTTCAGAGTATGGCATGAACTACGTTGCATCAACTAAAGGGGATGTATACAGTTACGGAATTCTAGTGCTTGAGATGTTCACAAACAGAAGACCAACAAGTGATGCATTTGAAGGCTGCCTAAATCTCCAAGACTTCGTCAGCACAGCCTTAACCGATCGTGTGACAGAAGTAGTGGATCCAGTTCTGCATCAAGAACTTAATGTGGATGAAAAGTATTGGGATTGCATTGTTTCAGTTCTGAGGATTGGAGTGAGATGCTCGAAGCAGCTTCCAAGAGATCGCATGTCGATGGTAGAGGTTGTGAATGACTTGAAAAAGATTAAAAAAGTGTTTCCAGTTTATAGAAATGGTAGAAATGTTGCTTCTTACCAACGTTCAAAATGATGTTAGTTTATATATATAGGCAATATTTTCAATTGTGATTGATGGGCAGCTGCTCCTTGTTTGTTGTAAAGGCAGTTCTGTTAACTCTCAATTTATTCTCATGTTATGTCTCATTTTTATATTCTTCAAGATTGGATTAGTTTACAAGTGTGAATTCATTGAGGTAAATGAGATAAGTGGCACATTAAATACAGATCAAAAAACAAAACGTAAATTCAACATGGTATTCACTGTGATACAAAACTGAAGCAGAGAGTTTCAAAGAAAAGAAAAAAACTCAGTCAAACCCGGAAAAGAAGATTCCTGTTGAAGTGAGCTATAAGAATGCCAAGAGTAGGTCATGCAATGATAGAGAAGTGGTTCAATGCTGAACTTGCAAGATGAACTGGAGCTGAGCTGTAGTGGACTGTTGGAGTTCAAAGTTAGTTAGTTACAGATATTTTCAGCTTCGATTACTTGAACTTTGCTATGTAGTAGTATAAATAAGGTGAGAATAGCTAAGGGCTAGCAATCGAATCTGAAAATAACTGTAACTAACTCTGAACTCCAACGGTCGACTACAGCTCAGCTCCAGCTCATCTTGCCACCTCAGTGCCAGCTCAGCATTGAACCACTTCTCTATTTCTCTATCATAGCACAACCTACTCTTGCCATTTTTAGATCACTTCAACAATTCCAAAACACATACCACAACAATCGGCGGCGCCTCCGCAGATCCACCGAGAGGCCGCACGGACACGGTTGTTGTCCGGTAGAACAAGAATGCGTAAATCGAAGCAGCAGAGAAGGAAAAAAAAAACTCTATCGTGAGGGTAACTTCAAACATATTCCAAATGATTCTTCAAATACGATTTGGAAAATGGGAAATTACGATTTGATTCCTTAACGCAATCGAATTTACAAGTAGGTCCAACAAAATTTTGAAAATGCAATTATGTTCCTAAGGATTTTAAAGAATTTAGATTTGGCCCTACACTGTGTGAAAAACGATATAATCCTTGGAAGATGTAAGTCACAAACAACTGATCATGTTATTACTGCCAGTGGAGAGCTAACTCCATCAAAATCAAAGGAGTGGATACTGTTGAAAATTAATCTATAATTGCTTTTATGTTCCCTCAGTTGTCATATAACTGTTTCCTATTAATCCAAAGGAGCTCAATTGTACTATACTGATGCATCCGACTGAAAATGTTGCCAATAGATAGAAAGAAGCCGCCCGTTACTCGGACGGCAACTTCAAGTAGTTAAAAGATTTATGCATATCTTTTGTACTCTCTACGTCCTATAAAAGAAGTTTCACTTTCTTTTTTGATTTTTCCAATAATGATATCACATTTGTATTTTTGGAAAAATTTATCTCTCACATTAGTATAAAAATTATATTTTCTCTTTCCACTTAACTCACGATACAAAACTTTCTAAAATCTCATGTCATAACTGTGAAATTTTTTGTGGAATGAAGAGAATATTATTTTATTTCCTTAAAAAACATTGTACTTAATCTGTCGATATCTTGCATTACACGCAGGATATCTCTGAGTCTTAGATTTGATTACTTTATTATTTTATCCTCGGATTTTTTTGTTATAGAACTAGGAAAGTCGAACCGTCTAGAGTTGCGAATTTTATAAATGCTAGAATTCCATAGACAAAAGTCATTGAGAAATATGGCGAATAATCTTATCTCATTCATGTTCTTGAAACCTAACACCTAAACTAGGGTTGAGCTCTTCAATTTACGTCGAATTAATCTCTTCAATCGCTGGTGCTTTAATCCGATAGATCTAAGGCTTATCTGTATGTATTTTTATAGTTCCAGTTATTTTTATCTACATTGTGATGGTCTTTTGGAGGAATAAATACTACGGGAAAACCTAATTTATGATACACTTGGTCCACTTATCTAATTTACATATGTAACGTTTTGCACGTTCTCAGCCTTGTTGGAGTCTGGAGAAGTGGTCGAAATGATAATGAAGAAGATAATAGAATAATTAATGGGGTGGAGTTGGAAGGTATTGTTTCTTACATTAGTAAAATCCACTTTGTCCCTTAACTTAATCAATTTGACAGTACTATAGTGAAATTACACTAATTTCTATAAGTTTAGTCAACTTTGGAGTTAGTATTGGACCTATATAGTGGTTATAAGGCATACCCGAGGAAAACATCAATAGCTATACAACAAGGAGACTAAGCATACTAAAATAATATGACAAGCCCATACAAGATACAAAAGATCAACAAAATCAAAGCATACAAAAGAGAGCACCATCTTGAGAGTGTTGGCGGGCCTAGTTAAAACCCCTAGAGAATAAAACATGGGAAACTTACCAAGGGCAAAAAGAGTACCAAAATCCCACTACCATCTGAACAACAATCGCAGTCATCATATATCTGGGAGGTGGAGCTGATGGTAGGAGAAACATGAATTCAAAATACTGATATTAAGAGTTGAACAACTATACTGTACTCTATAGAGTCATAAAATGGATATAGTCAAGTAAATTACATATTGATCTTATCACTCAAAAAATAAACATTTCCTTAAGCAAGTGCATATGAACCTAAAAAGTTGCAACAACCCAACTTAATGGAAAGTATAGTCTTATCATTGATTATGTTGAAGAGGCCAGAAAGAATAAATTAAAGATGGAATGACCAAGTCCGAAGTAGACCACACTTAGAAGAAAATTAAGCTATTTTCCATCAAGTTCCTTCAAGTATGAACGCAACTTATGGTTTTGGAAAATTGAGTAGATTATTATAATGGCGACGATAATGGGATAGTGGTAGACTGGAAGTATTGATAAAATTGGTGATATTAAGACTAAAACAAGTACATTATAATCTTGAGTCATAAAGTGGATAAACACAAGTAATTTATATATCGTTATCGGTTCGAGCTACCTAGACTTTAAATGGTTTTTTTTACAAATGTACGAAACTAATTTTAGAATTCAAAACACAGGTTTACGAATATAGACCAAAACAAATGGTTTAGGACAAGAAGCTAACAAATATAATACTTCCTCCGTCCATAAACAAAGTTGTTAAAAACATGTTTTAATATGTTTATTGATTGAATAAAAGGATAAAGAAAAAAAGTAGTGAAAGTATTGTTAGTGCATTATGAAGTTTATATTATTAGTAGTATTAGTTGTTTATAAAATTTTAATTTTTAGAATTGATTTAATTTTGGTAAACTTTCTAAAATGATAAAAACTAATCCATTTTTTGTTAGCGGAGGTATGTAAGACCAAAAAGTTTTTTTTGGATAAATGTAAAAGATTCTTTTTTGGACGGTAATTTTATGTCTAATTTGTTATCGTTGTCTTTTTTAATATTAAAAGCATTCTTAATACTCCATCCGCCGATAAAAATAATTTTATTTATGGACGGCACAAGTTTTAATAAAAAATTAATAAAGTAAGAAAGCAGGAGAAAAAAATAGATAAAGTATAAGAAAAAAAAAATTCATATTTACAAATGAGACTATTTTTTATGAATATCCCAAAATGGTAAAATGGGACTATGTTTCGTGGACGAGGGGGAGGGAGTAGTAAAAAAAGAGAAAGAGCCCATGACGCTCTGAGGAAAGTCTAGTAGTAAGAACCACACTTCCTTATGTTGAAAGTTTTGTGAAAGCCTACAACTGTGACCCAATTTTTGGTTTTGAAAAATTGAGTACGTAGATGTTCCATATTAAACCTAGCTACCAAAATTATTCTACCACTTTAAACACCAAAAAAAAAACATGGCAAAACTTTTCATCTTTACTCCCTTCGTTGCTATCACTCTATTGCTCTTCACCCTCCTCACCACCATTCCTTCTTCACATTGCAACAACCATACTGATCTAGAAGCTCTTTTGGCTTTCAAGAATTCCATACACGACGATCCACTACATGCTTTGAGCTCATGGAACGAAACAACACATTTCTGCAGATGGAATGGCGTCTCCTGCAGCAAAAGACATCCAAGCAGAGTCGTCTCCATTTCTATAGAGTCTAAAGGCCTTGTGGGATCGCTCTCGCCTCACATAGGTAACCTCTCTTTCCTCAGAATCATCGACTTGCAAAACAACACCTTCAGCGGCCCAATCCCTCAGGAGATTGGCCGCCTCAGAAGGCTTGGAAAAATCTAGTTTAGTAACAATTCTTTTGGAGGTGGGATTCCAACAAATCTTTCACAATACAAAAATCTTAATTAATTACCTGAATTTGATTGACAATGAGCTCACCGGAGGCATAATCCCTGAGATAGCTTCTCTTGCCAACCTCCGAGCTTTAGGCTTGTCAGATAACATGCTTTTGGGGACTATCTCACCATTCCTAGGAAACCTTACAGATCTATCCCTACTGTCATTAATGAAATGCGGCTTCAAGGGAGAGATTCCGGAGTCACTAACTAAGCTTAGTAGATTACGGATGCTAGTAATGAGTTCCAATGATCTAACTGGTTCTATTCCATTAGGCTTCTACAATCTTTCGAGTGTTGAGATTTTCGCATTGGATTTCAATCGACTCCATGGAAACATACCTGTTGCTACACTTCCCAAGTTGAGGCGCCTTTATTTGAATTCTAATAATTTCAGTGGAGCGCTTCCAGCTTCGCTATCTAACTCTTCCCTAATTGAACGCATACAAGTAACTGATAACAGTTTCACTGGAAATATGATACATTTAACTAGGTTTTCAGCTCTTCAATATCTTTCAGTTGGATATAACCGTTTAAATGGAGATATAGGTAATATTTTATCATCTCTGACAAACTGCACCAACCTTAAAAGTTTGTCGTTGTTTCAAAACCATTTCACTGGTTCGTTGCCAGATTCCATTGGCAATCTTTCTAATCACTTGTCGTTCTTAAGTCTCAGAGATAATCTGTTAGAAGCATTCCATATAGTATAGGAAACCTTGTTGGTCTCACTACTTTATTAGCTGATACCAATAATCTGCAAGGTCCAATTCCTTCCTCCATTGGAAAACTTCATAACTTGCAACTAATCAGTCTCTCTGGAAATAGACTGACAAATGAGATTCCATTTTCATTAGGCAACTTGACTTTGTTGATCAATCTCTACTTGGGACATAACAATCTTTCAGGGAGTATACCTCAAAGTCTAGGCAACTGTACCAACTTGTTAGAATTAGATCTTTCTGATAACAATCTCAGTGGCTCAATACCTCCCGAACTCATTAAGCTTTCATCCATTGCCATTGCACTTACCTATCTAGCAACGTCTTGACGGGTACTATTCCATCAGAAGTTGGGGCTTTGAGAAATCTTGGGATCATGGACTTTTCCAACAATAGATTATCTGGAACCATTCCAACTTCTTTGGGCTGTTGTGTGACACTTAGCAGGCTTTATTTGATGAGAAATTCTCTTCAGGGTGAGATACCTGACGGTCTTAATGCTCTGAAAGGTTTACAATATTTGGATATTTCCCAGAACAATCTCTCAGGGATGATTCCACGATTTCTTGTCGAATTTCGCCTGTTGTATCTCAACATTTCTTTCAATGAGTTGCAAGGTGAAGTCCCAACTCTTGGAGTTTTCCAGAATGAAAGTGCAATTTCACTTGAAGGAAACCAAGGCTTGTGTGGAGGTATTGCAACTCTATACCTTCCTACTTGTCCATCCTCACAAAAATCCAACAAGAATGGTTATTGAAAATTGGTCCTCATTCTACATAATTCTAGAAATAGATATTTCTTACATTTTTGCCATATATGTATAAATCTAGAATTATGTAGACTAAATTAGAGATAAGGATGGAATTATAGATAAGGATAAGAATAGAATTATAGATAAACATGATATTAGTGATGATGAGATAAGGATTACCTTATCCATTATCAACTATAAATATGTATGTAACGTGTAGTTTCTAATAGTGAAATAAGAGAACCATATTCTGCTAAAACAAGAAAGACTCCCTCATTTAAATATATTTCTACTAACCATTAGTTCTCCCTTCTACAAACCATCCTCATCAAGTATACTTCTAAAAATCATCAGTGGTACCAGAGCACGGTTGGATCATTAAACTGGGCGTAGCTAGTTTTCACTACATCTTTCTAATCCCATATCTAATTTCTCACTATGGCCACATCTTCAAGTAACCATCAAATACCAATCCCTACTTTTTCAGGAGAAAACTATAACTATTGGGCTATTAAAATGAGGACGTACTTTATGTCCCAAAGCCTATGGGATATTGTCGATAAGGGATATACTATTCCCGAAGATCTATCCGCTTTGTCTGCAACAGACAGAGCAAAGTTTAACAAGGAGATGGAGAAGGACAACTTGGCTCTCTACTCACTACAGATGGCTATGGCGGAGTCCATATTTCCGAGAATCAGCGGAGCTCAAACATCAAAGGAGGCTTGGGATACACTTAAAGAAGAATATCAAGGGAGTGAGAAGGTACGTCATCTCAAATTACAAACTCTTAGAAGAGATTCAGAGAATATGAGAATGAAAGAATCTGAGACGGTAAAGGATTACTATACTCGGCTAAGAGAGATAGTCAATCAATTAAAAGCCTATGGAGAAACCATTACGGATACGAGAGTAGGTGAAAAAATTGTAATTACTCTCCCGGCCAAATTTGATCCAATTGTTACGACAACGGAAGAAACTAAAGATCTAAGTAAGTTGTCAATAACAGAATTAACAGGCTCACTTGAAGCTTATGAGAAAAGACTGAGTATGCGTCAAAATGAACCTGCTGAAAACGCATTTCAGTCTAAGTTTTAACGTACGGTCTCAGAATTCTCATATTCGGGGGAGAAATTTTGAAGAAAAGAAAAAGAAAAATGAATCAAGTGATGGTGGAAAGAAAAAATATTCACCCTGCGGGATCTGCAAAAAGACAAGCCATCTAGAAAAAGATTGTTGGTTTAAAAACAAACCACAATGCAAAAACTGTGAGAAGTTCGGCCATGAAGAAACAGATTGTCGCCTTCGCAAAAAATATCAAGCTAATTTTTCAGAAGAAAACGAGTGCGAAGAGAATATATTTTACGCCTGCCACGCTGCATCAGAAGTGAAGAATGAAGCTTGGTTTATAGATAGCGGCTGCAGCAATCATATGACCGGAGATGAGAAGCAATTCAGAGACATCGACAGAACAATCAAATCTCAAGTTAAGCTTGGTAATGGAGAACTTGTAGATGTTGAAGGAAAAGGAACTATAGCTGTCAACACCAACAAAGGAACGCGTCTCATCAAAGATGTGCTGTTAGTTCCTAAACTTGATGCTAATCTACTAAGTGTGGGTCAAATGATGGAGAAAGGATATTCACTGATCTTTAAAGGTGATTCGTGCACAATTTATGATAACAAAAATAAAGATCTAGTGGTAGCAGAGATAAAGATGCAGAAACAGAGGAACTTTCCACTCTGCTGGCGATACGTAGAAGCCGCACTAAAAGTTCAGGAAGATCCATCATGGCTATGGCACCGAAGGTTCGGGCATTTCAATCTACATGGGTTGAAGATACTTCACCAGAAAAATATGATGAGAGATCTTCCACCCATCCAACCAAATGATGCAGTGTGTGGAAAATGTATGGAAGGCAAACAACACAGGAAGCCATTTCCTTCGGGCAAAACATGGAGAGCTAAGAAGGTTCTGGAGCTAATACACACTGACGTGTGTGGTCCGATGAGGACTCCAATGTTTGAGAATAACAGGTACTTCATCCTCTTCATTGATGACTTTACAAGAATGACTTGGGTCTATTTTATGAAAGAAAAATCAGAAGTCTTGACTATCTTTAAGAGATTCAAAAGTCTAGTGGAGAATCAAAGCGGACGAAGAATTAAAGTTCTACGAAGTGACAGAGGAACAGAATATACCTCCAATGAGTTCAACAAGTTTTGCAAGGATGAAGGAATTCATCATCAGCTCACTGTCGGATATGCACCTGAGCAAAATGGCGTCTCGGAGAGGAAAAATAGAACAATTATGGAGATGGCGAGGACGATGCTAGCAGAAAAAGATATGCCGAAAGAATTCTGGGCAGAAGCTGTATATACTGCAGTTTATCTGCTGAACAGATGTCCAACAAAAGCTGTGTTAAATAAAACTCCAATTGAAGCATGGAGCGGAAGAAAGCCATCGGCACAACATCTAAGAGTTTTCGGGAGTATCTGCTATGCTCACATCCCAAAAGAGAAAAGACAGAAGCTGGAGGAAAAAACACAGAAAGGTATATTTCTCGGCTATAGCACTCAATCAAAGGGATACAAGATCTACCACCTTGAAACAGGAAAGATAATTGTCAGCCGAGACGTAGAATTTGATGAAAGCGCAACGTGGAATTGGAAAGAAGAAAAAGTTGAAAGACAGAATGTAATGGTCCCACGACCACGCCACTCTAGCGAAGCTCAAGAAGAAGAAGAAGATAACCAGACTACTCCACAGTCTCTAAGTCCAAGGATGCCAACGACATCACCACCAATAAACAGGGAAGAATCCTCTCCAGATTCGACTCCAAGAAAAGTAAGGTCACTCAGACAGATCTACGAGACATGCAACTTCATAACCATGGAACCAGAAAGTTTTGAAACTGCTGTCCAGCAAAAAGAATGGGTTAAAGCCATGGAGGAAGAAATCAAGATGATCGAGAAAAATGAAACATGGGAAGCAGCAGATTTACCTCGTAATAAAGAAGTCATTGGTGTTAAGTGGATCTATAAGACAAAACTTAACCCTGATGGCTCAATTCAGAAACACAAGGCAAGACTGGTTGCAAAGGGCTATTCACAATTACCAGGAATCGACTATAACGAGACTTTTGCTCCAGTTGCTCGCATGGATACCATAAGGGCACTCATTGCACTAGCAGCTCAAAAAGAATGGAAAATATATCAGCTAGACGTCAAGTCTGCATTCCTCAATGGCTACCTTCAAGAAGAGATCTACGTCGAGCAACCTCAAGGGTTCGAGATTGAAGGCCAAGAAAACAAAGTCCTACAACTAAAGAAAGCACTATATGGATTGAAGCAAGCTCCAAGAGCCTGGTATAGTCGAATTGATGACTATTTCACAAGTCAAGGATTCGAAAGAAGTGAAAGTGAGCCTACACTCTACATCAAGACCCGAGGTAATAACAAAAGACTCATTGTTTCTCTATATGTGGATGATCTTATCTATACAGGAAACAATGAAGAAATGATTAAAGAGTTCAAAGAGGATATGATGAAAAGTTTCGAAATGACGGACCTTGGGCAAATGCACTACTTCCTCGGCATTGAGGTAAATCAAGATGAGAAGGGAATATTTATCTCCCAGGAGAAATATACAGAAAATTTGCTTAAACGCTTCAAGATGGAGGGTTGTAAACCCGTGGCTACTCCCCTGGTCACAAATGAGAAGTTCAGCAAAGAAGATGGCACTCCGAAAGCCGATGCAGCTATCTATAGAAGTATCATTGGGAGTCTACTATATCTAACAGCTTCAAGACCAGATATCATGCATCCGACAAGTCTACTATCAAGATTTATGCAAGAACCAAGCCAAGTTCACTATGGAGCTGCAAAAAGAATTCTGAGATATTTACAGGGCACGCGAGATTATGGAATCTGGTACACACCAGAGTCTTCTTCAAAACTGATTGGCTACACAGATGGTGATTGGGGTGGATCAACGGATGATATGAAAAGTACATCTGGCTATACATTCTCACTTGGATCAGGCATATTCTCATGGTCATCAAAGAAGCAAGATTGTGTAACACAATCCTCAGCAGAAGCTGAATATGTCGCAGCAGCATTAACAACAAGCCAAGCTATCTGGCTAAGACGTATTCTCGGATACATGGGTGAACATCAAGAAAATCCTACTGAGATATATTGCGACAATAAATCTGCAATAGCTATGGCAAAGAATCCCGTACATCATAGCAGAACTAAACACATTGCCATCAAATATCACTTTCTACGGGAGGCAACTACTAACAAGCAAATAGAGCTGAAGTATATTGGAACTGGAGACCAATTGGCAGATATCTTTACAAAGGCGCTTCCAAGACCAAGGTTTGAGATACTACGTGAAAAGCTCGGAGTTATTCGAATGAGCACCAAAGGGGAGTATTGAAAATTGGTCCTCATTCTACATAATTCTAGAAATATATATTTTTAGAGATAAGGATGGAATTATAGATAAGGATAAGAATAGAATTATAGATAAACATGATATTAGTGATGATGAGATAAGGATTACCTTATCCATTATCAACTATAAATATGTATGTAACGTGTAGTTTCTAATAGTGAAATAAGAGAACCATATTCTGCTAAAACAAGAAAGACTCCCTCATTTAAATATATTTCTACTAACCATTAGTTCTCCCTTCTACAAACCATCCTCATCAAATATACTTCTAAAAATCATCAATGGTTTAGGGAAAATCTTGATCCCAACTATTGTAGGAGCCAAATGCCTCGCGCTTGCATTGGGCTTATGTGTGATCATCATCTACAAACGACGTACATTGCAAAATGTTGGAACTCCAATATTCCAAGGGCCAGACTTTTTGAGGCTATCTTATGCAGACCTCATTAGTGCAACCGAAGGATTCTCGGAGACAAACCTACTTGGTATAGGGAGATTTGGATTTGTATACAAAGGAACTATCAATGCTGATGATGGGCGGACAGATTTAGCGGTGAAGGTGCTTGATCCTAGTGTAAGAGATGCTTGTAAGAGTTTGGCATCAGAATGCAATGCATTGAGAGGCATACGACACAGAAACTTGCTTAAGATTGTGAGTGTATGTGACAGCACTGATTTTCAAGGGAATGATTTTAAGGCATTGGTGTATGAATTTATGGCCAACGGAAATCTTGATAATTGGCTGCATCCAGAGAATGAAGGCAGGGGAGCTCTTAGTGCTATTCAGAGACTGAATATTGCAATTGATATTGCATGTGCAGTTGAGTACTTGCATTGTGGTACTGACTCCATAGTTATTCATGGAGATTTGAAGCCGAGTAACATTCTCTTGGATAAAGACATGGTCACCAAAGTTGGTGATTTTGGATTAGCCAAAATTGTGTCAAGTATCTCACAAAACTTGACATCCATGGAAGGAAGCAGTTCATTAGCAATCAAGGGTACCATAGGCTACATTGCTCCAGGTTAATTCAAACCTTTTCAATTGACAAATTTGTTTTTTTTTTAACTGTATATAGCTAATTCTTTCAATGTATGCATTTGGCTCAGAGTATGGAATGAGCTACGTTGCATCAACTCAAGGGGATGTATACAGTTACGGAGTTCTTGTGCTTGAGATGTTCACAAACAAAAGACCAACAAGTGATGCATTCGAAGGGTGTCTAAATCTTCAAGGCTTCGTTAGCACGGCCTTAACAGACCATGTTATGGAAGTAGTGGATCCATTTCTTCATCAAGAACTTCATGTGGATGAAAAATATTGGGATTGCATTGTTTCAATTCTAAGGATTGGAGTGAGATGCTCGAAGGAGCTTCCAAGAGATCGCATGTCGATGGCAGATGTTGTTAATGACTTGAAAAAAATAAGAAATGCTTTTCCAGTATATTGAAGCACCTTGCTTCGTGATGTTCGTTTCTATCTATGCCAATATTTTTAACTGTAAAGGCAATTTTGTTATGTTCACACTCATTTTCATATTCTTATGTTATATCTCTTTTTTATGAATCATTTCTATATTCTTCCATATATGCTAATGATACAGGTGTAATTTCATTGTGGTAAATGAGATAAGTGGCACACATGAAATATATTTGCTCCATCTACAAAATAACATGTGCACGTGACATTTCACTCTATTGACGATTTAAAGTTTCATTTGCTTTTGTTCATTTTTTAAGTTGACTTCATGCTCCATTAACTTATTATACTTGCGTGTTCACCTTCTTTGATTTCTTTTGTCTAGAAATGAAACTTGGTGAGAAATGTGGCTGGGTGGCCCACATTTAATAAACAAATAACCCAGCGTTCGGTGTCCTAGAAAAATCCCCTGTTTTGATATTATGGAATTTAATTTTGCATTTATTTTTTTCCTTCGAATTTTGTTGGCCAATAATGCCCCTTGTTCAGTATTTCGTCTCCCTCTCTAAAACACAAAATTGCAACTAAAAATCGAAATTATCACAGCAAGAATAGTCCAATGGCGGAGTGTTCTAGAGCATATATAACCTAATAAGCTTCAATTGTCTAGTATTTTTGGTTAATTTGAGATTTGTGCAACTATGGTAAAAAAAAAAGTAAATCAATGCAGAAGAGAGCGTCGACTGCAGGCGCGAGCAACTCCAGGTAGCAGCTGGACCGAGCAGAATACGGCGGTGGTCTGAATGTGTGTGGCCAACGACTGGAGCCGTGCGGGGCAGAGGTGGCCTTGGGGTGGCGACCTTCGTTTGTTTCTTTGAATTTGACAACAATTTAAACAGGAATTGAGAATAGGGAAGGAAGGGAAATCAACAAGGAGGAGTTAGAGAGAATAGTGGAGAGAATGGCGGTGACTGGTGGCTCCCGCTGCTCGACGGAGACGACAGCATCACCGGTGCAGCTTTTCTCCTTCATGTATTAGCTTATGAACTGATGAAGAAGACGAAAGGGGAAAGTGGGGAATCCAAAGTGCAAGGGTAATGAAGGAATTTCAAACTCAATTCTTGACCCATAGATCAATGCAGAAACAATTAGCACCCTTTTGTTAAGAATTGAAAAGTGGCTATTTCTTCAAGGAACAGTGCGGGCCGGGTTTGTCTCTAGGGCCAGCAAGAATTAATACAGGGAAGGTGAACACTCTAAATTGATTAGAGCATCCGCAACGCTATCTCTTATCCGTCTCTTAACCGTCTCATCTCTTCACTATTCATGGGCCCCACTGTACTTTTCAGCTCATCTCTTAACTAAGAGACAGCACCTGCATCCCTGCATCTCTTAACTATTATATATTCAATTTCATTTTTTATTTTTAATTTCAACAAATTCAATTAATAAAAAACACACTTCATTATAAATAAAATAAAATTATAATTTAAATACCTAGAAAAATAAAAAAAGACATAATTAAAAAACTAGAAATTACAAATTGCACACTTAAACTCAAAATAAAAAAAAATGGAGGCAAAGAAGCAGAAGAAGGAGTTCTCTAGTGACGATCATCTAACGGTTGCCAAATTTTGCCCAAATGTGCTCCATTAGATCCTCCTGGAGTTGGGCATGGGCAGTAGAATCACGTGTCCTTGCCCGAATAGACAACCGCTCTTGCAAAGACGGATGCACTCCCGTTCGAGGCGGACTACTTGAGCTTTCCGGGGTTTCAGGGTCGAACCAATTTCCCGCCTCAGGTCCTTCGTCGGCGACAATCATGTTGTGCAAGATTATGCACGTATACATGATGTCGACCATATTCTCGATAAACCACTGTCGAGCCGGGGCTTTGATAATGTTCCATCGAGCTTGGAGAACCCCGAACGCTCTCTCCACATCCTTGCGAGCAGACTCTTGCTTCTGCGCAAAAAGAGACTGCTTTTCGTCCGTAGGCCTGTTGAACGTCTTCACGAAGGTTGGCCACTTCGGATAGATGCCGTCGGCAAGATAGTACCCCATTTTATACTGGCGATTGTTAGCGACGAAGTTGATGGCTGGCGCTTTACCATTCAGAACTTCAGCGAAGTGGTCGAATTGTTGAGCACGTTGATGTCGTTGTTCGAGCCGGGGACCTCGAAATACGCATGCCAAATCCATAGCCGGTAGTCGGCGACGGCCTCGAGTATAACGGTGGGGTGGGTGCCATTGTGGCCGCTCCTGTATGACCCCCTCAACGCCACACGTCAATTCTTCCATTGCCAATGCATGCAATCGACACTCCCGAGCATCCCGGGGAATCCGTGTTAGGTTTGGTATACTGAAAAGCATGTTTCGAGCAAGTTTCGCGCGAATAGAATCTTGCTTGTATACGTAAAACTCTACAATCCACTTTTAACCCGATTTAGTATTATTCGAGCAGTTCCGCACGAATAGAATCACTATTATTATTACATTGTGTTTGCTTGTGCATTTATAAGATGTTTTACAAACATTTAAATGCATAAGAAGTAAACAAAGTCTAAGTCTTTTGCTTTGTAGACCGGTTGTGGGCGTCGTCCACTTTAAGGTAACACGGTCAGATCTATGCAATGCTTTGCAAAAGAAAAAGAAGAATTTCACAACCTAGATAGGCTTTGGCTACCTATCGTGAAAGGTTGCAATGTCAGTCCGATTATTTCTAAGCCTTACTGAAATAAGATGACATTGGTGTGGTATAGCACTGAACGGATCTAACAGCAAGACGTGTCTTTATGCTATCTACTGAAAGACTAGGTCTTGATAAAATACTACTCCCTCCGTTCCACAGTAGTAGAGTCATTTTTCCATTTTGGTATGTTCCATAGTAGTAGAGTCATTTCCTTTTTTGGTAAAAGTCAACACATTTCTTCTCACCTACTTTACTCTCTCTTACTTTATTCTCTCTACATCTCTCTACTTTTTTCATTTCTTACTTTATCTTCATTTATTTAACTCACCCAACACAACTTTTTCTTAATCTCCGTGCCGAAAAGAAATGCCTCCACTACTATGGAACGGAGGGAGTATTTCTTAATCTACATATGTTAGCATTGAGCATACGGTATTGATCATGCACTACTTTGACTTATCAAATGGTGCGGGTTTTTCGCAACCCAATAATCCTGATATATTGGGTAGTGGTGATTAATATCTAGCGGTGCTAGGATTTCTATTATGTTGAAACGTGTGCGAGGTGAGTCTCGTTTGATAATGTCCTCAAGAGGAGCTCGAACAAGGTTTTATTATTCGGAAAACTGGCCAGTTGGAGTTTTATTACTCTATGAATAATAAATAAATGTTTCTTGCTAAGTCCACTCTTGGAATTAATAAGATATTAATTAATTAAGTCCATAGCAGACATTAATTAATTAATGGACATTTATATCTTAAGCGCGGGAAATAAATAATAAAAGTGGAAACCCGGATTACTTGTAATTTCGGATTTGGATGGGGAGAGTTCAATATTACTTCTGTAGTGGCTGCTTGTAATATTCCAATATAAGCTTGTATTAAATTGTGGGTTCAATTTAATTAGTAAAAAGCTAATTGGGCGAGCCCATATCCAAAACCTTCCATAGATCCCTGTTTGGGCCCATAAGGAACTTAATATAAATAGGAGAATAAAGGAGACAGAAGAATCACAATTTCATTATTTGTAATTTTCAAAAATTTCAGCTTCCCCAGCTGTAGGAATTTTCGAATTCCACTCCTTTTCCCAAAAGGATTTCTTCTGTCTTCTTTATTCAAGTCCTAGTATTTTGATGAGATCAGCCCACCCTGATATCGAGATACAGTTCGGGAACCAGAGAGAAGATCCGTGGTCTAGTATTGAAGATCATCACGTGGAGAAGGCGCGAGCAATCGTCGATTCTTTGGAGAATCAAATCGGTAACTCTAAACCGTAGTATTCATGTTTAGGATTTATATTCTTTGAGCATGAATTATTTGCGTTCTAGCATGCATTTATCTGTTTAACATGTGAATTGATTAATCGCATAATCGGTCAAATAGATCCTTATCTGATTTATTTGTTTTGTACAAGTCTTCCGCTGTGCAAGGGGCACTAAACCCCATCAATTGGTATCAGAGCCAATTTTTGGCTCTGATTATGTGGATTAATTTCATGTTATGTGAATTGCTTGAATGCATGATTTTCTTCGTTGCATGGTTGTTATTTTTCGAATAATTTAACATATCGTAAGAACGAAGAACAATTGAATGACGATGAGGGCATGTTCTGTGAGGACGAGCAGCCGGCGCTTGTACCGGGGCTGCACGTCGCTGAATATGCGAGCCTCAGCGTTGGGAAACTTCTTCTCGTGATTTATATGCTAAATCAAAATTTTGTAATTAAATTTATGTAATGATTACATATGATTTTTAATTTCAATTCAATCACCTTCCGTTGACCAAAATTTGAGAGAATCACGTTTTGATTCAATTTGAATCATTCCGGCGTGAATTTGGACTAATCAACGTCCAGTAAATCGAAGCTTCCCATCGCGAGGTGATCTCCGGCAGGCTGGACTCTACAGTTTGGGAAGTCCGATCAGATGGGTTGTTCAGCGATGATGGGTGTCTCCGTGCAGCAGCAGCGACAGCAGGCTGTTGTGACAGCAGCTGCGGTGAACATGCAGCGCCGGCGGAGCAGTGGGAGCTCCGCGCGCAGCGATTTGCTGCGCTGCGAAGGCGACGTCGCAGTAGCGAAGTCGACGCAGCAGCAGCTGGCGCCGGCGGAGAGGATGCTGCAGCGCCGGAGTTCCGGGCAGCAGCGGCTGCGATGCCCAGCAGGCTGTCGGAGGTGACGCAGGAGCAGCGTCGGAAACGAAGCAGCAGCGTCCCTCCGTGAGCAGCCGCGCGACGTCGCGATGTCTTGTCCCGTGACTTCGGTTTCCAAATTTGATTAGGGTTTCCAAATCCTTGGATTCAATTTTGAAAATAAGTCAAGATTAATTGGAAATTAGATTTGAATATATCTTGTGGATTTTATATGTTATATAAGATTTGATTTTGTATTAAATCATGGATTAATTATTGATTTTATCCTTATTTTATGGATTTGTAGGGATTTAATTCCTAGACAAAAATCCTAGTTAAATTTGGATAATGACAATCTAATATTTATCTATATCCTATGGATTAATGTGGATTTATCCCTAGACAAATCCTAGTTGGATTTAGATAAATATAATATTATTTTATTCTTATCCTATGAGTTTATATGAATTTATTCATGGATAAATTCTAGATGGATTTGAATAGTGATAATGTAATATTTTATTCTTATCTTATAGATTTATATGGGTTTGTTCCTAGATAAATCTTGGATAGATTTAAATAATTATAATATAATATTATTTAATTCTATGGATTTATATGGATTTACTCCAAGTTAAATCCTAGATGGATTAGGATTAATATTTATATTGATTTATTTTATCCTATGGATTTGAATAGATTTAATTCTATTAAGACAAATCTTAGATGGATTAAAATAAGTATTAATCCAAGTTATCCTTATCTTTTGGATGTATGTCCTAGATAGATTAGGATGTTAATGATATATAAGAAAATCCTTATTTAATTGGATTTAAATGAATTTATTTATCTAAGAAATCCTAAGAAATGTTTGATATATTCTAGATGTCTATTCTAAATAGAATTAAGATTTGTATAAATCTTGGTTGATAGGATTTTATTTTTATCTTATGGATGATGGTGGAATTGTTTCTGTCTAGTAATATCCTAGTACGATTTAAATAATGATAATCCTAGATCAACGTTATCTTGAATTGTAGGATTTGATTTTATCGAAATAAAATCTAGAATAATCCTAAATAGATTTAGATAGTTAACTCTATCTTGATAAATCCTATCAGTAATTGGATAATTATGATCCAATATAAAACTTAATTATTTAATTGATTCTCCCTTGACTAGATTAAATAATTGTCGATAATTATCCTGTGTTTAAATGCCATGCATTAAATGGATTTATCTGTTTATTTGGTGTTTATCTATTCTAAGTGGATTATCTGTTTTATCTGCTTATGTGATAATTATGCAAAAACCATATAAAAATATCTAAGTGATGATTACAACAAGTGCGTTGTATATGGTCTCCATCGGTTGGACTGCCAAATTTTGTGAAGCTGATTTTCTAATATTATCGCCACCTACAGAGTAGGGACAATAATCCTACGAAAACAGTAAGTTCATAAGGGCGGACTTCTCACATAATAAATAGAATGAACTAGAAAGTGGTTCCCAATATTATTGCCACCAGCAGAGTGGGGACAATAATCCTAAGGAACTGCGAGTTTCAGGGTTCAATCAGAATTTATGAGATAGCTTGATTTTGTTATCAACACATGAACATTGTTATGGGAGTGTGTTGTAGAAATAAAATTCTGTAATGCTAAATCTGATGGTCGTGCTTAGGCAGCATTAGGCGTGTCAACCTCCAGAGGAGGAAGCTATTGATGCGTCGCTGTTGTGACCAGTAAAATTGTCAAAATTTTAATGCGTATTAACCTCCAGAGGAGGATACAATTTATTAATTTTGCAGTTGTAAGATACATAATTATTTTGTGGTTATTTGTGATTATGTATTGAGCATGAGTATGTGATAATAAGTTTATTTGCCAAATCTTCATTATGTCATTTAATATTTGTTGCGATCCTTAAAGAAAGTAAACTCGAATGCCTAAATTATGTAGACAGGAAACGAAAATGGATAATATTCTCATCGCTGAAAGCTTGGAATTTATACTCAAATGATTTATGTCCTCCATTTCCTCGACATAATTCCACGAAGAATGTTCGAGAATGCATTATGCATGTACTTGACAAGCTCTTTGAGGAATAAGGTCAAGCTATTTTCCTTTAAGTAACTCGACAAGTCTTGGTTAATGACGATGAAAGATGGATATCAATAGAATCTATCAAGATGATTCGATTGGAATATCCTAGAGTGACAGAATGTTACAAGAAATGACTATAAGAAGGTTTAACTGAAAATTAGAAAATCTTCAGAATAATAGTCGTTGTGTTACTATTAGAGGAAAGTAACATGGTAGATGACGAATTCATAAAGGCTACATTTTTCTTAAGTCCTAGTTCATTTGAACAAAAGACTAGATATGGAAATGGGAGAGCCTGGATTGTCATCGAAGTTTGTTTAAAGCGAGAAAAGATGCTTTGTGAGTTGGATTGACCTATTTTATAGAAGGACAATGACTTACATGACAATGCAACTTCTAAGTAAGAGATCTTGGTCCAGTTAGGTTTTTGTTGCAGTGGGAGCTATTAATGCTCAACTATTGTTTTATGGTTGATGCTTAAGGCATCATAGTGTTAAAATAATATAAGTGCGACAAGGTTGAGTATTCAACAACACATCAACTTCTTAATCATTGAATGATAAAGTATTTATGGCTCTTAACCTTAAGGCCAAGAAAATACTTAGAAATTGTTCGAACTGATCTAGACTATCAAGATTTTAACATTTCGTTAAATAGCTTGACAGTTGAGAAAGTCTGTCTAATGCACTATGAGTTAGAATCATTTGAGTTTTCAAGAGATTCAGAATACTTATAGAAGTGCAACATAGAAAGACTAGCAAGTCTTAATGGTTTACACCATAAGGAGACGAGCAAAGGGTTATGATCAGTAGTGGGAGTCTAATCTCCATTAACGAATCCAAGCATTCATCTAATGAATGGGATAGTTATGTAAGAAGGAATCTAAGTCTTTCTAAGACAAGTTTGATTAAGTGATGAGTTGTACTCATTAAAATCTTATCATTGATGGGATAAACATTAAAGAAACTACCAACATCAGTACCTTCCACAAAACACGAGTTGTGGACTAGAGTGTCTCTAGTCTAGCACATCTCAAGGTGTAATATTGTTCCAACACCTGTTGGAAAAGTGTCCAAGAAATTGGAGTTGAGTACTGAGGCATGTTTTAAGATTTTGTCCCAAATGATGTAAGGTTATAAGTTCTGTAATCTTCAAAGATATAATTCTTGTATGAAGATCAAGATATGAACTACAAGCCTAACAACGTGATAACTCTCAAAATAAAGAGAGAGATATCAGATTTTCCACATTACCAAGAAGTCATACCAATCAACTTCAGTACCTAAGATTGTAAGAACCATATCGTAGTGGGAGCGTTCCACTGGAACACAACAAGTTCTTGGGTCTAAGAGTGTCGTAAGACTCGGTCTTAGATTAACTTGAACATAATCCCTTTAACTACAATGTAGTATTGGTTAATTTGGATAATCATCTTTGAACAGGTGATAGATTTCATATTACAATCTAAGATAGACAACATGTTTTACAAGACTCGCAAAACTACCTATAGGTTGTGTCAGTCAGTGGGAGCTAGTATATTTGCAAGTGTAAATATGGATCTTAAAAGGCTAGACAATGACAATGGGTTATGCCCAAAGAGAATCATCTTCTCGCTATCGTTGTGCCAGGATTTATTCGATCCTATTGTCTATTAGAACTTACATAAATTAGAATGTATGTATTATGATTGTTAAGACAGCCTTCTATAAATAGAAGTCTTGAGGAAATCATCTACTAGAACATTCTAATGGATATGTAATTAAGGGCAAGAAACGCATGATTGGAAGCTTATATAGACCTTCGTGGTCTTAGGCAAGCATCTAAATCAGAGTATATGTGTTTTATCAAAATTGTCAAATATTTGGTATTTGACTTGTGTCCTTAATAGTGCTATAAGCACAAGGAAGTTGAGAGTGCATTACATATGGTATTATTGGTACTTTACGATGATGAAATCTACAAAAGTTGCAAACAACTAAGATTGACATCTAGCGTAGGAAACTGGTTGTCTACCCAGTTTAAGATAAATGATTTAAGAGAAACTAATTACATTCTTAGCATCTAAGTCCTTTTAAGATGCTAGAAAGAATGTTGACATTCTCTAAGGAATCTTATATCTACACATTGCTTGGAACATTTAAGCATTAGAAATTCCATGAAAAGGTTTTACCTTTCAAGATGGAATTGTCTTGTCTCTAGTCAAGTGTCGTTTGACGCTTAGTGAGATTAAGAATTATGAGACTAGTTTTGGAGATAGATGTCTCATGTATGCTATAATGTGTACTAAGTTTGATATTAGTTGTGCTTATGCATAGCAAGTATATATCATATTAACCATGGCAAAGGATTTTGATTGAGGTAATGAATATATCCTAGTACTTGAGAAAGACTAGTAACTATATTCTAGTTTACCAGTCATTCATGTAATGTCCTTGGGGTTACACTGTCTTAGTTTTATGACTAATCAGTGATCGAGTAAGTCATCCTCTGAATATGTGTTTACCTTAGGAATATCTTCCTAATAGCTTTAATCGTAAGTTTGAGTATGCCTATGAGTATTATTTTTTGATTACTCTAGTGAAGGCTAACTCAAGGGACACACGAGTTTATTAAGCTAAGCAATCACATATGGGGATGAAATTAATTAAAGATCAAGTATGCAGCAAAGACATTATGGTGAAAAAGATATTATCAGAGAACAACCAAGCAGATTTTTCTTTCACATGGTGAAATGAATGGTAGTTCGATATATCTAAAATCAATACCTGCTTTGTGTATAAGTGGGAGAGTTTTTGGCAGTGGGTATACTCGAAAGCATGTTTTGAGTATAAGTGGGAGATTGTTAGGTTTGGTATACTGAAAAGCATGTTTCGAGCAAGTTTCGCGCGAATAGAATCTTGCTTGTATACGTAAAACTCTACAATCCACTTTTAACCCGATTTAGTATTATTCGAGCAGTTCCGCACGAATAGAATCACTATTATTATTACATTGTGTTTGCTTGTGCATTTATAAGATGTTTTACAAACATTTAAATGCATAAGAAGTAAACAAAGTCTAAGTCTTTTGCTTTGTAGACCGGTTGTGGGCGTCGTCCACTTTAAGGTAACACGGTCAGATCTATGCAATGCTTTGCAAAAGAAAAAGAAGAATTTCACAACCTAGATAGGCTTTGGCTACCTATCGTGAAAGGTTGCAATGTCAGTCCGATTATTTCTAAGCCTTACTGAAATAAGATGACATTGGTGTGGTATAGCACTGAACGGATCTAACAGCAAGACGTGTCTTTATGCTATCTACTAAAAGACTAGGTCTTGATAAAATACTACTCCCTCCGTTCCACAGTAGTAGAGTCATTTTTCCATTTTGGTACGTTCCATAGTAGTAGAGTCATTTCCTTTTTTGGTAAAAGTCAACACATTTCTTCTCACCTACTTTACTCTCTCTTACTTTATTCTCTCTACATCTCTCTACCTTTTTCATTTCTTACTTTATCTTCATTTATTTAACTCACCCAACACAACTTTTTCTTAATCTCCGTGCCGAAAAGAAATGCCTCCACTACTATGGAACGGGGGGAGTATTTCTTAATCTACATATGTTAGCATTGAGCATACGGTATTGATCATGCACTACTTTGACTTATCAAATGGTGTGGGTTTTTCGCAACCCAATAATCCTGATATATTGGGTAGTGGTGATTAATATCTAGCAGTGCTAGGATTTCTATTATGTTGAAACGTGCGCGAGGTGAGTCTCGTTTGATAATGTCCTCAAGAGGAGCTCGAACAAGGTTTTATTATTCGGAAAACTGGCCAGTTGGAGTTTTATTACTCTATGAATAATAAATAAATGTTTCTTGCTAAGTCCACTCTTGGAATTAATAAGATATTAATTAATTAAGTCCATAGCAGACATTAATTAATTAATGGACATTTATATCTTAAGCGCGGGAAATAAATAATAAAAGTGGAAACCCGGATTACTTGTAATTTCGGATTTGGATGGGGAGAGTTCAATATTACTTCTGTAGTGGCTGCTCGTAATATTCCAATATAAGCTTGTATTAAATTGTGGGTTCAATTTAATTAGTAAAAACCTAATTGGGCGAGCCCATATCCAAAACCTTCCATAGATCCCTGTCTGGGCCCATAAGGAACTTAATATAAATAGGAGAATAAAGGAGACAGAAGAATCACAATTTCATTATTTGTAATTTTCGAAAATTTCAGCTTCCCCAGCTGTAGGAATTTTCGAATTCCACTCCTTTTCCCAAAAGGATTTCTTCTGTCTTCTTTATTCAAGTCCTAGTATTTTGATGAGATCAGCCCACCCTGATATCGAGATACAGTTCGGGAACCAGAGAGAAGATCCGTGGTCTAGTATTGAAGATCATCACGTGGAGAAGGCGCGAGCAATCGTCGATTCTTTGGAGAATCAAATCGGTAACTCTAAACCGTAGTATTCATGTTTAGGATTTATATTCTTTGAGCATGAATTATTTGCGTTCTAGCATGCATTTATCTGTTTAACATGTGAATTGATTAATCGCATAATCGGTCAAATAGATCCTTGTCTGATTTATTTGTTTTGCACAAGTCTTCCGCTGTGCAAGGGGCACTAAACCCCATCAATCCGTGCACTTGTTCGTGAAGACGGAGCAGAAACTGACAATCTGCGGTAGTTGGCTTCTTCAGTAATTCGGCGGTGAAGGCTGCCCGGACGCCTTTGCAGAAGTTCAACAAACAAAGTCGCCCAATGGATTCTCCGACGTGCAGGTATTCGTCGAACGCATCCGCCGTTTGTGCAGTAGCAAGCTGACGGATCACCGCAGTACATTTCTGGAGCGTCGTGTGGCTAGGACGGCCAACAGCGTCGAACCCTTTTCTGAAGAACTCTTCCCGTGCCGCCAATGTATTCGCGATATGCAAAAATAGCGGGCGTGACATACGGAAACGCGACGGAAGTAGATATCTCCCCACACCGGGTTCGGACTGAAGTAATCACGTTCCAACCTTGCGGCGGCTTCCTCCTCCCTACGTCGATCTTCTTCTAGCGATTCTTCCATTATTTGACGCATTTGCTCAAATGGATCCATAATTGATTAAATTTGGGAGAAGTAAAAATAAAGGAATGATTTTATAGAAGTGATTGGAGAGGAAAGAAAGAGAGATGAGAGAATAGATGTGTGTTTGTGTGTAAAATGGAGAATGGAGAAGAGTATATATAGAATATAAAAAAAATATAAAAATAAAAATATGACCGTTCAACGGTCGTATTACCGTTTTTTATTTTAAATTATTTTTTTTTTTTTTGAAAAATCTGATTTTTTTTTTAAAAAAATTGAATTATGACGTCATAAATCCGACGCCCACTCGCGGTCATGCCAGCAGCCCCCGCGCGCCACGTGGCGCCGAGCGCGTGTCTCGCCAGCTCGAGGCTTGCCTCGCCGGGACGCGTCGGGCGTCGAGACGAGACGGGAGCCGCAACGCTGTCTCGATGCTGTCTCGTCTCGTCGAGACAAGACCGGCCGCAACGAGGCAGCGTTGCGGATGCTCTTCGAAATGAGCCCATATCTGGCTATAACTTGAAAGATGAACATGCTATTTATTACTATTAAACTAATATATAAAAGTACCAGGATTTATTCTTCACTAACTTTTTTATTCATTTTCTTTAAAAAAAATTAAATTCATAACAAGTTAAAACAGTACTTTAAATATGGGCATTTCTAAAATATGGACAGAGGATATATTTAATCTAAAATATGGGCATTTCTATAAGATTTTTGTTGGTTCGAGTATAATTGTGCAGTTGAATTTTGTTTACAATTAACTTTTTGATTGTAAAAGAACTCTTTAAAATAGTTGAACTACCTTTTTAAAAAGTTTTGAAAGAGTGATTAATAGTACGATAATTATTGTCAATTTAACTGTACTTTTATTTAGTTGTTCTTTTTAGAATTTTTTTCATTATTCTCTCGTCCCCAAACTTATTGAAAAGATATGAAATGAAGAAAGAGAGAAAGAGTCCACGTCATTCCGAATCATATTGACTTAATTATTTTTGTTGGAGGCTCATGAAATGCACGATGGCCTAACGATTTTATTGTCCATATTGGCTTAAAATTTTGTTGGAGCCCTACGAAATGCACGATAGTTTGTTGATGATTTTATATAAATACAGAAAAGTTTAGTCTAGGGCTGGCAATTTTTGACACGACACGATAACACGACACGAACCGGCACGAAATTAATGGGTTTGGGTCAGAGGTTATCGTGTTCGTGTCCTTATCGGGTCGACCCATTAAGGACACGGACACGAAAATTTCGTGTCATGTTCGTGTCGGGTTCATGTTATCCGTTAACAATGCATGTTCGTGACGTGTTCGTGTTTTCCGTTAACACATAATATTTTAATATTATTATTCTTATTAACACATAATATTTTAATATTATTATTCTTATAATTTTCATTTTTCAATACTTATTTTCGTGTCATTAATGGGTTCGTGTCGTGTTGACCCGAAACGGTTCGTGTCGTTAATGGGTTCGTGTCGGGTTCGTGTCTGAGGGTAGCGGGTCGTGTTCGTGTTCGGGTTTGCGGTTTTCGTAACGGGTCGTGTTCGTGTTTGTTGTTATCGTGTTCGTGTCGTTATCGTGTCGACACGATAACGACCCGACCCGCACGATTTGCCACCCCTAGTCTAGTCTTCTTGTTAATTATGTTGAAAATTTTGTTAAGAATAATAGACCCGTTACAACAGAAATAAAAAGTTCCCATAAAAGTAGCAATTACAAGATTATAATCTTAAATCATTCATGCTACCACTAGTGGCAAAATGGGTAGCGGGTAATGGGTAATTCTCATCTCGACCTGCTACCCGCCAGATATTGGGTACCCGCTACCCGATGATAACGAGAAACGGGGCGGGATCGGGTAGTGTATTTTAGAGTTTTGCGGGTAGCGAGTATACCCATTACCCGTGCGGATATACCCGTTAGTCGCGTAATACCCGTTATTATTAGTATTAGTCATATTCCATCTTTTAATACTCCCTCTGTTACATATAAATAGAGGTGTTTCAAATAGTTAAAGTGGAGAAAAAAAAAAGTAAATAGTTAAATAATAATAGCCAAATATGCACTCATTTTAAAAAATAAAAAATAAATAGTTAGAATGGAGAAAAAATAAAGTAAGAGATAATAATAATAATAATAATAATAATAATAATAATAATAATAATAATAATAATAATAATAATAATAATATTAATAATAATAATAATAATAATAATAATAATAATAATGTAGAAAAGAGTATTTATATTATTATATTTCTAAAATGATTGAAGAAAATGAAATGTCTCTATAAAGGCAGAACAATGCGAGTACTTTATATAATCTAAGAGATCTTTTAAAACATTTTTATATTCCAATGAACATACAATTGAAAACTCACCGAACTAGCTATGGAGTGTCCCCTTACTTTTATTCTCAATATATTCAACGTTTACCATCGATATGAATTAAGTAAATTAGGGAACATTGACGGTTATTATTATGGTTTTCAAATTTTTTATTAGTATTTCGGGTCGGGTACGGGATACCCGTCACGGGTATCGGTTAATCCCGGTATGTCGCGGGGCGGATATTGGGACAATAAATTTTGCTAAAATCGGGTACGGGTACCCGACTTATCGGGTGCGGGTACCCGCGGATAACCCGTTTCGCCACCCCTACATGCTACAATAAAATATTTGTGGAATGAAATGAACGTAGAAAAAGGAATGACATTAGTCTTGTTTCATTCATTTTTATATGGCTGGTAACAACAAATAAAGTACTTCCTTCGCCTTTCCAATTACGTTTGTCCTACAAAAATATATGTATTTCATTTTAAACAAAGTTATATCAATTTAATAATATAGATCTTATTATACACTAACACTGTTTTAACTACCCTTTCTCTCTTTCTTACTTTACCATACTCTTCTCCTCCTCTCTCTTAATTTACCAATTTTGTTTTAATTCTCGTGCAATACACATTGCCCATATTTTTATGGGACTGAGGGAGTAATATTGTACTCCCTCCGTTCCATAGTAATAGAGTCATTTTGCCATTTTGGTACGTTCCATAGTAATAGAGTCATTTTTCTTTTTAGTAAAAATCAACACATTTTTCCACACCTACTTTACTCTCTCTAACTTTTTTCTCTTTTCATCTCTCTACCTTTCATTTTCCACTTTATTCTCATTTACTTAACTCACCTAACACAATTTTTCTTAATTTTCGTGCCGAAAAGTTTCGCCTCCATTATTATAGAATGGAGAGAGTACTATTTTTGTTTCATAGATATGGGCTATATTTTCTTTTTTATTTATATCATGAAAATTGTATATATTCATTTATGAAAAAATTTCCATATAAAAAAACATTACTAATTATATTGTCAAAACAATTGAATGACACCTTGATGTTTAGCAATACTTTAAAACCGATGGAAATTCCATGAACTAAATACTCCCTCCGTCCCACGTTACTTAAGCCTTTTTTTTCGACACGAGATTTAAGAAAGTTGTATTTAGTGAGTTAAATAAAGTATGTGAGCGAATAAAGTGAGTGAGAGTAAAGTAAAAGAAATAGTAATAAAATAGATGTGATTAGATGTTTTGTTTTTAGCCGAAAAGAGAAATGACTTAAGTAACTTGGGACAACAAAAAATGGAATACGACTCAACTTAGAACGAAGGGAGTATCATGGAGCAGAACAAGATAGTAAATATTTAAATTAATTATTTTTATAAACATATATTTTATTTAAATAAAATATACTTCACTTTCTTCGTCCCACCATAGACGGAACGTTTCTTTTGGATAGAGAATTTAAGACTAGGAAGTTAACTGGAAAAAAGAATAAATTAGCATGTGAGATAATGTATTTTGATTGTGTTTTTTCAAAAGCTAGTTCTTTATTAATCATCTATTATGATTAGATTGTATCTTAGGATTAGATTGTTCTTTCAAAAGCTAGATTGTATCTTATGATTAATCATCTCACATTGATCCTTAAGAGTAGACAGATTTTAGGAAATATTAGTAATTAATAAAAAATAGTTGAATTTGAGTCTTATTTTTACTAACTAGTTTAATTTTAGTTGTACTTTTTAGAATATAATGTGGAGATTTTGGGCTCAACTTTCATTATTCTCTCGTGTCCAAACTTATTGAAAAGATATGTGAATAGAAGAAAGAAAGAGTCCAGTTATTCCGAGGCATACTGGCTTACACTATTTTGTCGGAGGCTAATGTTGCACGATGACTTGTTGATTTTATGGTCATATTGTCTTGAATTTTTTTTGTGGGAGACTCACGAAATGCACGGTAGCTTGTTGGACTAGTATTTATAATTAAGTTGAAAATTTTGTATAAGGAAAATAGACCTGTTGGAACACAAAATAAAGATCCTAGCAATTAGTATAAGATTATTTAATCTTAAATCATTCATGTTATAATAAAAATATTTTGTAGAATGAAATGAATGTAGAAAAGGAATGACATAAGTCTTGATTGATTTTTTTTATATGATTGGTATCAAATATGGACTATATTTTCGTTTCATTTGTACCATAGAAAAAATATTATGGAAATTTATTTTTCATAAATGAACGGTACTAGTTATGTTGCTCCGCTATCAACTAATTAACACTATTTCAATTAGTTTTTTATCTTTTTCTGTTACTCTACCAATGTATAAAATTCATAGTCCTAAAATGACTTAATTCTATAAGACGAGATAATATAAAAATGAAATAAAATTATTTTATTTTAGTACCACTTAGATTTTAATCAATTGAAATAGTATGTTACATCTCTCTCCCTGATTCATACACACGACAATTTACTACTCCCTCCGTCCCCTATTAAAGTCACATTTTTCCATTTCGGTCCGTTCCCAATTAAGAGTCACACTTCATTTTTACCATAAATAGTAAGTAGGTCTCACATTCCACTAACTCAATTCACTCACATTTTATTATAAAACTAATATAAAAAAATGGGTCCCACATTCCACTAACTTTTTCAACTAACGTTTCTTTACATTTTTTAAAACCCGTACCCGGTCAAAGAGTGACTCCTAATAGGGGACGGAGGGAGTATAATACTAATACTCCCTCCGTTCCATATTAATTGAGTCATTTTTTTCATTTTTGAAATTTTCAAAATAATTGAGTCATTTCTATTTTTGACAAAAAGTAAAATCCATATTCCCTTAACTTTTTCTGTCCACTTTTACTAATATAGTCAAACAATTTTTTAAAATTCACATCGATCAAATATGAGTCATAAACAATTTTTTAAAATTCACATCGATCAAATATGAGTCATTTAATTAGAGGAGGGAGTACTATTTTTACAGTAATCTGACGTACTAAGAAAATAATGTGAAAGGCTGATAGACCGTGGACCCAAATACATATCACCATGTCTATTTCACCCATTCTAAAGTAGACTATTGAGCAAAATTAAGTCCATTAAACATGAACACAAGTTTTGGTTTCCGAAAATTGAGTAAACGAATTTTCTATTAAAGGAAGGATGCTAGCAAAAGTATTCTACTACTTGAAGACACCAAAAAACCATGGCAAAATCTTTCATCTCAACTCCCTTCCTTATACTCTACATCCTCTTGACCACCATTCCCTCTTCACATTCAAACAACCACACTGATCTCGAAGCTCTTCTGGCGTTCAAGAATTCCATACACAACGATCCATTGCATGTGCTGAGCTCATGGAACGGAACAACGCATTTCTGCAGATGGAATGGCGTCTAGTGCAGCAAAAGGCATCCAAACAGAGTCGTCTCTCTTTTTCTGTCGTCTCAAGGCCTTGTGGGATCGCTCTCGCCTCACATAGGTAACCTCTCTTTCCTCAGAATCATCGACTTGCAAAACAACACCTTCAGCGGCCCAATCCCTCAGGAGATTGGTCGTCTTAGAAGGCTTCAAGTGATTGAGTTTAGTAATAATTCTTTTGGAGGCGGGATTCCAACAAACCTATCACAATGCACAAATCTTTATTATCTAAATTTTATTGACAATGAGCTCACCGGTGCCATAGTTCCCGAGATAGCTTCTCTTGTCAACCTCCAAGTTTTAGGCTTGAAGAAAAACATGCTTTCAGGGACTATCCCGCCATTCCTAGGAAACCTCACAGATCTATTCCAACTTTCTCTAAAAAAATGCGGCTTGCAAGGAGAGATTCCCGAGTCCCTAGGTCAGCTTCGAAGATTGCAGCGGCTAAATGTGGGTGACAATAATCTAACTGGTACTATACCATTAGGCCTTTATAATGTTTCAAGTATGGAATATTTCATAGTTTCTAACAATCACTTGCAAGGAAACATACATTCTGATATAGGCTCTACACTTCCTAGGTTGAGGTTCCTTTTTTCGCATCACAATCATTTCAGTGGAGCGCTTCCACCTTCTCTATTGAATTGTTCCCTGATTGAATGCATAGAAGTATCTTCGAACAATTTCACTGGCAATATGATCGATTTAACGTTTGGTTGACCAGAACCGTTTGAATGGAGATATAGGTACTATTTTATCATCTCTGACAAACTGCACCAAACTAGAACTGTTGGAGTTGTCTGATAACCATTTCACTGGTTTGTTGCCAGATTCCATTGGCAATCTTTCTAATCACTTGTGGTTCTTAGGACTCCATAATTTTCAGTTAAGTGGAAGCATTCCATCTAGTATAGGAAACCTTGTTGGTCTCAATACTTTATATGCTGATACCAATGGTCTAAAAGGTCCAATTCCTTACTCCATTGGAAAACTTCATAAGTTGCAAGAAATCAATTTCTCTAGAAATAGACTAACAGGTGGGGTGCCATTTTCATTAGGCAACTTGACTTTGTTGAACTATTTATCCTTGGGAAAAAACAATCTTTCTGGGAATATACCTCAAAGTCTTGGCAATTGTACCAACTTGTTATTTTTAGATCTTTCAAATAACAGTCTCAATGGTTCAATACCTCCCGAAATTATGACGCTTTCCTCCATTGCCATTTTACTCGACCTATCTGGCAACGTCTTGACGGGTAGTATTCCATCAGAAGTTGGAACTTTGAGAAATCTTGGGCTCTTGGACTTGTCCGATAATAGGTTGTCTGGAACCATTCCAATTGCCCTGGGCAGCTGTGTGATGCTCTGGGTGCTTTACCTGGATAGAAATTCTCTTCAAGGTAAGGTAACTGATTGTCTGAGGTCTTTGAGAGGTCTAGAATATTTGGATATTTCGCAGAATAATCTTTCGGGGATGATTCCAAGATTTCTAGTCGAGTTTCAATTGTTGTATCTCAACATTTCTTTTAATGAGCTGCAAGGTGAAGTCCCAACTCTTGGAGTTTTCCAGAATGAAAGTGCAATCTCACTTCAAGGAAACCAAGACTTGTGTGGAGGTATTGCAACTCTGAACCTACCTTCTTGTCCATCCTCACTAAAATCCAACAAGAAAAGTTTTGGGAAAATCTTGATCCCAACTATGGTTGGAGCCATATGTCTAGCGCTTGCAGTCTGCTTATGTGTGATCATTATCTACAAGCGACGAACATTGCAAAATATTGGAACTCTAATATTCCAACTGCCAGACATTTTGAGGCTGTCTTATGGAGATCTCTTGAATGCCACAAATGGATTCTCAGAGATGAATCTAGTTAGTGCAGGTGGATTTGGATCTGTGTATAAAGGAACTATCAATGATGATGATGAGCATACAGACGTGGCAGTGAAGGTTCTTAATCTGAACGTAAGAGGAGCATGTAAGAGTTTGGCATCAGAATGCAATGCATTGAGAGGCATACGACACAGAAACTTGCTCAAGATTGTTAGTGTTTGTGACAGCATTGATTTTCAAGGGAATGATTTTTAAGGCATTGGTGTATGAATTTGTGGCCAACGGTAGCCTCGAGAAGTGGCTGCATTCTGAGAATGAAGGGAGGGGAGCTCTCAGTGCTATTCAGAGACTGAATATTGCAATTGATATTGCATTTGCAGTTGAGTACTTGCATTGTGGTACTGACTCCATAGTTATTCATGGAGATTTGAAGCCGAGTAACATTCTCTTGGATCAAGACATGGTCGCCAAAGTTGGTGATTTTGGTTTAGCCAAAATTGTTTCAAGCATTTCTCAGAACTTGTCATCCACAGAAGGAAGCAGTTCATCAGCAATCAAGGGCACTATAGACTACATTGCTCCAGGTTTAGTTCAAACTTCAAACTGTTTAATTGACGTGTTTTTTATATGCATATAGCTAAGTCCGTCGTCCATGTATGTATTTTATTCAGAGTATGGCATGAGCTATGTTGCATCAACTCATGGGGATGTATATAGTTACGGAGTTCTTGTGCTTGAGATGTTCACAAACAGAAGACCAACAAGTGATGCATTCGAAGGGTGCCTAAATCTCCAAGACTTTGTTAGCACAGCCTTGACAGGCCATGTAATGGAAGTAGTGGATCCAATTATGCATCAAGAACTTAATGTGGATGAAAAGTATTGGGATTGCATCGTTTCAATTCTGAGGATTGGAGTGAGATGTTCGAAGGAGCTTCCAAGAGATCGCATGTCGATGGCAGATGTAGTTACTGACTTGAAGAAGATTAGAAATGTGTTTCCAGTTTAAAGAAATGGCAAATTTGTTGCTTCGCAACCAACATTGAAATAGATGTTAGTTTCTATATATGCCAATATTTTCAGTTGCAACTGTTGGGCAGTTTTTCCTTGTTTGTTGTAACGGTAGTTTCTTTATGTTGTGTCCAATTTTTAAATTCTGATTTTATGTCTCATTCATGTATTCTTCAAGATTTGGTTATGATACAAATGGGTATTCATTGAGGTAAATGAGATAAGTAATACTCCCTCCGTCCATCATTAGGAGTCCCATTACTCAATGACACGGGTTTTAAGAAATGTTAAAAAAAGTAGATGGAAAATAGTTAGTGGAATAGGTGTCCCACTTAGTTTTAAATGAAATGTGAGTGGAATGAGTTAGTGGAAGGTGGGACCTTATTACCATTTATGGTAAAAGTGAACCGCGACTCTTATTCGCGGACGGACTAAAATGGAAAAACGGGACTCCTATTCGTGGACGGAGGGAATAGACATGAACACAATAATGTATGAGAATAGTATACCCCCTGAATAATGATGTATGGATCAAACACAAGAATAACTATTCTATAATCTGACATTAGAAATTTGAGTTGAATAAATATATATACATACAGCAACATCATGTGTTGCTTCATGTCTCAATGTAAAATCTCACAATTTCTGCTGTGTTATCTTCTAACAAAAAATGAATAGCCTTCAATACTCACCCAAATGAAGGAATCCTTGTGTTCCCAGGACTCCTCTGTGACGGGAGGAAATACACGACCCGATCCATTCATACACTCGCTTTTCTCTTCCGGAGGGTTGGAAATAATAAAACAGACCCAATAAGGAAGAGCACAGCCAAGGTCTTGTAATCGTATAGATCTTTCACCGACTTTAGATCTCCAAGCGCAAGACCAGCCTAAACAATGAAAACGACGCATGCTTATCTAATCAATTCCAATGGCCATAATAAACTCAGAAAGAGATATGTACTGTATGATTGAGGAAAGTGAAAAGGCTTACACTGACAGTAATATAGGAGGCTGGTATGAGACCGATGACAGTTGCAAGAAAGAAGATATAAAATGGGATATCTACAATTGGTGAAGCCAAATTGATGAAAAGATTGGGCAATGTTGGGGTAACTCTCAGGAAGAGCATGTAGTTGAGCAACTTGTCTCTATGCCTCCCTATCTGATATCAATAAAAGACGAATATCAGCAGCATGTCAAAGTCAAAAGTTCTGGATAGTGGGACTAGCTAACATATCCAGAATCATTGATGCACATACTTAAAAAGTAAGCAAAATCCAAGGTGTCTACATTTAACCTATACATAAGCCATTTTTAACTCACACACACACACATAGTAGACTAACTAGTTTTCTCTGCCGTTCGTCCATTTTAACACGATAGCCAAACAACACAGCACCACACCACATTGATCAAATGAATCGTGGGGATATTACATACAATACTTGCTACTTGAGATTAAAAGGGGAGAGAGAAGCACACCTCTGTCTGAAAGTATCGCAGCTTTTCAGGCCACAACCAGAGAACAATGGGTTTGCCAATTAGTTTAGACAGAAAATAGCAAGACGATGCACCAGCAGTGGCATTAAAGACAACCAAAAATAGGCCTCGGCCAACTCCAAAAAGAGCTCCAGCTAGCAAGGACATGAAAATTGTCCCTGGTATCATAAATGTCTGCATGAATATGTATGTCGAACAGTAACCAAGAATGAACTTTGCTGGGTAGTGTCGGGCATAACTTCCAAGATGATCTCTGGAACACGATATAAATGTCACAATGCTACCATTACAAAAATCCAACCAGAATTGAGTAGAACTAATGATATCTACACAACATAGCTTATGCAAGTTGAGTTTCTTACATTTCTCATTAATGTTAATCTGTTTTTGGCAGGAGATGAACTTGAAATATCATTCTTTAACTTAACATGTTCCGATGTGAAACTCTGAAAAATGATTTAAATCAAAGCTAATCAAAGTGCATTGCCATGATCATAATCTCGAACTCTCAGTGACATATATTGTGTTGCTCTTACATTCTAACTCTATCAAACAATAAACGAAATATCAAGTATGCATTATGCAATTCTTCAAAGCAGAAATAAGAAACGCGTTCCAATGCAAATTGAGCTAAAGCTATCAATCATCGATCTAATTTCCAATGCTAAAAGAGATCAATAAACCCTATATTCTATACATTTTAATCTTAATTTCTCCTTTACTATTCTTGTCACCTTATTCCAAATATGTTGTAGAACTCCAAAAAATGGTTTAAAACAGCACAATCAAGGTGCATTGACATGATCAAACTCGGATTCTTGGCCACTACATTCTGCTAACTATATCTCATCAATAAACCAAATTCCAATTCTGCAAAACAAAATTCTCTTAAAAGCAAATTGAGCAGAGTCTCGGTATTTCGATCACATATAGTCTGTTTCTTTCACTTTTAGCTAACTGTCTAACTCTATCTCATGAATAGACACAGACAATACTGCACAATACAATCCTCAGAATCCAAATCGAAACACATTCAAAAGCAAATTGAGCTAAATCTACCTATCATCGATCAATATTCAGCCTAAAAATATCAATCGAGCAACCAAATTCATGAAATATAACCAATTTAAAACTATAAACCTAGCTCTTACTTGAGCAAGCGAAGATCTGCAAGAGTGCGAGGTAGCTTGAGGATATCGTAATCCGCTGCGGGCATCGTAAGGTAAATAAACAACAAAGCCGACGAAAATGACAGAAATACCCCCAACGCCGCCACGAATTCCCACCTCGAGGGCGGCGATTTCTCCGCCCTGTATTTCTTGTCCGTCGGCGAATCCGCATTCCTCTCCCTGTCCTCATCCAACGCCCTCCCGCTCTCCGCGTACAAGCCCCGCGGCGCCGCCATGGAAATCGAAGGCGCAGACGACGTTGAAAACGACTCGAACAAAGCGTTGGGAGCCGACGAACTGCGCAGGATTTCAGTAGCCTTCATTATGATCAAAACACGAATTCGAAAAATTGCCTTGGGAATCGATCATTCCTGCTGATCCTGCGATTAGCAGATCGAAACCGCCCCCGCACAGAAACGCGCTCAGAAATTGGGGGAGATTCGTTGATGCAATTGGAATTGGGGGAATTTCATCAAATTGAGCTGGAATTGAGGGGCGGATAACGGAATTGCGTGAATGTGTTTATAGATCATCAATATTGAAGCAACAAAAATGAGGGGTTGATATTGTTGATACAAAAAACAAACCCTAGGATCAAAATTGAGAGAGAGGAGTAAACGATTGTTCAATAATTGTTTGAATTTGAAAAAAGAAACGCAAATTTAGGGAGTTGGAGTTGCTGGATCATATCTCCAGCTATTTGAGCTAATCTAATACATGTAGCATATGCCTTTTGGATTCTATTATTCTAATTTATACATGCATTTATAAATAACAAATTTAATATTAATATGGTACTATTTTATTTGCTTTATTATAAATGTGCTTTTATATGACTGTTGACTATTGACATAAAATTATGTAGTGTAGATAAACCATGATAATTGGTTCAAATCGGAAGGGATCAGCTAAGTCATTTTATCAAACATTTGTTGCTATACCAATACTAAATTGACACGTGTACAATCTTTAAAAAATAAAAAATAAATTAATTCTTGCGTGGCATCTCTTCCTCGGTCACTCACGCTTAATTCAACTTTTATTTCATCTTCCCTTGCAACTCTACGCATCTTCCTCACAAATCTCTTGCTAAATTCAACTTCATTTTGACATCTTCCCCACAAATCTCTCTAAACCCGGCGGTGCACCTGCGGCGGGGAGGGAAGTTGCAGTCCAAGCGTCAACTTCTAGAGAGCAGACCAAAACTTAGGGGTTGTGATAGATCGGGGATCGGAGGAAGTCGTCGTTGGTGGAGGCGAGGAGGGCGAGCCTCTCCGGTGATGACGGAGGATTCCACGGGGATTCTCGGTGTGATGAAGGGTGCCGGAGGAAAAATCTGAGCAACCAATCCAGGCGGGCGGTGGGGCGAGCTACTGCTATTTGGTGGAGATCGAATCGGCGAGACGAATTGTAGGTGATTCGAGAGGTGGTGGTGGACTGGAGGAGGTTATCGGCGGGGAGAAGTAGGGGAGAACGTAGTTTGGAAGGGGGGCGAGAGAGAGGCAGAGACGTGGTGGTGCTTTGGCTTTTTACCGGCGGCAATATGATGTTCAAAAGGTGGAGAGTTGTGGGGAAGTTGAAATGAATGTTGAATTCAGCTAAGTGTATGAGAGGAGGAAGAGAAGAATTCAGCGCAATAGTGTGAGAGGAGGAAGAGATTATTTTTTTAAAGATTGTACACATGTCAATTTAATATTGGTGTAGCAGCAAATGTTTGATAAAATGGCTTAGCTGATCCCTTCCGGGTTCCAATGATATCCACGTTTTGTATCTCGAATCATGCAATTTTATGACCTAAATTCGTAAAAATAGTTTAGTTTATCAATAATTATTGAAAAAAATAATAATATTTTCTAGTTCAGAATTAATAATTTTATTTTACTATTTTTGATATTCTACAAATTTAGTCCTTTTCTACTCCATTATTGATGAATTCGGATACTTCTTTACTCCATCCGTCCCCGATTAAGAGTTACATTTTTTTCATTTCGGTTCATCCCCAATTAAGAATCACACTTTATTTTTACCATAAATAGTAAGTAGGTCTCACATTCCACTAACTCAATTCACTCACATTTTATTATAAAACCAATATAGAAAAATGGGTTACACATTTCACTAACTTTTTCAATTCCTAACTTTTTTTTACATTTCTTAAAACTCGTGCCCGGTTAAAGTGTGACTTTTAATCGGGGACGGAGGGAGTATATTTTATCACTTTTGTACTCCTTCCGTCCACCATTAAATATCTCATATTCGATCGGTGCTGGTTTTAAAAAATTATTTGACTTTATAAGTAAAGTGGGAAAAAAAAATTAAGTGGAATGTGGAGCCTATTTTTATATATTAATTCTATAATAAGCTGTTAGTGGGATGTAGGGTCCATTTACCAAATATGATAAAAGTGATATAGTACATTAAATAGCGAAGTGATGAAAAAGGAAAAATTGGACAATTAATAGCGGACGAGGGAGTATTAATAGATAATTTAAAATTTAGTAAAGGACTGTAAAATTAACGTGGAAAAAATTTAATTTGACCCGTATGATTTTTACCCTTGGGCTAGATTGCCCAGCCCGCGTTGGCCCGACCCAGCCCAATTCATTTTCTACTGTAAATGAAAGAAAAACTTTACAGTTTTTTTGGTAGGTAAGATTGTGAAGTTCATAATTTCTTTTAAATGCATATAATCACTAATTTGGTTGATGTTACTTCATCAATTTTGATAGCTAAGAGAAATATATCTCGATATATTGCTATAAAATAAAGTGCACACTTCTCTTACATTTTTTCTCATTTAACATTTACTTTAGTAGAGCTGTGTGAGGAATACAATCAAGCGAAATTAAAATACAATCAAGCGAAATTAAAATACAATCAAGCCAAATTAAATTCTCGTATTTAATATGAACAAGCTATAGCTAATTAAAGTTGTACAAATAATTTCAAGAGCGACCAATTAATTGCCTTAAAAACGGTACAAAATTTAATTTATAATGAGTTTTGCAAGTGTGTATAAATATGCATGAAATAAAAATATTGTATAATATGAGCTTTTGGATTAAAAACGATACAAAATTTAACTTATAAAAATAGTTATTAATACTATAGCACATATTTATTCATGTTTATCTTTGTTTCCCTTTAAATATACTTTTAGCAGATTTTATTTAAATTTAATCTAATTTACTAAATAAGATTAGGAGTCGTCTATAATAAAACAAGTGTGAGACCTCATTCCTTTCTAGGTTAGGGAGTTGTTCCTTTCATTTTTTTTTTTCAATTTATGGTCTTCCTTTTATTTTCCCTCCATAGCTATCTCATTAATATTTCTCTCAAGCAATTCACCAAATAAACTCAGCAAGATATATCATATATAGATCATCACAGCCATCACTGCAAAGCTGGTCTCTCAAAGCTAGCCACCAGTAAACCTATAATGTTGTTAGAAATATCCATTTCACTAAGTATTCCCCATCTTCATCTCTAACATGCAACATCTATGACAGCAGTCGTCGCCCTCGCCCCGTTGAAGGCCACCCCTGGCAAGTCTACAGGCACGGAGATCATCCCATTTGTGATCACCAGTATCATGGGCTACTCAACTATTTATCTATTAGTTTAAGATAATACCCATGGATTTCAATCATGGTATACGAACAGATCCCCGATTATAGGTTGAAACTTTAATCGGGACATATTGTCCCCAGATATGTAGAAAGGCTTTGAAGAAGGATCAATTTGTTGAAACAATAAATTTTTTTAAGGATATATTACTAGTAATTTTTAAAAATATGGGGCACAATATCTCTTTATTAATAAAATCATTTATTTTTAAGGATATAATTTTTTAAGATATGGGGCATAATATTATCTCTTTATTAATAAAACCATTTGTTAAGGATGTACTTAATTTTTTCTTGTTTTATGCTTGTTGATTTCTCTATGTTATATGATACTGAAAATGACCAGATGATCATCAAAAAACAAAAAGAAAACAGTATTCGTAATAAAAAAAATATTCTTGATAAATTAAATTCACATATGAACATGCATATCATAGACTCATAGTTAATTCCAATATTACATAGTTCAAAAAAAGGTACGAAAAGAAGACCAACAAAAACCATGAAAAAAAGATGCACTAATTTTTCACTATGAGGCAATCAATAACAACACATATATAATATTTATATATAATAAAATTCACAATTGCTTACAAACAAAAAAGCAGTCAAGAATCATCAAAATCAACAATAATCAGCCTACGTCGCAAGATCAAAGGCAGAGCTACCTTCGATCAAATTTCCCAACGAAAGTCTTGTTATTTTTTACAACTTCCTCCCTTTCCCTTTCCCTTTCCCTTTCCCTTTCCCTTCCCTCTAAATAAAAACCTAAATAAAATTGCAACCATCTATAAGTCAGGAAAGCATTCAAGTACATGGCTCAAATGGCTTTGATCATCCAGCTCATCACCGTGTGGGACCAACGGCGCCATGTTGGCATAGTCAAACGACGCCGTTCCCATCATTTGATGCTTGTAATCGAAGCTGCTGAAATGGCTTCCAAAGCCGCTCTTGATGTCCTCGTGAGCCTCCTCGTTGGCGAAGCTCGTGGACATGGAGGGGCTGTCGAGCTTTGGTATCTCCACGATCTGGCCGAGAGATTCGGCCGAGAAAGGTGGCTGGTGGTGGAGGTTTAGGTTCGGGTCGAAATTAGGTATGTTAGGATATGATGGAGGTCTGTAGCAATAGTTGTTGTTGTTGTTGTTACTGCTGCTGGCGTTGCTCATGTTTGATCTCATGTAGCTCCAAGCGTCATAGCCTTGCTTGTGGCTCGGGTTTGGCTTCTTGAATGCGCGACAGACGACCCATCCCTCTTCCTGTAAAACGAGATACGATATTTAACATTAAAATGATGCACGAATTGAATTCTCTATTTTAGGGTTTATATGTTCGCTAGAATATGTAGAGAAAACGATGCTCCCTCTATCACAGTAAAATGAAACGTTTTACCTTTTTGGGTTGTCCCATTAAAAATGAAACGTTTCCTAAAATGAAAATAATATCATCTCTTTTACTTTATTCTCTCCTCATTAATTTACAAAACAATACTGTATAAAATCTCGTGCCGAAAAGCAAACGTTCCATTAGGGATGGATGAAGTAATAAATAGATTTTTTTTCATTAGCGTTGCAAAGACGCGAGGTGTAACATTAAAATGTAGCAAAAGTAGAGAATGTGAAAATAATAAAGAGAAATTGAGTTTTTTTGTGCCATTAGTTTTTGAACCTTAGAAAGTGCTCCAAGAAAGAAAGAATGGGAGACTTGAAATCATTACACACCAAAAGAAAGTGGCTCTTCACATGAAATTCAAGTAACATCGCATGCCACTATATTCAAAAGGACCATTTTCAAACTAAAGAAAGTTAAAAAACTACCAAATTCTGAAATTGATCCTATTATATAGGATTAAGTACATGTTTATGAACCCAACTGTAGATAATTTTTAAAATGATTTGATTACAAGAAGTTTTAATTACCTGAGGAGGTCCGTGCTCGGAGGTTTGAAGGCGATACTCGTGCATGATCCAATCCGTTTTCCGGCCATTTGGCGCGCGCCCTTTGTAGAACACAAGCGTCTTCCTCATGCCGATGATCTTGTCCTTAGACAGCACCGCCTTATCCCTTCCAGTCGCCTTCCAGAATCCAGCTGTCGTAGCCCTATTGGTCCGTGTCCCAGTCGGATACTTCCTATCCTTATGGCTGAAGAAGTACCACTCATTTTGCTCTTCATATCCAAATTTGCACCTATCTATTAATCACACACAATAACATCATGTAATGAGGCAATGACAATATATTTATATATAATTTGGAAATCTTTTTTTTTTCTTAGGTATAAAACTGCGCCACAGTGGACTCGAACTTGAAATTAAAATTAAAATTGTTACTTACCATGAATGTCCCATGGCTCAATATTATAGAGATCGACCTCGATGATAACATCAAGGTCGATTTTAAGGTCATCAATCTTCCTCTTGAGGTAGTAGCCAACGAGTTCTTCCTCGGTGGGGTGGAATCGGAAGCCGGGAGGGACGCAAGACTCCATGTCCATCTTCTTCTTCGATCTAGAGAGAGAGAGAGAGATGTTTTTAGATAAGTGTTTGAAGAGTTTCCATTGATTTAGAGATCATGAAAAGCACTAGAATGGTGTGGGGGCGATATATTTGTCAATGTGTGCAAAGGCACTTTAGTGAAATTCACACAACTCTTTGATCCAAGAAATGAAATGATTCATTGCATATCCATTCGTGAGCCAAATGGAATGATGGTCCCAGCAATGTTTGATAACATGTGTTGACACAGTGGTTTATGAGGGAAATTTGGGGGTGGGGGTGGGTGGTGGGGTGGGGTACCCCACCCCCACCTATCTAGTAACATAGGCCAATCACTTAGTTGCATGTATAGTGATTAAGAGAAAGTATATTGAACACAAAAGTATAGATAGTATTGGCCGAAAACATTGACTTTTAGAGAGAGAAAGGAGAGAGAGAGAGACATGAGCATGTTGTTTTCTTTGAGTACATTCCACTCCATGCTTCCTGGTGTAGAAGGTGTTTTCAGTACCCACCCCCCCTCCCCCTATACTCTTTGTTAAATAATTTATGACCTTATACATATAATTAGTAAGCTAGCATATAGTATATGTTTTTTTATGATAATATACTATATTTTCTCCGTTTCACTCTACCCGGGATTTCTTTTGGGCACTGAGATTAAGAAATGTGTATTTACTGAGTGAAGAGAGAATAAATTGACAAATAAAAAGAGAATAAAGTAAAAATAAAAAGAGAATAAAGTAAAAATGAGTGTGACTCAACTATTGTAAAACAAAAGTAGGAGTATTTTCTATGTTTTCTTCAAACACAAATATTGAAGATAAGTATATGCAGAACTTAATCTAAAGAACCCTAATTAAGATGAAATTGTCACATTGATCATATAGTGTGTTTTTTCCCTTTTCTCGAAACGAGCAAGCAATTTGCTCGTTTCGAGCAAAGCTACGAGCACGAGAAAGAAAATTGTATTACTAACCAGGAAGCTTGGGTCTTGAGATCGTTCCGTTCTTGAGAGAGGGAGGGAAACTAAGAGAGAGAGTGGTCTGTCGATATATATTGGTGTATATATAGAGAGAGAAGGTGATGAGTATGCAATGCTAATGAATGATAACAAGTTATCAAATGTAGGTTAATTTGGTGGGGAGAGTGATATGTATGCATATTTATATGATCAGAAATTCATGAGGAGAAGCAAAACCGCACTAACACATTAGTACTAATATTTAAATTTACTTAATACATTACCTCAAAAAAACAAAATATTTATAGATAGAGAGATGTAAAAATAGTTATTGATTGCGCGTGGGGTGGCTGATATTGGCTCAAAGGTTTGTTTGGACGGCGTGACAACAAGAATTCACGCCGCCACCACCACCCCACCACCCGCCGGACCCCACCACCCCACGGTTTATTTTCTTCATTAACAGATGCTTTCAATATCCTATCACAATCCCAAGACAATTATACTTAATTAACCACTAAATATTTGCTATAAATTATTATGGTATAATTGTCACTAAAATTTTGAATTTTGGATTAAATTTCGTTTGTCATAAAATAGTTTTACTAAATTTGAATGAGAATTTATTAAAGTTTCAAATTTTCTAATATTTTCAGTGATAAACAACTATACAGTGAAATCGAAGCTGAGCCAAAAATGTCAATATGGACGAAATGTTCGACAAACTAAATTAAACGATATTGTGGCGTGTGCATTTGGCACCAGAATTTGTACATCTAGGGCACTTAATTACATGTTTGAACCGCCCATCTGATTTTTACACGTCGACAACTCATTCATTATGTCATCAATATTAACACATGTAAGAGTTACCTCAACTTCGATTTAACTAACTAAATCTACGTATCTAGTGCACCGGAACTGGAACTGGAACTCGAATTTGGGCACCTACACACATCAAACTGATACTTGGATATGTGCATTTGATGTAAACACAATTTTTAACATGCTGACAACTCTTTCATAGTCCCTCCATCCAATCCACATGCTCCGTTTTATCTCAAGCTACTTGCATCATTTCATTTTTATTGGCGAAAACGTTATTTTCCTCTCATATTTTATTTTTTCTTTTACTTCTCTTACCTCCTACTTTATTTAAATATTAATTTTCTTAAACCACTACATGCCTAAAATACATGCATCAACTAAAATGGAACAAAAGGAGTATTAATTATCCACATCGTTAATATTGATACTTGTAAAAGTAACTTGATTATTGATTTACCTTGAAATCTTTAATATAGAAAAATCAACATAATAAAACAAATCATATGCAAAATTATTCACAAACATTTTTTTTGGTACAGCAATGTTATGTCTGTTTGGTGCGCCGCCCTTGGACATTTGGCACTAATGGATGCCTGACACGTGGATAGGGCAGAGCTGTCTACTTTGGGAAGGTCATCATTTCTATGGGGTTTGAGCATATGTTCTTATAGGGGATGAGTCTGAGGAAAGATAACTGCGTATATAGAAACCTTTTTTATCTACATTTTTCTTCTATTTTCTTTTGAATTTACTCTAATTTCTTATGTTATTTCATAATACTTGTATAGGATTACATTCATAATGAATGTTATGAGTTATGACTATGCAGAAAAATAGATTGCAAAAACAAATGGCGTAGTATTGTTTTTGCAAAGGTTTTAACTATGGAAGTTAATAATTTGCTCTCTAATAAGCCGTGGACGGAAATAATATCGTTGCTAATAAGTTTGGTGGAAGAAAACTGTCGAAAATCTGGTGTAGAGGCCTTCGGGGAACAATGTATTGAAAAATAATCACCATCCACCGATTAAAGATTGGATAGTACGTAGATTTAGATGCTACTTCTCCTTTGTATTTTATGATGCTTGTTGTGTTTGTTCTTTTGACAGACTTCTAGCTCGCTAGCAATCTGATTTGAGCATTTTCTTATTTAAAAAAAAAGGATTGAATCGATATTTTTATTTTTATTTTTAATTTTTTTAGTAGGAACTAAATTAGAGAAATTTGAATTCTTCACTTACCCTTGTATTTCAAGAATGTGTAAGATCAAAACTTTATCAATTTTATTATGTAAAATGTCAAGTAATTTATGGTTTGGTATAAATAGAGTTCCATCTGTTCTAGATGAGTTCTTTTCATCTTTTGTGATTAGAATAGAAAGATCCCAAATCATTCTTAAATTCTTTTAAGAAAAAAACAAAAGAGAAAAGTAAGTTTTGTACATATATTCTTAGTCCAACCAGACAATATAAAGCCAAAAATACATTTTGGGTTTCAACATTTATACATAATTTTCATCAGGTTGGACTTTTGGTCCCAAACTTCAAGAACTTTCATATCATCATAAGATAGAAAGAAAATGTATAAAATTTGCACTTTTTTGCGTAAGGGAGTACTTTTCGATTATAAAAATGAATTGTCCGATTTTTTTAATTGAACTTTGAGTATTTTGCAAGAGTAGAGCTAAAAAGGAATAATATTTAAATCCATCCTGTCAGTAGAAATTAATTGAAAATTTTGGACCATACACGAAAGACTAGAGACAAAAAGAACATCAATTTAAATATTATCTTAGCTAAACCCCATCCACAACTTTTTTCTCAGGGAAGTAATATTTTAGTAGCCTTACGTTTCTTGTACATCTTTTGATTTGTCACAACACCTAATCAATCGAATATAGTAATGTGCTTGCTTATATATGTAGATGCTTTTTTGGGGTTGAATCCCTTGTTCTAATACTATTTTTTACATTAATAAAATTTAATACAATTATGCCACGTTAATATTTACATTATTTTAATAAAACTTAATACAACCAATTCTAACTATTAATGAAAAAATTAAACTCAAAACCAATGCCTCGACTCTCGAGGGTATTTAGATTAAAAATAAAATTAATGAAATTTATTTATAAATTAACTCAATAAATTATTTTTCATGTATTACAACAAAAAAATTGTGTGAAGGACATCTTTTAATGCATTTAATTAAAAACATTTATTTGTGTTTTCAAATAATCACCAATGCTTCAAAAAGTGTCTTTATTGATGACGTGTCAACTAAAATTAGAAGATGATAATGGAAGCGTCCTAAAAAACAAAAAACTAAGTTAATTTGTCCTTACTTTAGAAAGGATTTCTTTTACATCCTAAATGTTTGTTATTTTTAAAATTTTCTAACACAAGTAATTGCATATTGATTTTTATGTTTTTAAAAATTAAGTTTTTGTAGTGATAGCAAGAATTGGCAGCCGTTCCTACCTTCAGCATGCACCAGGTAAATCTTCGCACTTATTCAATAACTTGCAAACCACATAAAAGATGTAAATAAAATTTGAAAAAAAAACACTAATGTGACGAACCCATAGATTAGACAAAGAATATTTCTTTGATAATGAATATCTAGTATGACATTAATACAATATTATTCCAACATATATTTAATTAAATCGAAACCTTTAATGAAGAGTACTAGTACTAGTTTTTTAAGGGAGTTAATGGAATAGTAAGAGATTGCATTAGTAGATATGACTTCACAAATTCAACTTTGATCATGAATATCTAGTAGGACATTGGTAAAAAATTTCAACAAGTTGGTAATATATAGTTGAGTGTATAACTACACAAATTCTACTTGAAGTATGGACCTTCTCATATATGAACTTAAGCTATACTTAATGTTCGTCAGAACACTATTAAGATTATGTCATAGTATTTCAGAAGTGATCTAATTAATATGCTTAAAATTGCATAAATTTATACCCCTAATATATAAAGGAAAAATGTAACGCGCGTGGAGAAGCACTTTGCGGCTCCTTATATGACAAGGTTGAAGGATTGGAGACATAAAATCCAATGAGGGCTCTGATTATTGATTAGGGCTACATTGGTAATTCTTAACACAAAATATTGGACACAATTGGTGTAATATGTTATGATAATATGGACTATGATAATGGTCAATGATTCAATATTGTTGAACGTCTAAATTAGGAAGAGACCAATTAAGTACTACTACTCTATTCATCTCAAGTTATTTGAGATGATTTTTTTTACACTGAATTTAAGAATACTCTCTCCATTCCTCGGCGGTGGGGGTGTTTCAATTTGACATGCAATTTAACAAAAATTATGTTAAATGGATTATGTAATAAAGTAGGAAATAAAAAAAAATATAAAGATGTAGAAAAAATAATTAAAGTAAGTGAAAAAAAATGTGTTGATTTTTAATAAAAAAAAAAAAAGAAATATTCTACTGCTATGGAACATACCAACATACCAAATTGGCAAAATGACCCTATGACTATGGACGGAGGGAGTAGTATTTAGTGGATTGGAGTTTAAAGAGTTGATTTTTGCTTAAAAAGATGAAATTATTCATTTAATTTAGACAATTTAAAAAAAATATATGAATCAATTATTTTGGAACGGAAATAGAATAGAGATCAATTGATCTTTGTATATATCTATGATTATTACAAAAAATATTTATATATAAATCAACAGTGTTATAAAAAGTTAATTTGTTGTACATATAAACAAGTAATACAATGTTCACATTTTATAATTAAGGTTATTTTATTTACTACATCGCACCAAGTATTTAAAAAATCATATACTCCATAACCATGTGTTGTGAAAATAATAATAAAAAATTACAAAAGGATTTCATGATTGAAATGATTCACGCTACATATTGATATAGAAAGAGTATTTTTCATAATTATCACGAGTAATTGGGGCCGATTCCTCAAGGTTAATTATGTCACACTAATTGTCAAAATGACAATGTAGATATTTTCTTCCTTTTTGTTTTATTTTATTATTTGGCCAAAGTTTGTTGATGTGGAGTTTTGAGATGGTCGGAAAGTTGCTTTTTCTTTAATAATATCTATACTTATGTGGGGAAATTTAAGCTACCACTAACAACATCGATAAATCTAAGAATCTGTACGGATCTATCCATTCTATTACAAATAAATATTGGTGGAAATTGTTTGTTTTATGTAGTTGGACATTATGTAGTTTGGATCGGTAATCAAATTTTACAAATCTTCACAACTCCTAAGTGGATTGATTCGTAAGCTATTTTGGAATACTTCAAGTCCCGAGTGAAAATAAGATGCTATAACATGAGGTCGATTACCAAAATAATTAAAATAAATGAGACATTTAATAATGGAACCTCTAAAAATGAAAAAGTAAGATATATAATTAAAAATTAAGCAAAATGAAAATAAATGAAAATAAAACGTTAGTCTAATGTCAGTTACAACATTTATATTAAAATGTGAGTATGCAAATTTAGTGGAGCCAGTGTATTTTTCAAAATAAAAAAAGTAAATAAAACTTTTAATTGTGAATGTATCGAAATGACAAAATGAGAAATGTTATCTCATTTTATCGTATGCAGTTGGAGCAATATTTTAAAAATTGACATGCTAACGGTTGTTTCATTGTATTATTCTTGAACTTAATGAACTCATAATTCACTTAATCCATACAAAAAATAATCATCATTTGTACTTAAAATTACAATTTGATAATTCACTAATATTCACTAAAAAAATATTTAGTTGTGGACCTATACCATGACTCCAACAGATGAATGCTTTCCCAATCTGAGAAAATGATATCAAATCTTGAGTAAGCTACCGACCTCTCCTTTTCATATCACTAGATTTGATTAGTTAAATTAATTAATTGAGATGGATTAGATATATTATCATTCCATTTGGAATACGACATTTTAACAATAAAAGAAACCAATTCTGAATACCTGTAATTATTGCTTTGCAAGACAAAGAATTAAAAAATGCATAAATTACACTCACAAACACCAACATAATTTCATGCGTGTCGATGGAAGATTCATCGGATCTAGGGCAATTAAATTATTAAAGCATGAGCGATATAGAGTCTCAAACCTAGCTTTAAAAAAAAGTTCCTAACAAAATGTTGGAATACTAGAATTTTACTTTTTTTTGGATTGTGCTTATTTTTATTTATTTTGCCCATAAAACTTTAAAATGTGATGGAGAATAACTAGAAACTGATTCTAAAATTTTTCATACTCCCTCCGTCTAAAAAAAATTGGTCCATTGTTAACATTACAAGTTTCACGGAGAAATTGGTAAAGTAGGAGAAAAAAGAAGAAAAAATTGGATAAAGTATAAATTAAAAGAGATATTAATAAATGTAAAGAGATTTTAATATGAAAAAATGGTTGTATTTTTATTAAAATATAGTAGTAGGAAATATCCTCTTTTGGTCTCTATAGTTTTATTCTTTAGTTTTCTATAAAGTGTAGTACTCCTTCCGTTCCAACTAAGTTGAGTCAAAATTTTTAGACATGGATATTAAGATATTATGTTGAAAAGTAGGAGAGATGAATAAAGAAGGAGAGCTAAAGGGAGAGTGAAGTAGGTTATAGAATAAAGTAAGAGTGATTGGATGAAATAACTCAATTTAGTTGGGACATCCCTAAAAGGAATACAATTCAGTTTAGTTGGAACAAATGGAGTAATTTTTTCCACTCTTGAATTATAATTTGAATCTGCTTAAAAGGAATACGATTCAGTTTAGTTGGAACAAATGAAGTACTCTCTCCGTCCCAGAGAAGTTGACATACTTTGAAAATGGCACGGGATTTTAGGAGGTTTTGTTTTGTGTGTTAAATGGAGAGAGAAAATATAATTTTTATATTCATGTGAGAGAGAACTTTTTCTAAAAAGGGAAATGTGACATCTTTTGTGGGACAAACTAAAAAGGAAAGCATGTCATCTTTGTGGGACGGAGGGAGTAATTTTTTCCACTCTTGAATTATAATTTGAATCTGCTTTAGTTCACAAGCATTTAAACTTTTTAGAACAACTTTCAAAAGGTTTGGAATTCAAATTTCACCTCGACATTCGAGATTCAAAAGGTTAAAGAGTTGCATAACTAAAAGATGATCTTTTTGGGGTGACATTTCACCAATTGCGCATGGCGTCAATGCTCTCTTCTTAGTTACAATTTCTAATGTCAAAGACACCAAAAATAGTTTATAAAAGTATAATTTATATTATTATTTTCACACTTTTTTTTGTAGTTGTACAAATATTAGACCATGTGAAACTCATATTTTACATAGTAATTGTTTTGATAATTCTACAAACCGGAAACTCAGTATTTCAAAAATTGAATGATATGATAAATTCCTTTATGAAGTTATGGTAATATTGTTAATAATAATGATAAATATATGTATTACACTTACAATTTAAAATTTGTTATGTGCATGCATTAATTGCTAAAAAGAATGTGTTCAAATGTGGATCAGTATATAAAATGAAAGCAGCCTAATGAAAAATATTTTGGACATAAATTCACCAACCTTTGTCAAGAATCCACCCTCACCATGAATAACCTTAAAACCTGCTACCTAGAACTATTAATCTGACCCACAAAAATAAATTAAATACTACTAATACATTAAGAAAAACAAATCTGTGGGCCTATTTGTTAATTTATTGTTCAGCAACCTCCATATTGTGCAAGTTTAGCATCTTTTGGCCCTTCTCATTTCCAAAGGCTCTCTTAAACAACACTTCCCTTGCTTCACTAATATTAAAATTTCAACTCTTTCACAGAAAATATGGATCTTGCACCTTAAGATTTTCAACACTATACCTTTTCTTTCTATCTTTTTAAATTATTTTTAAAAAATTAAAAGATTATTGATATTCCTTTTGAAATATTGAGCAAAAACCCCCATCCCCAAATTTGAATTACACAAAAATTTGCTTGATAAAGTCTCAACTCGAAATTTAGTAAATCAAGCCCTAATCACCATTTTTTTGCCTTGAGCTATTAAGTAAGCAACAAAGATAAATATGAGATCTTGTAGAAGATTAGTTATTTGTTATCCCTAAAGTAACTTTTTTATCCGTTCAGTGGTTGCCCTTCCACTTGGTACCATCAGATCACTAAGGCCGACTTTCGTCCCTACTCAAAAGATGGATCTTGCAGTCAAGCTCCCTCATTTTTTCGTACTTGAGCACATGCTATATATAGCATTTGTAATATTTTTAGATTCAAACTAAAATATTCTCTTAATTAAGATCAAATTCGAATTAAAATTTAGGAATAACTAATTACAACATTAGACATAAAAATTCAAGGAAGCTCGTGATGTCTGATTTAGTGCATGAAGCATGCAAAGTTTTGTATGTTTTGGCCAAATGTGTTTAACATGTCAAAAATTCAATCATTTTTCTTGGGAATTGAAATTGATAGAGATCTTTTATGGGACACTGTAGTCCCAACAGCTTAACAAAGCGTGACGAAATTCGAGTATGACCAAAGACAGCATTCATACCTGTAATGTGAACACAGCCGCCAAAACAAAACAAAATCTATGACATGAGTGCAAGTATCATATTTGGTGTAACTATGTTTTCCACACTTCACAAGCCTAGGAATAGCTACTACTCGAGTCGAGTCGACTCGAGCTAGTTGAATTATTAAAAGATGCTGAATTGAATCAAGTCGAATCGTGTTAATTGAGTTGAGTCTAGTCTAGTCTCTAATAAATCAACATTTGAGTATAATTCGACTTGAATTGAGTTGAGTCGAGTCTAATAAATCAACATTTGAGCACTCCCTCCGTCCGCCATTAAATGTCTCATTTTTCCTTTTTCGTCCGCTTGCCATTAAATGCCCTATTTCACTTTTACTCTATTTGGTAAGTGGACCATACATTCCACTAGCTTATTTCACTCACATTTTATTATAAAATCAAAATATAAAAGTAGGAACTACATTTCACTAACTTTTCTACCCGTTTTTCTACATAAAGTCAAACAATTTCTTAAAACTCGTGTTGGTCAAATATGAGACATTTAATCACGGATGGAGAGAGTATATTCCGTGTGAGATTCTCAGCATTTGGCCAAATTGCACTTTTGCAAAGTTCAAAGTTTAAAATATATAGAAATTTTGAATCATAAACTATATAAACTTAACTCATAGTGATAAATTTACAACCCCATTAGCATTTAAGTAAGAGTAACACTTGATATATACATATACATTGTAAACCAAGCAAAAGTGGCTGGTTATATTTTGGGCGGTTTGTGGGACAAAAGGAATGTTGTGCTAAGACAACATTTTCAAGCATGTCATCCACATATCAACATTAAAATAATGTCATGTTGTTGTTGGATAGGGGGGTGTTTTTTAACTAAACTTGAAAATGACTTAACAAAGCTTCTAGAGAAGGGGTGGAGACTATTGGGGCCCTTAACTAAGGATGATAATGACATGTCTCCACACAAAAACAAAAAATATCTCTCCCTTTTCCATTTTTCCTTAGATATCAGACAGAGGGTGGCTTTGTTGATTACTTCATCACAATCTTAATTTATTCTACTTGGGTTTCTTCATGTTCTGTTTTAAACATTATCTTCATTAATTTTTTATCTTGTTAATGTAGCTCTAAGTACTCTTTTAGTTCCTTCAAATACATTTATTGCTATTATTTTAAAAAAAAATTCTAATTATTATTGTTTTTGGTAGGAGTATTATTTTTGCAACCCAAGTTAGCAACTTGAAGTCCAGTCCAATTTTGTGGTTCCCCAGTTACTTTTTCAGTGCAAACATAGGATATAGTAACAGAAATTATGTGTATGATATGATTTTCATTTTTTTCAAGATTTTGAAAAATCAATGGTCTCTCTCTCTCGTCCTTTGTATATACAAGAATTTTGGAAAGCAGTGTTATCTCTCTCATAAGGAATGTGCTGTGGGGGCATTTAAGGGACGTGCGATACTGTTAGAGGTGTAGGACGCACCGAGACGATGAAATGAAAATTCACCCGGGGCGATGGGACGACGTGGCACGCAGGAATTGGGGCACTCTAACGTTATTAGCTATAAATGAGAGAGACGAAGAATAAAAGAAACTAAATTGGTATAAAAGAATAAGTGCAAAGAAATAAATGAGCAAAGAGTGTCCCTATGACACATTACTGGCAAAAACTCTCTTTGTCCAAGAAAAATAGTGTCATTTTTCCATTTCGCGGTGTCCAAAAAAAATAGTCTTATTCTTTCTCTATTTTCCACTCTACTAATTTCTAAACTCACGTCATCCCAAATGAGTAAATTTTTTCACGGACGGAGAGAGTAACAACTTTAATAATGAGCCAAAATGTTGTTGCTAGTGATAAGAGAGAAAGATTAAGAGGATTAAGGAACATGAGAATTAAATGAACTAACGAACGATTGCAAGGATTTTAAAGAGGTGTAAACATACAGCCTCGCCCCACATGCGCCCTAACCGCTCCCCATGCTCGCCCCAAACACCTCGGCTGATGGCAAGCGCGCTAAGGTGCAACTTTAACAACAATATGGGACATGTAACTTAATTAAACAAAATGTTAAAGGTTTTCAAGAAATTTTTTTAGCCGATTTCATCACACATAACAATTTCGCTTATTTTCGATTTATTTTGTTATTTTGTCTTCTTTGCTTTATTTTTTCTTCCAAAAAATATTAAATTTGAATACTTATTAGTGTATGAATTCAAAAATACTAGTATGTGCATACATAGTTAAAAATACTGTGTACTTTGGAAAGGAATACTCTCTCTTACACACACACACACACACACACTATTGGCCATTGCTTGGATTGCAAGTGGGACAATGAAGGCCACTATAATAATATAGCCGAAAAGTTAAATCAATTGATGATTGCTTCACTTCAAGCCCTAATCAATTTGGTTTTGTTTCGGCAATCATTTCTCGAATCTGCAATGGATTAGCTCATAGATTCCCACTCTTTCCACTGGACTGCTTCTCTTACATCACTTCACAAATTTCCTCAAAAATCAACTACATTTACCAGTTCAACAGCCATTTAACTTCACTGAATCTTTCTTTTTTATCGTTTGTAATCTTTACCTTGTGTTTTCTTTTATTAGTGCATGTCAGTTTTCATCATCACTTTCTTTGCTAAACATGTACTGGTGGGAGACATGATAAGGATCCTGTGTTTGGGCAGGCCAGCCAGCTTTGTCTCAGCAGAAAGGAGTATTGGAATAAATTTGTCCCATCATTTTCGTGTTTAACAAAAACAAATCGGTTTTCGGACAGTTGCAAACAATGCAAATTTCCGAAAAAAAATATCCTGCGAAAAATTGGAGATATCTGAAGAGCATGGATCCAATTAGATGTACATGTGATGTAAAATTAGATGTATTTTGGAATGTGGAGATACAACAGATATGAGTGTAATTATGATTATAACACTATCAAGATAGAGAAAGCAACAGATCACAAATCGAGATTCACACGAAACACAGCATATAACGATGCAAGCGAGTGGTTCAAAGAAAGTTTCTTTGGAAGGATCCAGAAGAAAACCTGGAAGTAAGACCCTTAGCCATGTTATCCGCGTCCAAGTTTACGCTCTGCCTTCCAGCAGTCAGATCCTTCTCCCGGTCCCAAGGTTTCCATGGGTGATTCCCTTCCCATTCTTCATTTCTTGGCTCCTGCTTGCCCTGCTTGGTCTTTTTCTTTGAACGACTCTTGGCTGACTCCATGTGCTTTTCTACCAAGGATTTGGATCGTTTGGCTTTGTTGTACTGATCTACCAGTTCTGCATCAGCACTATTTTTTGTGTTTTCTTGTTCATTTGAAGCAAGTGCTGCAGCTTCGTTGTAAGCTTCCAGATAACTGATCACCGGAATCTCATGTCAGAAGGCCGAACGTTAAAAACTTCTTGGGTGTCCTAAACCTGTTAAAAATAAGAGTGACTTACTTCATTTTTGCCTTTTGAGCTCGTTCTGAAGGTGTATCTGTCCAAACACTTGTATCGCCACGTCCTTCTTTGCCGGTCTTGCTAAACCTCGTTGAATGCATGCTCGCGCCGGTGGCATGCTGAATAAGAGTACCAAGTTAAAAACAACAATAAAGTGAACATTGACCATCATGAGGACGCTCTATGATTATTTTTCTCTCTTAATCAAAGAATCACACGTTGGTTCAGACAGGGCTTCAAAATGGAATTACAGATGTAAACATAACATGTTAACTCAGATAACCAAAAACTTCACGTATGTTAATAGGCCATAAACTATTACAGCAGATGCTAGTGGAAACGATGCCATTCTTAATTCACAGCTCACAGTTTCATGAAGATAAGAATTCAGAGACACAGATTTTTTTTAAGGGAAAGAAGGTCATTCTTTTACCTTTCTTTCGGGAGGTAATGTAGTCATCCATTCGTCTCTCTTTGGGGGAGCTTTTGCATCCATCTCTGCCAGAAGTAGGTCATCACCCTCCATTGCTATACCTGCCAGCACATACATACATACAACGTTTTCATATCAAGCATGAAGTAAAATGGATATGCCGCCTAAGAAGCTTGATGCAGACCCTGACCCTCCTTCCCTACTCCTGCCCTTTGTTCCCTTCTAATGGAGTTCTGATATTATAAATGACTTCGAGTTCTTAAAGGAGTGGCAATGACCATGTATAAAGAGGAGAGAGGGAGCTGATGCATTTATAAACTATTGGGTTAAAACGATGAGAGCACAGACCAATGGAACAAATTGCTAAGGAAACAGAAGTTATCAAAGTCGGGTTAAGTCTGCAATAGTAAATTACTTGCCTATTGTTGGTTGCAGTTATTGATTGTTATCTAGAAGCCCACATTACATAGATTAGACAATTATGCTGACTTCAAGAATCACAAACAAAGTTTTACTGAGAAAGAATGAAACACATTGAACGCTTTCTAGCCTTTTGGTTCACATCTAATACTATACTACCCATTGATGCATTTCAGTTTCAATTGCCCGCATGAGATTTGCAAGGAATTTAGCAGAACATGTCATACCTTGCAGACGTCTCCATTGAGCAGCTTCACGCATCGCTTTCAGCTCTATCTGCAAATATAGAACATTTTCTGTATGTAAATCTGCTACATGGTGTCTAACAGACTATATGATCATGGAGATAATGGTACCTGAAATGCTTCTCGTTCCTCCTTTTCCTTTAACTTGTCATCTAGTACTTTTCGCTACAAGAAATGTTAATACATTATTAAATAAAAATAAATAAATAATAATATACTTCAAAATACAAAGAAACATGCAAAGCTGAATAAACATCCACTTTCTACAGAGTTTTAGGCATGTAAAAAAGAATAAGAAGCATTTCATTTCTGAATCAATTTCAATAAATTTCCAGCAGATCACATGTTCCAAACTATTGATAAGCATAGAAAAGGAGCATGATAAAATATTTAAAATGTTATTACAAAGCTATGACGTTTAACAATCCTTACCTTTGCAGGATCCTGTAAATCCTTAAATGCCTTGTTCAACTTAACAAACGCTTGGTGAGCTTGGGGATGAGAAGATTTGTCAGGATGAACCATCAGTGACAACTTCCAATACCTAAACAATAAAATATCAGCAAACAGCTTCATCCAGGGAAAAGATAATGTATACAAGTCAATAGAGTGAGAAAAAGATGCAAGAATGGCAAAAGTGAAGTGAAAGCTGTAATTAAGCAGTTCTGCCTTTAATACCCTGCATAAGAGTTTAAGCCATTCCCAAAACATAAATACATGCACACCTTTTCTTTATGTTTCCAGCTGCCATATCTTTGTTCACCCCAACAATATCATATGGACTATCTGCATCGGCAGCAATTATTCTTGTGATCTAAGCATATAACAAAGCTGTCAGACTATGCAATAATTTACAATAACTTATAACTACATAAAAGACAGCTTAAAGGATAATAGAAAGCAACCTCCTCAAAACGCTCAGCTTCATTTGCAGACTCAGCTTCTTTAACAACAGCAGGAGGTGGAGGTCCTATAAATAGGTCATCGTCTCCATCCAACTCAGCCTCCCTGTTGATCATTCCCATATATTAATACAACATTACAATGGTGGGGACTGATGATTAACCTTTTTTATATATAAACTACGAAAATGAATATACACATTCAACTATATAGCTATGAGGTATGAGCTAGACCTTAGTTCTGCTTCAGCTTCTGTTAGTTTGGCTGCTGCAGCAAGTAAGTCAGCGGATGGCATTTCAGGCCCAATGACCCTGTAGGAACCAGCAGCAAGGTCATCGATCAATACAGATACCAGCAAGCTCGATGTAGAAGGTATAACCAAATACACGAATGATCTTGTTCTGAGCACTTCTCCATTTGATAATTGAAGAAGCAAAAATATGATAACTATTTAAACGGTTTCTACTAAATCTACATGGCCTTAATGTTTGTCTTTAAGACTCTATCCACATTCATAAGAAATTATACATGAGGAAAATTAAATTTAAATGTTAAGCTGCATAATAGAGATCAGCTCAAATAACATAACCAAATTAGATACCTCCTTCTTGGCCCAACATGATCTTCCTTCTTATCATCCACATTGTTAGTCACAGGCTCCATTTCTGGTACTGGTGGCACTGATTTTGCCTCTTTATGTGACTCTAGATGTTCATCCACTTTATGAGGTTGATTATAAGATAGGATAACTGGACCAACAATATCTAGCGTAGGGCTCGCCTTATCTGGCAGTAGAAAAACTTTATCACCATTTTCTTTGAGGTTTAAGGAGATGAACAGCCTCCGAAGATGCTTGACCAATGACTTTTCTGATAATCCCCTTATATCAACGGCTTGTCCTTCGTCAATCATTCGCAAAAGCTAGACAAAAGCACCATGTATAATAAGGAAACTTCACAGAATACTTATATAAACTTTGTTAAAGAAAATATGATTGTGGATACAAAATGAAGTCAAAAGCAGGCGAGAAAAGAAATCATAAAGCAAAAATTCAATCTAACTGACTTTGGCACGAGTAGAATCATAAGTTCAAGGGTTTTTTCTTTAATTTTCAACTTCCCATTACAAGTTCATATAAGAGATTCCCCACAATCATCTTGTAGCTTAATATTATCCCTTAGACTCGAACCAAAAGGATAAAAACTAATTCTAAAACCTCCACAAAGCAAAACCTCTAAAATCCAACAGTGTCGATATCAAAGAAAGTATCTTGATTAAGTTGCAAGACTCAAGGTGGCAAAGATCATAAGGACGACATCTAATACTTAACACTATTACAATTAAAGAGTACAACTGAAGCTAATGATGATCTTTTACCTCTGTCAATCCCAGTTTCGAGGCAATTCACACTACTCTAAGAATGAAAGAAAACTGTCAAACCATTAAGCATCACAAAATTAAACCTAAAATATTATGAAACCTACTTTGATCTAAATTCCAACACTTGCTCAAAACGAATTCAATGCGATGCTGAAAACATTATTCAAAAACCGAATAATTCAATCAACGAATCATAAAACCTAATTAGCAGCACCGAAATGGTAATTTCCTCGTATCAATTTCCAAAATTCGCTCAGAAATACCTGCTCCAAATCCCCAGCAACGCCAGGAAATTCCTTTAGTATAAACCTAACAACGCTCTCCGGACTTTCCAGCTCGGAATCCGACTCGGAGCCGCTCTCATCCTCCGAATCATACCTCCGCTTTCTCCTATCCCTTCGTTTATGCCTCTCTCTATCTCTCCTGCTGTGTTTTTTCCTCTTCTTACTCTTCTCCTCATCTCTTCGCGATTTCTTACTCCTCCGCTTCTCCTCTCGGTGACGGTCCTTGCCACGACGTCGTTTCCGTGATTTCGACGAAGAATCGAGCTCATCCTCGGAAGACGATGCGGCGGATGAGGATGAAGTATCGGCGGAGGAGGTCGACAGCTCCGGGGAGGAATTACGGTGGCGTGATTTTCTTGAACGGCTTCCCATGGAACTTTTTTGTTGCGAAGATTTGTGTTCTTCCCAAATTCGATTGATAGCAGATTAGCAGAAGCTGCAAAATTTGTCGGGTTCGGGTTAGATCCGAAATGAGCAGGTTTGCCCATGAAAGGATCCGGATTATTCTAGGCTATTTGGGTATTGGGCCGATCCGCAAAGTACTGGGCCGAATTATTAATTGCAGCTTAATATGGTTTGTGATAAGATCATAAGATCATGAACCCTATAATTTTGTTTATAATTTAAATTAATAAATACTACTTCCTCCTCCGTCCCATAAAAATGAGGACACCTTTTTTTCGTCTGTCATATAAAACTATTTCATTTCCATTTATATTGATTTATTTACCACTTATACCACTAGAATCCACCATTAAACACTAATAATAATGTAGGTCTCATTAATACTACTCCCTCCGTCCCGCTTAAGATGACACGTTTTCCTTTTTAGTTTGTCCCAACTAAGATGACACATTTCCTTTTTTGATAACTTTCTCTCTCCAATTAATACACTCAACCACTTTTCTCACTCCTATTAAAATATACATCTTTCTTTATCTCTCTACTTTAATACTTACACTCACCTTCTCTCTCTTCAATTAAACACTTTAACCAATAACTCCTAAAACCCCGTGCCGGCTAAGCAATGTGTCATCTTAGCCGGGACGGAGGGAGTACTATTTTAACTACCTTTCTTCTCATCTAATTATGCATTAATTTCTGTGTCATCCTAAATATGCTTTTTTTTAATGGAGGGAGTATATAATAGAATAGGAAGAGGTGAATATGGGATGGAGGAAATACTCCGTCCCACAATAGAAGTCACATTTTGTGTGAGCACGAGTTATAAGAAATGTAAAAAAATAGTGGGTTGAAAAAATTAGTAGAATATGATGTCCACTTTTTTATACTGATTTTACAATAGAATGTGAGTGAAGTGAGTTAGTGAAATTTGAGACTTACTTCCCATTTATGGTAAAAGTAAAATGTGATTCTTATTATGGGACGAACCGAAATGGCAAAATCTGATTCTTATTGTGGGACGGAGAGAGTTAATAAATATGACAGATTAGGATTAGATGGAAGCATATCAAATTAATTTAGTGAAATGTTAATGACCTATATATTTACTCTGTTCAAAAAAAATTATCTCATTATGTTGCTGGGGATTTGGAGCAGGTATTTCTGAGCGAATTTTGGAAATTGATACGAGGAAATTACCATTTCGGTGCTGCTAATTAGGTTTTATGATTCGTTGATTGAATTATTCGGTTTTTGAATAATGTTTTCAGCATCGCATTGAATTCGTTTTGAGCAAGTGTTGGAATTTAGATCAAAGTAGGTTTCATAATATTTTAGGTTTAATTTTGTGATGCTTAATGGTTTGACAGTTTTCTTTCATTCTTAGAGTAGTGTGAATTGCCTCGAAACTGGGATTGACAGAGGTAAAAGATCATCATTAGCTTCAGTTGTACTCTTTAATTGTAATAGTGTTAAGTATTAGATGTCGTCCTTATGATCTTTGCCACCTTGAGTCTTGCAACTTAATCAAGATACTTTCTTTGATATCGACACTGTTGGATTTTAGAGGTTTTGCTTTGTGGAGGTTTTAGAATTAGTTTTTATCCTTTTGGTTCGAGTCTAAGGGATAATATTAAGCTACAAGATGATTGTGGGGAATCTCTTATATGAACTTGTAATGGGAAGTTGAAAATTAAAGAAAAAACCCTTGAACTTATGATTCTACTCGTGCCAAAGTCAGTTAGATTGAATTTTTGCTTTATGATTTCTTTTCTCGCCTGCTTTTGACTTCATTTTGTATCCACAATCATATTTTCTTTAACAAAGTTTATATAAGTATTCTGTGAAGTTTCCTTATTATACATGGTGCTTTTGTCTAGCTTTTGCGAATGATTGACGAAGGACAAGCCGTTGATATAAGGGGATTATCAGAAAAGTCATTGGTCAAGCATCTTCGGAGGCTGTTCATCTCCTTAAACCTCAAAGAAAATGGTGATAAAGTTTTTCTACTGCCAGATAAGGCGAGCCCTACGCTAGATATTGTTGGTCCAGTTATCCTATCTTATAATCAACCTCATAAAGTGGATGAACATCTAGAGTCACATAAAGAGGCAAAATCAGTGCCACCAGTACCAGAAATGGAGCCTGTGACTAACAATGTGGATGATAAGAAGGAAGATCATGTTGGGCCAAGAAGGAGGTATCTAATTTGGTTATGTTATTTGAGCTGATCTCTATTATGCAGCTTAACATTTATTGATTGGTGAATTAGCAACCCGTCTATATGCATACAGATTCTGCACAGGCTGAACTGGTGGTCTCGCGTTCTGCTCATCCAACTGCCTCTGCATGTTCGCCATCTGCTCACGGAGTTGACGAATAACAGGATCCTGGATCCTCATTGTTGTTATTCTCCTCGTTGTCCTCATTGTTGTTTTCAAAATTGTTGTTTTCCTCGTCCGCCATTAGGATTGGAGACCGCGGCTCGTACTGTATGAGAGATGGAAGTGGAGATGGACTAAGTGACGGAGTTCTCTGGATAGGAGAAGGTAGACGCCTATGACCGGATGAAGATACCCGAATCCTTTGGTTTAACCTCCTCTGTGCGTTCCTCTTCCTGTTGGATGTTTCGATCTCAAGATCGATTGGCTCTAAAGGTGGACCTTTAGAACGCGTGTGCATACAACCTGCCAAAGGAAACACAAAGATTAGAGAACTAAAAAAATAAAAATAAAAATAAAGCAAATAAAATCCAGATTAGTAATCTCTATTGTTATCACGATATTAAGCTATATTGACACAAAATTGTCCCCGGCAACGGCGCCAAAAACTTGACTCAACTTATTTTAACACAAATGATACCCGCAAGTGTACGGGGCTAGTGTAGCAATTAGCAAGCAAGAGTATCGTATCCCACAGAAACAAATTTGTATCAACTTAACTACCACGAACAAATGTTGACTACTATCTAGAGAATCAGGAAAAGTTTAGTTTTTTTCTAACACTAATAAAAGCATATAGTAAGCAAATAAACAAGTAAAAGCAAATAAACACGGAATGAAAAGATAATATGGAGAAAATTGTAGAACTCAAAGATCCGATGCACAATTCCAAGCTCTTATCCAATCAAATTGCCTTACCTTTTGGTGTCTCTAGAATTACTAAGTCGACCACAATTATAAATTAAACCCCCTCCCGAGGTGAGAAACCTGTAGATTAAGTGCTAGGATTGAAGTCCCCTTCTAATCCTAAAACCCCTAACTCCCAAAAGCTCGATTAGGTCAAAGACCTCACTCAAAACCTCAACTCTCCCGAGTTTTATTGCATTAAGGTGTGAATTATTCCTATTTCCAGATTAATTATTTCATCTCCCGATAAATTTAATTATTCCTACACAATCAAGTGGTGATCAGACAATTGATAGGAATAAACCCAAGAATAATCAAATAACTACAAGAGCAAGGCAAGAACAAAATTAATTGGATAAAAACTATGAAATTAATGCATCTTCACCAAGAATTCTACAAAAAGGTGTTTAGCTACTCATGTTCATGGAGAAAACTAAGTTTAACACAAAGAATCCGAACAAAAACATGAAAGATAGATACTAAGAACTCATGTGGAACGAATCTATGGAATGAAGTCTTCAATCTTCCGATTTGGAGTCTTCAATCTTCAATTCTCTCTCTAGAAGTGTTCTTGGAGGTGTGTGTGAGTGTTGGAGGCGGTAAGTGTAGAATGATTCTCGTCCCATCCAACCCTATCCTTTTCTTCTCGTTTTTCCACTTCAAAAATCGCGTTTTCAGCTTTCAGACGCGTCAAACAGACGTACCCGGCTGGGTAGAATTTATGAACTGTAAATTCACCCGGCCGGGTGACCATTTCAGACCCCTTTCTGAACTCGACACGCTGTCTTTAGGATACCCGGCCGGGTGGAATATTTGTGCTGTAAATTCACCCTGCCGGGTGTCGTTTTTCGGCTCCTCTCAAGTCCTACCCGGCCGGGTAGAGTTTATAAGAGTAAAACTCACCCGGCCGGGTGTAGCCTTTAAAGGCCCTGCTGCCTCCTATGCACAATCGGCTGGATTTTTGCCTCTTCTTTATCTACTTATCCTAGAACACTCAACAAACACATGAAACTCCAAAAGATAGGTTAATTGCCTGGAAATAGACAATTCAAGCATCAAAACTCAACATTAAGCACCTCAACATACCAATTAAACCGACTAAAACATGAGTTTATCACCGCCCCCGCTTTGGCTCCCTTTGTGCCTCTTCCACCCCCGAACAACACGTTGTGGACCCTCTTGGGTCAACTCTATTTGAACGATACGTCTAAGATGACTCCGGAGCAACTTGCAACACATGAGCAAATGATCCGGGGTCTCAAGAGGCAATCCGGGGTCTTCCACGTGTGTAATTTTTATTTTATAGGATTTTAATTATGTATTTTTATTTTTAGTATTTTAATTATGTAATTTTTAATTTTTTAGGATTTTAATTATGTAATTTTTATTTTTAATGTATTTTTATTATGTAGAAATGTTTTTAATAATTGGAGTATTTAAATTGAATAATAGAATGGTGAGACCCTTGAGCTTGTCTTTAGCTAAGAGCACGAATGTGAGTGTTGTGCTCTTAACTAAGGACAAGGAGTAAAAGTGGATCCGGGCCCACTTCCGTGCTCTTAGCTTTTTCTCTCTACTTTATTAACTCTTTTACTTTATTCACTTTCCGCTTTACTAACAAAACCTCATTTCCTTAAATCCCGTGCCGAAAAGTTTGTGGTAACTTATCTTGGGACGGAGGGAGTAGTACTTTGTTGAATGAGAAATTTACTTATATAATAGTAATAAAGTTTGTTGAATATCAATTTTAGTAATTGCTCCCACCGTTTTATGTTAATAAAGTTATTTTTCTATTTCGAAAAATTCCAATATAACTGAATTATTTCTATTTTTGGCAAAAAATAATCTTCTCTCTCACTTTATTCACCTTTCAGCTCTCTTACTTTATTTCAGTTCCATCTATCTTACTTTATTCACCATACACTTAATATACTATTCTTAATTTCTATGTCCCGAAAAAATATCTCAATTAACAAGGAACGGGGAGGAATTACAATTTACTCCTATCATTTAAAATTATTTTAACTAACAGTGTTATTATAAAGTAATGGGAGTATTTTATTATTTTAAAATTATAATTAGAGCTTATTTGTTGAATAATATATAAATTAATGTAATATTTCAGTTCTAATTATTTTCTACTAAAATTTAACAAATTTGAAAATACATTATACAAATTAGCATGACATGAAACGATAAGTTCATAACGAATAGAACATGATATTATACAATTAAAATTTGATATCAGTATAAAATATGATATCACAATTTAAATCTATATAATACTCCATCCGTCCCCAAAGAATATGCAATTTGGGGTTGGCACGAGTTTTAATGTTAAATTGGTAAAGCAAGAAAAATGTAGAGAGACCAAGTAATTAAAATATTGTTAGTGGAGAATGTGTTCACCTCATTAGAGAGAAAAGCCTTTCCAAAATTAGAAAGTGCATATTCTTGTGGGACGAACTAAAAAGGAAATAGTGCATATTCTTGTGGGACAGAGGGAGTAATATTAATATAATAATTTTTAAAAATTAAATAATTATTTAAATTTTGTTATAACAAGCTTTAACGCTACAATATCAAGTTTTAATCGTATATGCTCAGGTCAATATCAACTTCTCGTGTCATGTCAATCTAATTTGTATAATGTGTTTTCAAATTTGATAAATTTTTCAAAAATAAATTAGAACTGAAACATGATCACATTAATATATAGTCCCTTCGTCTCTTAAAAATAGACCATTTGTCATTTTGGGATGTCTCTAAAAAATAGACCAATTCTATTTGAGGAATTTTTTTTATCCTTATAGAGGCGAGAGGCGAGTCTTCAATCACTTTTTTTATATTATTTTTATAAAATGACTGAATTGTTGTTGACATGGCTTGAAAGTATAGTTGACATTTGGTTATAATTGTTGTTGACATGATTTGTATGTGTTGTTGACATGACTTATAATTGTTGTTTACATGGTTTCAATGTATAGTTGACATGGTTTTATGTGTAGTTGACATGGCTTATAATTGTTGTTGACATGACTCATAATTGTTGTTAACATGGTTCTATGTGTAGTTGACATAGTATGTAACATAGTTGACATGGCTTGTACGTGTAGTTGACACGATATATACCATAGTTGACATGACTTATATGTGCCGTTGACACGATATGCACCATAGTTGACATAATTATATTAGTTGTTGATATGACTAGTATATATAGTTGACATGATTTTTAATTGTAACTAACCTTAAAAACATGAATTATAATTGAGCATAATTAAATTATATGTATAAGTAATCTTAAATTATATGACTACATCTCTATGTGTAAGTAATATTAAATTATATAGTTGGATGGGTTTTAAAACTATTATTGTGGATTCTGAATTTTGAACTTAGCAGTTATATCAAATTTTAATCAGTTCAACAAATTGTATTGAAATGTCAACAACCTATAACCAAATGTCAACAATTTATAACCAAATGTCAACAGCTTGTATAAAGTGTCAACAACTCAGAAAACAAATATTATAATTAATAAAGAAAATTATAAGATAGATGTCATTAGAGAGCAAAATCAAATATCAACAACTAATAAGAAAATGTCAATAACTTTTAGTATATGTTAACAACTAAAAAACAACTCTGATTGTTGTTGACATGGCTTGTACGTGTAGATGACATGACTTATAATTGTTGTTGACATGGTTTCTATGTATAGTTGACATGGCTTGTACGTGTAGTTGACATAGTGTGTAACATAGTTGACATGGTTTGTACGTGTAGTTGACACGATATGTACCGTAGTTGACATGACTTGTATGTAACGTTGACACGATATGCACCATAGTTGACATAATTATATTAATTGTTGACGTGGCTAGTATATATAGTTGATATGATTTTTAATTGTAATTAACCTTAAAAATATGAATTGTAATTGTAATTACCCCTCCAGGCAGGATTGGGGCAGCCTGGATGCCCTCATCAGCGAGTAGCACGAAGGCAAGTCTGACTCCAACTTGTATTGAAATGTCAACAACTTATAACCAAATGTCAACATCTTGTATAAAGTGTGTACAACTCAGAAAACAAATCTTAAAATTAAAAAAAAAATCATACATTAGATGTCAATAGAGAGCAAAATCAAATATCAACGAGTCTTGTTAGGTTGAGATTTTTTAGTTTAATTGAGAATTGAGATGCATTTTCAGCCACTCATTCACAATTTTCGCGCAATGTCAACTACTCAAACATTATGTCAACTAGGGGGTATAATTGTCATTTTCGCGATGTCAACTACAGAGACATTATGTCAACTACGATGTCAACAACGAACATTATTTATGTCAACTACGATATCAACAACAAACGTTATTTATGGCAACCACGATGTCAACAACAACCGTTATTTATGTCAACTATTATGTCAATAATAACATTTTACAAATAATTAATGTCAACAACGAATATTTTCATGTCAACGACCTATATTATTTATGTCAACAACAATGTTATACATATAATTCATGTCGTTGAAGTCGGATTTGACTGCAGAACAATACGACAACGATCCAAGGGCCTTTGCTGCGAAGTCCACTATACGCTCCCTCACAACTGTTTTATACTTGTTAAATGTCACCATCCCATAAAATAGTTCCTGTTTTAATTTCCAATCAATCAATCAATCTCAAGTGCAGTTAGCATGTTATGCAGCATTGCAATCTTCAACTAAGTAATTCGAGCTTTATACTACACAACCGTGCTTGAAAAAAAAGAACCACACACAAGAATTCATGAATTATAAGATCAAGAACTGATGTAGGAGATTCACAATGTACCTGATGGTGGAAAAAAGGCTTCCAATACATGGAATGTTGATAAAGAGTTGATCTTATTAGCTATATGCAGAGCCTTAGAAGTTGCAAATGGATTATCATGGTAACTGCAATCCAATCAGATTCATCTCTCAAATTATGCAAATTGCATAAGCAAGCAATCATAAATTAGAATAACAAATTCTACAACATAATGGGAAAATATGTAAACAAATTGAAACAGATAATGTCAACTAACATAACTTAATTGACCCACACCAGCACCAACATCTCAGACATCATATCATGGACTCTCAACCCTATCCATAACACCTTCATCCACCAACAAACACCAGAGCAGAGGCTGTTCAGATAGGGGAGGTTGCATTTTGCATACAACTATTTTGTATATCAACAAAATGTCAACAAAGGGTATAGCTACATAGAATATTTAACAGGTAACATACATCATGCATCCTATCATGGACTCTCAACACTATCCATAACCCCTTCCTCCACCAACAAACACCACAGCAGGGGCTGTTCAGACAGGGGAGGGTGCATTTTGCATAAAACTATTTTGTATATCAACAAAATGTCAACAAAGAGTATAGCTACATATAATATTTAACAGATAACATACATCATGCCAACAGATTTGCATTTATGTCAACAAAACATCAATTTAAATATCAATAGTGCATTTATGTCAACATAGTATAATTCACCAACATAACACAAAAAAATCATGTTAATGAAACAAAATATCAACAAAGAGTATAGCTACAGAGTATAATTCACCAACATAACACAAAATTTGACAGGTAACATACATCATGTCAACATATTTGCATTTATGTCAATAAAGTATAATTCACCAACACAACACAAAAAAATCATGTTAATGAAAATCAAACCAAATTACCTCCACCATCGTCGACGTCGACTCGGAATAAGATGAAGAATCCATCATATAACACTTAGGTGTTGATTATGAAGTGAAATCGAAGCTAAAGATGAAAAAGCAAAAAAAAATAAAAATTGATTAGGAAGAAATTTGACTGGGCATCAACAAATAAAACATAAAAACAGAATCAAAGTCGATAAAATCGACCTAAAAACTCCATATTCAACACCAAAATCCTTCGATTTGTCTTCTGCTTTTCGAAAATTGATATTCTGAGGAATCGTCGAATCAGATATCGTTCAAATAATTGAAATCGTCTGCATTCTAATTTTTGAGTCAATTGAATCAGAAATCGTTGCAATCAATTGAATCAGAGATCTCACGAAATCGAATTCTCACCAAAATCGCAATTAAAAGCTGAAGAACCCTAAATTAAAACACGAAATGACCATTATACCCTTTCATATTAAATTAATCTAAAAATATTTACTGTGTGGCAAAATCTAGACCACTCATTTAATAAAAATGAGTGGCTGATATTGCATCTCATTTCTCAATTAGCCTAAATAATCTCAATTGATCACAATCCTATATAGTATATCTATAATATCTATAATAATATTCCAATATAAGAGAAAATTGAAATCCCTATTTAAGTTTAATTGGTTATTCCTCTTACAACCAGTTGGTTTTAGAATAGAAACCTATGTATATCTATCATGGTATAGCAGAGTGTCGCCGATAGTCACCCAACTTTAATTGAACCAACAGTATATCCACTAAAACTGAAAAAAAATGACTGAACCAACAATATATCTGAACTTTAAACTAAGGCCAATTTCATAGATGTTTGGTCCAACCAATATAGAAAAACAAGTCCAACCTATCTAGAAAAACAAGTCCAATCCCTTCAAGGTTTAACTTGGAGATTCAAGAATAACTATACCAATATCCACATCAAAGAGAACTAAAATCCCTATATAAGTCTAATGAATCACTCCTCGTATCACCAATCGGTTTTAGAATCGACCACTATGGATTTATACCAATTTATGCATATCTCTCTCTAGCTTCTTCTATATCTATACTAGATTAGCCTGCACCTTCTTTGGCAAAAGTTTCATAACCATATCAAATAGAACACTTTCATTACCTTCCCTTCGCAGAGGTTCACTCAACATCGAAATAGTGGTGGCGCCAAGTGTGCATCCTCCTCTAGCAATCATCTCTTTCAATACAAGAATCGCATCGTCCATCTTGTTCGATTTGGGCAAACAACCATTGGGCAAACAACCATTGTTCACCATTTGCATCATCAAATCCTTAGCCTCTTCTATCCTCCCTTCTTCACAAATTGCACCAACAAGAATTGTACATGTTACAACATGCAAATTTTTGGAAGGAAGCTCGTCAAACACATCCTTTGCCCGTCTGAATTTACCATCGCACGTTCTATACAATGAGCACTGCACAAGCCACATAACAAGATAGCGTAAGTCAATACAGTTGGATACACTTGTAGAGCTTCCATCTCTTCCAGCAACTTCAAGCCCTCTTCACACCGGCCTTCACAAAATAAGGCCTCTAGCATTATGTTATAAGAATCCACATTGCACTCTAACCCTTTCCTGCGAAGCAAGGTAAATAGGCGATAAACTTCATTAACTTGTCCCAGTTTGCAGTACCCGTTCATCAAACTAGTGTAGCTTCTAACATTATGCTTGATGCCCGATTTCACTGTAGTTGGAAAATGTTTCTAGCTTTTGCCATTTTTCCTAGCAAACAATATCCATTCATCAATGCAGTGTATGTTGAAATGTTAGGTTGGACATCAATTTGCTTCATACTAGTTACCAACATATGCTCAGCCTCTTCCATCCTTCCCTCTCGGCATAGAGCATCTATAAAAATAGTACAAATGACCACATCGGGGAAGACCTTATTCGATATCATCTTCCTCAACGAGCCTCATTATCTCTTCTATGATTGCATAACCCCTCAATTACAGTATTATATGTCACAACATCCGGTGAAATCCCCTTATCACCCGAGGAGGAGAAAAGTCGAAGAGCTTCGTCCACCTTACTGTCTTTGCACAAAGCATCAATAACTATGGTGTAAGCATAAACATTCCAATCGATGAAGCAATTCAAGCGCCTCAAGAGTACCACCGGCTTTGCATAACCCGTTAATCATAGTACTTTCACCCAAAAATGTCCTCTAAACAAATACTTTTTTTCTTTTTTGTCATAGAGGATAATTTAGGCATACACAAAATTAGTACCAATAGTGATATTATAATATCTTCTCTCATTCTCCTCACTCTTTATACTATTATTATTAATCAATATTAATATTATTATTTTGATGTTATAAATTAATAATTAATTTATTTTTTAATATCATTCAAATATACTTAATTATAATTATAATCATAATTATATTTAATTATTATAATAATAATATTACTATTATAAATTAATAAATAATTATAGTATGATTACTTAAATTATGAATCATATAATAATAATTATAATTATAATTATTTGTTTTATTATTTTATATTAAATTAATAACTAATCAATATAGTGTTGATAAAAATTTAAAATTGTGAATTATATTCATATGAAATAAAAAGTTGAATATTTTTAGTTAGGTGTTTCAACCCTAGAATGAGTATAAAATAATTTAATAAAAAATTTTCAATTGATTTAATTACTTTATATAATTATTTTAATTAGGTGTTTTATTCTTGATTTATATTATGGTGCAATTAGATGTATGTATAAAACACTAAAAATAAAGAAGAAAAAGAAGAGAAAAGAAAAAAAGAGGAAACATAAATTAAGGAGAAAAAAGAAATAAGAAAGGAAGATAAAATACTAAAAAGAAAGAAGAAAATGAAGAAAAAAGAAAGAAGAAAAAACTAAAGAAGAAAAAAAAGAAATAAGAGGAACATGTTTGGTACCTATTTAATTGAAATTTCCTAAAATATCCGGCATAATATAAATATTACATGTTTGGTACCTAGAGTTATTTTTGTCATAGGGTACCAAAAACGATACTCCTCCGTCCGCGAATAGAAGTCCCGTTTTTCCATTTTAGTCCGTCCGCGAATAAGAGTCCCGGTTCACTTTTACCATAAATGGCAATAGGGTCCCACCTTCCACTAACTCATTCCACTCAAATTTCATTTAAAACTAATATATATAAGTGGGACCATTATTCCACTAACTTTTTTCAACCACTTTTCTTAACATTTCTTAAAACTCGCGCCGTCCATAAATAGGACTCCTAATGGCAGACGGAGGGACTATAAAATAAAGATCAGGTACTATTTATGTGCGAAAGTGAAAGATCAGGTACCATTTATGTAGTTCACTCAATTAAAAATATAGAGATCATTTTTAGATACGGATTAATTCATTTTAAGATTGTTTTAATTCATATGAAAAGTATGAACTCATACGAACTAAAATGATTTAAAAATGACATCTATGTCATGAACTAAATCGATTAAAAATTGACCTGGTTAATATCTGAAAATTATCTTCATTTAGTTATTTGGTTAGTTACTATTTTTTTAACTACCCTATTTAATGTTCTTGAGTTATCTAATGCATCTAAGTATTGAGTAAGTAACATTTTAATAAAACAAATATGGAAATATTTGGAAATAGTAAAACTAAATTTGACTTATACTTCTTATTAGATAAAACATGAAAAAAATACATTTAATTGAAATATCAAAATAGTCATTTAGACTAGCTCTAAATTACGAGTTCGTGAAAATTAAGAGTAAAATTGTTTGAGTGACTATTTTTTTTTAATCTTTACATCTATTTTTTGTAAATAAAACATAAATTTGATTATTTTAAAGTAAATGTCAATTAATGTAGCAATAATGATAGTTCTGTTACAGGATAATATAGTTACTTGCATGTACTACAATATTTTTATCCATATTATATTTTGTAATACTCTTAAAAATAGGCCTAATAATGGGTGATAGTACATGTTTTAATAAAAATATACTTTTTCCATCCCATAAAAATATGTGCACTTTCCATTTTCGTCGGTCCACAAAAATATGTGCATTCTATTTTTGGATAGTTATATCAATTTAATAATATATGTCCCATTATCCACTAACACTACTTTAACAGTACAATTCACCTCCTCCCTCTTACTTTACCATACCATTCTTCTTCTCTCTCTTACTTTACCAATTTTATTATAGTTCTCGTGCCATACCCATTATTCATATTTTTATGTGACGGAGTTATTAGCGTAATATGTGTCGAAACGGTTTAAAATTTTAAAGTAGTTTAATTAATGATAACGATTTTAAAAGGTATTGCTAGTGGAAAGAGTTGTATAGTACTACTCCCTCCGTCTCTCTGTAGTAGAGACATTTCTTTTCGGTACGAGATTTAAGAAAATTTGTTTTAAATGAGTTAAGAGTTAAGTATAAGGTGAATAAAGTAGAAAGGAAAAAGGTAGAGAGATGAAGAGAGAGTAAAGTACTTTTTGTCAAAAAAAGAAATGACTCAGCTACAGTGGGACAACCCAAAAAGAAATACGACTCAGCTATAGAGGGACGGAGAGAGTATTATTTTTAAAACAATAGTAAACTAATTAAATGTTAGAGTTTGTATACTAAAAATCACGTTTCGAGTGATTGAATACTGTAAAACTTTTATTTTATTTTCCAATGAATAAAACATATTATTTTTGTCATAATGTTGTTATGTTTTACATTTAATGGATGTTAATGCATGTTTAAATGTATAAGTTAACTTAACAAAGTCTAAGTCTTTGTTTTAGTAGACCGGTTGTGGGCGTCGTCCACTTTAAGGTAACACGGTCAGTTCTAAACAAAGAAAAAGATGAATTTCACAACCTAGTTGGAATTTGACTATCCATCGAGAAAGGTTGCAATGTCAGTCCGCATATTTTTAAGCCTTACTGAAATAAGATGACATTAGTGTGGTATAGCACTGAACGGATCTAACAGCAAGACTTGTCCTTATGCTATCTACTGAAAGGCGAGGTCTTGATAAATATTTGTTTCTTAATCAATGTAGGTTAGCATTGAGCATACGGTATTGATTATGCATTACTTTAACTTATCAAATGGTGCGGGTTTTTCGTAACCCAATGATCCTGATATATTGGGTAGTGGTGATCAATATCTAGCGGTGCTAGGATTGCTATTATATTGAATCGTGCGTGAGCTGAGTCTCGTTTGTTAATGTCCCCAAGAGGAGCGCGAAATAAGGTTTTATTATTCGGAACCTAGCTAGTTGGAGTTTGATTACTCTATGAATAATAAATAAGCGTTTCATGCTAAGTCCATTCTTGGAATTAATAAGAAGTTAATTAATTAAGTCCATAGCAGACATTAATTAATTAATGGACATTTTTATCTTAAGCGCGGGAAATGAAAGTTAAACGGAAACCCGGATTACGTGTAATTTCGGATTTGGATGGGGAGAGTTCAATATTACTTCTGTAGTGGCTGCTCGTAATATTCCAATTATAACTTATATTAAATTGTGGGTTCAATTTAATTAGTAAAAAGTAAATTGGATGAGCCCATATCCAAAACCTTCCATAGATCTCTGTCTTGGCTCAAAAGGAACTTAATATAAATAGGTGAATAAAGGAGACAGAAACAACACAATTTTTATACTGAAAAATTCAAAATTTTCGTCCCCCCCCCAGCTGAAGGAGATTTCGAAATTCATTCGTATTCCCAAAAGGATTTCTTCTGTCTTCTTTATTTAAGTCCTAGTATTCTGGTGAGATCAGCCCACACTGATCGGAGTACAGTTCGGGAACCAGAGAGAAGATTTGTGGTCTAGTATTCAAAGCGTCACGTGGAGAAGCAGCTAGCCATCTTCAATTCTTTGGAGAATCAAGGAGAAATATAAAACGATTTAAAGGACGTAACCAAATTTCAGGACGAAATTTTTATTAAGGTGGGTAGAATGTAACACCCCAACTTTTGGACATCTTTTAAGCTCTTCTAAAAGGGACGCCGAATGGCTAGACAAATTTTTTTTTTAAGATGATCGTTAAGACGATCAAAGGAGAATTGGACATTTAAGATTGATCAAGAGTATTTTCAAATTTCGTTTAGTACAAGAGAACTTAAGCCCAAAATAAATAATGGATTAAGAACCTAGAACAATCATACAAAAATGTGCACATAGATTTTGGGCCTCTTCTTAGCAAGCTAAAATATCCTTTTCTGCCCACCCTTCTTCAACCTCGGCCCATGTTGAATCCAGCCTTTGGGCCCAATTCAGCCAGCTCAACTTTTTCCCTACAACATCTGCAAAGAGAATACAAAGTCATTTAATACCAAGACCTGCAGCATTCAGTTAAGGAAAAGCAAGTGAGGAGTTATTAAAGATGAGTACACCTACACAAAATGTCAAAAGTAGTTAACAAAGAGCCAAGCAAGACCTAGCTGTCCCTAATCAAAATCTTGACCAAATCCCAATAGGTTGCAGGAGCTGCAACAAGGAAACAATCTCCATTTGAAGCCATGGAGTGCAAGACTCCGTCTTAGCTCAAAGCAATAAATGAAAAGGAGAAACTAGCTACAATGAAACAAATAGGATTATAGGACAAATCTCTTACCTGCCAAAAGCTTTTTCAGCTTGAACCTCAGCCCCTCTTGCACCGAGAGCTCCAGTGTATCCTACACATCAAACAAAATCGGTTAGGGACAGCCACTTAATGTTATGCAGTACTTACCAAAATGAGCTTGATATGCCTAAAGAAGGCTTGAAAAGGGGAGTCAACTCCTAGCTCAAAATAGTTGATCCCCACCTGCACAAAATCTGCTCCCAACAAACTTAGCAAGAAGCCAATAAAGCAGATTTACTCTCTGCACACACCCCTTGACCAAATCCCAACCAACTCCAGATTTTAGTATATATATATATATATAGGTGCACAGCTCTAATCGTTTCCAGAGTTACACAAATCCTTCTCACCACCTTTAAACACCAAGAATTTCGAAGGAGCAAGGAGAGTGAAGGGAGTGGCAGTGAGCCTAGAAGTATCTCAACAAACAAGAGGAATCCACAAGCAAGGTAATCAAAATACTCCCCTCTGCATCATATTAGAACCTCATGCTCAAGAACTTAGAGCTTTAGAATTTCCACATCACACAATTTAGTACAAGAAATATCATAAGCTACTGCCTAAGGAGGATCAAAGCTTTAGCACCCCATAGTCAAGAACTTCTTTACCACAAGCTATTGCCAGAAATGAACTCAACATAATGAACTAGATAATGAGAGTTAGAAAGCTTAGCTTTAGGCAGACAACCGAAGGGCTGTCCGGCGACGAACCGGCGGCGACGGAGGCTGTGGCCGACCGCGAGCAAAGGAGCTCCGGAAATCCGTCAGGACGACGCGAATTCGACGGAGAAGAGGAGGATGGGAGAGGCGGCAGTAGCGCTGGTCTGAGAAGCGGACCGAGCAGCGCCGGCTGCAGTTGGAGACGTCGGCGATGGCGACGGGAGACAGCGACGAGCAGCTTCCAAGCTCTCGGACAGCAGCTACCCCGAGCGCTACACGAGGACGAGCAGCCTGGAGCGATGCGTCGCGGCAAGAAGGAGGGAGGCGATGCCTTTCGGCTCTCCGGTCTAGGAATTTCAGATTGGAAAGGGAGTTCGCCGGAGAAGAGCAGTCGACGGCGGAGAGAAAGGGAAGAGAAGAGGGATGGGATGTTTAGGGATTTTTGTTTTGATTTAGGGGATGAATTTGTGGGGGAAAGGAGACGGCGAGGAGGCACTGCGACTCCGGCGATGGAGCGCCGGCGATTCGAAGAGGCAGACGCAATTCCGGAGAAAGGAGAGAGGAGTTAGGGATTTCAGTGATTTTGGGGGAGGATGACCGATGAAGTGAGTATAAGTGGGTTGCTCATATTGTTGATTTAATTGGGCTAGTTGTTTAATTGAGATTTGGGCCAGGGAGGATTTAATTTAGTTGAGGATTGGGGCAAGAATGGTGAGGGAAATTAAAATGGACCCAAACAAAATTGTAAGTGGGCTGCTCCTTTTAATTTGATTGGAATTTTGGGTCAGATTAAATTATTTATGATTGGGCTGAAATTTATGGAATTTATTTGGGAGCACGGTTAAATGCGCAATTGTTTGCAAGTTTCGAAGACAAAAAATGTTGAAGGGTCTGCTGTTAAGGAAATAGAAAGAAAGAGGGAGACGACGTTCTCAGGTCACAGAAATAATTAAACCTAATAAAGAAGTTCTATTAATTAAATTTCTCAATTTAATTAATATGCAAGTTCTAGAATTTTCCAAGTAGTAAGCAAAGAATAAAAGAAATTAATTAGGGCATGCATTCCTAAGTATGAGATTTTGTCTCGAGTCTAATTAGTATGTTGTTATGTTATGTTTTTCACAAAGGACTATCTCCGCAAGTTAAGATCAGAGCGAGAAATTCAAGTTAAGGAAATTAAGCTAATGAGGTGGGCTTTCTAGTAAAAGTTACAGTTTTTGCGCAAAGTATTTTACGAGCTTCTATTGTGATATTGTGGGCTTTCTACTTACTATACAGATTTTACGAAAAGTATTTTATGAGCTTTCTATAGTGATATATGTTTTGTGGGCTTTCCTATCCTACATATAATTGTGGGCTTTCTATTTACAGTACAGTTCTTTACAAGAAGTATTTTACGTGGGCTTTTTGTTAATGTTACAGTTTTTACGAGAAATATATTTTTAGTGAGCTTTCAGTTTAAAGTATGTTACAGTTTTTATGAGAAGTATTATGTTTAAAGTACAGTTTTTATGAAAAGTGCTATTGTGATATGATATTACGTGAGCCTTATACGAATGTGCTTTCGGTTATTTATGTTCCCAGTATGTTTTGCAGTTTGAATACAGTACAGTTATTTACGTTCCCAGTACGAATTCTTTCAGTTATTTTAGTTATCAGTATGTTTTGTCTTGCCAAGTTTTGTTTTGAACTTTGCCTATCTGTTTGTCTAGCAAGGGCGACGTCCCTACTAGACCAAGAGTTCGTGAATTTCGGTTCACCAGGAATTAGTGAATGCGGGTTTGTAAGTGGGGTCAGCCCATACATACCCGGTTCACTCAGTTTCAGATATGGTATTTGTTCCAGGAAAAATAGACTACAGTCACAGTTTTTATATAGAAATGCTTTTAGTGTCCTCGGGCCTTTTAAGATAAAACCCCGAGCTCACTTAGTAGTGGCTTGACAAAACCAGTTTTCTTTTCAGTAAAATATATTTCGGCACGTGTCCACTGAGTACACCAAGTACTCAGCCCTGCATATGTTTTAAAAATGTGCAGGTTGAGCAGTGATGACGGCGGGCGGTGTTGAGCACAGACAAATGAAGATCCTTCGATAGAATAGCACTTGGATGCGTCGTGTCTCCATACACGATGTCATCTGCTCTTGACTCTTCCGCTGCAGATTAAAAGTCGAGTTCACATTCTCTGTATTATGCACTTTGATACATATTTTTCCAAGTTATTTCAGTTCAAGTTCAGTTGTGCCACCGTTTTCCCCCTTTCTTCCCCGCTTCTTTCATCCTCCCCTAGTCGCGATCAACCGAGCTTTCTATCCTTAGAAAGTGCGGTCGTGACAAGGTTGCTATAATGCGTCAGCCGCCAACCCTGAAAACATGTGGAGTTTCTAAAACTCATATCAACCAAAACTTCAACGATATATTTGCCTGAAAAATATTAGTGGTTTATATAAGCCACAACTCAGTGTATATAAATTTCATCTTTAATTTCACTTCACAGAAATATCAAGCATATTCTTTAACTATTATATGTATAACTAGAAACAATAAATATCATAAATAATTTCATATTCTTATGCATATTCCTTTATGATCCTTTTCAATATTATGTGACTAATCAAGCTTGGTATCTACCCGGTATTTCCATTGTATACGACCCGTACGTCCCTTATATTTATTTGACATTTCCACGAATGCCCCTCTTTGTATTGACCTTTCCACGAATGCTCCTCTTTGCTCTTTGTATTGATCTTTCCACGAAGGTCCCTCTTTGCTCTTTTGCTTTGACCCATAAGTCTATTGCTATTGTATATGACCCGTAAGTCCATTGTCATCGTATATTAGATTCAGAGCAAGACCGTCACATATCCTCTTTAAACCCATGACTCGAATAATTCCAATACCATACATCAAACATGTCCATTGCACCAATTACATATTCATATATTCCATCAATTATCTCCAATACTATAGATAAACATATCCATTGCACAAATCACATACCCAAATCATATTACACCATCAATATCAAATAACACATAACCATTTCAGGTTCACATCATATAATTCAAATATTCACTCTAATGTAACACATCACAATCAATCATATAAAATAGGTAAAATTAAAATTGTGATTCTAATGTAACACATCACATCAAATATTCACTCTAATGTAACACATCACATCAAATATTCACACACCTGATTACGTCGATAATATAACTGCACTTCTGATTCCGTTTCGTAATATATAATTATTGATCCTATTAAATTATTAATTAGAAAATTAAACTTAAGGAAATATATGTTATATAGTACATAAATAGACGTATATTTTGAACTAACACAAACTTTTTCGACCAATTAACTCTTTTTCTTTCTTGACGTTGGTTCCAAAATGATAAAAAAAATTATTCTCTCCGTCAGTACTATAAGTGAAACACTCTATGCACAATATTTAAGAAAATGACAGTACTTTGGTAAGCTAGGTGGAAAAAGAATAAAGGATACAAAGAGTAAATATATTATTTAAAAAAAAAAAAAAAGAAACTCGGTTATATTAGGACACCCTAAAAATAAATGTGACTTACATATAGTGTTACGAGAGAAGTACTTTAAAATAAATGACTAATGGTGTATGATTAATAAATTTTGGGAATATTTTTTGTGACCAACTTAAATATGCTTTCAAGTTTCAAGTATTTCAAACTATTGGATCTCAAAATAGGCCACTTTTATACATTGAGGCCCAATTATGGGCTAATTAAGAAATAAGGTTAAATGTTATTTTCTAAGCGATATTTTATTTTGTTTGTATAATTCTTCATATTATCGATTTTAGTATTTGCATAACCCGATTATATTATCACAACAGTATTGTATATATACATTTACTAGAAATATTTCTTCCGCCTCATAAAAATACATGCATTCCATTTTTGGATAGTTATATTAATTTAATAATGTAGGTCCCACTATCCACTAACACTACGTTAACTATCATTCTCTTCTTCTCTCTTCCTCTCTCTTACTTTACCAATTTTTTTATAATTCACGTGCCATACCCATTGCCCATATTTTTATGGGATGGAGGGAATATGAAAGAAAAACTTTTATTTTTAGCAATGAAACTGTTTTTTATGAACATATCAAAATGACTAAATTGGACTATTTTTTGTGGAGGGAGGGAGTATATTATATTAACTTCATTGCTAATCAACTACTCCATATTCCCTCCATTCCACAAGAATATACACTTTCTAATTTTGGAAAGTCTTTTCTTTCTAATGAGGTGTGACCTATTCTACACTAACAATACTTTAATTACTTTTTCTCTCTACCTCTCTTTTACTTCACTAATCTTACATTAAAACTCATGCTGAACCCAAAATGCATATTCTTTGGGGTCGGAATGAGTATTACACTGTCAATGCAAAGATTGAAATACAATTTGTAGGTTATAAAAAAATAGAATAGAATTGCTACTAAAAATTGCGATAAAATTTCAAAATTTAAGGAAAGATCTTAGTAAATTATTCCACTGTTAACCCTTCAAAAATAATTATAAGAAAATCGATACATATTCAATTAATGAAACCTAATTAACCATCGCCGCCCTTTCCCATCTCAATTGCTCCCATCCCTTATGGTGTAAGTATTAACCCAATTTCATAAAAAATCAACGATGAAAAAAACTCACAAGAATCGATTCCATCTCAACAACGACGTCGTAATAGATATCCTCCTGTGCTCGCCCTTCGCATCCCTCTTGCGACTGCGAAGTGTCTGCAAATCATGGCGCGATCTGATCGATTCCCAACCCTTCAGAAAATCACACATCCACCACCATGCCGCCGCCGCCGCCGCCGCCAACGACGACGAAAAAGGGCTACATGTGCTGTTCAATTTCCAAGAAGAAGGGGTTTCCAAACTGTCGATGTTTTCCTATAAATACGGCATTGTGTACAACAACTTCGCTCCAGCTTCCCAGGAACTGTTAGACAACCACATGAAGCTCGCCCCGGAAAGGCCGGGCGCAGAAGGCGCGCGTCGCCCTTACATCACGGGGCCCGCCAACGGCCTCGTCTGCATCTACGAAAGGGACTCCGCCGTGCCCGCTGCCGTTTGCAACCCTAGTTTAGGTCTCATCACTATCTTGCCAAATCCTTTCGGTCAGGTTGATGCTATTCCAACTTGGTGGCCTGCACCGGAGCAGCATCAGACGCTGTGTCGCGACGTCGGGATTTGGTTCAACAGGGCTGCACAGGACTACGTGGTGGTGCAGTTTTTGTCGTGCTCCTATGAAAATAGCCCTGATAACGTTCATCACTTGCATGCGTCGGTATACGCCAACGCGATGAGCTCGTGGAGGGCGCTGGCCTGCGGTGGTGAGGGAATTAGTATTCTTGATCCGATAAAGTCGTCCGGCAAGAACAACGGCTCGTCCTCGCATTGGCTGGCGCTTGACAAGGAGGGAAAGGCGGTGATCTTGTCATTTGACTTCAGGAACGAGGGTTTTCGTGTCTTGGAGATGGCGGATTCGGGGATTTTGAGGCGTCGTAAATTCGATATGGAGATTTTTGAAGAGGGAGATGACTCTTTTCTTGTGTTTGTTCCGGATGCTAAGGGGAAAGAGTAATGTGGTTCGATTTATGTTGGATGAGAGTTGAAGAGAATAGGTTGGAATGGGGTATTTTGGTGAGTTTTGGACCATTTGATTGTGTCACACCCATGGCTTTATGTGAGAGGGGTTGTGTTGTTTTGCATTCTAAAAATGATTATTTGATTGTTTATGATTATCGTTGCAATGAATATTATACGGAATATTTCGAGATGGGGAGGGATGTCGTAACATCTCGGAATTTAGAACCCTAATTTTAGAGCCCTAAAATTAATTGTTGATGACGTGGAGTCGTGAATGCATTTATTGCATGTGATGCTATGGCCGAGTTGAGTCTAGGGTTTGCGTTGAAAGTTTGAAAAATCAAACTTATTGATTTTATGATGTGGCATGTGATTTATTAAATTATGAGATTATGTGGTAAATTAATTGTCTAAGGATGAGTGAGAATATTAGAGAAAATTTCCATAAATACTTGTCACCCTAATTCTTGAGATTTTCGACCCCTTGAAATTTTGAAGAAGAAATTCTATTTTTTTTCCGGATTTAATTTAATTCTTGGGATATTTATCCAAATTAAATCCAAGACCCAAATATTTCCTTTTAACGAGAGAAAAATCGAGGCCCTTTGTTTCTTGGTGATTTTCGAAAATCACCTATTGTGGGAAGGAAGGAATTATTTTGTTTTAGTTAATCCCTTACTTGATTTCCTTCCATATCTAGAATTTAATTATTCTACCAAATTTTTCCATACTTCAAGAGATCTTGCCTTACCTTATTCTAGGCAATATTAAAAATCCATGCCTTATTTAAATAGGCATGGGGACGCCTATTTCCATTCAAAGTTGGGAGAATCCTTATTTTTATTTTGTTCCGTGATATTTTATTCTACTCCGTAATATATACCAAAACAAAGTCTTGGCAATTTGAGAGGCCTAATTTTCGAAAACTAGGGAGATTTGCCCTAGGATCTATTTTTGTTAACTCTTCTTCCCTACTTCACAATATTTATTTATTTAATTGTGGAAGAATAAGATCTTACCAAATATTCTATTCTAATTACCTAAAGATCTTGTTGAGCACTATAAATAAGAGAAGACCCCAACCCTAGACCCCAAATTTTCGGCCCCCACCATTCCTCACTCTCTCCAATTTTCTTCTTCCACACACCAATATTTTTTCATCCTTTGAAAAGAATTTAGAGTTTGAACGCCAAGATTCTTGAAGAACCAAGTCTCTACTTTGTTTCTACCGATTGTTTTTCTCTAAAAAGGTATTTTGATTATGAGTTCTCCTTATTCTTCTTCTTCTCCTTCTTTTTCTTCTTCTAACCGATTAATCGGTCTTCTTGAACCCTCATGCATCTTGGTTGAGTGAAAGAGGGATAAAAAGGGGATGTGGGAATGTGTATGTGTGTGTGTGTCGTGTATGTGTGTGTGGCATGTGTGTGTGTGTGTGCGACGTGTGTGTGTGTAGTGTTTGTGTGGTGTGTGTTTGATGGCTAAATAATCTTGTGAGATAAACATGATCTTGATTAATTAGTAATGATAAGATAAATCGATGGGAAGAGGGAAAAGTATTGAGACATGCATGGGTAAGAGTAGTATTGAACCTAATTTGTGATATGTGCCTATGTGATTAAAAGGTGAAACTTTGGTTACGAAGTGATACGCCCGGATTTTGCACTGTTTCAAGGCCATTATTTGGTCCGTTTTGTTATAAAAATCACTCTACATGTCCATTATTTGCATATTCTATACATTTTGGTATTTTGACGTGTTTTGTGAGAAATGTGCATATTTGAGCCGAAAAGGGGAGTAAAAACGCATAGTCTGGAAATCTGGAGTCAGACAGCGACCAGCGACCGCTGCGAAGATGTACGGCGACCGCCGGCGCCCGGCGGGCAGAGCTATGTGGCGGCCCGCCTCGGAAATTTACGCTAGGAGAAGAGTCTCGCCCGGCGACTGCCGGAGGACAGGTGGCGGTCCGCCACCGAAGGGTCAAAATCTCTGGACTCCAACGCGGCGACCGCCGGCCAAGGTGCGGCGGCCGCCGGAGAAAGGCGGCGAATCCGACCAACCCTAGATTTGCTCCAAGATTTACCAAATTTTGAAGATCTTTTCCTTCTATGATGAGGAATAATCTTCCCCTATAAATAGGACCTCAAGCTTCATCAAAAAGAGTTTTTTTTCACGCAACAAGAACACATTCATAGAGATCAAAAGCTAGAGTACTTCAATTGTGCAAGGAGTTGAAGAAGGATTTCAAGAACATCAAGAACGACAAGGATTCAACCTACGGGTTTTATTTGCTTTAGTTTTATGTTCAAATTGCTTTCCCTTCAATCTATGTTTTTAGTTTATTCAGTCATGTGTAACTAAACTCATAGGATTCTAGGGATGTGTTAGTAGCAACTTTGGTTATACAATTCCGTTTTCTATTTAATATCCGTTTTGTTTTTACTTTGTTTCTTCCCTAAGTTAATCTTGATGCTTCATAATTGAGTGACACAATTATGTATGATTCAATACAACTTGCTTCATAACTGTGACAGAGTTCTAGCGAGTTAGATCCACTTAGTAGACACTACAGTTAGCTTCCTTTAAAACGGCACTGTTAATTGAGAGTGAGGACTTTTCAAGGGTCTTAGGAGCTTTTTGGAGTTACGTGTTAGGATTGACAACCCTAATGTTAGTAATCAATGTTTGTATCGCATGAGCATAAGCTAGGTGACTCGTCCTTTCAAAGTATTAACTGTGCTAGGGTATTGTAGTTTGGAATTTGTATAACCATAAAAGTGAACGCACATCCATGGAATTCCCCTTATCTCTATACTTTTCTCTCCGTGATTTGCTTGTTTTTAGTTGTTTACTGTTTTTAATATTTACTGTTTTCAAAAAGTTTCCAATAATTCTTGCTTCTCCAAATAGTAATTGAGTTCTAGTAGAAGATAGATACTTTGTGTACATCTTCCCCGTGTTCGATACCCGGTACTAACCTTTTGCTATACTATACCTACTCTGTATACTTGCAGGTATTTATAGTGCAAATAAAAAGTGCATCACGAAGCCGGATAACGGAAAAGCGAAACTACTTGAAAACTAAGCAGTCGAGGTGGGCTTTACTCTAAAAACTCTCTTTTATTTTATCAAAATGTTGTTTGGTGTTATAAGGGTGGTTTAACTGTTATGCCATGCCTATGTTTGTTTTAATGTGATGTTGGATATGCTTATACGAATTCGGGTCTGAGTATGGGCCGCAAGCCCTACCAGGCTGTGTACACGATGGGATCGGGAGCCGTCCTTGCTAGTCGGCCGGTCTCGTGGGCGAAAAGTGTGGCCACACTTTCGTCGCACCATGGAATATTGTGATTGTTATTCTGATGAGAAAATGGGGGATTATTTTGACTGGCCAGTCTATGAAAATATATATTTTGTGATACTCGTGATATTTCTTTTATAACTGCTAAAAACTCGAGTTCACTTGGTAAGGGTGGCATAACTTATAAAACGTTTTGGCAATGAGCTCACTGAGTATTTCAAAATACTCAGCCCTGCATGTGTTTTCCTTATGTGCAGGTTGAACGATGACGAGTGGTGGTGGGTGTTGAGCTTGTTAATTAATTAAGAATGGTGGTTATGAACTTCAAGTATAGTTGTCTCTTCATACATAGCTATTCTTTCTCTTGGTCGTCTTCCGCTGAATTTTGATACACTTTGGAATTTGTTTTGAAACCTTTGCATCTTGCCTTCGGTTTGAGGCCTTAGCCTTTTCCTTGTGATTTCGCCTTGGATATTTCGTTGTACTCTTAAGATATTTTGATCGTCATTTATGATACCTCTCTTTTCTTTAAACTTCTAGGAAGTTATGGTTTTAAATACTCTGATAATTCTTTCGATTCTTTTGGTCAATACTCTTATGTTTACTTCTTTGGAGTCTGTTTGGGTAGCAGCCGCCGCATTTATTGTACCCTAGGAGGGCGGGCTGTTACAGTTCGTATCAGAGCGTCAGTTTCTTTCCGCTCTGAACCCAAGAGTCTTTTCGAAAATCTAAGTTGTCTTTGTAATCTTTTGTTAATAAACCGAATACGGAAGGCTCAACACCGTGACTCGTCTCGTTCAACCACGAAGAAGGAGGTACAAATATTTCTATGATTGAAACTTTATGCTCTTGGAAATTTTGGTTGAAAGTGTCATTTTTGTGAGAAGCATGCCATAAGTGTCGAGAATATTGTTGTGCTTGTGAAGCGATGCTTCTTAAATGATGATCCCTAGGAGCTTGGAGATATTATGAATGTGAAGCGATGCTTCTTGAATTGTTGAATTGTTGAATGTTGTATGAGAACTTGTGAGAATTTTGAAATGCGAATGCGATTACATGAGATTATGTTGAAATGTTGCGATGCTTAGACTTGGACTTTTGAACCTAGCATGCTTTAGCTATACGATCACAGCGCTTGTACCAACAATAGAAACGTGGAATGACTAGTATAAGGCCGTTAGTGTATATGGGGATTTGACGAAACGCGAATGGAGAACGCACGAATAGTTATCTTAAGGACGAGAACCTTGGACGCGGCGTTTTGAACCATCACCTTTTGACTTTTATACACCTTTCGCAGCACTATTTAAGATACACACACTTTCCATTCTTTTCCACCTTTTGTGACGGTGCTGACTTGTTCCTTTTCCCCTTTTTGTAGATGGTTCAATCCTATCACGCTCTTATGCGTCACCGCTACGCCAAGAATAGGAACTTTCCGGTAGAACGCTATAGGGAGCTGGAATGGGACGGAAACCAGTTCCTCTTGAACTTCGTCACCGATTTCTACGGTCTTTGGCTGGACGCTTATGCGTACGGAACTACCCATCACGAGGGAATCATGCGACTTATCCATATACAACCTTCCCCTTGGAGCGAGTGGACCGCTCAAGCCTCAGTATCCTACACTTGGTTTAGCCCGCCCAAATACACGCCTCGAGGAGACTTCGTCGGCCTAATAGGAGTCTTACTTCCGGCCATGTCTGCCGCCGTTGACGGACCTCCACTCCATCCGCCAACACAAAGGTACTCGCCAGGAGCAGCACGTCAGATGAAGTATCGCGATGATGAGGAGCCGCACGTTGCTCGCGTTCCCCGTAGAAGGACCCTTAGGATGCGCGTTTCGCCCCCTCGAAGGATCATAAGAGAGGCCGAAGAGATGCTTACTTCGATTCCTTCGCCCTAAGCGACGAGAAGAAGGACGAGGAGATGAGATCGTTCGAGAGAGGAGAGAGTTCGAACGAGGAGAATGTCGGAGAGTCGGGAGAACCCGAAGAGGACGAGGTCGGAGATGTCTAGTGCCCGTAGAAATTTCGTTTTTCCCCTTTCCCCATGTTTTTGAATTCTAGAATTTCTATTTATGTTGTTATTTTTCTTCCGCGATTGTATCGCTCTTTTTCATTCGTTGTACCAAGACCTTTGGAGATCATTTCTTTTCGGAAATTTAATGGGGAATTCGTACCTTTCATTTTATTATCTGGCAATGAAGCCGTTTTCACTATGTTCCATCCTTATTGCGTGAATATACTTGCTCATTCTATTTTCTCCCAAGAGTTTTCCACCTTATGGTGCAACCATATTATGTTCTCTCTTGCCCAACTGTTTTTCTTTGCAACGCTATTGTGTGGTCTTTCCTTGGACCCTAAGTTCTTGTCGGGACGTTTTGAATAACCGTGAGCCCTTGTCTATTTAAACGCCTTGGTTGACTCACAATTTGCGAGTGATGTTCCTTATTTCTTTTCCTATATCGAGTCATGACTCACTTGGCTTGAAATTTGTGTTTGCCCTCGTAACTTTGGACCTCTTGCTTGAGTAGTATTCTTCAAATTCATAAGAACGATATTTGATTTTATGAGCTTCCGTCATTGAACTTCATTCCTAAAGTTGTTTGTAGTTATGACCTTCAGTATGATCACATCTCCAGACCTGTTTTTCTTCAAAGGATGGAATATTCTTCTTGGAACTTTGGTTCACCCATTTATTTTGTAACCATGTTTGTGGCAAGCTCTTTCTGGCAGAAGTGAAATTCTTTTTAGCTCGGTTTCACTACATATATTGTTTCACACCCAATGATTTTCTTCCTTCAGCACCAAGTTAAGGCTATCATGTTCTCTTCTTCCTTAACGGTTCTGAAAATTTCCAATCACTTTGAGTTGCCCTCAACAAACCCGTTGAACCATTACTAGTGCAACTTTATGACATTTGTCTATATTTCTAAAATCTGACGCGACTGATTGTTTTAGGCCTTGACATGTTTGATCAATAACCGCTGTCTGAATTTTTTGCAAATTTTGATCGGGCAGTCTGGTATGGGATTTGAGATTTAGCTTTTATTCACCTTACCATTTTATTTTCGCATTTGCGTACTCCTTTTCGTTCGTTGTACTGAGACCACCCCTTTGAGACCACATTTTGAGATTTCTATGGGAAATTCACACCTTTTATTTTTTTATCTTGCACTGAGCCACTTCTACTCTTTTCTACCTTATTGCGTGAACCTACTTGTCCGTTCTATTTTCTTCCAAGTACCTTTCATCTTGTTGTGCAACTGCCCTATGTCTTTTCTTGCGCAACTGCCTTCCTCACAATGCACTGTGTGATCGTTCCTCAATACCCCTATTGTTGTTTTGTTTGACACGGGCGCATCTCATTCTTTCGTCTCTGAGTTGTGTGTGCATACCTTAAGCTTGCCTACTAGGAAGTCTGAACATAGGATGATGGTGTCCTCACCAGTAGGAGGGATAGTAGATATTTCCCGTTTTTGCACGAACATAGAAATCACGCTAGGAGAGCTTAAACTAGTTGCCTACGATCTGCGAGTTATAGCAATGAGGGACGTTGACGTAATCTTAGGAATGGATTGGTTAACCGCGAACTTTACAACGATTCACTGTAAGGAGAGGCTAATAACCCTACAAGTCCCGGATATGGAACCCGCCATGTACCACAGAATCTCGATGAACCGACGAATCGCTATAGTCTCCGCGTTACAAGCCACCGCCATGTTAAAGAAAGGACGTCCGGCCTACCTTGTCTATCTCCACGAAGAAGAGAAGGAGGAAGCGAGGCTTGAAGACGTTGCTGTCGTACGAGATTTTTCGGACGTTTTTCCCGAGGAGTTACCTGGACCGCCACCAGATAGGCAGTTAGAGTTTACAATCGATCTCGAACCTGGAGCCGCACCCGTATGGAAGGCACCATACCGCATGGCGACTAAGGAGTTAGAGGAATTAAAGATTCAGCTACAAGAGCTCATGGACTTAGGTTTCGTTAGGCCCAGTGTTTCGCCATGGGGCGCACCGGTGCTCTTCGTTAAGAAGAAAGATGGGTCAATGAGAATGTGTATCGACTATAGAGAGTTGAACAAATTGACCCTTAAGAACAAGTACCCTTTGCCGAGGATAGATGACCTGTTCGACCAACTCCGAGGAGCCGGAGTGTTTTCTAAGATGGATTTGAAGTCCGGATACCACCAGCTGAAAGTGCGAAAGGAGGATATCCCCAAAACCGCATTCCGAACCAGATATGGTCACTATGAGTTCGTTGTGATGCCGTTCGGTCTGACGAATGCCCCAGCCGTGTTTATGGACTTGATGAACCGAGTTTTCCACCCGTACCTAGATACTTTCGTCTTAGTATTCATAGACGATATCTTAGTCTACTCGAAGGACGAGAAGGAGCACGCGGAGCACCTGCGAATCGCGCTGGAGACGTTGAGGAAGGAGAAGCTGTACGCCAAATTCAGCAAGTGTGAATTCTGGCTGAAGGAAGTCAACTTTTTAGGGCACATCGTGTCAGCAGAGGGAATCCGAGTGGACCCCGCCAAGGTCGAGGCGGTGCAACAGTGGAAGTCGCCATCGACGCCGAACGAGATTCGGAGTTTCCTGGGTTTGGCAGGATACTACCGAAGGTTCATAGAAGGGTTCTCTAAGATAGCGAGACCAATGACCCAACAACTCAAGAAAGGAATCAAGGTGAACTGGACGCCGGAGTGTGAAGCGAGCTTTCAACTCTTGAAGGAGAAATTGACCACCGCACCAGTGCTAGCTGTTCCAGAGCTTGGAGTGAATTACGTAGTTTACACCGACGCTTCGAAAGTCGGATTAGGATGCGTGTTGATGCAGAACAACAAGGTGATCGCTTACGCGTCGCGACAGTTGAAACCGCACGAGTTGAACTACCCTACCCACGATTTAGAGTTAGCCGCTGTAGTGCACCCCCTAAAGATTTGGAGACACCATCTCTACGGAGTTAGGTGTGAAATCTTTACGGACCATAAGAGTTTGAAGTACTTTTTCGAGCAGAAAGACCTGAACATGCGACAACGGAGATGGCTCGAGCTAGTGAAGGATTACGATTATGGCATCAACTACCACCCTGGCAAGGCAAACGTAGTAGCAGACGCTCTAAGCCGTAGAGACCATTCGCAACTCGCTGTCTTTCTGACAGCAGAGGAAAGCCTAGTGCGAGAGTTGAGTAAGCTGCGGATAGAAGTAGTTAGAACACCCGATACCGTCGAAGGTCGAATCGCCGCGTTAGTAGTAGAACCTGATCTAAGAATGAGGATCGTTGCAGCACAACGACTAGATGTGAGATTAGAGGAGATTCGAGTCGAAGTGAGAACCGGTGAATCCGAAAACTTTAGCGAGGCTTCCGACAAAGCTCTCACCTTTGAAGGGAGACTGTGCGTGCCGAACGACGAGGGACTTAGGAGCGAGATCATGAGCGAAGCCCACGAAACCCCAAACACTGCTAACCCCGGGAGCACAAAGATGTACCAGGATCTGAAGAAGTCCTTTTGGTGGAACGGCATGAAGAGAGATGTCGCAACTTTCGTGGAGCGCTGCTTAGCCTGCCAACAGGTGAAAGCCTTACACCAACGACCGTACGGGAAGCTACAACCGCTTGCGATATCCGAGTGGAAATGGGAGCACGTCGCTATGGATTTCGTGACGGCATTGCCGAAGACCCTCAAAGGGAACACCGCGATCTGGGTGATCATAGATCGACTTACCAAGAGTGCGCATTTCATACCAATCCCCGTAACCCATGGATCGGATAGGCTAGCTCGGATCTACGTTCAAGAGATCGTGCGATTACATGGAGTCCCGGTAACGATTACGTCTGATCGTGACACGAAGTTTACCTCGAAATTTTGCATTTGTTTACAGCGCGAGCTTGGAACACGCTTAAACTTTAGCACCGCTTTTCACCCCCAGTCCGATGGACAATCCGAAAGAACGATACAAACTCTCGAGGATATGCTAAGAGCCGTGGTGCTCGACCGAGGCGGAAGTTGGGAGACCGCACTCCCTTTGATCGAGTTCGCCGACAACAACAGCTTTCAAGCAACGATCGGCATGGCGCCATATGAAGCACTTTATGGGAGAAAGTGTATATCTCCGCTCTACTGGGATGAAGTTGGCGAACGAAGAGCGCTTGGACTCGATGCAGTCGAAGAGACGGTCGAAATCGTTCGATAAATCCGCGCGCGAATGAAGGAAGCCCAGGACAGACAGAAGTCGTACACCGACGTTCGACAGACGGACTTACAGTTCCACGCTGGTGATAAAGTTTTCCTCAAAGTATCCCCGTCGAAAGGGATAACGCGTTTTGTAGTCAAAGGCAAACTGAAACCGCGTTTTATCGGGCCGTACGAAATTCTAGAAGGAGTAGGACCCGTAGCTTATCGTTTAGCACTGCCGCCCAACCTTGGGAATGTGCACAACGTTTTTCATGTGTCGCAATTGCAAAAATACGTGTTCGATCCGAAGCATGTGATTCGTTACGTGGATATTGCTGTAAGCCCGGATCTGAGCTACGAGGAGCAACCCCAGTTAATCTTAGATCGAAAGGTCCAAACCTTGAGAAATAAAACCACTGCCTTTGTGAAAATTCAATGGAGAAACCACGGGCCTGAGGAAGCCACGTGGGAGCTTGAGGATAAGATGATAGAACTATACCCGGAACTCTTTCCATAAAGGTACCAAATTTCGGGACGAATTTTTTTTCAAGTGTGGTAGGATGTAACATCTCGGAATTTAGAACACTAATTTTAGAGCCCTAGAATTAATTGTTGATGACGTGGAGTCGTGAATGCATTTATTGCATGTGATGCTATGGCCGAGTTGAGTCTAGGGTTTGCGTTGAAAGTTTGAAAAGTCAAACTTATTGATTTTATGATGTGGCATGTGATTTATTAAATTATGAGATTATGTGGTAAATTAATTGTCTAAGGGTGAGTGAGAATATTAGAGAAAATTTCCATAAATACTTGTCACCCTAATTCTTGAGATTTTCGACCCCTTGAAATTTTGAAGAAGAAATTCTATTTTTTTTCCGGATTTAATTTAATTCTTGGGATATTTATCCAAATTAAATCCAAGGCCCAAATATTTCCTTTTGACGAGAGAAAAATTGAGCCCCTTTGTTTCTTGGTGATTTTCGAAAATCACCTATTGTGGGAAGGAAGGAATTATTTTGTTTTAGTTAATCCGTTACTTGATTTCCTTCCATACCTAGAATTTAATTATTCTACCAAATCTTTCCATACTTCAAGAGATCTTGCCTTACCTTATTCTAGGCAATATTAAAAATCCATGCCTTATTTAAATAGGCATGGGGACGCCTATTTCCATTCAAAGTTGGGAGAATCCTTATTTTTATTTTGTTCCGTGATATTTTATTCTACTCCGTAATATATACCAAAACAAAGTCTTGGCAATTTGAGAGGCCTAATTTTCGAAAACTAGGGAGATTTGCCCTAGGATCTATTTTTGTTAACTCTTCTTCCCTACTTCACAATATTTATTTATTTAATTGTGGAAGAATAAGATCTTACCAAATATTCTATTCTAATTACCTAAAGATCTTGTTGAGCACTATAAATAAGAGAAGACCCCAACCCTAGACCCCAAATTTTCGGCCCCCACCATTCCTCACTCTCTCAAATTTTCTTCTTCCACACACCAATATTTTGTCATCCTTTGAGAAGAATTTAGAGTTTGAACGCCAAGATTCTTGAAGAACCAAGTCTCTACTTTGTTTCTACCGATTGTTTTTCTCTAAAAAGGTATTTTGATTATGAGTTCTCCTTATTCTTCTTCTTCTCCTTCTTTTTCTTCTTCTAACCGATTAATCGGTCTTCTTGAACCCTCATGCATCTTGGTTGAGTGAAAGAGGGATAAAAAGGGGATGTGGGAATGTGTATGTGTGTGTGTTTCGTGTATGTGTGTGTGGCATGTGTGTGTGTGTGTGCGACGTGTGTGTGTGTAGTGTTTGTGTGGTGTGTGTTTGATGGCTAAATAATCTTGTGAGATAAACATGATCTTGATTAATTAGTAATGATAAGATAAATCGATGGGAAGAGGGAAAAGTATTGAGACATGCATGGGTAAGAGTAGTATTGAACCTAATTTGTGATATGTGCCTATGTGATTAAAAGGTGAAACTTTGGTTACGAAGTGATACGCCCGGATTTTGCACTGTTTCAAGGCCATTATTTGGTCCGTTTTGTTATAAAAATCACTCTACATGTCCATTATTTGCATATTCTATACATTTTGGTATTTTGACGTGTTTTGTGAGAAATGTGCATATTTGAGCCGAAAAGGGGAGTAAAAACGCATAGTCTGGAAATCTGGAGTCAGACAGCGACTAGCGACCGCTGCGAAGATGTACGGCGACCGCCGGCGCCCGGCGGGCAGAGCTATGTGGCGGCCCGCCTCGGAAATTTACGCTAGGAGAAGAGTCTCGCCCGGCGACCGCCGGAGGACAGGTGGCGGTCCGCCACCGAAGGGTCAGAATCTCTGGACTCCAACGCGGCGACCGCCGGCCAAGGTGCGGCGGCCGCCGGAGAAAGGCGGCGAATCCGACCAACCCTAGATTTGCTCCAAGATTTACCAAATTTTGAAGATCTTTTCCTTCTATGATGAGGAATAATCTTCCCCTATAAATAGGACCTCAAGCTTCATCAAAAAGAGTTTTTTTTCACGCAACAAGAACACATTCATAGAGATCAAAAGCTAGAGTACTTCAATTGTGCAAAGAGTTGAAGAAGGATTTCAAGAACATCAAGAACGACAAGGATTCAACCTACGGGTTTTATTTGCTTTAGTTTTATGTTCAAATTGCTTTCCCTTCAATCTATGTTTTTAGTTTATTCAGTCATGTGTAACTAAACTCATAGGATTCTAGGGATGTGTTAGTAGCAACTTTGGTTATACAATTCCGTTTTCTATTTAATATCCGTTTTGTTTTTACTTTGTTTCTTCCCTAAGTTAATCTTGATGCTTCATAATTGAGTGACACAATTATGTATGATTCAATACAACTTGCTTCATAACTGTGACAGAGTTCTAGCGAGTTAGATCCACTTAGTAGACACTACAGTTAGCTTCCTTTAAAACGGCCCTGTTAATTGAGAGTGAGGACTTTTCAAGGGTCTTAGGAGCTTTTTGGAGTTACGTGTTAGGATTGACAACCCTAATGTTAGTAATCAACGTTTATATCGCATGAGCATAAGCTAGGTGACTCGTCCTTTCAAAGTATTAACTGTGCTAGGGTATTGTAGTTTGGAATTTGTATAACCATAAAAGTGAACGCACATCCCTGGAATTCCCCTTATCTCTATACTTTTCTCTCCGTGATTTGCTTGTTTTTAGTTGTTTACTGTTTTTAATATTTACTGTTTTCAAAAAGTTTCCAATAATTCTTGCTTCTCCAGATAGTAATTGAGTTCTAGTAGAAGATAGATACTTTGTGTACATCTTCCCCGTGTTCGATACCCGGTACTAACCTTTTGCTATACTATACCTACTCTGTATACTTGCAGGTATTTATAGTGCAAATAAAAAGTGCATCACGAAGCCGGATAACGGAAAAGCGAAACTACTTGAAAACTAAGCAGTCGAGGTGGGCTTTACTCTAAAAACTCTCTTTTATTTTATCAAAATGTTGTTTGGTGTTATAAGGGTGGTTTAACTGTTATGCCATGCCTATGTTTGTTTTAATGTGATGTTGGATATGCTTATACGAATTCGGGTCTGAGTATGGGCCGCAAGCCCTACCAGGCTGTGTACACGATGGGATCGGGAGCCGTCCTTGCTAGTCGGCCGGTCTCGTGGGCGAAAAGTGTGGCCACACTTTCGTCGCACCATGGAATATTGTGATTGTTATTCTGATGAGAAAATGGGGGATTATTTTGACTGGCCAGTCTATGAAAATATATATTTTGTGATACTTGTGATATTTCTTTTATAACTGCTTAAAACTCGAGTTCACTTGGTAAGGGTGGCATAACTTATAAAACTTTTTGGCAATGAGCTCACTGAGTATTTCAAAATACTCAGCCCTGCATGTGTTTTCCTTATGTGCAGTTTGAACGATGGCGAGTGGTGGTGGGTGTTGAGCTTGTTAATTAATTAAGAATGGTGGTTATGAACTTCAAGTATAGTTGTGTCTTCATACATATCTATTCTTTCTCTTGGTCGTTTTCCGCTGAATTTCGATACACTTTGGAATTTGTTTTGAAACCTTTGCATCTTGCCTTCGGTTTGAGGCCTTAGCCTTTTCCTTGTGATTTCGCCTTGGATATTTCGTCGTACTCTTAAGATATTTTGATCGTCATTTATGATACCTCTCTTTTCTTTAAACTTTTAGGAAGTTATGGTTTTAAATACTCTGATAATTCTTTCGATTCTTTTGGTCAAGCCTATGTTTACTTCTTTGGAGTCTGTTTGGGTAGCAGCCGCCGTATTTATTGTACCCTAGGAGGGCGGGCTGTTACAGATGTGCTCGAGATTATTGAGTATAGAGGAAGCTTTGTTTTGCCTTAGGAGTAGAGCACTAGTGTTTGATTTTATTTCTTAACTTATGTCAACATTGAATTAGTGGCTCATGTTATATCTTTTGGTTTTGGTTTATGCAATGAATGACTGATGAGATTTTGCGAACTTATATCATAAGCTGATTTCATGCTAAAAAAGAGAGTATAAAATTATTTCTCTAGTGGTTCAAAAGCTGAAAATTCCCGTGTGATTATATTTCCAATCAATCAAGATGTAACACTAAGAAGAACCACAAGTTGTACGATATAAAAAACACGATTGGCACGTGTTCACGCAACAATTGTTACCGATTGCACTAATATGAGTTACTCCCTCCGTCCGCGAATAGGAGTTCTGTATTTCCATTTTGGTCCGTTCGCAAATAAGAGTCATAGTTCATAATTACCATAAATGGTAAAAAGACCCCACATTTCAGTACACTAGGGGTGCTTCAACAGTTCTCAGGTTCTCGGTTCGTCCGGTTCGGAACCGGAACCGACCGGTCCTAACCGGGAACCGGATTGTAATTCAATTTTATTTTTTTATAATTTAATATACTAATAAATCTAGTTTAGTTGAATTAATTTTGAATTAAAGTAAAATAATTTGAAACATTGAGTGATTTTCAGATTTAAACTAATCCATTTTTTATGAACTAACTGCAAAGAGTAGGACGTCATAAGTTTGTTTTTAATTTTCAAAAGAACTTATACAAATACAATATCATTTCATATGATAGAAATTTAAATTTATAACAAACTTATGTAACAATTCATTTAACATACGATTTTAACTTGTTTGTTAATAATTTATTAACTGTTCTGTTATAAATCAAAAAGTCACAACAAGATCAATTAGTATTGGAAATTCCAATGAATATTTGGTTAGCCAAAAAAAGGAAAATGAAATTCAATTTTAAAACTAATTTTTTTTTTAAAAATTGCTAAGTTTAGAACTCCTATTTTTGTATTAGAAAATTGCTAACATAAACTAGTGTGACCTACTACACTTGGCATCACTGTTATCCATATATGAATATTATTGTATTGTCGGTTTGTATTTTTTGTGTATTTATTTTGAATTTTTATGTATTATTTGTTATATTTCTAGATATTGGATTATTATTTTTTTAGTATTGAACTATTTAAAATTATAAATAAATTCGGATTAAAATTACACATCGGTTCAGGTTCGGAACCGGAATCGACCGGTTCTGCGATTCCGAACCAGAACAAATCGGTTCCAGTTCCGGTTCCGATTATAGGATTTATGAAAATTTAAAACCGATTAATCGGTCCGGTTAGAACCGGAACATGCCGAATAAGCATCTAAGTACCACTATTCGCGGATGGAAGGAGTAATAGTTTAAATCTCAGGCATTCTAACCGGAACCGGCCGAATAAGCATGCCTAAGTACCACTGCTCGCGGATGGAAGGAGTAACAGTTCAAAAATCTCAGGCACTTGTGTCGGTGGTAGGATTCAACTGCGGCGTGCTATCATAGGAGGAATCTCTCTCACATAAACAACCATATTTTCTATTAAATGAGTAATTCATTAGTTTGACCTACTAAAGTTTTTAAATGTATTAACTAATTATTCAATAATATGAATCCCAGCTGGCTGGCTGGAAATTTGCAACATTTAAAAATATACCATGATAGCTGTACTTTCTTGAAAACAAACATGGAGATTTGGGCAATTTTAGCATATTTTCTCCCTCTTTTCCTTCTTCTTTTCTCGATCATCTGGAGAAACGCCTCCGATGATCGAAAAAAACTCCCTCCCGGCTCCCAGGGCTGGCCGGTTCTAGGGGAGAACCTCAGGTTCTCCCCCAGCCCAGAGAAATTCGTCGCAGAAAGAATGTCGAAACACTCCCCGGAGATTTTCCAAACCTCGTTGCTCGGAGAGAAAATGGCAACTTTCTGCGGCGCAAAAGGCAACAAGTTCCTCTTCTCGAACGAGAACAAACTCGTAACCTCGTGGCTGCCTCAATCCTTGATGAAAGTGCTGACGTTCGCCGAGACAGCCAAGAGCAACGCGGACGGGCATTCCGCCTTCACGCGCATCCTCCACCGCGACATCTTCTCGCCGGAAACCCTCAAGAAATACGTGCCCGAGATGGACGCGCTGGCGCGTGAGCACATGGCGCGTGACTGGAAGCCTAACTCCGTCGTGACGGTTCTCCCGGCGTCGAAGAAGTACACCTTCGAGCTAGCGTGCCGGATATTCCTGTGCGAGGCCGACCCCGAGCGTGTGAGGAAGCTCTCGGAGCCGTTTGCCGTGGCGATGAAGGGGCTTTTTTCGGTGCCCGTGGATCTGCCCGGGACGGCCTACAGACGCGCGATTCGAGCGGGCGAGGCTTTGAGGGAGGAGCTGATGAGGATGGTCGGGAAGCGTAAGAAGGCGAGGGACGAGGGCGAGGCACGGGACATTCTGTCGAAGATGTTGATGGAGAGGAATGGAGATGGGGAGTTTCTGAGTGAGAAGGAGATTTGTAACCGTGTAGTTGGTATGCTGGTGGCTAGCTATGATACAACAAGCTATGCGGTTACTAGTGTCATGGATCATCTTGCTCAATTTCCCCATATTTACAATGAGGTCTTCAAAGGTAATGTTTACTTTGTAAAATACTCCCTCTACCTCTGTCCATGATTAAATGTCCATATCTGATCGACATAGGTTTTAAGAAATTGCTTAACTTCATAAAGTAAAATAGGTAGGAAAAGTTACTAGATTAATGTGGGCCCTACTTTCGTTGGCAGACAGGACGAAAAAGGAAAAATGGAATAATTAATGGTGGACTTAGGGAGTAGTTGATAGACTAATTTTTGTAGATGGACCAAAATGTTAGTATCTGTTTCAAATGAAACAGAGCAAATGGCTATAGCAGAGACGAAAGGCCCTAGTGAGCTGCTGACATGGGATGATATCGAGAAGATGAAGTACTCATGGAACGTCGTCCGTGAATCCCTCAGGGTTACGCCTCCTGCAGCCGGAGCATTCAGGGAAGCCGCAACTGAATTCACCTATGCAGGTTTCACCATTCCTAAAGGATGGAAGGTATCTACATATTTTATATTTTTCTTCTTTAATTTGTTTGTATATATACTCAAAATTCAGTATTAGAAAAATCATAAATTTGCAGACGTTCTGGACGGTGTACTCAACCCACAAGAATCCTGAATACTTCCCAGAGCCGGAGAGGTTTGATCCATCACGGTTTGAGGGGAGTGGGCCAGCGCCTTTTACATTCGTTCCATTTGGAGGAGGACCAAAAATGTGCGCAGGGAAAGAGTATGCCAGGCTTGAATTGTTGGTTATGATTCATAATGTGGTGACAAGGTTCAAACTGGAGAAGACCATTCCTGATGAGAAGATTGTTTACTATGCTACACCTACACCGGTTCACGGCCTTCCACTTCGTCTTCATCCTCATCAACAGTAGGTCTTTTTTGGAAAGTAAAACACAAACCTAATGTTTAGACTTGTGCAAAGAATCTTATACACTAGTACAACTTACATCAAAATGTAGTTTGATACATTGCATTATTTGTTATATTAAAGTTATACTTCCTCCGTCCAGCAATAGAAGTCCCATTTCTAATGGGCACGGGTTTTAAGAAACTATTTGCATATAATAATAGTTGTGTGATAGTTGAATTTGGAACCAACTTATTTAATTTATATATTCAGCTTTTATACCACAATTTTCTGATTGTAGTATTCTTATTTTTTTTGTATTACTTTAATTACAATTGCATCGCTGAATCAAAGAATTCAACTAAATTGCAGGCATAATAGGGAGAAAAAACCGAGAACAAAACCCATTTCTAATCAAATTCACAAGAAATCCACACTCCAATTCAAATCCGCTGGGAATCAATTTTGAAAGACAAGATTGAATCAAAACGTTACAGAATTCAAATAAAAAAGTAAAACCCGTAGAGAGGCCATAAGAACAGATTTCTCAAGAGAAAATTTTGCAAAATTAACAGCCACTAACAATTACACTCAATGCAACAATTAATTTCACAACGGAAGATTAATGAATCAAAGGGCAGGAAGAAGAGGAAGAGAGTGTGAGGCGGCGGCGGGTGAAGGAGGCGGTGGGGACAACAAGCGAGAAGGAGGCGGTGGTGGCGACGGAGCGAGAAGCAGCGGTGGAGGCGATGGTGGCGACGGAGAGAGAAGGAGGCGGTGGGTGAGAAGGAGCAATGGAGGCGGCGGTGAATTAGGGTTTCGCGTAGGAAGAAGAGGGCGAGAGAGTGAGACCGACAGTGAGAGAGAAAGAGGGGGTTGAGAGAGTGAGAGTGAAATTAGACGGAGGGTGGGGGGTGTTTTTTTATGGCAATTGTGTAAATTAGTGAGAAGGGGGAGGGTAATTAAATTGTCCAAATATGGTAAGTAGAACCGGGACTTCTATTCCGGACGTCCCAAAACGGAAAAACGGGACACCTATTGTTGGACGGAGGGAGTATTATATTACTACAGTTTGGCATTAAAAATATACTTGGCATGTACTATCCAGCTAGAAATATACTGCATTAAAAAAATACACCATGTTAAACAATTATACTTCCTCAGGTCCCCATTAAATATCTCATATTTTATCGGTTTGAGGTTTAAAAAATTGTTTGATTTTGTGAAGGAAGGTGAGTAGAAAAAGTTAATGCAGTGTGAGTCATGCTTTTATAAATTAAGTTTATCATAATTGTGAGTAAAATAAGTTAGTGGATCGTGACATTTAATGGAGACAGGAGGAAATATGTCACGACCACAACTCCCTAGTGCTAGTGAGCGTAGCTATTTCGTGACTAAACAAATCTCAAACATCAAGGGACAACATAAAAAGGATGAAATCACTCAAACCAAAAATATCAAAGGCATATGGGTACATAATCAAAACGTGATCAGAGTATCAAGACTAGGTTCAAAGCTTGCTAGTACATAATTCTAGGTTTTGCAGCGGAAGAGTCTAAGACAAAATAGCACGTATGAAGACATACTACTTTGGGCTACCTAACTACTTATTTAATATGCTTGTCCCAACACCTTCGCCTGCTCGTCCACGTTCAACCTGCACATTTGAAAATAACATGCAGGGCTGAGTATTTGATATACTCAGTGAGCACATTGCCAAAATAGTTTTATCTTTTAATTGTCAATGCCACAGTTGAGTGATCACGGGGTTTTACTTAAAAGACCCGAGTCACTAAAATACTTTTCCTTTAGTAAAGATTTGATTGCGCAATCACGTAACATAGATATACCATATCTGAACCTTGTGTGAACCGGGAATGTGGCCACATTCCACGACGGTCACTGGACCGGCCAACCCCTTTTGTTAGCTCACGGTCCCCTCATGTGTACACTAGTCCGAGTAGGGTTTGCGGCCCTACTGGGACCCGAATTCGATTTAACTAAATTGGCATAGCCAAGCAGATAGGTAATCATAAAAAAAAACATGGCATGACAATATACTTGAGCAAAGATTCACATTTTCATACTGAAATCACATTTTGAAAGAAATGCCCACCTCAAAAGCTAACGCTCCTTCCGGAATTTCCTTAACTCGGTCTTAGATGACGTTCGAAGACGTCCCTTTAGGAAATAAAAGATACTTAATTAGATTTTTGAGGTATCCCTTAAGCTTAGACATGAATGCATCCTAAGTGCGATGATCATTTTATTCTTCCTTTAAAATTTCTAGAAGAGTTCTAGAATTCTTGATTATTAAATAAATCAGCAGATTTAATTAAATTTGAGAAATTTATTCGCTTTACTAGAGGGTGCTACCTCCTAAGCCATTTATTTAAGTACTAAAAATTAGGCTCGAGGTCTATCCATCGTTAGCGTATTATAATTTCTTAAAATTAATCATCCGAGCACTTAAGCTAAGGTCCGGAAAAATTAGACTTGTCTTCGTGGAAATAATTAGCGGACTATTAATTAATCCATAACATATAAAGGCCCATGATTTAAATAAATTCTTAGTCCATACTTTAATTAATTGGTGGCCCAATCTATTACTAGAGAGGCCCAACCAAATAAAAATAAGGGAGGCCCAATTACTCCCTACCCTATCCATCGGCCTCTCTCTCTCTTTCTCCCTCATTTCCCCCAAATCAACAAAAACCCTAAACTCTCCTCCCTCTCCTCTCTCGGCTATGTCGCCGCCTCATCCGTCGCCGCCACCTCGCGGCCGTCCGGCGAGCAGGGCTGTCGCCTGTGGTGACGCTCGGCGCCGCTCCACCCCTCTCTGTTCCTTTCTATCTCTTTTTCTTTCTCCATCGGCGGAAATCGCCGCCTCTCTGCCACCGGGGCTCCTCAGTCGCCGCCGCGACTCCGCCTTCCTCTCTGTCTTTCTCTCTCCGCCCCGCTCATGCCACCGCTGTAGCAGCGAGCGCGGCGGCGCACCGCCGCCATGCCCGACCGATCTCCTTCCTCCCTTGCTCGGTCGCCACTGCCGCGGAATCCACCGGCACTCTTCCCTTTTCGGGTATGTCGCCGCCGCCGCCGTTATTCCGTCAGATAAGGTAGGGCAATTTATTTACAGTATTTAAGTATTCATCATCTTTCCCTCTTTTTGTTTAAAGGTTGGTGCTTTTAACTTGTAGCTTGTAATTGCTAGGTTGTAGTGGCGGTTCGGAGTGTGGGGTTGTCCAACGGAGAGCCGAAGCTTGCTGCCGGAAGTCCGGCAGATTCACCTCCTCCAGATAAGTTCTCCAGTTGGCTCAGTCATTAGAGTGTCTACTTACTTCAGTTACTTCATGAATTCAGTGGTTTTTTGGAGCATTTGTCTTTTTGTTAAGGATGGCTTAGTGGTGGAAGGAGATGTTAATTTGTTGTGTATTTATTGGTGTTACTTGGGCAGATTCTACTAACAATTATATATACACATGCTTGAAAAAAAAACAAAAAGGAAGAAAAGGGAGGTTTGGGGGGGGTTTACTGATCTTACTTATGTTGATTGAGGCTTCTAAGTTATAGAGCTCCTATATGATGACATGAAACTTGATTTGAAGGAGAGAAAAGGGGTGGAGGTGCATTACCTCTGGAGAAGTCGAAGGAGTGGCTGTCTTTGTTGTTACTCTCGGCTATGTGCCACTCTTTACTCTCTATCTTGCTGAAAATTTGAAGTGTGGGTGAAAGGAGGTTGAATGTGTTGTGGAGGGGGTTTTATAGGCAGATTGTGGTGTACTCTTGAGCCTTAAATGGCTGCTGTACCATTTGTTGCTATGCTGCAGAAATCTCACTTTTAGTGATCTCCTTGTCTCTCCTTCATGGCTGCAAAACTTGCATTTTTATGGGTACCTAGTACTAGTTATTAATTGGGGTTGTTTGATTTGTAGAGAGGCAGGGGATGTGGTGCCAAGGGCTGCATTATGAAGGGTGTGCAGGCTGGAATCCCCCCTTTTTTTTGGCAAGTTTTTGGTCTTCAAGGAAAAAGAAGGGTTTGTTTTCTATCCCTTCCTAAGTGTTCTATTAATTGCTCTTGTCTCATGGTCATTAAGGCTTGTTTTTATTTCGCAGGTGAGAGTGAGGTCTCGGCTACTTCCTGACTGCACCGCGAGCGGGCCTGGGTTCATGGCCTGGGCCGACGGGTCTGCTCGAACGGGCCCTAATTTGGGCCTGGAGAAAGAGGCCCGAAGCGCACCCCAAAGTTTTACATTTTCTTTTCCTTGTTTTCTTTCATTGAGGACTTTGATCCATGTAATCTACTTTATTAGTTGTTCATTTTATTGGACACGAAAATACTATTCGAAACACTTTATTTTTCTGAAGTGTATCTTTAGTCTGTTTTTAACTCGCCCACTTACTTCTTTAGCTTTTACTTTGTAACTAAAAAGATTAAGTTCATCCAAGGCTCGAGTTTCCACAAAAAAAAAACTTCACGAAAAGAGAGAACGTTACATATCTAGTTCCATATTAAAATATCGAAAGCAAACTAATGGTGCGAGTATTACATTCTACCCTCCTTAACGAAAATTTCGTCCCGAAATTTGCTTATGTCACTTGAAAAGTTCTGGGTACTTTTCCCTCATCTTGTCTTCCAATTCCCACGTAGCTTCCTCGTAACCGTGATGCTTCCATAAAACTTTCACTGTTACAATAGACTTATTCCTCAATTCCTTGACCTTCCTATCCAAGATTGCCTATGGCTTCTCTTCATAGCTTAAGTCTGGTTCCAAAACCATCTCCTCTCGATGGATTATATGTTTTGGGTCGAACACATATTTCCTCAATTGAGACACGTGAAAAACATTGTGCACGTTCCCGAAACTCGGTGGAAGTGCCAATCTGTACGCCACAGGACCCACTTCTTCTAAAATTTTGTAGGGTCCGATGAAACGTGGTCTTAGCTTGCCCTTGACGTCGAATCTTGTAATCCCTTTAGACGGAGACACTTTTAGAAAAACTTTATCTCCCGCCTCGAACTGCAGGTCGGTTCGGCGAGCATCCGTGTAAGACTTCTGCCTGTCTTGAGCTTCCTTGATTCTCTCACGGATTTGGCGGACGATCTCTATCATTTCCTCCACTGAATCTGGTCCAAGAGTCTTTCTCTCACCGACCTCATCCCAGTAAAGCGGTGATCTACATTTTCTCCCATACAGTGCTTCATATGGGGCCATGTTTATGGTTGCCTGATAATTGTTGTTGTAAGCAAACTCTATAAGTGGCAATACTGGCTCCCATTTTCCTCCGTGGTCGAGCACTACGGCCCTCAACATATCTTCTAAGGTTTGGATTGTCCTCTCAGACTGCCCATCAGTCTGTGGATGGAATGCAGTACTGAAATTCAATCTAGTGCCCAGCTCTTGTTGCAGGCTTATCCAAAATCTGGAAGTAAATTTTGGATCCCTGTCTGATGTGATCGTCACCGGTATTCCATGTAACCGTATGATCTCTTGCACATAGATCTGAGCTAACTTGTCCGATCCGTAAGTGATACGAACTGGTACAAAGTGGGCGCTCTTGGTGAGGCGATCTATAATCACCCAAATAGCAGTATTCCCTCGTTGTGACTTTGGCAATCCTGTCACGAAATCCATTGCGATGTGCTCCCATTTCCACTCGGGAATTTCCAGGGGTTGCAATTTCCCATAGGGTCGTTGATTTAGAGCCTTCACTTGTTGACATGCCAGGCACCTTTCTACAAACGACGCTATGCTCCTCTTCATGCCATCCCACCAAAAATGCTTCTTCATATCTCGATACATTTTCGTACCTCCTGGGTGGGCGTTGTAGGGTGTCTCATGCGCTTCGCTCATGATCTCACTTCTGAGAGCCTCGTCATTGGGCACGCATAATCTCCCTTCAAAAGTGAGGGCGTTATCCGCTTCTTCGCGGTAACTCACCTCTTTTCCCGTCCTCACTTTAAGTCGAATTTTCTCTAATGCTTCATCACTCCTCTGAGCCTCAACAATTCTGGCTCTTAAGTCTGGCTCAATCACTAGAGTGGCGATTCTACTTTCCACCGTCTCTGGTGCTCTCACTACCTCCAATCGCATCTTAGCGAATTCCCGTATGAGTTCCTCACTTTGTGTAAGGAAGGTGGACACTTGGGGTGTAGTTTTCCTGCTCAAGGCATCTGCCACTACATTCGCCTTGCCTGGGTGGTAATTTATACCACAGTCATAATCCTTGACTAATTCGAGCCATCTACGTTGTCGCATATTTAAATCCTTCTGCTCGAAAAAGTACTTAAGGCTCTTGTGGTCCGTGAAGATCTCACATCGAACTCCGTAGAGGTGATGTCTCCAAATCTTCAGGGCATGTACCACTGCTGCTAATTCCAGATCATGAGTGGGGTAGTTTAACTCGTGTGGCCTGAGTTGGCGTGACGCGTATGCGATCACCTTGCCATTCTGCATCAATACGCATCCAAGTCCGACTTTTGAAGCATCGGTGTACACTACATAGCCTGCTTCTGGTGCTGGCACGGCTAGGACTGGTGCGGTGGTCAACTTTTCTTTTAATAGTTGGAAGCTCGCTTCGCACTTCGGCGTCCAATTGACCTTAGCTCCTTTCTTGAGCTGTTGAGTCAGTGGTCGAGCTAATTTTGAAAATCCTTCAATAAACCTCCGATAATAACCAGCCAAACCTAAGAAACTTCGAATCTCATTAGGTGTTGTTGGTGACTGCCAACGTTGTACTGCTTCCACTTTTGCAGGGTCCACTCGGATCCCTTCTGCCGTTACTATGTGCCCGAGGAAATTCACCTCGTTGAGCCAGAACTCACACTTGCTAAACTTAGCATAGAGCTTTTCGGCTCTCAACGTCTCTAAGGTGGTTCTCAGATGTTCCTCATGTTCCTTCTCGTTCTTCGAGTAGATGAGTACATCATCTATAAAGACTAGGACGAACTTATCCAAGTATGGGTGGAACACGCGGTTCATTAAGTCCATGAACACTGCCGGGGCATTTGTGAGCCCGAAAGGCATTACTGTGAATTCGTAATGGCCATATCTGGTGCGGAATGCTGTCTTGGGTACATCGTCATGTCGGACCTTCAGTTGGTGATAGCCTGATCTCAAGTCCATTTTTGAGAATACACCGGCCCCTCGAAGTTGGTCAAACAGGTCGTCAATCCTCGGTAGAGGGTACTTGTTCTTGAGTGTCAGCTTGTTCAACTCTCGGTAGTCGATACACATTCTCAATGTTCCGTCCTTCTTCTTCACGAAGAGCACTGGTGCGCCCCATGGTGACACACTAGGTCGGATGAAACCAAGGTCTAATAATTCCTGTAGCTGTATTTTGAGTTCTTCTAACTCTTTAGGCGCCATTCTGTATGGTGCCTTCGATACTGGGGCCGATCCTGGTTCGAGATCAATTGTGAATTCTAATTGCCTGTCTGGCGGCAATCCAGGTAGTGCGTCTGGGAAGACATCTGGAAATTCTCGTACCACTGCTACATCTTCAATCTTACGGTCCTCTTTCTCCTCTCCATTCAGGTAAACGAGGTATGCAGGGTATCCTTTCCTTATCATAGTGGTTGCTTGTAGTGCAGAAATTATGGACTTTCGTCGCCTCATGGAGATTCCGTGGAAGATTGTGGGTTCCTTTCCTGGGTATTGCAGCGAGATCTGTCTTTCCTTACAAAGAATGGTAGCGTAGTTTTCGGCTAACCAATCCATTCCCAATATGATGTCGACGCTCCACATCAACATCACATGCAAATTGTGAGCCACTAACTTAAGGTTTCCCATAGTGAATTCTACGTTTGAGCAAGTTCGTGTGATGTCTATAAGGCCTCCTACGGGTGAGGACACCCTCATCTTATGTTTTACTTCATCAGTAGGCAGTTCTAAGGTATCCACACAAGGTGCTGATATGAACGAGTGTGATGCACCAGTATCAAACAAAATGGCAATAGGTATGTTGAGGAGAGTTCCCATACCTGCCAGATTGCCCTGCTCCTGGTTCCCTGGCTCCGTCTTAGGCTGCCTCTGTCCCAGTGCAAAAGCCCTGGCCTGAGTGGGAAGCCTCTGCCGTAACTGCCGCTGGTGTTGTGGAGCTTGGGGTAGGGCCGCTTTTCCTTTCGGTTCAGCTTGAAGTGCCCGTAGTTGTGGACGCTGCCCTTGATAGTTCTGTCTCCCTCTGACTCCAGCGTTCCTATCCGGGCATTCCCTGGAGAAATGTCCACCCTTGCCACAGTAGAAGCACCTATCAGTCCCAGCCTTGCACTCCCCATGATGATTCTTCGAGCACTTAGCACAGGGAGGGGTTCTAGGTCGGTACTCCATCATCTGATTTGGAGCAGTTTGCCTTCCACCATTCTGCGGTGGCTTCAGAGCAAGTTGTGGTCTCTTAATTTCATTTGGAGCACGATCTCCATCCCACCTCCTTTTCTCTCGGAAGTTTTGCTGTTGCTGAGGTGGTGCTGCGGCAACAAGTACAGTTGGCTTCTCTTTGGGCATGGCTGCCTCGATGTCCAAGGCTCGACTCAGTGATTCGGGGTACGACAACCCTCCAAGGCTTGCCAAGGCCATCTTTATTTCGTACCTCAGACCGGCACAAAACTTCTCAGCCATCCTCTCATCAGTATCAACTTGATCAGGTGCATAGCGAGACATGTCACAGAACATTCGGTCATACTCAGTAACGGACATCCGCCCTTGTTTCAGATTATAGAATTCCACTTCCATAGCCTTACGGTAACTCTTCGGGATGTACTTGTCATACATTCCAGTTTTGAACTCCTCCCAAGTCATCTGAGCCAGTTGTTCCGGGGTCAAAATTTTCTTTCGTGCCTCCCACCAGAAATCAGCTGATCCTGTCAGTTGGAAGGTCACACAAGTCAAGCGTTCCTGATCGTTGCAGTGCAGGAAGTTGAAGATACGTTCCATGGCGCGTATCCCGTTTTCAGCCACAACTGGGTCCCCTAAACCATTGAAAACCGGGGGGTTCTGTCTTAGGAAGAGTTCTTCCACTCGCCGCTCCTGTGGAGGTGGAGGCGGCGGAGGAGGTGGTGGGGTCATCCCTCTTACTGCTCCATTTCCTCGTGGTACATTTTGTGGCACCTCGTCATTCCTTCTTGGCCGTCCGGCACGTCTCCTTGGTGGCATTCTGTTCTAAAGATAACAAGGTTAACATGGATTTATACTCGTCGAATGTCATGATCGCAAGCATTAGGTTCATTAAATGCACCATTCTTTTGAACATAAGGAGTAAAATAACAAATATCGAATAACATAGCCAAGAATCATCACATGTCATAAGTTAAGGGAAAAATTGCCTCTAGCAAGGACTTAAAATCTGATACATGTGAGGACAATAAGGAAAATAAGGAAGCTCCTAAAAAGGTTCGATACATGGAAAGAGAAAACATGATGCTAAGCTACTACAATAAACACGCCTGAGGCCTGCCCAATCAGTCCTGCTCAGAGTCGCTGCTGATCCACATCCGGTCGCCATGACTAGTCCCCTGATGGGATGTCTCGATCGGAGGCACTGGCTCCTCGGGGTGCTCCGGCACTGCCACAGGCCCTGGTGGCCCTGGGGCTGCCACTGGTGCAAAGGGAATGTCGGTCCCGGCGGCCAACTCCCTGCGCATACGCCATATGCGGTGGTACAGCTCGCTGAAAGAGGTCAAATCTATCGGGTGGTGGGACAGCTGTAGTGTCTCCGGGTGGGGCTCCACTGGAGGTGGAGGTATCTCTGGTGGTGGTCCGGCCGGTGGTGGGGGAATGAACCCCATCCCCAAGACAGCGAGGCCGCCAATCTGTGGCTCCTCCTTAGCGGGACCATCCTCCCTCATCTCGCTCCACTCCAAAACCTCCTCGGGCTCCTCGTCCGTGTCCTCTCCCTCGGAGTCCTCCTCACTAACCTCATCGTCGTCTACGCCCTCCTCCTCTGAGTTCTTGTCGTCATCCTCATCCGCCGCGCTGCTCCCCATAGACCCGGTCTCATCACTCGAGTCGGGCGTAACCTCAACTCGGCCCCTCTCGCGGGCGGGAGCTCGAGACGACTGCCCTTCCTCGAATACTCTGCCTGCACCCCGCATGAGGGCCAAGGGTGGCATCCTGCGGAATCCCTCGCTTCCGGGCGCCTGCGTCTCTGGTGGGGGCTCATCACCGAAGTGGAAGCACCCTGCTGAGACCGCGCTCAGAAAACCGGGCATATCCCCGATAGGCTCATACGTGGGAGGCGGGGACGACGTGTACAACTCGGCAGTGGCCGTCATCCAGCTCTGCCACTCCTCAGGAAACAAACCGACGAGCCTCATGATACCCTCGTAGGGCTTCACCCCATGACAGTTGGCCTCGTCCCATAACTTTGCGTAATGTGCCACGAACTCCGCCAACGTATCCCCATGGCAGCGGCGGTAGGACCGGAAATAGCGAACCACTGCCTCAGAATCCGCGCCAGCTCGGAGCGGCCTACGATGGGTGTAGCGCTGTCGTGCCATCTGTACGAAAGAATGGCTCTCAAGAACGCGAAAAGAGAGAATAAGGTATAGAAGTAATATGCATAGTGAAATATATAGTACTAGCCGTCGTATCGATAAACCGTTAGGGTTTTCCCTGGTAGGGGTAGATCGTATTAGTATTCGTTTTGAGTGACACGTGGGCCCTCATAATTTTGGACGTTCTTCCTCCTTTTTAAACGTAAAGGTCGTAATACAGTACGCCGTAGTTCGCATTTAAAGTTCTATTTTCAAGACAAGTTAGGGGTTCGCCCTATCTTGCATCTTTCCGTTGATTTCATCGCTCTTGGAAGCGGTGTAAGAGTTGTCATTCACGACTATTCGTTCATAGATACTCTAGCCTAATGTACCTCCTTAGGCGCTCTAGGTTTGCATGCATAGTCCCAGATGTGAGTTATCAACACTATCACCATAAGTCCAAGATCACATAGCTGGTCATGCATAGCACATTACACTTAGTGTTCAAAAGCACTCACAATGTTTCATGAAAGACACATTTTCTTCAAAGAGATTGCATAGTTTTTCTATGACTTAAAACATTATTATCCCCTTTTTGAAAAAGACTTTTTTTCAAGAAACAAAAGGTATTTACCTCTTTTGCTGCGGTTGAACGTGACGAGTCGAGGTGTTGGGTCCTTTAACTTTCCATTTAAGTCACATTCTATCCTAGTACTATCATTCTAGACTAAGGCTTGAAAGAAGGTTCTTGGGTCCAAAGCGAAAGAAGTTGCTCTGATACCACTCTGTCACGACCACAACTCCCTAGTGCTAGTGAGCGTAGCTATTTCGTGACTAAACAAATCTCAAACATCAAGGGACAACATAAAAAGGATGAAATCACTCAAACCAAAAGTATCAAAGGCATATGGGTACATAATCAAAACGTGATCAGAGTATCAAGACTAGGTTCAAAGCTTGCTAGTACATAATTCTAGGTTTTGCAGCGGAAGAGTCCAAGACAAAATAGCACGTATGAAGACATACTACTTTGGGCTACCTAACTACTTATTTAATATGCTTGTCCCAACACCTTCGCCTGCTCGTCCACGTTCAACCTGCACATTTGAAAATAACATGCAGGGCTGAGTATTTGATATACTCAGTGGGCACATTGCCAAAATAGTTTTATATTTTAATTGTCAATGCCACAGTTGAGTGATCACGGGGTTTTACTTAAAAGACCCGAGTCACTAAAATACTTTTCCTTTAGTAAAGATTTGATTGCGCAATCACGTAACATAGATATACCATATCTGAATCTGAACCTTGTGTGAACCGGGAATGTGGCCACATTCCACGACGGTCACTGGACCGGCCAACCCCTTTTGTTAGCTCACGGTCCCCTCATGTGTACACTAGTCCGAGTAGGGTTTGCGGCCCTATTGGGACCCGAATTCGATTTAACTAAATTGGCATAGCCAAGCAGATAGGTAATCATAAAACAAAACATGGCATGACAATATACTTGAGCAAAGATTCACATTTTCATACTGAAATCACATTTTGAAAGAAATGCCCACCTCAAAAGCTAACGCTCCTTCCGGAATTTCCTTAACTCGGTCTTAGATGACGTTCGAAGACGTCCCTTTAGGAAATAAAAGATACTTAATTAGATTTTTGAGGTATCCCTTAAGCTTAGACATGAATGCATCCTAAGTGCGATGATCATTTTATTCTTCCTTTAAAATTTCTAGAAGAGTTCTAGAATTCTTGATTATTAATTAAATCAGCAGATTTAATTAAATTTGAGAAATTTATTCGCTTTACTAGAGGGTGCTACCTCCTAAGCCATTTATTTAAGTACTAAAAATTAGGCTCGAGGTCTATTCATCGTTAGCGTATTATAATTTCTTAAAATTAATCATCCGAGCACTTAAGCTAAGGTCCGGAAAAATTAGACTTATCTTCGTGGAAATAATTAGCGGACTATTAATTAATCCATAACATATAAAGGCCCATGATTTAAATAAATTCTTAGTCCATACTTTAATTAATTGGTGGCCCAATCTATTACTAGAGACGCCTAACCAAATAAAAATAAGGGAGGCCCAATTACTCCCTACCCTATCCATCGGCCTCTCTCTCTCTTTCTCCCTCATTTCCCCCAAATCAACAAAAACCCTAAACTCTCCTCCCTCTCCTCTCTCGGCTATGTCGCCGCCTCATCCGTCGCCGCCACCTCGCGGCCGTCCGGCGAGCAGGGCTGTCGCCTGTGGTGACGCTCGGCGCCGCTCCACCCCTCTCTGTTCCTTTCTATCTCTTTTTCTTTCTCCATCGGCGGAAATCGCCGCCTCTCTGCGACCGGGGCTCCTCAGTCGCCGCCGCGACTCCGCCTTCCTCTCTGTCTTTCTCTCTCCGCCCCGCTCATGCCACCGCTGTAGCAGCGAGCGCGGCGGTGCACCGCCGCCATGCCCGACCGATCTCCTTCCTCCCTTCCTCGGTCGCCACTGCCGCGGAATCCACCGGCACTCTTCCCTTTTCGGGTATGTCGCCGCCGCCGCCGTTATTCCGTCAGATAAGGTAGGGCAATTTATTTACAGTATTTAATTATTCATCATCTTTCCCTCTTTTTGTTTAAAGGTTGGTGCTTTTAACTTGTAGCTTGTAATTGCTAGGTTGTAGTGGCGGTTCGGAGTGTGGGGTTGTCCAACGGAGAGCCGAAGCTTGCTGCCGGAAGTCCGGCAGATTCACCTCCTCCAGATAAGTTCTCCAGTTGGCTCAGTCATTAGAGTGTCTACTTACTTCAGTTACTTCATGAATTCAGTGGTTTTTTGGAGCATTTGTCTTTTTGTTAAGGATGGCTTAGTGGTGGAAGGAGATGTTAATTTGTTGTGTATTTATTGGTGTTACTTGGGCAGATTCTACTAACAATTATATATACACATGCTTGAAAAAAAAACAAAAAGGAAGAAAAGGGAGGTTTGGGGGGGGTTTACTGATCTTACTTATGTTGATTGAGGCTTCTAAGTTATAGAGCTCCTATATGATGACATGAAACTTGATTTGAAGGAGAGAAAAGGGGTGGAGGTGCATTACCTCTGGAGAAGTCGAAGGAGTGGCTGTCTTTGTTGTTACTCTCGGCTATGTGCCACTCTTTACTCTCTATCTTGCTGAAAATTTGAAGTGTGGGTGAAAGGAGGTTGAATGTGTTGTGGAGGGGGTTTTATAGGCAGATTGTGGTGTACTCTTGAGCCTTAAATGGCTGCTGTACCATTTGTAGCTATGCTGCAGAAATCTCACTTTTAGTGATCTCCTTGTCTCTCCTTCATGGCTGCAAAACTTGCATTTTTATGGGTACCTAGTACTAGTTATTAATTGGGGTTGTTTGATTTGTAGAGAGGCAGGGGATGTGGTGCCAAGGGCTGCATTATGAAGGGTGTGCAGGCTGGAATCCCCCCTTTTTTTGGCAAGTTTTTGGTCTTCAAGGAAAAAGAAGGGTTTGTTTTCTATCCCTTCCTAAGTGTTCTATTAATTGCTCTTGTCTCATGGTCATTAAGGCTTGTTTTTATTTCGTAGGTGAGAGTGAGGTCTCGGCTACTTCCTGACTGCACCGCGAGCGGGCCTGGGTTCGTGGCCTGGGCCGACGGGTCTGCTCGAACGGGCCCTAATTTGGGCCTGGAGAAAGAGGCCCGAAGCGCACCCCAAAGTTTTACATTTTCTTTTCCTTGTTTTCTTTCATTGAGGACTTTGATCCATGTAATCTACTTTATTAGTTGTTCATTTTATTGGACACGAAAATACTATTCGAAACACTTTATTTTTCTGAAGTGTATCTTTAGTCTATTTTTAACTCGCCCACTTACTTCTTTAGCTTTTACTTTGTAACTAAAAAGATTAAGTTCATCCAAGGCTCGAGTTTCCACAAAAAAAAACTTCACGAAAAGAGAGAACGTTACATATCTAGTTCCATATTAAAATATCGAAAGCAAACTAATGGTGCGGGTATTACATTCTACCCTCCTTAACGAAAATTTCGTCCCGAAATTTGCTTATGTCACTTGAAAAGTTCTGGGTACTTTTCCCTCATCTTGTCTTCCAATTCCCACGTAGCTTCCTCGTAACCGTGATGCTTCCATAAAACTTTCACTGTTACAATAGACTTATTCCTCAATTCCTTGACCTTCCTATCCAAGATTGCCTATGGCTTCTCTTCATAGCGTTAGTCTGGTTCCAAAACCATCTCCTCTCGGTGGATTATATGTTTTGGGTCGAACACATATTTCCTCAATTGAGACACGTGAAAAACATTGTGCACGTTCCCGAAACTCGGTGGAAGTGTCAATCTGTACGCCACAGGACCCACTTCTTCTAAAATTTTGTAGGGTCCGATGAAACGTGGTCTTAGCTTGCCCTTGACGTCGAATCTTGTAATCCCTTTAGACGGAGACACTTTTAGAAAAACTTTATCTCCCGCCTCGAACTGCAGGTCGGTTCGGCGAGCATCCGTGTAAGACTTCTGCCTGTCTTGAGCTTCCTTGATTCTCTCACGGATTTGGCGGACGATCTCTATCATTTCCTCCACTGAATCTGGTCCAAGAGTCTTTCTCTCACCGACCTCATCCCAGTAAAGCGGTGATCTACATTTTCTCCCATACAGTGCTTCATATGGGGCCATGTTTATGGTTGCCTGATAACTGTTGTTGTAAGCAAACTCTATAAGTGGCAATACTGGCTCCCATTTTCCTCCGTGGTCGAGCACTACGGCCCTCAACATATCTTCTAAGGTTTGGATTGTCCTCTCAGACTGCCCATCAGTCTGTGGATGGAATGCAGTACTGAAATTCAATCTAGTGCCCAGCTCTTGCTGCAGGCTTATCCAAAATCTGGAAGTAAATTTTGGATCCCTGTCTGATGTGATCGTCACCGGTATTCCATGTAACCGTATAATCTCTTGCACATAGATCTGAGCTAACTTGTCCGATCCGTAAGTGATACGAACTGGTACAAAGTGGGCGCTCTTGGTGAGGCGATCTATAATCACCCAAATAGCAGTATTCCCTCGTTGTGACTTTGGCAATCCTGTCACGAAATCCATTGCGATGTGCTCCCATTTCCACTCGGGAATTTCCAGGGGTTGCAATTTCCCATAGGGTCGTTGATGTAGAGCCTTCACTTGTTGACATGCCAGGCACCTTTCTACAAACGACGCTATGCTCCTCTTCATGCCATCCCACCAAAAATGCTTCTTCATATCTCGACACATTTTCGTACCTCCTGGGTGGGCGGTGTAGGGTGTCTCATGCGCTTCGCTCATGATCTCACTTCTGAGAGCCTCGTCATTGGGCACGCATAATCTCCCTTCAAAAGTGAGGGCGTTATCCGCTTCTTCGCGGTAACTCACCTCTTTTCCCGTCCTCACTTTAAGTCGAATTTTCTCTAATGCTTCATCACTCCTCTGAGCCTCAACAATTCTGGCTCTTAAGTCTGGCTCAATCACTAGAGTGGCGATTCTACTTTCCACCGTCTCTGGTGCTCTCACTACCTCCAATCGCATCTTAGCGAATTCCCGTATGAGTTCCTCACTTTGTGTAAGGAAGGTGGACACTTGGGGTGTAGTTTTCCTGCTCAAGGCATCTGCCACTACATTCGCCTTGCCTGGGTGGTAATTTATACCACAGTCATAATCCTTGACTAATTCGAGCCATCTACGTTGTCGCATATTTAAATCCTTCTGCTCGAAAAAGTACTTAAGGCTCTTGTGGTCCGTGAAGATCTCACATCGAACTCCGTAGAGGTGATGTCTCCAAATCTTCAGGGCATGTACCACTGCTGCTAATTCCAGATCATGAGTGGGGTAGTTTAACTCGTGTGGCCTGAGTTGGCGTGACGCGTATGCGATCACCTTGCCATTCTGCATCAATACGCATCCAAGTCCGACTTTTGAAGCATCGGTGTACACTACATAGCCTGCTTCTGGTGCTGGCACGGCTAGGACTGGTGCGGTGGTCAACTTTTCTTTTAATAGTTGGAAGCTCGCTTCGCACTTCGGCGTCCAATTGACCTTAGCTCCTTTCTTGAGCTGTTGAGTCAGTGGTCGAGCTATTTTTGAAAATCCTTCAATAAACCTCCGATAATAACCAGCCAAACCTAAGAAACTTCGAATCTCATTAGGTGTTGTTGGTGACTGCCAACGTTGTACTGCTTCCACTTTTGCAGGGTCCACTCGGATCCCTTCTGCCGTTACTATGTGCCCGAGGAAATTCACCTCGTTGAGCCAGAACTCACACTTGCTAAACTTAGCATAGAGCTTTTCGGCTCTCAACGTCTCTAAGGTGGTTCTCAGATGTTCCTCATGTTCCTTCTCGTTCTTCGAGTAGATGAGTACATCATCTATAAAGACTAGGACGAACTTATCCAAGTATGGGTGGAACACGCGGTTCATTAAGTCCATGAACACTGCCGGGGCATTTGTGAGCCCGAAAGGCATTACTGTGAATTCGTAATGGCCATATCTGGTGCGGAATGCTGTCTTGGGTACATCGTCATGTCGGACCTTCAGTTGGTGATAGCCTGATCTCAAGTCCATTTTTGAGAATACACCGGCCCCTCGAAGTTGGTCAAACAGGTCGTCAATCCTCGGTAGAGGGTACTTGTTCTTGAGTGTCAGCTTGTTCAACTCTCGGTAGTCGATACACATTCTCAATGTTCCGTCCTTCTTCTTCACGAAGAGCACTGGTGCGCCCCATGGTGACACACTAGGTCGGATGAAACCAAGGTCTAATAATTCCTGTAGCTGTATTTTGAGTTCTTCTAACTCTTTAGGCGCCATTCTGTATGGTGCCTTCGATACTGGGGCCGATTCTGGTTCGAGATCAATTGTGAATTCTAATTGCCTGTCTGGCGGCAATCCAGGTAGTGCGTCTGGGAAGACATCTGGAAATTCTCGTACCACTGCTACATCTTCAATCTTACGGTCCTCTTTCTCCTCTCCATTCAGGTAAACGAGGTATGCAGGGTATCCTTTCCTTATCATAGTGGTTGCTTGTAGTGCAGAAATTATGGACTTTCGTCGCCTCATGGAGATTCCGTGGAAGATTGTGGGTTCCTTTCCTGGGTATTGCAGCGAGATCTGTCTTTCCTTACAAAGAATGGTAGCGTAGTTTTCGGCTAACCAATCCATTCCCAATATGATGTCGACGCTCCACATCAACATCACATGCAAATTGTGAGCCACTAACTTAAGGTTTCCCATAGTGAATTCTACGTTTGAGCAAGTTCGTGTGATGTCTATAAGGCCTCCTACGGGTGAGGACACCCTCATCTTATGTTTTACTTCATCAGTAGGCAGTTCTAAGGTATCCACACAAGGTGCTGATATGAACGAGTGTGATGCACCTGTATCAAACAAAATGGCAATAGGTATGTTGAGGAGAGTTCCCATACCTGCCAGATTGCCCTGCTCCTGGTTCCCTGGCTCCGTCTTAGGCTGCCTCTGTCCCAGTGCAAAAGCCCTGGCCTGAGTGGGAAGCCTCTGCCGTAACTGCCGCTGGTGTTGTGGAGCTTGGGGTAGGGCCGCTTTTCCTTTCGGTTCAGCTTGAAGTGCCCGTAGTTGTGGACGCTGCCCTTGATAGTTCTGTCTCCCTCTGACTCCAGCGTTCCTATCCGGGCATTCCCTGGAGAAATGTCCACCCTTGCCACAGTAGAAGCACCTATCAGTCCCAGCCTTGCACTCCCCATGATGATTCTTCGAGCACTTAGCACAGGGAGGGGTTCTAGGTCGGTACTCCATCATCTGATTTGGAGCAGTTTGCCTTCCACCATTCTGCGGTGGCTTCAGAGCAAGTTGTGGTCTCTTAATTTCATTTGGAGCACGATCTCCATCCCACCTCCTTTTCTCTCGGAAGTTTTGCTGTTGCTGAGGTGGTGCTGCGGCAACAAGTACAGTTGGCTTCTCTTTGGGCATGGCTGCCTCGATGTCCAAGGCTCGACTCAGTGATTCGGGGTACGACAACCCTCCAAGGCTTGCCAAGGCCATCTTTATTTCGTACCTCAGACCGGCACAAAACTTCTCAGCCATCCTCTCATCAGTATCAACTTGATCAGGTGCATAGCGAGACATGTCACAGAACATTCGGTCATACTCAGTAACGGACATCCGCCCTTGTTTCAGATTATAGAATTCCACTTCCATAGCCTTACGGTAACTCTTCGGGATGTACTTGTCATACATTCCAGTTTTGAACTCCTCCCAAGTCATCTGAGCCAGTTGTTCCGGGGTCAAAATTTTCTTTCGTGCCTCCCACCAGAAATCAGCTGATCCTGTCAGTTGGAAGGTCACACAAGTCAAGCGTTCCTGATCGTTGCAGTGCAGGAAGTTGAAGATACGTTCCATGGCGCGTATCCCGTTTTCAGCCACAACTGGGTCCCCTAAACCATTGAAAACCGGGGGGTTCTGTCTTAGGAAGAGTTCTTCCACTCGCCGCTCCTGTGGAGGTGGAGGCGGCGGAGGAGGTGGTGGGGTCATCCCTCTTACTGCTCCATTTCCTCGTGGTACATTTTGTGGCACCTCGTCATTCCTTCTTGGCCGTCCGGCACGTCTCCTTGGTGGCATTCTGTTCTAAAGATAACAAGGTTAACATGGATTTATACTCGTCGAATGTCATGATCGCAAGCATTAGGTTCATTAAATGCACCATTCTTTTGAACATAAGGAGTAAAATAACAAATATCGAATAACATAGCCAAGAATCATCACATGTCATAAGTTAAGGGAAAAATTGCCTCTAGCAAGGACTTAAAATCTGATACATGTGAGGACAATAAGGAAAATAAGGAAGCTCCTAAAAAGGTTCGATACATGGAAAGAGAAAACATGATGCTAAGCTACTACAATAAACACGCCTGAGGCCTGCCCAATCAGTCCTGCTCAGAGTCGCTGCTGATCCACATCCGGTCGCCATGACTAGTCCCCTGATGGGATGTCTCGATCGGAGGCACTGGCTCCTCGGGGTGCTCCGGCACTGCCACAGGCCCTGGTGGCCCTGGGGCTGCCACTGGTGCAAAGGGAATGTCGGTCCCGGCGGCCAACTCCCTGCGCATACGCCATATGCGGTGGTACAGCTCGCTGAAAGAGGTCAAATCTATCGGGTGGTGGGACAGCTGTAGTGTCTCCGGGTGGGGCTCCACTGGAGGTGGAGGTATCTCTGGTGGTGGTCCGGCCGGTGGTGGGGGAATGAACCCCATCCCCAAGACAGCGAGGCCGCCAATCTGTGGCTCCTCCTTAGCGGGACCATCCTCCCTCATCTCGCTCCACTCCAAAACCTCCTCGGGCTCCTCGTCCGTGTCCTCTCCCTCGGAGTCCTCCTCACTAACCTCATCGTCGTCTACGCCCTCCTCCTCTGAGTTCTTGTCGTCATCCTCATCCGCCGCGCTGCTCCCCATAGACCCGGTCTCATCACTCGAGTCGGGCGTAACCTCAACTCGGCCCCTCTCGCGGGCGGGAGCTCGAGACGACTGCCCTTCCTCGAATACTCTGCCTGCACCCCGCATGAGGGCCAAGGGTGGCATCCTGCGGAATCCCTCGCTTCCGGGCGCCTGCGTCTCTGGTGGGGGCTCATCACCGAAGTGGAAGCACCCTGCTGAGACCGCGCTCAGAAAACCGGGCATATCCCCGATAGGCTCATACGTGGGAGGCGGGGACGACGTGTACAACTCGGCAGTGGCCGTCATCCAGCTCTGCCACTCCTCAGGAAACAAACCGACGAGCCTCATGATACCCTCGTAGGGCTTCACCCCATGACAGTTGGCCTCGTCCCATAACTTTGCGTAATGTGCCACGAACTCCGCCAACGTATCCCCATGGCAGCGGCGGTAGGACCGGAAATAGCGAACCACTGCCTCAGAATCCGCGCCAGCTCGGAGCGGCCTACGATGGGTGTAGCGCTGTCGTGCCATCTGTACGAAAGAATGGCTCTCAAGAACGCGAAAAGAGAGAATAAGGTATAGAAGTAATATGCATAGTGAAATATATAGTACTAGCCGTCGTATCGATAAACCGTTAGGGTTTTCCCTGGTAGGGGTAGATCGTATTAGTATTCGTTTTGAGTGACACGTGGGCCCTCATAATTTTGGACGTTCTTCCTCCTTTTTAAACGTAAAGGTCGTAATACAGTACGCCGTAGTTCGCATTTAAAGTTCTATTTTCAAGACAAGTTAGGGGTTCGCCCTATCTTGCATCTTTCCGTTGATTTCATCGCTCTTGGAAGCGGTGTAAGAGTTGTCATTCACGACTATTCGTTCATAGATACTCTAGCCTAATGTACCTCCTTAGGCGCTCTAGGTTTGCATGCATAGTCCCAGATGTGAGTTATCAACACTATCACCATAAGTCCAAGATCACATAGCTGGTCATGCATAGCACATTACACTTAGTGTTCAAAAGCACTCACAATGTTTCATGAAAGACACATTTTCTTCAAAGAGATTGCATAGTTTTTCTATGACTTAAAACATTATTATCCCCTTTTTGAAAAAGACTTTTTTTCAAGAAACAAAAGGTATTTACCTCTTTTGCTGCGGTTGAACGTGACGAGTCGAGGTGTTGGGTCCTTTAACTTTCCATTTAAGTCACATTCTATCCTAGTACTATCATTCTAGACTAAGGCTTGAAAGAAGGTTCTTGGGTCCAAAGCGAAAGAAGTTGCTCTGATACCACTCTGTCACGACCACAACTCCCTAGTGCTAGTGAGCGTAGCTATTTCGTGACTAAACAAATCTCAAACATCAAGGGACAACATAAAAAGGATGAAATCACTCAAACCAAAAGTATCAAAGGCATATGGGTACATAATCAAAACCTGATCAGAGTATCAAGACTAGGTTCAAAGCTTGCTAGTACATAATTCTAGGTTTTGCAGCGGAAGAGTCCAAGACAAAATAGCACGTATGAAGACATACTACTTTGGGCTACCTAACTACTTATTTAATATGCTTGTCCCAACACCTTCGCCTGCTCGTCCACGTTCAACCTGCACATTTGAAAATAACATGCAGGGCTGAGTATTTGATATACTCAGTGGGCACATTGCCAAAATAGTTTTATATTTTAATTGTCAATGCCACAGTTGAGTGATCACGGGGTTTTACTTAAAAGACCCGAGTCACTAAAATACTTTTCCTTTAGTAAAGATTTGATTGCGCAATCACGTAACATAGATATACCATATCTGAATCTGAACCTTGTGTGAACCGGGAATGTGGCCACATTCCACGACGGTCACTGGACCGGCCAACCCCTTTTGTTAGCTCACGGTCCCCTCATGTGTACACTAGTCCGAGTAGGGTTTGCGGCCCTATTGGGACCCGAATTCGATTTAACTAAATTGGCATAGCCAAGCAGATAGGTAATCATAAAACAAAACATGGCATGACAATATACTTGAGCAAAGATTCACATTTTCATACTGAAATCACATTTTGAAAGAAATGCCCACCTCAAAAGCTAACGCTCCTTCCGGAATTTCCTTAACTCGGTCTTAGATGACGTTCGAAGACGTCCCTTTAGGAAATAAAAGATACTTAATTAGATTTTTGAGGTATCCCTTAAGCTTAGACATGAATGCATCCTAAGTGCGATGATCATTTTATTCTTCCTTTAAAATTTCTAGAAGAGTTCTAGAATTCTTGATTATTAATTAAATCAGCAGATTTAATTAAATTTGAGAAATTTATTCGCTTTACTAGAGGGTGCTACCTCCTAAGCCATTTATTTAAGTACTAAAAATTAGGCTCGAGGTCTATTCATCGTTAGCGTATTATAATTTCTTAAAATTAATCATCCGAGCACTTAAGCTAAGGTCCGGAAAAATTAGACTTATCTTCGTGGAAATAATTAGCGGACTATTAATTAATCCATAACATATAAAGGCCCATGATTTAAATAAATTCTTAGTCCATACTTTAATTAATTGGTGGCCCAATCTATTACTAGAGACGCCTAACCAAATAAAAATAAGGGAGGCCCAATTACTCCCTACCCTATCCATCGGCCTCTCTCTCTCTTTCTCCCTCATTTCCCCCAAATCAACAAAAACCCTAAACTCTCCTCCCTCTCCTCTCTCGGCTATGTCGCCGCCTCATCCGTCGCCGCCACCTCGCGGCCGTCCGGCGAGCAGGGCTGTCGCCTGTGGTGACGCTCGGCGCCGCTCCACCCCTCTCTGTTCCTTTCTATCTCTTTTTCTTTCTCCATCGGCGGAAATCGCCGCCTCTCTGCGACCGGGGCTCCTCAGTCGCCGCCGCGACTCCGCCTTCCTCTCTGTCTTTCTCTCTCCGCCCCGCTCATGCCACCGCTGTAGCAGCGAGCGCGGCGGTGCACCGCCGCCATGCCCGACCGATCTCCTTCCTCCCTTCCTCGGTCGCCACTGCCGCGGAATCCACCGGCACTCTTCCCTTTTCGGGTATGTCGCCGCCGCCGCCGTTATTCCGTCAGATAAGGTAGGGCAATTTATTTACAGTATTTAATTATTCATCATCTTTCCCTCTTTTTGTTTAAAGGTTGGTGCTTTTAACTTGTAGCTTGTAATTGCTAGGTTGTAGTGGCGGTTCGGAGTGTGGGGTTGTCCAACGGAGAGCCGAAGCTTGCTGCCGGAAGTCCGGCAGATTCACCTCCTCCAGATAAGTTCTCCAGTTGGCTCAGTCATTAGAGTGTCTACTTACTTCAGTTACTTCATGAATTCAGTGGTTTTTTGGAGCATTTGTCTTTTTGTTAAGGATGGCTTAGTGGTGGAAGGAGATGTTAATTTGTTGTGTATTTATTGGTGTTACTTGGGCAGATTCTACTAACAATTATATATACACATGCTTGAAAAAAAAACAAAAAGGAAGAAAAGGGAGGTTTGGGGGGGGTTTACTGATCTTACTTATGTTGATTGAGGCTTCTAAGTTATAGAGCTCCTATATGATGACATGAAACTTGATTTGAAGGAGAGAAAAGGGGTGGAGGTGCATTACCTCTGGAGAAGTCGAAGGAGTGGCTGTCTTTGTTGTTACTCTCGGCTATGTGCCACTCTTTACTCTCTATCTTGCTGAAAATTTGAAGTGTGGGTGAAAGGAGGTTGAATGTGTTGTGGAGGGGGTTTTATAGGCAGATTGTGGTGTACTCTTGAGCCTTAAATGGCTGCTGTACCATTTGTAGCTATGCTGCAGAAATCTCACTTTTAGTGATCTCCTTGTCTCTCCTTCATGGCTGCAAAACTTGCATTTTTATGGGTACCTAGTACTAGTTATTAATTGGGGTTGTTTGATTTGTAGAGAGGCAGGGGATGTGGTGCCAAGGGCTGCATTATGAAGGGTGTGCAGGCTGGAATCCCCCCTTTTTTTGGCAAGTTTTTGGTCTTCAAGGAAAAAGAAGGGTTTGTTTTCTATCCCTTCCTAAGTGTTCTATTAATTGCTCTTGTCTCATGGTCATTAAGGCTTGTTTTTATTTCGTAGGTGAGAGTGAGGTCTCGGCTACTTCCTGACTGCACCGCGAGCGGGCCTGGGTTCGTGGCCTGGGCCGACGGGTCTGCTCGAACGGGCCCTAATTTGGGCCTGGAGAAAGAGGCCCGAAGCGCACCCCAAAGTTTTACATTTTCTTTTCCTTGTTTTCTTTCATTGAGGACTTTGATCCATGTAATCTACTTTATTAGTTGTTCATTTTATTGGACACGAAAATACTATTCGAAACACTTTATTTTTCTGAAGTGTATCTTTAGTCTATTTTTAACTCGCCCACTTACTTCTTTAGCTTTTACTTTGTAACTAAAAAGATTAAGTTCATCCAAGGCTCGAGTTTCCACAAAAAAAAACTTCACGAAAAGAGAGAACGTTACATATCTAGTTCCATATTAAAATATCGAAAGCAAACTAATGGTGCGGGTATTACATTCTACCCTCCTTAACGAAAATTTCGTCCCGAAATTTGCTTATGTCACTTGAAAAGTTCTGGGTACTTTTCCCTCATCTTGTCTTCCAATTCCCACGTAGCTTCCTCGTAACCGTGATGCTTCCATAAAACTTTCACTGTTACAATAGACTTATTCCTCAATTCCTTGACCTTCCTATCCAAGATTGCCTATGGCTTCTCTTCATAGCGTTAGTCTGGTTCCAAAACCATCTCCTCTCGGTGGATTATATGTTTTGGGTCGAACACATATTTCCTCAATTGAGACACGTGAAAAACATTGTGCACGTTCCCGAAACTCGGTGGAAGTGTCAATCTGTACGCCACAGGACCCACTTCTTCTAAAATTTTGTAGGGTCCGATGAAACGTGGTCTTAGCTTGCCCTTGACGTCGAATCTTGTAATCCCTTTAGACGGAGACACTTTTAGAAAAACTTTATCTCCCGCCTCGAACTGCAGGTCGGTTCGGCGAGCATCCGTGTAAGACTTCTGCCTGTCTTGAGCTTCCTTGATTCTCTCACGGATTTGGCGGACGATCTCTATCATTTCCTCCACTGAATCTGGTCCAAGAGTCTTTCTCTCACCGACCTCATCCCAGTAAAGCGGTGATCTACATTTTCTCCCATACAGTGCTTCATATGGGGCCATGTTTATGGTTGCCTGATAACTGTTGTTGTAAGCAAACTCTATAAGTGGCAATACTGGCTCCCATTTTCCTCCGTGGTCGAGCACTACGGCCCTCAACATATCTTCTAAGGTTTGGATTGTCCTCTCAGACTGCCCATCAGTCTGTGGATGGAATGCAGTACTGAAATTCAATCTAGTGCCCAGCTCTTGCTGCAGGCTTATCCAAAATCTGGAAGTAAATTTTGGATCCCTGTCTGATGTGATCGTCACCGGTATTCCATGTAACCGTATAATCTCTTGCACATAGATCTGAGCTAACTTGTCCGATCCGTAAGTGATACGAACTGGTACAAAGTGGGCGCTCTTGGTGAGGCGATCTATAATCACCCAAATAGCAGTATTCCCTCGTTGTGACTTTGGCAATCCTGTCACGAAATCCATTGCGATGTGCTCCCATTTCCACTCGGGAATTTCCAGGGGTTGCAATTTCCCATAGGGTCGTTGATGTAGAGCCTTCACTTGTTGACATGCCAGGCACCTTTCTACAAACGACGCTATGCTCCTCTTCATGCCATCCCACCAAAAATGCTTCTTCATATCTCGACACATTTTCGTACCTCCTGGGTGGGCGGTGTAGGGTGTCTCATGCGCTTCGCTCATGATCTCACTTCTGAGAGCCTCGTCATTGGGCACGCATAATCTCCCTTCAAAAGTGAGGGCGTTATCCGCTTCTTCGCGGTAACTCACCTCTTTTCCCGTCCTCACTTTAAGTCGAATTTTCTCTAATGCTTCATCACTCCTCTGAGCCTCAACAATTCTGGCTCTTAAGTCTGGCTCAATCACTAGAGTGGCGATTCTACTTTCCACCGTCTCTGGTGCTCTCACTACCTCCAATCGCATCTTAGCGAATTCCCGTATGAGTTCCTCACTTTGTGTAAGGAAGGTGGACACTTGGGGTGTAGTTTTCCTGCTCAAGGCATCTGCCACTACATTCGCCTTGCCTGGGTGGTAATTTATACCACAGTCATAATCCTTGACTAATTCGAGCCATCTACGTTGTCGCATATTTAAATCCTTCTGCTCGAAAAAGTACTTAAGGCTCTTGTGGTCCGTGAAGATCTCACATCGAACTCCGTAGAGGTGATGTCTCCAAATCTTCAGGGCATGTACCACTGCTGCTAATTCCAGATCATGAGTGGGGTAGTTTAACTCGTGTGGCCTGAGTTGGCGTGACGCGTATGCGATCACCTTGCCATTCTGCATCAATACGCATCCAAGTCCGACTTTTGAAGCATCGGTGTACACTACATAGCCTGCTTCTGGTGCTGGCACGGCTAGGACTGGTGCGGTGGTCAACTTTTCTTTTAATAGTTGGAAGCTCGCTTCGCACTTCGGCGTCCAATTGACCTTAGCTCCTTTCTTGAGCTGTTGAGTCAGTGGTCGAGCTATTTTTGAAAATCCTTCAATAAACCTCCGATAATAACCAGCCAAACCTAAGAAACTTCGAATCTCATTAGGTGTTGTTGGTGACTGCCAACGTTGTACTGCTTCCACTTTTGCAGGGTCCACTCGGATCCCTTCTGCCGTTACTATGTGCCCGAGGAAATTCACCTCGTTGAGCCAGAACTCACACTTGCTAAACTTAGCATAGAGCTTTTCGGCTCTCAACGTCTCTAAGGTGGTTCTCAGATGTTCCTCATGTTCCTTCTCGTTCTTCGAGTAGATGAGTACATCATCTATAAAGACTAGGACGAACTTATCCAAGTATGGGTGGAACACGCGGTTCATTAAGTCCATGAACACTGCCGGGGCATTTGTGAGCCCGAAAGGCATTACTGTGAATTCGTAATGGCCATATCTGGTGCGGAATGCTGTCTTGGGTACATCGTCATGTCGGACCTTCAGTTGGTGATAGCCTGATCTCAAGTCCATTTTTGAGAATACACCGGCCCCTCGAAGTTGGTCAAACAGGTCGTCAATCCTCGGTAGAGGGTACTTGTTCTTGAGTGTCAGCTTGTTCAACTCTCGGTAGTCGATACACATTCTCAATGTTCCGTCCTTCTTCTTCACGAAGAGCACTGGTGCGCCCCATGGTGACACACTAGGTCGGATGAAACCAAGGTCTAATAATTCCTGTAGCTGTATTTTGAGTTCTTCTAACTCTTTAGGCGCCATTCTGTATGGTGCCTTCGATACTGGGGCCGATTCTGGTTCGAGATCAATTGTGAATTCTAATTGCCTGTCTGGCGGCAATCCAGGTAGTGCGTCTGGGAAGACATCTGGAAATTCTCGTACCACTGCTACATCTTCAATCTTACGGTCCTCTTTCTCCTCTCCATTCAGGTAAACGAGGTATGCAGGGTATCCTTTCCTTATCATAGTGGTTGCTTGTAGTGCAGAAATTATGGACTTTCGTCGCCTCATGGAGATTCCGTGGAAGATTGTGGGTTCCTTTCCTGGGTATTGCAGCGAGATCTGTCTTTCCTTACAAAGAATGGTAGCGTAGTTTTCGGCTAACCAATCCATTCCCAATATGATGTCGACGCTCCACATCAACATCACATGCAAATTGTGAGCCACTAACTTAAGGTTTCCCATAGTGAATTCTACGTTTGAGCAAGTTCGTGTGATGTCTATAAGGCCTCCTACGGGTGAGGACACCCTCATCTTATGTTTTACTTCATCAGTAGGCAGTTCTAAGGTATCCACACAAGGTGCTGATATGAACGAGTGTGATGCACCTGTATCAAACAAAATGGCAATAGGTATGTTGAGGAGAGTTCCCATACCTGCCAGATTGCCCTGCTCCTGGTTCCCTGGCTCCGTCTTAGGCTGCCTCTGTCCCAGTGCAAAAGCCCTGGCCTGAGTGGGAAGCCTCTGCCGTAACTGCCGCTGGTGTTGTGGAGCTTGGGGTAGGGCCGCTTTTCCTTTCGGTTCAGCTTGAAGTGCCCGTAGTTGTGGACGCTGCCCTTGATAGTTCTGTCTCCCTCTGACTCCAGCGTTCCTATCCGGGCATTCCCTGGAGAAATGTCCACCCTTGCCACAGTAGAAGCACCTATCAGTCCCAGCCTTGCACTCCCCATGATGATTCTTCGAGCACTTAGCACAGGGAGGGGTTCTAGGTCGGTACTCCATCATCTGATTTGGAGCAGTTTGCCTTCCACCATTCTGCGGTGGCTTCAGAGCAAGTTGTGGTCTCTTAATTTCATTTGGAGCACGATCTCCATCCCACCTCCTTTTCTCTCGGAAGTTTTGCTGTTGCTGAGGTGGTGCTGCGGCAACAAGTACAGTTGGCTTCTCTTTGGGCATGGCTGCCTCGATGTCCAAGGCTCGACTCAGTGATTCGGGGTACGACAACCCTCCAAGGCTTGCCAAGGCCATCTTTATTTCGTACCTCAGACCGGCACAAAACTTCTCAGCCATCCTCTCATCAGTATCAACTTGATCAGGTGCATAGCGAGACATGTCACAGAACATTCGGTCATACTCAGTAACGGACATCCGCCCTTGTTTCAGATTATAGAATTCCACTTCCATAGCCTTACGGTAACTCTTCGGGATGTACTTGTCATACATTCCAGTTTTGAACTCCTCCCAAGTCATCTGAGCCAGTTGTTCCGGGGTCAAAATTTTCTTTCGTGCCTCCCACCAGAAATCAGCTGATCCTGTCAGTTGGAAGGTCACACAAGTCAAGCGTTCCTGATCGTTGCAGTGCAGGAAGTTGAAGATACGTTCCATGGCGCGTATCCCGTTTTCAGCCACAACTGGGTCCCCTAAACCATTGAAAACCGGGGGGTTCTGTCTTAGGAAGAGTTCTTCCACTCGCCGCTCCTGTGGAGGTGGAGGCGGCGGAGGAGGTGGTGGGGTCATCCCTCTTACTGCTCCATTTCCTCGTGGTACATTTTGTGGCACCTCGTCATTCCTTCTTGGCCGTCCGGCACGTCTCCTTGGTGGCATTCTGTTCTAAAGATAACAAGGTTAACATGGATTTATACTCGTCGAATGTCATGATCGCAAGCATTAGGTTCATTAAATGCACCATTCTTTTGAACATAAGGAGTAAAATAACAAATATCGAATAACATAGCCAAGAATCATCACATGTCATAAGTTAAGGGAAAAATTGCCTCTAGCAAGGACTTAAAATCTGATACATGTGAGGACAATAAGGAAAATAAGGAAGCTCCTAAAAAGGTTCGATACATGGAAAGAGAAAACATGATGCTAAGCTACTACAATAAACACGCCTGAGGCCTGCCCAATCAGTCCTGCTCAGAGTCGCTGCTGATCCACATCCGGTCGCCATGACTAGTCCCCTGATGGGATGTCTCGATCGGAGGCACTGGCTCCTCGGGGTGCTCCGGCACTGCCACAGGCCCTGGTGGCCCTGGGGCTGCCACTGGTGCAAAGGGAATGTCGGTCCCGGCGGCCAACTCCCTGCGCATACGCCATATGCGGTGGTACAGCTCGCTGAAAGAGGTCAAATCTATCGGGTGGTGGGACAGCTGTAGTGTCTCCGGGTGGGGCTCCACTGGAGGTGGAGGTATCTCTGGTGGTGGTCCGGCCGGTGGTGGGGGAATGAACCCCATCCCCAAGACAGCGAGGCCGCCAATCTGTGGCTCCTCCTTAGCGGGACCATCCTCCCTCATCTCGCTCCACTCCAAAACCTCCTCGGGCTCCTCGTCCGTGTCCTCTCCCTCGGAGTCCTCCTCACTAACCTCATCGTCGTCTACGCCCTCCTCCTCTGAGTTCTTGTCGTCATCCTCATCCGCCGCGCTGCTCCCCATAGACCCGGTCTCATCACTCGAGTCGGGCGTAACCTCAACTCGGCCCCTCTCGCGGGCGGGAGCTCGAGACGACTGCCCTTCCTCGAATACTCTGCCTGCACCCCGCATGAGGGCCAAGGGTGGCATCCTGCGGAATCCCTCGCTTCCGGGCGCCTGCGTCTCTGGTGGGGGCTCATCACCGAAGTGGAAGCACCCTGCTGAGACCGCGCTCAGAAAACCGGGCATATCCCCGATAGGCTCATACGTGGGAGGCGGGGACGACGTGTACAACTCGGCAGTGGCCGTCATCCAGCTCTGCCACTCCTCAGGAAACAAACCGACGAGCCTCATGATACCCTCGTAGGGCTTCACCCCATGACAGTTGGCCTCGTCCCATAACTTTGCGTAATGTGCCACGAACTCCGCCAACGTATCCCCATGGCAGCGGCGGTAGGACCGGAAATAGCGAACCACTGCCTCAGAATCCGCGCCAGCTCGGAGCGGCCTACGATGGGTGTAGCGCTGTCGTGCCATCTGTACGAAAGAATGGCTCTCAAGAACGCGAAAAGAGAGAATAAGGTATAGAAGTAATATGCATAGTGAAATATATAGTACTAGCCGTCGTATCGATAAACCGTTAGGGTTTTCCCTGGTAGGGGTAGATCGTATTAGTATTCGTTTTGAGTGACACGTGGGCCCTCATAATTTTGGACGTTCTTCCTCCTTTTTAAACGTAAAGGTCGTAATACAGTACGCCGTAGTTCGCATTTAAAGTTCTATTTTCAAGACAAGTTAGGGGTTCGCCCTATCTTGCATCTTTCCGTTGATTTCATCGCTCTTGGAAGCGGTGTAAGAGTTGTCATTCACGACTATTCGTTCATAGATACTCTAGCCTAATGTACCTCCTTAGGCGCTCTAGGTTTGCATGCATAGTCCCAGATGTGAGTTATCAACACTATCACCATAAGTCCAAGATCACATAGCTGGTCATGCATAGCACATTACACTTAGTGTTCAAAAGCACTCACAATGTTTCATGAAAGACACATTTTCTTCAAAGAGATTGCATAGTTTTTCTATGACTTAAAACATTATTATCCCCTTTTTGAAAAAGACTTTTTTTCAAGAAACAAAAGGTATTTACCTCTTTTGCTGCGGTTGAACGTGACGAGTCGAGGTGTTGGGTCCTTTAACTTTCCATTTAAGTCACATTCTATCCTAGTACTATCATTCTAGACTAAGGCTTGAAAGAAGGTTCTTGGGTCCAGAGCGAAAGAAGTTGCTCTGATACCACTCTGTCACGACCACAACTCCCTAGTGCTAGTGAGCGTAGCTATTTCGTGACTAAACAAATCTCAAACATCAAGGGACAACATAAAAAGGATGAAATCACTCACACCAAAAGTATCAAAGGCATATGGGTACATAATCAAAACGTGATCAGAGTATCAAGACTAGGTTCAAAGCTTGCTAGTACATAATTCTAGGTTTTGCAGCGGAAGAGTCCAAGACAAAATAGCATGTATGAAGACATACTACTTTGGGCTACCTAACTACTTATTTAATATGCTTGTCCCAACACCTTCGCCTGCTCGTCCACGTTCAACCTGCACATTTGAAAATAACATGCAGGGCTGAGTATTTGATATACTCAGTGGGCACATTGCCAAAATAGTTTTATATTTTAATTGTCAATGCCACAGTTGAGTGATCACGGGGTTTTACTTAAAAGACCCGAGTCACTAAAATACTTTTCCTTTAGTAAAGATTTGATTGCGCAATCACGTAACATAGATATACCATATCTGAACCTTGTGTGAACCGGGAATGTGGCCACATTCCACGACGGTCACTGGACCGGCCAACCCCTTTTGTTAGCTCACGGTCCCCTCATGTGTACACTAGTCCGAGTAGGGTTTGCGGCCCTATTGGGACCCGAATTCGATTTAACTAAATTGGCATAGCCAAGCAGATAGGTAATCATAAAACAAAACATGGCATGACAATATACTTGAGCAAAGATTCACATTTTCATACTGAAATCACATTTTGAAAGAAATGCCCACCTCAAAAGCTAACGCTCCTTCCGGAATTTCCTTATCTCGGTCTTAGATGACGTTCGAAGACGTCCCTTTAGGAAATAAAAGATACTTAATTAGATTTTTGAGGTATCCCTTAAGCTTAGACATGAATGCATCCTAAGTGCGATGATCATTTTATTCTTCCTTTAAAATTTCTAGAAGAGTTCTAGAATTCTTGATTATTAATTAAATCAGCAGATTTAATTAAATTTGAGAAATTTATTCGCTTTACTAGAGGGTGCTACCTCCTAAGCCATTTATTTAAGTACTAAAAATTAGGCTCGAGGTCTATTCATCGTTAGCGTATTATAATTTCTTAAAATTAATCATCCGAGCACTTAAGCTAAGGTCCGGAAAAATTAGACTTATCTTCGTGGAAATAATTAGCGGACTATTAATTAATCCATAACATATAAAGGCCCATGATTTAAATAAATTCTTAGTCCATACTTTAATTAATTGGTGGCCCAATCTATTACTAGAGAGGCCCAACCAAATAAAAATAAGGGAGGCCCAATTACTCCCTACCCTATCCATCGGCCTCTCTCTCTCTTTCTCCCTCATTTCCCCCAAATCAACAAAAACCCTAAACTCTCCTCCCTCTCCTCTCTCGGCTATGTCGCCGCCTCATCCGTCGCCGCCACCTCGCGGCCGTCCGGCGAGCAGGGCTGTCGCCTGTGGTGACGCTCGGCGCCGCTCCACCCCTCTCTGTTCCTTTCTATCTCTTTTTCTTTCTCCATCGGCGGAAATCGCCGCCTCTCTGCCACCGGGGCTCCTTAGTCGCCGCCGCGACTCCGTCTTCCTCTCTGTCTTTCTCTCTCCGCCCCGCTCATGCCACCGCTGTAGCAGCGAGCGCGGCGGCGCACCGCCGCCATGCCCGACCGATCTCCTTCCTCCCTTGCTCGGTCGCCACTGCCGCGGAATCCACCGGCACTCTTCCCTTTTCGGGTATGTCGCCGCCGCCGCCGTTATTCCGTCAGATAAGGTAGGGCAATTTATTTACAGTATTTAATTATTCATCATCTTTCCCTCTTTTTGTTTAAAGGTTGGTGCTTTTAACTTGTAGCTTGTAATTGCTAGGTTGTAGTGGCGGTTCGGAGTGTGGGGTTGTCCAACGGAGAGCCGAAGCTTGCTGCCTGAAGTCCGGCAGATTCACCTCCTCCAGATAAGTTCTCCAGTTGGCTCAGTCATTAGAGTGTCTACTTACTTCTGTTACTTCATGAATTCAGTGGTTTTTTGGAGCATTTGTCTTTTTGTTAAGGATGGCTTAGTGGTGGAAGGAGATGTTAATTTGTTGTGTATTTATTGGTGTTACTTGGGCAGATTCTACTAACAATTATATATACACATGCTTGAAAAAAAAACAAAAAGGAAGAAAAGGGAGGTTTGGGGGGGGTTTACTGATCTTACTTATGTTGATTGAGGCTTCTAAGTTATAGAGCTCCTATATGATGACATGAAACTTGATTTGAAGGAGAGAAAAGGGGTGGAGGTGCATTACCTCTGGAGAAGTCGAAGGAGTGGCTGTCTTTGTTGTTACTCTCGGCTATGTGCCACTCTTTACTCTCTATCTTGCTGAAAATTTAAAGTGTGGGTGAAAGGAGGTTGAATGTGTTGTGGAGGGGGTTTTATAGGCAGATTGTGGTGTACTCTTGAGCCTTAAATGGCTGCTGTACCATTTGTTGCTATGCTGCAGAAATCTCACTTTTAGTGATCTCCTTGTCTCTCCTTCATGGCTGCAAAACTTGCATTTTTATGGGTACCTAGTACTAGTTATTAATTGGGGTTGTTTGATTTGTAGAGAGGCAGGGGATGTGGTGCCAAGGGCTGCATTATGAAGGGTGTGCAGGCTGGAATCCCCCCTTTTTTTGGCAAGTTTTTGGTCTTCAAGGAAAAAGAAGGGTTTGTTTTCTATCCCTTCCTAAGTGTTCTATTAATTGCTCTTGTCTCATGGTCATTAAGGCTTGTTTTTATTTCGCAGGTGAGAGTGAGGTCTCGGCTACTTCCTGACTGCACCGCGAGCGGGCCTGGGTTCGTGGCCTGGGCCGACGGGTCTGCTCGAATGGGCCCTAATTTGGGCCTGGAGAAAGAGGCCCGAAGCGCACCCCAAAGTTTTACATTTTCTTTTCCTTGTTTTCTTTCATTGAGGACTTTGATCCATGTAATCTACTTTATTAGTTGTTCATTTTATTGGACACGAAAATACTATTCGAAACACTTTATTTTTATCTCGCCCACTTACTTCTTTAGCTTTTACTTTGTAACTAAAAAGATTAAGTTCATCCAAGGCTCGAGTTTCCACAAAAAAAAACTTCACGAAAAGAGAGAACGTTACATATCTAGTTCCATATTAAAATATCGAAAGCAAACTAATGGTGCGGGTATTACAAAATATGTATAACAAACAATATTCTGCAACATATCCTTCATGATAGCTGTAGATTCATGAAAACAAACATGGAGGCCATTGTGGCATATTTTGTCCCTCATTTCCTTCTTCCCTTCCCTATCTGTCTCTTCTCGATCATCTTGAGAAGAAGCTCTGATGATCGAAAAAAACTCCCTCCCGGCTCCCGGGGCTGGCCGGTCCTGGGGGAGAATCTCAAGTTCGCCCACAGCCCGGAGAAATTTGTCTCAGTCGAAACACTCCCCCGAGATCTTCCAAAACTCTTTGCTCGGAGAGAAAATGACAACATTTTGTGGCGCGAAAGGCAACAAGTTCCTCTTCACGAATGAGAACAAACTCCTTGCCTCCTGGTGGCCTCAATCACTCCAGAAAGTCTTGTGGTTTCCCCAAAAAATCGACGATAGCAATTCCACCTACAACCGCACCCTCCACCGCGACGTCCTGTCTCCCGAGGCGCTCAAGAAATTTGTGCCCGTGATGGACGTGTTGGCGTGTGAGCACATGGCGCGTCACTGGAAGCCTAATACCATCGTGAAGGTTCTCCCGTTGTCGAAGATTTACACGTTCGAGCTGGCGTGCAGGCTGTTTATGAGCGTGGTGGATCCGGGGCACGTGAGGAAGATCTACGACCCATTTTCCGAGGTGACCGTGCCCGTGGATCTGCCTGGGACGGCCTACAGACGCGCGATCCGGGCAGGAGAGTTTATTAGGGGGGAGCTGATGAGGATAGTTGAGCAGCGGAGGGAGGAGATGCACGAGGAACGAGACTTTCTTTCGAAGATGGTGGAGCTGAGGGATGAAGATGGGGAGTTTTTGAGCGCGAAGAAGATTTGTAACGAATTAATTGTTATGTTGATTGCTAGCTATGATACAACTAGATCTGCAATTACTGGTGTCATCAATCATCTTGCTCTATTTCCCCATATTTACAGTGAGATCTTCAAAGGTAATGTTCACTTTGTAATGTACTCGCTCCGTCCCGGCTAAGATAGACACATTTCTTAGTCGGTACGGGATTTTTGGAGTTGCTGGTTAATGTGGTTAATTGGAGAGAGAATGAGTGTGTGGAAGTATTTAATTGGAAAAAGAAAAAAAGTACTTTGAGTGTATTATTTGGAGAGAGAAAGTTACCAAAAATAGAAATGTGACATCTTAGGCCTTGACAAACTAAAAAGGAAAGTGTGTTGTTAGTATGCCTTGAATTTGTATAGGATTAGGTTTTCTAATTGGGATAGGATTATGTTTCCTAGGTCCAGTCTGTCTAATGTGTGCCTATATATATGGGAGTAGAGCACATAATCTGTATCTGAAAACCACAGTCATAATACAATTTGTTCTTCGTTCTTGCCTGTGGACGTAGCCAACACAACATTGGTGAACCACGTAAATTCTGTGTCTATTTACGTTCTTTTGTTCCTCGATTCACAATTTCCCTATTTGTCATAACAAACTGGTATCAGAGCCTTGGTTTTCGAACTAGGGTTTTGAATTCCGCTGCGAGGGTTTTGTCTGGTAAATCGAGATGTCTACTCTGAACGTGAAGGTTGACAAATTCACCGGGAGAAATAGTTTTGGTTTATGGTAGATCAAGATGCGATCTCTGCTGAAGCAGCATGGTTTGTGGGAGCCGCTCAAAACAAAGAAGGCTACAGAGGATGATAAGGAGTGGGCAACCTTAGACGAAAAGGCCCACTCGACCATCATATTGAGCCTGTCTGACGATGTTATCATCGAAGTTGCGGATCAGGAGACGGCTGCTACTCTTTGGGAAAAGTTGGAGAGTCTATGCATGACGAAGTCTCTAACAAACAAGTTGCTCTTGAAGCAACGTTTGTTTCGGTTACGCATGCAGGAAGGTACGCCCCTTCGGGATCATCTGCAAAATTTGAATAAAATTTTGCTAGATTTGCGTAATGTTAAAGTTAAAGTAGAAGACGAGGATGCTGCTTTAATTTTGCTTGTGTCTCTGCCTGAATCTTACGATAATTTTGTTGAGTCTTTTATGACTAGCAAAGAAACTCTTTCGTTGGAGGATGTTCGATCCGCTCTCCATATCAGAGAGGATCGTCAACAGGAAACGAGTTCAGCCACAAAAGATCTGCCATCGGGATTATCTGTTACGGGTAAAGGAAAAGAAATTCGGACAGAAGAAGCAGAACTCAAAAGGTTCAAAAGGTCCTAAAGGCCCTAAGCCAGATGATATCTGCAGATATTGTAAAGAACCAGGGCATTGGAAGGCTGATTGTCCAAGGATAAAGAAGAAATTGGGCAAGAAGGAAGATGCTAACGGTTCTGCGACTGTGGCAGAAGCTGATGACACAAATTCGGAAGAAGAATTGGCCTTGGTTGCGGATGAACAACCACACTGTAATGATGTGTGGATTTTGGATTATGGAGCGTCATATCATCTCTGTCCTCACAGGGAGTATTTCCACACTTATGAGTAGATAGATGGAGGCAATGTTACCATGACCAACAGTATTGTCTGCAAGGTGGTTGGCATCGGCTCAAATAGGATTAGGACTCATGATGGGGTCTTCTGCACCTTGAACGATGTTAGGCATGTTACACAGATAACGAAGAATCTGATATCCCTGCGTACTTAAGGGGTTCAGTTTCAAAGGTGAAGGTGGAGTAATGCGTATTTTGAAAGGTTCGAAGATGGTTCTGAAAGCTTTGAAACGGGGTACCTTGTATGTTCTGAGAGGTTCCATCGTAGCAAATTCTGCTGATATTGCATCATCCGAGGGTTGCAACCAAGGATATGACCAAGCTGTGGCATATGAGGCTCGGTCATATGGGAGAACGTGGTATGAGAATCATGTCGAATTGTGATTTTCTTTCGGGCCATAAGGTGCAGAAACTTGATTTCTGCGAACACTGTGTGTTGGGGAAGCTTCATCACAACAAGTTTCCAAAGAAGGGTGTTCATCGAACGAAGGGGTCACTTGACTACATTCATATGGATTGTTGGAGTACCTCACGTGTTGAGTCTATTGGAGGACACAAGTATTTTGTGTCGATGATTGATGACTACTCGAGAATGACTTGGGTGTTTATGATGAAACATAAATGAGAGGCATTCAAGAAGTTCAAAGAGTGGAAGACTCTAATTGAAAACCAGACTGGGAAGAAGATCAAGCGATTGAGAACAGATAACGGTCTGGAATTTTGTTCGTCTGAGTTCGATGAGTTCTGTAGGAGTGAAGGGATCGTTCGCCATCACACCATTAGACATACACCACAGCAGAATGGTGTGGCAGAACGCATGAATCAGACGTTGTTGGAGAGAGCAAGATGCATGCTCTTCCAAGCCGGTTTGACTAGGAAGGTTTGGGCGGAGGCAGTAAACACGGCTTGTTATTTGATCAACTGTGGACCTCACACTGACATTGACTGCAAGACACCGTACGAGGTATGGTCTGATTCACCTGCAGATTACTCTGTGTTGAGAGTTTTTGGGAGTACTGTTTACTATCATGTGAGTGAAGGTAAATTGGAACCAAGAGCTAAGAAGGGAGTATTTGTTGGTTATGGAGATGGAGTTAAGGGGTACAAAATTTGGTCATCTTCAGAGGGTAGAATTATTCTCATTCGGAATGTGGTGTTTGATGAAAATTCTATGCTTAACTCTACGGTGAAGTCTATTGCTACAAAGGATCTGGATAGTGTTGCTGAACAGATGGACCTGCAAGTCACTCACGATGTGAGTGAATCACAACTCCAAGGTGGAGAAGATCAACACACTACTGCTGAAGCCGCTGATACTTCTTGTTCGGATATTCATCCACAAGCTCGTCAGAGAAGCATTGCTATTGACAGAGCTAGGAGGACAAATGTGAAGCCTCCGTTGATGTATGGTTTTGAGGATATGATGGCATATGCATTGCAAGTTGCCAATAAGGTCGAAAATGAGCCTTCAGCAGATGAACCACCTACCTACAAGGAAGCTGTTTCGGACACTGAGCGTGCCAAGTGGCTCGCTGCAATGGAAGAAGAGATAAAATCAATTTTCAAGAACCTGACTTAGGAATTGGTTCCACGGCCTAAGGGGAGAAAGATTGTCATTTGCAAATGGATTTTCAAGAAGAAGGATGACACTACACCAGATGAGGGTATTAGATACAAGGCTCGTTTAGTTGCAAGAGGGTTCACGCAGAAGGAGGGGGTTGACTATAATGAGATTTTCTCACCAGTGGTCAGACACACTTCCATCAGAGTGTTTCTTGCGATAGTTGCACATTATGATTTGGAGCTTGAGCAACTAGATGTGAAGACGACTTTCCTACACGGATTGGTTGAGGAGGATATCTACATGATTCAGCCAGATGGATTTGTGGTTCTGGGCAAGGAGGATTATGTGTGCAAGTTGAAGAAGTCCTTGTATTGGACTAAAGCAGTCTCCGAGGCAGTGGTATAAGAGATTTGACAGTTACATGGTCAAGCTGGGATTCAGCAGGAGTCCGTATGAATGTTGTGTCTATCACAACAAAGCTGATGATGGTTCTATGGTCTATCTTGTTCTATATGTGGATGATATGCTCATAGCTGCAAAGTCGAAGTCTGAAGTACAGAAGTTGAAAGCTCAACTTAGTGCTGAGTTTGATATAAAAGATTTGGGTGTTGCGAAGAAAATTCTGGGTATGGAGATTTCGAGAGATAGAGAAAAGAAGAAGCTTTCTCTGTCACAGAAGAGCTACATTGAGAAGATTTTGTCAAGATTTGACATGTCTGCATCTAAGGCTATTGATACTCCAAGTGCCACAAACATTCATTTGTCATCTGATCTTGCACCGAAATCCGAAGTTGAGGAGGAGTACATGTCTCGAGTCCCGTACTCTAATGCAGTAGGGAGTTTGATGTACGTCATGGTCTGTACTAGGCCAGATAATGCATGTTGTCAGCGTTGTTAGCAGGTTCATGGGAAATCCTGGAAAGGAGCACTGGCAGGCTGTGAAGAGGATCTTTCGTTACTTGAGAGGTACTGTAACGCCCCGCTTTTTCGAACCCTAATTTTTGGGACGTGAAAATTTTTGCATTAAATGCTTTTAATGCTATGATGAGTGAATTAATTGCAATATTCTATGTGAATTAATTGCGATATGGAGTTGAGTTTGAATTGAATAGTCAAACTTGTTGAATATGTGACGTGGCTATTGAATAGTCAATATTGTGGAAAATATGACATGGCCGGGGAATGGTCAAAGTCGTTGGAAAATGTGAAGTGGAGGTGAAATCCGAATATGTGGATATTTTAATGTGGGGAGAAATAATAATTGTGGTGAATTATTTTCCTAAGGGATGAGTGAGAATTAAATAGGAGCATTATTTAATCATGTGGAATTTTCGACCCCCTCCTATTTATTGGAAAGAAATCCTATTTTTCTTGGATTTAATTATTGCTTGGGATAATTATCCGAATTAAATCCAAAGTCCGAATATTCCTTATTTATTGATGATATTTTCGAAACCCTATATTGTCTCAAGGGTGATTTTTTCGAAAATCCCTATTTTATGGGAGAAGGGATTTTAATATTATATTATTTGATCCCTTGTTTATTCTCTTTCATAAATAAATTCAAATATCCTAGCATATCTTGCCATATCTTGTTTAAATAATATTTAATAATTGATTCCTTATGAAGAATCAAATCCAACGCCTTTTCCTTTTTAATTGGAGAGATTTTTATTATTTTCTTGCTCCGTGATATTTTATTCTACTCCGTGAAATATCTAAATTAAATCATAGGCTAATTAATATAGCCTAAATTTCGAATCCCCCTTATTTCTCACTAGAATTAACGCCCCTTCTCCCTAAAATCTCTCCAAATCTTTAATTTATTTAATTAAGATATTATATTTTGCACTCTATAAATAAGAGTGAGAGACCTAACCCTAGCACACCAAAATAACGCCTCCCACTCTTGGAAAAACCGTCTCCCACTCTTGGATAAACCGTCTCCCACTTCTCCAATCTCTCTCATATTTTTCTCCTACTTTCTCCATTAATTCTTCATCTTTTGGAGAAGAATTGAAGCTGAAATTCAAGATTTTGTTGAAAAATCAAGATCCTACTTGTTTCCTACCGATTGTTCTATTGAAAAGGTGATAGTTCGCGTTCCCGGTATGATAACAAGAAGAAGTGCGTTTTTGAACTCGAAGGAAATCGAGGTGGGCTTTATTCTTAAACTCTTCTATGTGCAAATTTATGATGTTGGAGAAATAAGGGTGGATTAAACTGTTATGCCATGCCTATGAATTATTTTGGATATTGTGTGTGCCTGATGCCTAGATTGTGAGTACGCTCCATTAGGCTAAAGGGCTATATAAACGAATTCGGGTCTGAGTAGGGCCGAAAACCCTATCAGGCTAGTGTACACTGCAGATCGGGAGCCGTCCTTGCTAGTCGGCCGGTCTCGTGGGCGAAAGTGTGGCCACACTTCGTCGCACCATATGAAATGATAATTGATGAGAAAATGGGAGGTATTGTTTGACTGGCCAGTCCATGAAATATTTTGTGATACTCGATACTTATCTTTAAATAAATGCAAAACCTCGAGTTCACTATGGTAAGGGTGGCATAACTATTAAAATGTTTTGGCATGAGTCCACTGAGTATGTTTAAAATACTCAGCCCTGCATGTGTTTTCCCTATGTGCAGGTTGAGCGGCGACGGGCGGTCGGTGGTGTTGAGATGGTTGAATCGAATAATATGGATGGTTGGGATTTTGAGTGTAGTCGTGTCTTCATACATGGCTTCGCTTTCTCTTGAAATGCTTCCGCTGAATGTTTTGAAACTTATTATCTTTGGTTGGTTTGAACCTATTGGAATATTGGGAAATTATTGCGTTTTGTTGGAGCTACAATAAACCTTTGATTTTTGAGCTTAACCTATGCTATCTATTAAATCTTGATCTTCGTATTTAAAGCCGTTGACTTGTTGCGTTGATCTTCATTAAACACTTTGTCAAATCTCTTTAAATGAAACCCTAGTCTACATTTCTTGTTGCCTTAAGTTTGCCTAGTTAACAGTCGCCGTATTTATTATACCCTAGAAATCCGGGCTGTTACAAGTACGTCTGATGTTGGTCTCATTTATGGAGGTGATACTCACTGTTTAGTGACTGGTTATTCTGATTCTGACTACGCTAGAGATGTCGATAGTAGAAGATCTATGACCGGTTATGTTTTCACTCTTAGTGGTTCTGTTGTTAGTTGGAAAACAACTTTGTCTACCACTGAAGCAGAGTATATGGCGTTGACAGAAGCTGCTAAAGAGGGAATATGGTTGCAAGGGCTAGTTGGTGATCTTGGTTTACATCAAATCAAGCTGTTGTGTTCTGTGACAGTAAGAGCACTATTTGTTTAGCCAAGGATCAAGTCCATCATGAGAGGACTAAGCATATTGATGTGAGCTATCATTTTCTAAGAGATGAGAAGAGAATTGAGGTGAAGAAAGTAGGTATTGCTGATAATCTTGCAGAGCAAATTCCAACATTGTTTGGACTTGCTTAATGTCATGAGATGTTAGTTGCCCATGGAGAAGTTTGTTTGTCTGGTGTTATGATGATGCGTCTGCAAGAGAGAATTCAAGTCAAGGTGGAGATTTGTTAGTATGCCTTGAATTTGTATAGGATTAGGTTTCCTAATTGGGATAGGATTATGTTTCCTTGGCCAAGTCTGTCTAATGTGTGCCTATATATATGGGAGTAGAGCACATAATCTGTATCTGAAAACCGCAGTCATAATACAATATGTTCTCCGTTTTTTCCCGTGGACGTAGCCAACACAACGTTGGTGAACCACGTAAATTCTGTGTCTTTACATTCTTTTGTTTCTCGATTCACAATTGCCCTATTTGTCATAACATGTGTCATAATAGATAGACTAATTTTTGTGGACGGACCAAAATGGTATTGTCTGTTTTCAAATGAAACAGAACAAATGGCGATAGCAGAGTCAAAAGGCCCCGGTGAGCTGCTGGGATGGGACGAAATCGAGAAGATGAAGTACTCATGGGAGTAGTTAGTTATAGTGTGCTTTGTAAGTTCAGCAAGAGTCTTCTTTTTTCCTTAAACTTGTTTAACTGTTTGATCAATATGTTGCATTAGTTTAAGTAGAATGGATCATGATTTGTCAATAAGATGATAAAGTTGATATAGTATGTTGTTTTTAAGCTTTTTTCTAACACATTTTAGTAGGTCTTGATTTCCCATCATCTAAATGGGCTCTTGATCTTAGTGCCTTCGTCTTCGGGCCATCCCATTCGCCTACTGTTTCTCCAACGAGCTCCCCTGCAATGAGCAACGTGAAGTCTCTGCCACCATTATCAAGTATGGCACCCCCACCTCCTCCTCCAAGAAAGGTACCTGTTTTTCTTGATCAAATCTTCTCTTTCTCGACAAAACAAGCGAAAAAGAGAGTTATACTTGTTATCGATCTTGTAGGATGTGCATCTGTCACGTGCACTGAGCTGCTGACATTCACACCACTCGGAGAAATGTGTGCCTGTGTTTTGGCCTAATCAAGTCAGGCTCCAATTCAGCCTCTCTCTGTATGCATTTTTTGTCAAGACATAATAAAAGGAGAGAAGATTACAGAATTAATGGTGAAGAATATTTGATTGACTAGGATTGATACCATTACATATTTTCCTAGAATAGATTGATTGTATTTACCATAGATAGAAAATTCTCACACCTATATAATAAGGTGATGAAGTCTATTGTAATACAACACAGAAATATACAAAACCGATCTTCTACTCCCAAACGCTTTCTCAATTACCATCTTTGAGATGGTATCAGAGCATGTTAATTCGGGCTTGAGACTCAGAAAATTATCATCATAGTCTCGAGTACCCTTCCCGGCCTTTTTCAAACCTGCAAAACACAGCCAACAAAATGTCAGATTCCGAACCTGAAACACCTCCGAAAAACAACTAGCCAATAACCCTTTCAGCCGAACAATTCGCTGAGTTCATGAGACTAAGTATGTCTCAGAAAAATCCAAACCAACCGCCTTCATCTATTGAATCACTAGGCGAGGTGCGCCTAGCAGAAAAGCTCAACGGGGATAACTACCCCCTATGGGCGAAACTGACGAGGAGGGGGATCCGGGGGAAAGGTCTGGCATCTCACATAACTGGAGTTACAGATCCTCTCCCACCGACAGATCCAAACTACAATCGATGGCAACAGCGGGATGATTGTTGTTTCAACTGGATTATAAACAATATTGATGCCAGCCTAGTCAATGAGGTTTCCCAATACGAAATGACATACGACTTGTGGGATAGTCTAGCCACGACGTATGGAAGCGGCGCCGACCAATTCCAGATTTCAGACCTGCACCGACAAGCATATAGCATCAAACAAGGAAACTTATCACTGGAGGGTTTATGGCAGAAACTCCAAGATCTCTGGATTTCAATCGATACCAGAGATCCAAACCCGATGGACACTCCGTCCAGTATTGAAAAGTACAACCAGAACACCCAGCGACACCGATTGTACCAGTTCTTGTGGGCATTAGACGACCACAGATACGGCAAAGTCAAGAGGGAGATCCTCAATATGGAGCCGATTCCAACAGCAAGGAAGGCTTACGGATTAGTCAGACGGGAGTCCGTCAACGAGAAACTACTCAACCCAGAATCAAAGAAGTTCGAAATCGGAGCGGGCCTCGCCGTATTCGACAGAAATCGGGCGCCCACATCGCAACACCACCAACCACCGAGAAACGCTAACTACCGGAAGGAAGAGGATAGGAGCAAATTGGTATGCAACCACTGTGGTGGAAAGAAACACACCAGGGATACATGTTTCCACATCCACGGATTCCCGGAGTGGTGGGAAGAGATGAAGAAGGCGAGGCAGGCCCGATATGTAAGCCGAAACGGCGGAGGCAACGGAGGCGGAAGAGCATCAGCAGCCGTCGCTCTCGACCACCCCACCTACACCGAGAATCCGGCCGGGCGGCAGCGGCGGCAGCGGCAGCAATAGCGGCGGAGAAGTCAGGACCACGGAGGAGAAGCCCAAAATTGGATCCGTCTCCATAGCACGGACATGGTCAGAAGGTAATTCATCGCCCATTGGCGGCGAAATCACCGGCGAAATCATCGGCGACAGTAGCGGCGAAATCGCCGGCTAATTGGGGGAGAAATTGGGGGAGGCGGCTAGGGCTTCTATCGAGAAATTGGGGGAGGCGGCTAGGTTTACAAAAATTAAACACCCCCAACTTTCGGAAATTGCAATCCCGGCCCCCAGAAACCCCGAAATACCACTTGATACCCCACCCTAAAATATCCTCTCAGAAACCACCCCTAAACTCCCAGAAACCCCATACTAACCCCCACCGCACCAAATTCTCTCATATTGACCCCCACAAAAACTCTAAATCTCAGATTGAACCCCAAATTGCAAAAACCTTGCACATTACACCCCAACAATCAGTCCCAGTTGAATATCAGCCCTCCATACCTTGTTGGAACTCATTTGATGCCTTAGCCTGTTCCTCTACATCCGTGTCGGGCCTGAAGGATCCTCACTGGATCTTTGACTGTGGGGTGACGGATACAATCTCCTTTGAGGCCTCAGATTTTATATCTATCTCCACGGCAAAAAAAACCTTTGTCCAAACCGCCAGTGGGGACCTAGCACGAGTTATGGGGGCTGGCACAATTAATATTTCGCCCACTCTATGCCTCTCTAATTGCCTCTATGTCCCGTCGTTATCACATAAATTGTTGTCTATTAGGCATGTGACAAAAGAACTGAACTGTAAATTACTAATGCAACCTCAATTTTGCATGTTGCGGGATATCAAGACGGGGACGATAGTTGGGCGTGGCACTGAGCGAGGCGGACTGTACTATGTGGACGAGATAGCCCAACAGAGTACTGCAATGATACTGACTCCCGGACCGACAGAAAGACAGGCTTGGCTTTGGCATCGTCGGTTAGGACACCCGTCTTTAGGATATTTACGACTTATTTTTCCTAAATTAGCTACTTCTTTGAACTCCTTTCATTGTGATACTTGTGTACTAGCTAAAAACCATAGACATTCCTTTAAGTTGAACAATACGAGAGTACAATCTCCTTTTGCTTTAGTACATTCTGATGTTTGGGGTCCTGCTCCCGTCACTGGGGGGCACATCTTTCGTTATTGTGTGCTGTTTATTGATGATTACTCCCGTATGACCTGGATCTATTTTTTGAAAAATAAACATGAGGTGTTTGATAAGTTTGTAGAGTTCTATAATCTTATTCAAACTCAGTATAACCACACTATCCAGATCCTTAGATCAGACAATGGGGGGGAATTTGTCAACAATAAAATGCAGGAATTTTTTAAACTAAAGGGATTGGTCCGCCAAACCTCGTGTGCGTACACCCAGAACAGAATGGAGTGGCTGAAAGAAAAAATCGTTACATCCTGGAAATTACCCGAGCCCTCTTAATTGAATCCAAAATTCCAAAATCCTTTTGGCCCGAAGCTATCGCTACCGCTGTCTACCTCATAAATCGTCTACCTACCGGGATTCTTCACTTCAAAACACCCTTAGACATTTTTTCACAACACTTTGAAATCCCATCCTCCTTATCCCAGAGTTTTTGGTTGCTCCGTCTTTGTCCATACCCCTAAGCACGAACGTTCAAAATTTGATCCCTGCGCCCTCAAATGTGTTTTCCTTGGCTATGGAAAAAACCAAAAAGGCTACCGATGTTATGACCCACACACTCGTCGGATGCACACCACCATGAACTGTGACTTTGTAGAGGGGGAATACTTCTACAGCCAATCCAGTAGTCAGGGGGAGACACAACCTTCGGACAATAGTCCAAACAATGACCTCCTAGATTGGCTACCAGATATTGAAAACCACCACTTAGGGGGAGAGCCACATCCAGGGGAACACCAGACAGGGGGAGAGTCACAGCCAAGCCCTGTCACAGACGTTGGTCCACCTGAGGAAGTGAGCAGCACCGCCGGGCCGTCAAGTCCTATAATACAGAACGAAGAACAAAGTGACATTGTCCAGCTGTCAACCCTGCCTTCAATTCCTGAGGTAAACAGTTCAGATTTGAATAATATACCTTCGGAACACACTAATCTTGATAGGGGCAGTACTGAGGAATGTGGAGCTAGTGGAAGAAATGGAGATACAGGAGATCCATATGAACTACCTCGGAGAATTACAAGAGGAATCCCTCCTCGACGGTACTCACCGGACTGGAAGGGGAGAATGCAAAATACACAGTATCCAATATTGCTCAAAGTCACCTATCAGAAATGGCTCGGGCCTTCGAAGCTGCCTTATATGAGGAAGAAGACATTCCACAGTCATTTGTTGAGGCAAACAAACATAAGCATTGGAGAGAAGCCATGAAGAGGGAGATAGATGCCCTAGTAAAGAATGGCACATGGGAGAAATGCACATTGCCAGAGGGAAAGAAGCCAGTTGGATGTCGGTGGATATTCACCATAAAAAGAAGAGCACATGGTTCAATCGAGAGATATAAGGCGAGACTTGTGGCAAAAGGGTACACCCAAGTGTATGGAGTAGATTATGAGGAGACATTCTCCCCAGTCGCAAAGATGGATACTGTGCGAGCACTATTATCTGTAGCAGTGTGCAAAGACTGGTCACTACACCAGTTCGACGTGACTAACGCCTTCCTCCATGGAGAGCTAGAAAAGAACAAGGAAGTTTACATGGAAGTCCCACCAGGATTTTCTGAAGAATTTGGACGAGGAGAAGTCTGCCAACTACGAAAAACCTTGTATGGGTTGAAACAGTCTCCACGGATCTGGTTCGGGAGATTCTGCCAAGTAATGTTCAAACATGGATTCCAGCAAAGTCACTCAGACCACACGCTCTTCACAAAAATGAGAGATAACAAGGTAACATGTCTGATTATTTATGTTGATGACATGATTATTACTGGAGACGATGTAGAAGAAATCCAGAGGTTGAAGGAAAATCTGTTCAGAGAATTCGAGATAAAAGACCTAGGAGCACTCAAATACTTCTTGGGGATTGAAGTGTTACGATCCAGACACGGAATATTCCTAAGGCAAAAGAAGTACGTCCTAGACCTATTGGCAGAAACAGGTCTCCGCGAGTGCAAGCCCGCTGGCACTCCAATGGTTCCCAACCATGGCTTGAAAATAGAGGAAGGAGCAGAGCTGGCAGACAAGGAAAGGTATCAACGACTGGTCGGAAAGCTGATCTATCTCTCACATACTAGACCGGACATCACATACGCTGTGGGTATAGTGAGTCAGTTCATGCACCAACCACAAGCCAATCATATGGAGGCCGCATTGAGGATAGTACGGTACTTAAAAGGTACCGTAGGTTATGGAGTATTCCTAGCAAAGAGAGAAGACTTGGACATTGATGGATACACCGATGCTGATTGGGCAAGCAATCCGGTGGACAGAAAATCTACAGGAGGTTATTTCACCTTCATCGGGGGGAATCTAGTCACTTGGAGAAGCAAAAAACAAAAAGTTGTAGCTCTGTGAAGTGCTGAAGCTGAGTTCCGAGGAATGAAGAGTGGACTCATGGAGATTCTGTGGTTGAGGAGATTATTGACAGAAATTGGTTTTCCACCTACACGGAAAAGTCAATTATTCTGCGATAATAAGGCGGCCATTAGTATCTCAGAAAATCCAGTACAACATGACAGAACGAAGCATGTGGAAGTTGATCGCCACTTTATCAAAGAAAAATTGGAAGGAGGCATCATTGAATTTCCCTTTGTTCGCTCAGAGGAACAGCTTGCGGACATACTCACCAAAGCTGTCCATCCAAAGGTCTTCAACGAAATATTGGGCAAGTTAAGCATCGGAGATACCATTGCTCAACTTGAGGGGGAGTGTCAAGACATAATAAAAGGAGAGAAGATTACAGAATTAATGGTGAAGAATATTTGATTGACTAGGATTGATACCATTACATATTTTCCTAGAATAGATTGATTGTATTTACCATGGATAGAAAATTCTCACACCTATATAATAAGGTGATGAAGTCTATTGTAATACAACACAGAAATATACAAAACCGATCTTCTACTCCCAAACGCTTTCTCAATATGAGTTACCCTAACCTCGCCTCTCTCGATTACCATCTTTGAGATCCCAATAGTGTCCGAGCTTAGTGAGCAAATCGCTGAGGCTGTCGCGTTAAATCAATCCCAAGTTCATATAATGGGAGCAGACGCAGCAGATCCAGAGCTACAGAAAACCACTGTACACATCAATTTAGTACCTCTGTCTGAGGCATTCTGTTAAAGATGAAAAGGCGATGAGTAGGATAGTTAGCCCACTTGGACTGAATGAACAATACTCCTTCAAAGAAGGCCATGGATTTGCTCCCGTAAAAGCCAAAATTCATATATATTGATAATCTGCCCTTTCCTTCCATACCTCAAGTGTTTATATAGGGCCTAACATCAGTTACTGATTAACTAATAATTAAAAGCAATAAAATTGGTAACCACTGAAATAAAATTGTCTATTTTTATACTAGATTAGCCTACACCTTCTTTGGCAAAAGTTTCATAACCATATCAAATAGAACACTTTCATTACCTTCCATTCGCAGAGGTTCACTCAACATCGAAATAGTGGTGGTGCCAAGTGTGCATCCCCCTCTTGCAATCATCTCTTTCAATACAAGAATCACATCGTCCATCTTGTTCCATTTGATAAGACCTTGAACGAAAACATTGTACGTCACACTATTGGGCAAACAACCATTGTTCACCATTTGCATCATCAAATCCTTAGCCTCTTCTATCCGCCCTTCTTCACAAATTGCACCAACAAGAATTGTACATGTTACAACTTCAGGCTGCAAATTTTTGGAAGGAAGCTCGTCAAACACATCCTTTGCCCGTCCGAGTTTACCATCTTTACACAATCCATCAATGAGGATATTATAAGTTACTATGTCTGGGATGACGCCTTTGTTTTCCATGGTGTGCAACATGGAAAATGCTTCATCAATACGATGAGCACTGCACGTAACAAGATAGCGTAGGTCAATATAGTTGGATACACTTGTAGAGCTTCCATCTCTTTCAGCAACTTGAAGCCCTCTTCACATCGGCCTTCACAAATTAAGGCCTCTAGCATTATGTTATAAGAAATTACATTGCACTCTAACCCTTTCCTGCGAATCAAGGGAAATAGGCGATAAACTTCATTAACTTGTCCCAGTTTGCAGTATCCGTTCATCAAACTAGTGTAGCTTCTAACATTATGCTTGATGCCCGATTTTACTGCTAGTTGGAAAATGTTTCTAGCTTTTGCCATTTCTCTTAGCAAACAATATCCATTCATCAATGCAGTGTATGTTGAAATGTTAGGTTGGACATCAATTTGCTTCATACTAGTTACCAACATATGCTCAGCCTCTTCCATCCTTCCCTCTCGGCATAGAGCATTTATAAAAATATTACAAGTGACCACATCGGGGAAGACCTTATTCGATATCATCTTCCTCAAGATGTCTTCAGCCTCATTACCTCTTCTATGATTGCATAACCCCTCAATTACAGTATTATATGTCACAACATCCGGTGAAATCCCCTTATCACCCAAGGAGGAGAAAAGTCGAAGAGCTTCGTCCACCTTACTGCCTTTGCACAGAGCATTAATAACTATGGTGTACGCATAAACATTAAGTTTGCACCTATCCTTTTCCAATCGATGAAGCAATTCAAGCGCTTCAAGAGTACCACCGGCTTTGCATAACCCGTTAATCATAGTACTATATGCAATTGCGGAGCCAATGTAGAACAAGGGGGTACAACTGTACCCCCAAAGATTGGCTCATTGGTACTCATAAATCACATTTTTGGTACCTGGTGCAATTTTCACCCCAAAATGTCCCCTAAACAAATACATTTTCTCATTTTTGTCTTAGAGGATAATTTGGGCATACACAAAATTAGTACCAATAGTGATATTATAATATCTTTTCTCATTCTCCTCACTCTTTATACTATTATTAATAATCAATAGTAATATTATTATTTTAATATTATAAATTAATAATTAATTTAGTTTTTCATATCATTCAAATATACTAATTATAATTATAATCATAATTATATTTAAATATTATAATTATAGTATTACAATTATAAATTACTAAATAATTATAGTATGATTACTTAAATTATGAATCATATAATAATAATTATAATTACAATTATTTTTATTATTATTTTATATTGAATTAATAACTAATCAATATAGTGTTAATAAAAATTTAAAATTGTGAATTATATTCATAATGATATAAAAAGTTGAATATTTTTAGTGAGATGTGTCAACCCTAGTTCTGTTACTGGATAATATAGTTACTTGCATGTACTACAATATTTTTATCCATATTATAGTTTGTAATACTCTTAAAAATATGCCTAATAATGGGTGATAGTACATATTTTAATAAAAATATACTCTTTCCGTCCCATAAAAATATGTGCACTTTCCATTTTCGTCGGTCCCACAAAAATATTTGCATTCCATTTTTGGGTAGTTAAATCAATTTAATTATAATATGTGTCCCATTATCCACTAACACTATTTTAACTACAATTCTCCTCCTCTTTCTTACTTTACCATACCATTCTTCTTGTCTCTCTTACTTTACCAATTTTATTATAGTTCTCGTGTCATCCCATTATCCACATTTTTACGTGACGGAGTTATTAGCGTAATAAGTATCGAAATGGTTTAAAATTTTAAAGTAGTTTAATTAATGATAACGATTTAAAAAGGTATTGCTAGTGGAAAGAGTTGTATAGTACTACTCCCTCCGTCTCTTTGTAGTAGAGACATTTCTTTTCGGTACGAGATTTAAGAAAAATTGTTATAAATGAGTTAAGAGATAAGTATAAGGTGAATAAAGTAGAAAGGAAAAAGGTAGAGAGATGAAGAGAGAGTAAAGGACTTATTGCCAAAAAAAGAAATGACTCAGCTACAGGGGGATAACCCAAAAAGAAATACGACTCAGCTACAGAGGGACGGAGAGAGTATTATTTTTAAAACAATAGTAAACTAATTAAATATTATGGAAAACTTGTTGTAGGATGATATCTATATATGTTATACATGCAAAATGACGAGGAGGAGAAGGTTGCTATAATGCGTCAGCCGCCAACCCTGAAAACACGTGGAGTTTCTAAAACTCATATCAACCGAAACATCAATGATATATTTGCATGAAAAATATTAGTGGTTCATATAAGACACAACTCAGTGTATATAAATTTCACCTTTAATTTCACTTCACAGAAATATCAAGCATATTCTTTAACTATTATATATATAACTAGAAACAATAAATCTCATAAAAATTTCATATTCTTATGCATATGCCTTCAAGATCCTTTTTAATATTATGTGACTAATCAAGCTTGGTATCTTCCCAGGATTTCCATTGTATACGACCCGTATGTCCCTTATATTTATTTGACATTTCCACGAATGCCCCTCTTTGTATTGACCTTTCCACGAATGCTCCTCTTTGCTCTTTGTATTGATCTTTCCACGAAGGTCCCTCTTTGCTCTTTTGCTTTGACCCATAAGTCTATTGCCATTGTATATGACCCGTAAGTCCATTGTCATTGTATATTAGATCCAGAGCAAGACCGTCACATATCCTCTTTAATCCCATGACTCGAATAATTCCAATATCATACATCAAACATGTCCATTGCACCAATTACATATTCATATATTCCATCAATTATCTCCAATACTATAGATAAACATATCCATTGCACAAATCACATACCCACATCATATTACACCATCAATATCAAATAACACATAACCATTTCAGGTTCACATCATATAATTCAAATATTCACTCTAATTTAACGCATCACAATCAATCACATAAAATATGTAAAATTAAAAGTGTGATTTACACACACCTGATTACGTCGATAATATAACTGCACTTCTGATTCCGTTTCGTTATATATAATTATTGATCCTTTTAAATTATTAATTAGAAAACTAAACTTAAGGAAATATATATATATACATATATAAGGGCATGTTAGGGTGCCACTAGCCCTTAAAATAACACCATACCACCATTTCTAGCCAATCATTTGTACACGTGGACGAATAAAAAGCTGTCACGTAGAAAAAAAAAATCTGGAAAAAGACGGGCAACAATATGCTGGTCTTTGTACAACAATTTTTCTTGAACAGCAATATCCGACCACTGTACAGCAATCTATAGATTGCTGTGTAGTGTTTGTAATATTGCTGTGTAGCGTTTATAATATTGTTGTATAAGCATTGTCACGTTGTCATTTTAAGAGGGGTTGACCCCTCTTAAAATGACAACGTGACAATGCTTATACAGCAATATTATAAACGCTACACAACAATATCCAACACGTTAGACAGCAATCTATAGATTGCTGTCTAACGTGTTGGATATTGTTGTTCAAGAAAAATTGTTGTTTAGAGGCTACAAAATTGCTGCCCATCTTTTTTGGGTTTTTTTTTTTTTGCCACGTGGCAGCTTATTGTTCGTCCACGTGTACAAATGATTGGCTAGAAATGGTGGTATGGTGTTATTTTAAGGGGTGGTGGCACCCTAACATGCCCCTATATATATATATATATATAGGGTCTTGTTAGGTTGAGATTATTTAGCTAAATTGAGAAATGAGATGCAATATGGGCCACTAATCCACAAGCTAAACAAAATGTCAACAAATACAACATTATGTCAACAAGGGGGTAAAATTGTAATTTCATAAATAGAAAAAGCGTGAAACATCCAAACTGATTTCAAACTCTAAAATCTCTCGTCAAAAATCTCTCTCGCTGAGCTTCATACACTTCGAATCCTTCAAAATCTGCAACAACTCGGTGATTTTCAAAATTCAAACCAAAAACATTGAAAATCTCGCTGATCTAAATGACGAACGAAGAGGAAAATCGGAAAGAATCGGTTGAAAAATCGATTGAAGCTGAGGAACAGCAGTCAAAATCGGCGACGCATGAAGCTACTTCTTCAGGTTAAGAAATTGATTCATATTTTAAGTATATTGCTTTGATTTTGGTGTTTTAATAAACATCTCGATTTCGTTTTTTATGAATTCGATACTTGCTGAATTTTTTTATTGATTTGCGATTGTAGAATCGGAAAAGATGGCAACGAAAAATGCTGCTGTAAAAAAAGGAAGAGAAGAATCTTCACCTTCCAGTTAAGGATTTGTATAAATTTTTAAGATTATTGACATTTTATATACTAGCTATTGACATAGCTATAATAATATACTGTTTACAGTAATGAAAATAGTGTATGCTTGTTTGAATAGGTATTGACATAATAATATTGACATATTGTATGCTTGTTAGAGTGGCTGTAGAAAACATACAAATGTATAGCTGTAGTAGTATGTCAACAACTATTGACATAGGGTATGCTTGTTTCAATGGCTGTTAGGATGGCTGTAGAAAACATATGTATGGTTGTAGTAGTATGTCAATAGCTATTGACATATTCTAAGCTTGTTTAAATAATAGTTGACATAGTCATATTTATATAAACAGAGTATACTTGCCATAAACTTTATAAGATAATCAACAGGTTATGTCAACTTTAACTGTTGACATAATAGTAATAATATAATTGTTCAAACTATATTTGGAAAATACCTTTTAATGATATAGCATACTTAATGCCTGAAATTCTGTTATTTTTGATTGGTATATCTAATGAAATAATTTTAGTAATATACACACACTTGATGTCAACAGAGTACACTTGTTATTGTCATAATACTTTGTATAATTGATATAGATTTATTATGTTTGATTTTAAACCAGAAAACAGAAGAACATCCAAGCGAAAAAGGAGTACCTCAGTATCTCAGAAAGAGTTAATTATTGTTAAGAAAAAGCAAAAGAAAAGTGTAGAAGATGGAAAATAGATTGTTATTGCTGAAAATCTATCTCAAAGGCTTCTAGTGAAAAGAAAGCCGATGTATTTTGTTGATGCAATAAGCAGACTAAATGAGAACAGATTAATTCTGTGAAGGAGTTGGGTTTCGAGAGTGTCCTACATTTCAAGATTGATTACATTCCTAGCAGATTAGCATTAGTATTATTAAAAAATTTTGAAGAGAATAAGTGCAAGATAAAGCTTAACAATGGTAAACAAATTCATATCACTGAAGAGGATGTGGAGCTTGTATATGGATTCCCAAGAGGTGACATTACTTATTCTAGAGATAAGTGTAAAAGTAATGCAGCTTTCATGAGGAAGATAGCAAAGAAATGTGGTACGAAAAAAGAAAGTGTGAACCATAATGATGTTTTAAAGGTTATGTTGAATGATCTTCAAGGAGGAAGGCAGTTTAAGACAATGTTTTTGTTATTGCTAGAATCAACATTGATTGAGCAATCAACATGTGGAATGGTAAAATCTAAGATTGGAGAGATAATTGATGATCTGGATAACGTGAGAAATGTAAATTGGTGTTCGTATGTAATATCTGTTCTCAAATTTGCAAAACAAAATTGGTCAATCACAGAGAAGAATGCATTTGCTGGACCACTTCCCTTCCTTATGGTATGTTTTACATTTTGCATTGTTGATTATTAACATAATTACATTAGGTTGTGTGTGTAGTTGATATAGCTCGTGCTATAATTAATATAAGCTGTATTAGTTATTTTAAGTGGCTTTTGTACTTAGTTGACACGACACAATAGTAATTGACATGCATTTTTTAACATATTCAGCTCTGCTACTTAGACAGAGTTATACAAGACAAGCGTCCTGTTCCTCGGACATTTCCATTAATGAAAGGATGGAAAAGTGAGCATCTTCAGGCTAGAGAAGATAGAGAGATAAGTGCAGGAGTTTTTGGTTTAGGAAATGTAAAGAAGAGATACATTCGAAATGAAGAGCAGCAGCAAGAGAATGAAGAACAAAGAGTTGATGTAGATGACAGTGGAGTGGGGTCTTCTTTTCAGAACATACTCCCATCAGATATGGTGAAAAATGTTTTAAAATACATCAATCAGATAAATGATGGAAGGACCAATCTTGTTAGAGTCCTCAAAGAAGCTTCTTCACAGATCAAGAATAATGATTTATTTGGATTTGTTTGTGACATTGCTAGAAGCGCAATTGGAAGCCAGAAATCTCCGGTTGTATCTGTGAGTGACACTTTCCTGCATTTGTCCCAGTCATTTCATATAGACGACAATGTTGTTGTTGATAACTAGAAAGCGATATTTGACTCAATATGGAATGCTGAAAAAGAAAACGAAACACTTGAAGATTTGAATGAATTTCCAACTTTCAGATTGGGAGATTTCTTCGATAAAGTAAGCACATAATCAACCTATTTTTAAATTAATACATCATTTTGTTGATACATTGTTGAACTAATTTTTGAACAGGCTGTAGAAGAAAGAAATAGAGAAAATTTACCTACATCACCAGTTGATAATCCTGAAGAGGTCAGACAAACTGTTGAAGGAGATAAACAAAGCAAGGAGAACATGATGTGTGATGGTGATAATGAATCAAACTCTCCTATCTTGACAGCCGTATTAGGATCTCCACACACAGCATCCCCACCTCTCCAACAACAAGAAGCCAATGCTTTAGAGCATGTTAACAAGCAAGCATCAGTTTTAGGATCTGAGAACAGAGGAAGTGAGATGGAAATTCAAGTACAAGTTCAAGCTGATAGGTCATCACCAACTACTGAATATGCTGGACATGTCAATACTCAATAATCAATTATGGAATCTGAGAACAGTGGAACTGAGTTGGAAATGCAAGAAGAAGTTGAAGCTGATAGGGCATCACCAACAACTGAATCTCCTGGACAAGTCAATAATCAATCATCACTTATAGAATTTGAAAACAGGAGTAGTGAGTTGGAAATTCAAGCAGAAGATGAAGCTGATAGGACATAACCAACAAATGAATCTCCTGCACATGTCAATATTGAAGCATCAATTATAGGATTTGAGAACAGGAAAAGTGAGTTTGAAATTCAAGCAGAAGATGAAGCTGATATAGACTTAAGAACACAAAATGCCTTGCATCTATTATCAAAAGTATGTACTGACTTTGAAATCAGCAACAATGAAGAAGCAATCAAGGCAACAGATGTTATTGTTGATATCATAAATGAACAGGTACAGTTTATAATGATTATATTAAACTCTTGAATATTTTTATATAATTTTATGTTAGTTATTGACATTGTGGATATCATAGTTGACATAGATAAAAATATAATTGACATGGTATAGCATGGAGTTTCAGGAAGACAGAGAGGATGCAGCTGCATGCTCAAATTGTTGAGTATATGATGAGAGAGGGTATTGAAACACTGGATGACACTCCTCCTGAATCCAACATACAAATTCAAGAACATAAAGGGAAAGAGAAGATGCATGAGGAAAAAGAAAAAACTCCTGAAAACACGGAAAGAAGAATGATTGTTTACAAGGTAAAAAAATGAATGAATTATTGTTTACATTGCTTGTAATAGTTGTTAAAATATAATTGACACGGTTATTGACACGATATGTAGTGCAGTTGACATGATATGTAGTGTAGTTGACATAATCATATTAGTTATTGAAACAGTTAGTGTAATATAGTTGACAAGATTTGTAATTGCAACTAACATTAAATTCACTGACAACAGCATCTGAACCCTGTTCCGATCTCTGAGATTCCACTGGTTGAAGCTAGAGAGAAACGGACTCGTGCTGAAATACGTCCTAGCCCAGTGCTACGCTCACCATTTGAAATACGAGCCGTGCATATGAAAACAACCCTGAACCCAGACGAAAGAGATATGTACTACTACATAGTAGAAACTGAAGGAACAAAAGAGTATGCATAATTTAATTCTTTGAATAATCTCTACAATCCTTTTATATTTACATACAGTTGACATAATTTATGAATGATATTTAAATGTTGTCTGCACGCTTTCATTTAAGTGATTTATGTGTCTACACTAATGGCTTTGTTTGGGCAAGCAAAGGAGTGTTTTCATCTCTGAAACCCCATTCAGAAATTAGTACAGGTGTAATTGATGTATGGGAAGCACACCTGAACTACAAGGAAAGAGAAAGGGCAAAATCGTCACCTCCGCGCCTGTTTCTGACAACATCCCCATGCGTGAGTAATCTAAATTTTTGTGTCAACTATTTGAATGACAAATTTCACTAACAAAAAAATGTTAAATGCAGTATTTGAATATAACAAATTGGCAGCCTCATTGGGATCCATTACAATCCCAGAACAACTTTGTGTCGCGAATTCAACAGGAGATTAGAACAATAGAAGATTTCGATTGGAGAAAGATTGATTTGGTAACAAATTTATTTTTGTGCAAAGATCTCACAGTTTCACCTACATAGTTTTTTACAGGAGTTGTCAAATTCTTTTCTCTAATTTTATCTGACATACAATACAGGTATTCTTCCCTGTTTTTAAAAGTGGCTTTTACTATCTTGTGGTATTCTGGATGAGGATGAACAAAATTGAGATAATTGATAGTGTTACTAGAGACAATAATCCCTTGGAAAAGTATAGCTTTGATGTTGCAATACTGGTATGCTTTTTTAAATATAGCTAACATTATGTTTAGATTTTTGTTGACATAATTTACGTATCTTGCTAAAATGCTTTGTATGCAAATTTTAATTTAGTTGTTTATATATTTGCAGAAAGATATGTTTGAGGCATACTTTATAGAGAATAACATGACAGATCTATCACAAAATATAAAGAAGTCTCCTTACAAGGTTATTCCTTTAGATTGGGCCACAAGCACCAATAAAGAAGACAGCGGTGTTTATACGATGAGACATATGGATTGGGATATTGTCTTTACTCCACGCGGCTTGAAGATTCTACAGGTACTCAGAGGAAGATATTGCGAAGCAATGCTTACATCAGAGAGCAACAAGAAGTGTATGGATATGATATGTCATGCTAACATCTGGATGAATGCAAACAGGCAAAGATTATCTGCGTTACAGAACAAGTACAAGGAATGGTTTAGCCGTAGAACCAATAAGCAAACAACTGTTTTATTTTGATTTGAACAAAGACTCGTTTGAATATTTGATATTATCATGTTTTTTAGATGGATGTGTAAAACAATTATTATATATCGATTTGAACTACGCAGCCTGTAATAATATATCAACTATGAAATGAGTAAAGCAACTTCAATAGTAATGTCAACAACTTGAATTTTATGTCAACAGCTCAAAAACAATTGTTTTAACTAAAAAAAATGTACAGTTATTTTTCTTCATTTTTTAATTTTAAATATGTACTGGCATCATTATCATAAAAAACATGTTAATAGTTTCCATATAAAAACTCAACAAATGTGAACAGCTTGTCAATAGGCTTCATATAAAATTTCAGATAACTCAATATTTTGAAGATATTGATGAATTATGGTCATACAATACATTTCAGTATAAAGCAAATTAAACGTGAAAAACAAAAAAGAAAATATAAATAAACTCTATGTAATGCCAATAACTAAATAATTGTCATGTCAACTGCCTTTTTTTCAAATATTAACAATGTCAACTGCCTTTTTTTCTAATAAAACGGATGAAAAAAAATATAATTCAAAACCATCTACTCTACAAACTATTCCGCTAAGTCATAAAAAAGCAGAATAATAAATATTTCTCTAACACCTACTCTCCCACACATAGATTACTGCTCAAAGAAATTTCTGCTTCTCTCTAATATTCAAACCCTTCGTCTATCCGATTTCATCTCTTTTCTAGGTTTCTAAATTGATGTAGAGTATTAGGAATGTCAACAGAAGAAAGAAACACAAGTGATTCAGTGTCGTCGATCGTTCCTGGTAAAACGATGTCAGAAATGGAGGTCAACAGCAAATCAACAGATAGTACTGAAATGACTCATTCAGGTTAAAGATTTCTTTGGTTTATTAATTGTATGACTTCAATTTCACTTTTGAAAAACACAGTTTGATTATTCAAAAGATTTTATTTTTTGGTTTCATTATTTAATTATCTGATGAGTTCGAGTTTTGCTTTTTTGAAACAGCAGCAGAATATTTCTGAGGTTAAGTAGTATGTATTTAAATTTTTATGATTATTGACATTAAAAGATTTCTGTTGACATAGTAGTATTGACATTTTATAAAATAAATCTTAACATAATGTATGCTTGTTTGAATTGTTGTTGACATAGTCATATGGTTCCTATAAAATAGATATGTTCTGTAAAAACAAACGTGAATTCATATGTGAAGTGTCAGAGGATAACAAAGTATATCAATAGGTTATGATGGCAATTGTCATATGTATGATTGTAGTTGCTATAAATTTTGAAATGATAATACTGTATTGTTGACATTTTGTTGAAATAGTGATATTGACATTTTATACAATAATTATTGACATAATGTGAGGTTGTTTGAATGGTTGTCAAGATAGTTATATGGTTAACATTATATTACTGTATTTTTAACATTTTTATTATACTTGCTTTTAAACCAGAAAAAAAGAACACAACAAAAAGAAAAAGAAGTACATCAACTGATGGGGATGAGTTGACTAGATCTGAGATTAGAAGTAAAAGAAAAAATGACAAGAGACCATTAATTGCTTCTGAGATTAGAAGTAAAAAACAGAGTAAAATGTATACAGAGGCTAAGGAATAGAAAAAGAAAAGTAATTTCTTTTCTAAAAGGCTTCTAGTCAAAAGGAAGACATGGTATTTTATTGAAACACTGAGAAAATTGAATGAGGCCCAGATTAATGCTGTCAAGGACGTGGGTTTTGGGAATGTTTTTCATTTCAAAATCGATTACATTCCTACCTATTTGGCATTTGAATTGGTGAAATATTTTGATGAAAAAGAGTGCAAGATAAAGCTAAATAATAGGAGGAGTGTTAGTATAACAGAGGACGATGTGGAGCTGGTATACGGATTTCCGAGAGGTAGGATAAATTACTCCAGAGATAACTGTAAAAGTAATGCGTCTTTCATGAGAGATATAGCCAAACATTGTGAAATAAAAGAAGGAGGAAATGTTAGCCATAAAGTTGTGGAAGAACTTATGTTAGAAGATAGTGAAGGAGGGCCATGGTTCAAAAGATTGTTCTTGTTACTATTAGAATCAGGATTGATTGAGCCATCAACATGTGGAACAATAAAGTCTAAGATTGGGGAAATAGTTGACGATCTGGACAATATTCGAAATGTCAACTGGTGTTCGTATACGTTGTCTGTTCTGAAGTTTGCAAAGGAAAATTGGTCAAAGAAAAAGATGAATGCTTTTGCAGGACCACTTCCTTTGTTCATGGTATGTTTTACGTTTCACATTAAAGATTATTAATAGTGAATATAATGCTGACATAATGTTGTATATGTAGTTGATATAGCTTATAATTGTTATTGATATGTATTTTATATGCAGCTCTGCTATATGGATAGAGTTTTACAAGCCAAACGTTCAGTTCCTCGCACATTCCCATTAATGAAAGGCTAGACAAGCACACATCTCCAGGCTAGGGAAGATCGGGAGATAGATGTGGGAATATTTGGTAATGGAGTTATGTTCAGAAGATATATCCATGAACAGGAGCGGGAGCCGGAGCAGGAGCCTCAACAACAGATACCCCATGTAGTTGATAGTGAGGTTGGGTGTTCCCAAAGTGTTGTCCCAAAAGATATCATGCAGAATGTAATGAAATACATTCTACTCATAAATTATGGGAAGACAAATCTAGTAAAAATCCTTGAAGAAGTTCCTACACACGTCCAAACTAATCATCTATTTGGATTAGTATGTGATATTGCTAGATCTGCAATTGGAAGCCCAACAACTTCTGTTCAATCTCTGGAAGACAAGTGTGTAAAATTGGAAGAGTCATTTCTTCAAGACAAAAATGAGGCATTTGACAACTGTAAAACAATCTGTGAAGCACTAGTTACTGTTGAAAAGAAAAAGGAAGCACTTGAAGATTTGACTAAATTTCCAACTTTCAAATGGAGAGATTGCTATAACAAAGTAAGTACATTATTTTGTTTACATACCTTTTCTCTAAGTTGAAATTAATTTAATATTAATTATAAATAACCTTTTCAATAGACTGCTGAAGAAGAAGTACGTGAAAAACAACAAAGTGAAGGACAAGAAGAACAAGAAGGATCAAAAGAGGACAACACATGTGGCATCAATAATGAATCAGCGTCTCCTATATCATCTCCTGTACTAGAGTCTGATAACAAGGAGAGTGAGACAGAAAACCAGAAAGACCTTGAACAGATACAATTTACAATTACTATCTTAAACTATAAAGATATTCTGCATTTTATAGAAAAAAATATAATTAACATAACATAATGTGTTTCAATGAAATAACAGGAAGATAAGGAGAACCAAGATGACACACATGGTGAACCGGACAGAGAAAATCCACTAGATAAAGGAGATAATATTGTTGAGGTAACTAAAACTGAGATTAAACTGTATATTATTTTTATAAAATAAGTGAAGTGTTGTTGACATAACTTGATAGTGTAGTTGATATAAGTTATAATAATTATTGACATGGCTTCTACGTGTAGTTGACATGGACCATTTTATTTACATACATTTCTCAAAGTTGAAATTAATTTAATATTAATTATAAATTACTATTTCAATAGACTACTAATGAAGAAGTACATGAAGAACAAGATAATGAAGAACAAGAAGAAGGAGAAGCATCAAAAGAGGAAACAACATGTGGTGTCAATAATGAATCAGAGTCTCCTATGTCAACACTTGTACTAGAATCTGGTAATAAGAGGAGTGAGATAGAAAATCAGAAAGATCTTGTACAAGTACAATTTACAATAATTATCTTAAACTCTAAAGATATTCTGCATATTATAGATAAAAATATAATTGACATAACGTAATATATTTCAGTTGAAACAACTTGAAGATAAGGAGAATGAAGATGACACACATGTTGAAACGGACAGAGAAAATCAAATGGATAAAGAAGATAATATTGTTAAGGTAAGTATAACTAAAATCCATTATATTATTTTTATAAAATAAAAGAAATGTTGTTGACATGACTTGATAATGTAGTTGATATGATTTATAATAATTATTGACATGGCTTTTACGTGTAGTTGACATAACTTATAAGTGTTGTTGACATAGCCTCTATGAGTAGTTAACATATAATGTACTGTAGTTGACAAGAGAAAGAAACAGAATCCATATCCCTACATTGCCAGTTTCTGATCCTAAAGGGATGAGCCAAATCTCGTCTTTTGTTATTTAGAATTCTTATAAATTACTAATTTAATAGGCTGTTGAAGAAAAAGAAGAAGAAGGAACAAAAGAAGACACAGTGGGTGATAACAATAGTGAATCAGCCTCTACTATTTCACCTCCAGCTGCAAGTTCAATGGATGACGCACATGTTGAAATGAACAAAGCAAAGCAACAGGAGAAAGGAAAAGAGAAAGAAGAGAATATTGTTAAAGTAAAGTAACTGAAACTAAAATTAGATATTGTATTGTTTTTATGAAATGGCTTGCAAGTGTAGTTGACAGTTGGTTATAATTGTTATTGACATGATTTGTATGTGTAGTTGACATGTCTTATAATAGTTGTTGATGTGAATTTTTTTGCTGTTAACATGTATCTGTGTGTAGCAGAGATGGTATGTACTGTAATTTATATAACTCGTATGTGCGGTTGACATAATATGCACCATACTTGACATAATTATACTAGTTGTTGACATGATTTTTAATTGAAACTAACATGAATTTTATTTGCACTGACAGAAGACTGTTGTTCCATGCTCTGAGATTCCACTGACAGAAGCTAGTGTGAAAGAGTCTGATGATAAAACGCATTCCGACCCATTCCTAGGCTCTCCAGTTGACATAAGAGCTGTAGATACAAAAACATATCTGGAATCTTATGAAAGAACAGTCTACTACTACATACTAGAAACAGAAGGAACAGATGAGTATGCATTATTTAATTATTTCATTGAGCCGAAAAGTATTTTTAGTTTTCTATGTAGTAAACATAATTTATAAATATTGTTCATATGTCATTTGTATAACTTCATTTCAGAAATGCATGCGTTTATGAAGATGATTTTACTTGGGCGACCAAGGAATTGTTTTTATTACTGAAATTAATGTTGAAATTAATGTGGGTGTAATAAACGCGTGGGCTTCACACCTAAACAACAGAGAAAATGAAAGGCCAACAACATCACTTTCACGCTTTTTTATGAATACATCTCCATGTGTAAGTAATCTTAAATTATATGTAAACTGTTTGAGTCAGATGTCTCCCTAACCAAATATGTTAATTGCAGAACTTCAATGTAACAAATCGGCAGGAAAATTGGGATGCTTTGACAGCAAAGAGAAATTTTATTTCTCAGATAGATAATGAGGTTGAAAGAAGACCAAATTTCAACTGGAGAAAAATTGATTTGGTAATAAGATCTAAAAATGATATCTAATATGAACAAGTATTCTATGTATATAATTATATATTTCATGTCATACAGGTCTTCTTCCCAGTTTGTGCAGATAACCATTACTACCTTGTAGTACATTGGATGAAGAAAAACATCATTGACATCATAGATAATATAAAGCCACTTAAAGATACAGATCCGTTGAAGAATTATGACATTGATATTGGCTTACTGGTATGCTTTTATCTATGTTATAGACATATTCTCTACATTGTGTTGAAATGCTTTATACATGTAGTTTAATTTAATTATTTATATATTTTGTTGAAAGATATGTTCGAAGGATACTTCATAGAGAAGAAATTGCTAGATCTTTCAGAAAATATAAACAAGTCTTCATTCAACTTTGTGAATTTAGAATGGGCAACAACCACAAACATAAAGGACTGCGGTGTCTATTTGATGAGGCACATGGAGACCTATGTTGGGAAAAAGGGCAGTGATTAGGATATCGGCTTCTCTGCGTAGTCTGAAGATTATCCAAATACTTAGGGGAAGATATTGTTGCACGATGATTGCATCAATTTACAATAACCAGAGATCTACAATGTTACAACTAGCTCGTGATTGGATGGAAGCAAACATGGACAAATTGCATAAGCTAGACAACAAATACAAGAAGTTGTTTAGTTGTAGAAAGAGGAAGTGAACAAAAACAGATTTTAATGTATGATGTTAACTTATTTTCTGGATTGGTTTTAAAATGATTATTATGCATTCTGACTTTTGTTGACATGGCTAGTATTTGTAGTTGACATGACTTAAAATTGTTATCAACATGTTTTCTATGTATTATTCACATGGATACGTAAAACAGTTATCACAATATATTATTTTTATAAAATGAGTGAAGTGTTGTTGACATGACTTGATAGTGTAGTTGATATGAGCTATAATAATTAGTGATATGGCTTCTACGTGTAGTTGACATAATTTATAAGTGTAGTTGACATGGACTCTATGTAGGGCTGGCAATTTTTGATCCGACACGATAATCCAACACGAATCCGCACGAAATTAACCCGACACGAACACGCACGTTTAAGATTTGGGTCCTTATAGGGTCGACCCAATAAGAACCCGGAAATTTTGGGTTGGGTTGGGTCGGATGCGGGTCGGATTGGGTTAATCCGTTAAGAAAAAAAAATTATTTTGATTATTTTTATTAATTTATTAAATTTTAATTTTAATTATTCTTATTAATTTAAAAATATTATAATTTTAATTTTATTAGTAAAAATATGATTAATACTATTATTAATTATTTTTTATTATAAAAAAATACTACTGCATACTTAGTTTTTATTAAAAAATAATTATTTTAATTATTTTAACTCTATTTATTAGATTTAATTTTAATATACTTTAATTTTATTATTTGGATTTGAATATTATTTAAATTAATTATTTTAATTTTGTAATATCTTATTTTATCGTGTAATATCAAATTTTAATTATACAATATCATATGTCGGTCGTTATCGTATAGCGTTAAAAGATGACCAATATTTTTTTGGATGACACGAAATCCGCACGAATACGACACGACCGGTATTTTTTTGGATGACACGAAACCCGCACGAATCCGACACGAATCTGTTTGGGTTGAACCCGATAAGAACACGATGATTTGGGTTGGGTTGGGTTGGGACCCGATAAGATTGGGTCGATATTGGGTTGACCCGATAGCGACCCAATCCGCACGATTTGCCAGCCCTAACTCTATGAGTAGTTGACATAACTTAGAAGTGTAGTTGACATGGCCTCTATGAGTAGTTGACATATTATGTACCGTAGTTGACATTACTTTTATGACAACATATGAACCGTAGTTGACATGGCAAGAATTTGTAGTTGACATGAATTTTATGTCCATTGAAAAAGAAAAGCCAACAACTTCAACATTTGAACAACATTGAAAAAAACCCTATGCAATCTTTAATAATATGTCAACTATGAAATCAGTACAACAACTTAAATAGAAATGTCAACAACTTGAATTGAATATCAACAGCTCAAAAACAATTCTTGTAACTAAAAAATATTTACACCTATTTTTCTTAATTTTTAAATTTTAAATATGTACCGGTAAGATTATCATAAAAAACATGTTAATAGTTTCCATATAAAAATTCAACATTTTGTCCATACCTTAATTATCAAATCTCAATAACTTATAGGAAAAATTTGAACATCTTATCAATAGGCTTCATATAAAATTTCAGAAAACTCAATATTTGGAACAAATTTATAAATTATGGTAAATACAACACATGTCAATATAAAGCAAATTAAATGTCAAAAACAAAAAAGAAAATATAAATCATGTCAACTGCCTTTTTTTAATTCAAAAGTTAACGATGTCATTGTCTTTTTTTCTAATAAAATGCCGGAAAAAAAATTTAATTCATAGTAATAAATGCCAACAAGAGAGAGATAAGCTACACTCTATTCTATCTTCTTCTCTCTCACAAATACATTACCGCTCAAAAAATTTCGACTACTATCTCATATACAAACCCTACATCTACTCGACTTCATCTCTTTTCTAGATTTCTAAATCGATTAAGAGTATTAGGAATGTCAACCGGACAAAAACACACAAGTGATTCAACTGGATCGTCGGGCTTTCCTGTAAAAACGACATCAGAAACGGAGGTCAACACCAAATCAACAAATAGTACTGAAACGACTCATTCAGGTTAAAGATTTCTTTCGTTTATAATTGTATGACTTCAATTTTAGTTTTTTAAAACAAAGTTTTATTATCTAAAATATTTTATTTTTAGGTTTCATTATTTAATAATTTGATGAGTTCGACTTTTGCTTTTTTAAAATAAATGTTAACATGATGTATATCTCTGCAAATAGATATGTTCTGTAGAAACAAACGTGAATTCATATGTGAAGTGTCAGAGGATTACAAAATATATCAACAGGGTATGATGGCAATTGTCATATGTATGATTGCAGTTGCTATAAATTTTGAAATGATAATAATGTATTGTTGACATTTTATACAATAATTATTGACATAATGTGAGCTTGTTTAAATAGCTGTGAAGATAGTTATGTGGTTGATATAAACTAGATTTGTTGTATTTAGAAAGGATTGTTTATGTTAAACAACATATGACTGCACTTGTCATATATAGGGTTGTAGTTTCTATTAATTTTGATATTATATTACTGTATTGTTGACATCATTATTGTACTTGTTTTTTAAACTAGAAAAAAAGAACACAACAAAAAGAAAAAGAAGTACATCAATTGATGAGGATGAGTTGATTACATCAGAGATTAGAAGTAAAAGAAAAAATGACAAGAGAAAATTAATTGCTTTTGAGACTAGTAGCAAAAAACAGAATGAAATGTATACAGAAGCTAAGGAACAGAAAAAGAAAAGTAATTTCTTTTCTAAAAGGCTTCTAGTCAAAAGGAAGACGTGGTATTTTATTGAAACACTGAGAAAATTGAATGAGGCCCAGATTAATGCTGTCAACGATAAGGGTTTTGGGAATGTTTTTCATTTCAACATCGATTACATTCCTACCTATTTGGCATTTGAATTGGTGAAATGTTTTGATGAAAAAGAGTGCAAGATAAAGCTAAATAATAAGAGGAGTGTTAGTATAACAGAGGACGATGTGAAGCTGGTATATGGATTTCCGAGAGGTAGGATAAATTACTCCAGAGATAACTGTAAAAGTAATGCGTCTTTCATGAGAGATATAGCCAAACATTGTGAAATAAAAGAAGGACGAAATGTTAGCCATAAAGCTGTGGAAGAGCTTATGTTAGAAGATAGTGAAGGAGGGCCATGGTTCAAAAGATTGTTCTTGTTACTATTAGAATCAGGATTGATTGAGCCATCAACATGTGGAACAACAAAGTCTAAGATTGGGGAAATAGTTGACGATCTGGACAATATTCGAAATGTCAACTGGTGTTCATATACATTGTCTGTTCTGAAGTTTGCAAAGGAAAATTGGTCAAAGAAAAAGATGAAAGCTTTTGTAGGACCACTTCCTTTGCTCATGGTATGTTTTATGTTTCACATTAAAGATTATTAATAGTGAATATAATGTAAACATATATCAACATATGTCGTAACATATGTCACTGATTTAGCATTTGTTGATATATGTTTCTCTTAATTGACACTGGATTACTCATACAGTTTACAAAGTAAGCGCATAATGTTGTATATGTAGTTCATATAGCTTATAATTGTATGTATCTTATATGCAGCTCTGCTACATGGATAGAGTTTTACAAGCCAAACGTTCAGTTTCTCGCACATTCCCATTAATGAAAGGCTGGACAAGCACACATCTCCAGGCTAGGGAAGATCGGGAGATAGATGTGGGAATATTTGGTAATGGAGTTATGTTCAGAAGATATATCCATGAACAGGAGCAGGAGCCGGAGCAGGAGCCTCAACAACAGATTCCTCATGTAGTTGACAGTGAGGTTGGGTGTTCCCAAAGTGTTGTCCCAAAAGATATCATGCAGAATGTAATGAAATACATTCAAATGATGAACTATGGGAAGACCAATCTAGTAAAAACCCTTGAAGAAGTTCCTACACATGTCAAAACTAATCATCTATTTGGATTAGTGTGTGATATTGCTAGATCTGCAATTGGAAGCCCAACAACTTCTGTTCAATCTGTGGAAGACAAGTGTGTAAAATTGGCAAAGTCATTTGTTCAAGATAAAGATGAGGCATTCGACAACTGTAAAACAATATGTGAATCACTAGTTACTGTCGAAAAGAAAAAGGAAGCACTTGAAGATTTGACAGAATTTCCAACTTTCAAATAGAGAGATTGCTATAACAAAGTAAGTACATTATTTTGATTACATACATTTTCTCTAAGTTGAAATTAATTTAATATTAATTATAAATTACTATTTCAATAGACTACTGAAGAAGAAGTACATGAAGAACAACAAAGTGAAGAACAAGAAAATGAAGAACGACAAGGATCAAAAGAGTACAACACATGTGGCGTCAACAATGAATCAGCGTCTCCTATATCACCACCTGTAATAGAATCTGATAACAAAGGGAGTGAGACAGAAAATCAGAAAGATCTTAAACAGATACAATTTACAATAACTATATTAAACTATAAAGATATTCTGCATATTGTAGGTAAAAATATAATTGACATAACGTAATATGTTTCAATTGAAACAACAGGAAGATAAGGAGAATCAAGATGACACAAACGTTGAAACAGAGAGAGAAAACCCACTGGATAAAGAAGATAGTATTGTTGAGGTAACTAAAACTAAAATTAAACAGTATATTATTTTTATAAAATGAGTGAAGTGTTGTTGACATGACTTGATAGTGTAGTTGATATGAGTTATAATAATTATTGGTATGGCTTCTACGTGTAGTTGACATAACTTATAAGTGTAGTTGACATGGCCTCTATGAGTAGTTGACTTATTATGTACCGTAGTTGACATAATTTATAAGTGTAGTTAACATGGACTCTATGAGAAGTTGAAATATTATGTACCGTAGTTGACATTACTTTTATGACAAGATATGAACCGTAGTTGACATGGCAAGAATTTGTAGTTGACATTGTCCACTGAAAACAAAATATTGCTTCATTATATGAGATTGCACTTCCAGAAGATATGGATAAAGAAGATAATATTGTTTAGGTAACTACAACTAAAATTAAACAGTATATTATTTTTATAAAATGAGTGAAGTGTTGTTGACATGACTTGATAGTGTAGTTGATATGAGTTATAATAATTATTGATATGGCTTCTACGTGTAGTTGACATAACTTATAAGTGTAGTTGACATGGCCTCTATGAGTAGTTGACGTATTATGTACCGTAGTTGACATAACTTATAAGTGTAGTTAACATGCCCTCTATGAGAAGTTGGCATATTATGTACCGTAGTTGACATTGCTTTTATGACAAGATATGAACCGTTGTTGACATGACAAGAATTTATAGTTGACATGAATTTTATGTTCACTGAAAACAGAATATTGCTTCATTATCTAAGATTGCACTTCCAAAAGATAAAAACAAATCAGAACTCAACAAAGCAGAAGTAAATGATGTTGATATACTGCCATACCTCGAAGTTCATGAAAGAGATCTCTACTACTATATAGTAGAAACTGGAAGAATAGATGAGTATGTATAATTTAGTTTTCTAAACAGTTGACAAGATTTATGATTGTTGTTCATATATTATTTTTATAAATTTATTTCAGGAATACATGTGTGTATGATGATGATTTTACTTGGGCATCCAAGGAATTGTTCAACTCACTGAAGCCCCATGAAGAAATCAAATCTGGTGTTATTGACTCATGGGCTTCACATTTGAACAACATTGAAAAAGAAAAGCCAACAACTTCACCTGCACGCTTTTTCATGACAACATCTCCAACCGTGAGTAATCTAAAAATTTATATAAAATATTTGAATTACAAATCTCCTTAACCAAATATGTTAATTGCAGAATTTCAATGTTACAAATCGGCCAGAAAGTTGGAATACTATGATGGCTACGAACAAATTCATTGATGAAATAGAGAATGAGATTAAAAAAAGACTAGAATTTGATTGGAGAAACATTGATTTGGTAATTAGATCTAACAATTAAATTTTTGAGAAAATATTAGGATGTGTTCTTTGAATGTAATTTTATCTTCAATGTCATATAGGTCTTCTTTCCAATCTGGGAACACCGACGTTACTACCTGGTAGTATTTTGGCTGAAACAAAGTAAGATTGAGATCATAGACAACAAAAAAGTTAATGGCATGGAAGCATTAGAGGAGTATGGACATGAAATTGGTTTACTGGTATAATTTTTTTTATATTATTGAAACAGTCTCTACATTCTGTTGATATAATTTATGCACAATGTTACAATGTTTTTTATTTGTAGTTTTATTTATTTATTAATATATTTGCAGAAAGATATGTTGGAGGTATACTACAAAAAGAAGAACTTGTTAGACATATTCGAAAATATTAACAAGTCTTACATCGATATTCTTTCCTTGAAGTGGGCCAGAAGCAGTAACATAAAGGACTGTGGTGTCTATTTAATGAGACACATGGAAATTTATGTTGGAAAAAAAGATAGTGAATGGAATGTTGGCTTCTCTGCACACAACATAAAGATACTCCAGGTACTGCGTGGAAGATATTGCTACAACTTGATTGCATCAAGTTAAAACAACCAGAGAGTGCCTATTTTAGAAGTAGCTGATGCATGGATGGAAGAAAACAAGCACAGATTGAATAGTTTAAACAACAAATACAAAAATTGGTTTGTTAATAGAAAATAGTGAAACAAAATTTGGGATGTATTTAACGTTTAATGTTGTTAGCTTTATTGTTTTGGGATGGATTTCAAAACAGCTACTACTGTGGTTTCTAACTTTTGAACTTATGAAAATGTATATTTTCTGTTAATTTTGTTATAATTCACATGACTTATTATTATTGTTGATATGGCTTATAATTGTTATTGACATGACTCATAATTGTTGTTGACATAATTCTATAGATACTTAAAATAGTAAATAATATAGTTGACACAGCTTTAACGTGTAATTGACATGACATTTATGTATCTTTGACACTATATGCACCATAGTTGATATAATTGTTATTAACATGACTTATAATTGGTGTTGACATGGCTTATACTTATTATTGACACAGTTCTGTGCATAGTTGACATGACTTATAATTGTTGTTAAAATGATTCTGTGCGTAATTGACATAGTATGTAACGTAATTGAAATGGGTCTATACGTAGTTGACATGACTGACATGATTCAATTTATAGTTAAAATACTATGTATGTGTAGTTGACACGGCTCTACGTGTAGTCGACATGAATTTTATGTACGGTTGAAACGATATGCACAAAAGTTGATATAATTGTAAAACTAATATAGTTGACATGGATTGTACGTGTAGTTGACATGGCTTAAAACATAGTTGACATGACTAGTATATGCCGTTAACACGAAGTTCACCATAGTTGACATAATTATATTAGTTGTTGACATGGCTAGTACGTATAGCTAACATGGTTTATAACATAATTGACATTACTTGTACGTGTAGTTGACACGATATGTAGCGTTGTTGACATGACTGGTATGTGTCGTTGACACGATGTGCATCATAGTTGACATAATTATATTACTTGTTGACATGGCCAGTATATATAGTTGACTTAATTTTTAAGTGGTTGACATGTGCACATTAAAAACATGAAGGAGCATGAAAGCAAGGCATGTCCAACTTGTATTGAAATGTCAACAACTTATAACCAAATGTCAACACTTTGTATAAAGGTGTACAACTCAGAAAACAAATCTTATAATTAAAAAAATAGAATCATAAATAGATGTCAATAGAGATTAAAATCAGATATAAACAACAAATGAGAAAATGTCAATAATTTGTAGTCTATGTCAACAAAAAAAAAAAAAAACCCTGACTATTAAAAAAAAAAACAATCATGTCTCCTTTCTGCCACAACTTCTAGCATTATGATCAGTAACTTTGTGACACTTTCCACAATGCCTATGAGGTTTATTTGCTTTTTCAATTGTTTTCTCTATGCTTGACTTAATCCTGCTCTTCTTGTCACTTGCACCTCCTTTTGTACTAACCACATCTGGAGCATGGACAGTTATTTCTTCAGGAACAGCAATACCATATATGTTCATGATTGAATCATTTTTATCAAGAGAAGACGATCCAGCACAGTCATCTTTAAAGATTTGAGGACCAATACCCGCAAGCAAATTATCCAAAGCAATCAAATGATCTTTATTTCTAAAAGCACGCTGATATAGACCAAAGTAACGACCATGACATCTGTTAGCAATCTTTAGTTTGTCATCTTTGTTAGAACCTGCGCACATATAAAATGTCAACAGCATATATAAGATGTCAACTGTCTATATAAGATATGTCAACAGCTTAAACAATACATGCTAAAACTTAAACTGAAATATGTATAGAAAACAGTTTGCATACCTCTGTCAGACGCACTTTCATCAATTGTGAGACCATGAACTGCCTTTAGTAATTCACTTTTAAGCCAACGGTTACCAACATATTTCTCTGGAATATTGTTGACATCTTTGTTTCTGAGGATGAAAAAAGGTGGCTGCATAGATAACCACACCTTAAAAATAGTTTACACTCACATTCATATGACTCAGTCTCTATCTTATGTCTAACTGTAAAGATCTTCTTTCTAGCATCAGAAACTTTGAAGACCTCGATTTTCTCCAATGTGGACATGCTAAATCATCCAACAACTCTTATCAGCCTCAACAATCAAATCTTGTACCACTCTAAACATCTTATCTGTGTAAACAGATCCCAATTGCTTCTCAAATGCTAAATCAGTGACATATTTTGGAGTGATTACAGAATCATAATAGTCAAGCCTTTCAGTTTGATTCCTTTGAGCATCAATGGCATTGTTATACTGAAGAGTGAAGTCAGCAAAATTGAACAACGGTTTCGAGTACCTCTTAAAAAAACTGGTTTCAGATTCTGAAAAAAATGTTGTTCTCATTAAAGAACCCATAGGAACATCTCTAAAGAAGGCTGGGATCCACATCTGTCTGATCAAAAACATATCATTAAACCACTTATGATCTTCTACACTATATTTTTCAACAATACTAGTACATAATATATCAAACTCATCCGGATCTAACAACTCTGACCAAACACAAGACTTAAACTCCTTACTAAACTTTTCTCTATCAGAAATTGATTTAGGTATCTTCTCAAATAACTTGCTCATAATATGTCACATACACAAACGATGCCTTGTACCAGGTAATACCTTCTCAATGGCAAGCCTCATTCCCTAATCTTGGTCAGTGATTATGATTCTTGGAGCAACACCCATGCATTCAACAAATACAGTGAAAAGCCATGAAAATGCATCACAATTCTCACCGGATACGAAACCAGCTCCAAACGCAATAGGACACCCATGATTGTCTTTCCCGGTAAATGGACCAAACACCATACGATACCTATTGAACAAATACATCAACACAAAACATCAATAATGTCAATTATAGGTATATGTTATGTCAACTATTAAATCAGAAATGATGCAAAGTACAAATGTATCATTTGTCAACTACCATATCAACTACTATCTATGTCAATTAATAAGTATAATAAATAAACTACCTGTTTGTTGAATATGTTGTATCAAATACTACAACATCTCCAAACATGTGGTAATGCTTCCGAGACTCAGCATCAGACCAGAATAAGCTCACTAACTTATTATCTTCAGGTGATAATTGATATTTGTAAAAAAAGCCTTCACAAATTCTCTTCTTCTCTTGCATCTGATTTAGGATCATTTGCACATCCACTTCTTTTAATTTCTCTTTAATATCACGTGAACAATTCCTAACATCAGTCAACGTACACCTAACAACATCATAACCACCGAAAAACTCTTTTAATAAGTTAAAAGTAGAGGTAGGACCGATGTTAGCTTTGGTGCAATCTTCAACAAACTTGTGATGAACATCATTCAAACTCCGATTACCTTTCATAAATCTCTTATGATCTTTGTCAACCATAGTATGATTGTGTTCCTCAACAAACTGATGCACAAGGTAATACTTATCACCAAAATCAGAAAAAAACTTAAAACTAATTCTCGCTCCACATCCACACCTTTTCGTGCCACGTCTACGTCTCTTATTTGAAGATACTTCATCATCATCAGACACATTACCATCCTCAGATACATTAACATCAACATCCAATGAATCTACTGTATGAGATCCTTGTCTATTGCAAACAATATACTGAAAAATAATAACACCACCACTAGATCTATTCCCAAATCTTCGACAATCAAAACAACACTGCTGAGCATACTTTTCATAAAATGAAATTCCTTCCTCAAGAAAATAAAATTTTTGACCTTCATAAGGCCTCAACTCAGGCTTGCAAATTGGAATAACAGACCCTACAACATAGAATATTTACCAAGGAACATAAATCATGTCAACAGAGAATGAATCAACAACATAACAGCTTTAGTTATCTCTAAAAAGGTGGCTGCACTCTTGTAAAATTCTTAGACAATTGTTATAAGTTATGTAAGCCAAAATATCAGAATAAGCTTCAAATTACAAGGATCAAAATGTCCAGTTTAATTAGAATACACCGATTAAAACACATGATGTCAATAGAATAATTAACATGTACACATAAATCATGTCAACAGAGCATAAATCACCAACATAACACAACAAAATAATATTAATGAAACAGAAAGTGAACAAAGAGCATGACAACAACACAGAATATTTACCAAGGAACATAAATCATGTCAACGGATTTTCAAGTCATGTCAACAGAGCATAAATCAGCAACATAACACAAAAAAATCATCTTAATGAAAATCAAACCAAACTACCTCCACCATTCATAAATCATGTCATCAGATTTTCAAGTCACGTCAATGCAAATCAAAAGACTTACGTAAATTACCCCTATAGTTATCTCTAAAGAAGTGGCTGCACTCTTGTAAAATTCTTAGACAATTGTTATAAGTTATGTAAGCCAAAATATCAGAACAAGCTTCAAATTACAAGGATCAAAATGTCCAGTTTAATTAGAATACACTTATTGAAACACACGATGTCAACAGAATAATTAACAAATACACATAAATCATGTCAACAGAGCATAAATCACCAACATAACACAACAAAATAATGTTAATGAAACATAGTGTACAAAGAGCATGGCAACAACACAAAATATTTACCAAGGAACATAAATCATGTCAACAGATTTTCAAGTCATGTCAACAGAGCATAAATAAACAACATAACACAACAAAATAATGTTAACGAAACTGAATGTCAACAAAGAGCTCATAACCCATACTTTTCCCTTGAAAGCTCACAACTGATTAAGAAAAAAGGGTTAAACAGTCTACACCTAAAGTATCCATAGATTCCAAACTCAACCATGTTTCTCAACCTTCTAAGTATTTATGGTCTTTTGCTTAGCCAATAACTAACTGATTTTTTTAAGTCAAGTTAAGGACTCTGATTATGGTCATATCATATGTACTTTTACATTCAAGAAAATCCAACAAAACATTGATCCACTAAGACTAACATTTATTTCCTCAGTCAAGAATTATTGAGCTGATTTCTCAAGTAGCTTCAGATAAATCAGAAAATTACCCCTACATTTATATCTAAAGACGTGGCTGCACTCTTGTAAAATTCTTAGACAATTGATATAAGTTATGTAAACCAAAATATCAGAACATGCTTCAAAATACCAGGATCAAAATGTCCAATTTAATTAGAATACACCAATTCAAACACACTATGCCAACAGAATATTTAACAAGTACACATAAACCATGTCAACAGAGCATAAATCACCAACATAACACAACAAAATAATGTTAATGAAACAGAATGTCCACAAAGAGCATAACAACAACACAGAATATTTACCAAGTAACATAAATCATGTCAACAGATTTTCAAATCATGTCAACAGAGGATAAATCACCAACATAACACAAAAAATTCATGTTAATGAAAATCAAACCAAACTACCTCCACCATTCGTCGACGTAGACTCGGAATAAGATGAAGAATCCATCAAATAACACTTAGCTGTTGATTATGAACTGAAATCGAACCTGAAGATGAGAAAATAAAAAAAAAAACTAATTAGGAACAAATTTCAATGGGCATCAACAAATAAAGGATAAAAACAGAATAAAAGTGGGTATAATCAACCGAAAAACGTCAAAATCAACAGAGAAATCCGTCGAAAATCCGTCGAACTGGTCGTCTGTTTTTCGAAATTGAAGTGCAAATCAGATATCGTTGAAATCATCTGAGTCTAATTTTGTGAATCAATTGAATCATAAATCGTTAAAATAGATTCAATCAGTGATAGTATTGAATCGTTAAATTCTCAGCAGAATCGCCACTGTAACTTGAATATGATGAAGAACCCTAAATTAAAACGCGAAAAGACCATTATACCCTTTCATATTAAACTAATCTAATAATATTTATTGTGTGGCAAAATCTGGACCACTCATTTAATAAAAATGAGTGGCTGATATTGCATCTCATTTCTCAATTAGCCTAAATAATCTCAATTGATCATGATCCTATATATATATATATATATGTTTATAAGTACATAAATAGACGTATATATTGAACTAACACAAACTTTTTCGACCAATTACCTCTTTTATTCTTTCTTGACGTTGGTTCCAAAATGATAAAAAGAAATTATTCCATCGTATTATAAGTGAAACACTCTTTTATGCACAATATTTAAGAAAATGATAGTACTTTGGTAAGCTAGGTGAAAAAAGAATAAAGTATACAAGAATAAATATATTATTTTTTTTTTAAAAAAGCAACTCAGTTATATTAAGACAGCCTAAAAATAAATATGACTTACTCGTAGTGTTACGAGAGAAGTACTTTAAAATAAATGACTAATTGTGTATGATTAATAAATTTTGGGAATATTTTTTGTGACCAACTTAAATATGCTTTCAAGTTTCAAGTATTTCAAACTATTGGACCTCAAAATAGGCCACTTTTATACATTGAGGCCTAATTATGGGCTAATTAAGAAATAAGGTTTAATGTTATTTTCTGGGCGATCTATTTTGTTTGTATAATTCTCCATATTATGGATCCATTTTAGTATTCGCATAACCCGATTATATTATCACAACAATATTGTAAATATATTTATATAAAAAACATTTACTAGAAATACTCCTTCCGTCCCATAAAAATATGTGCATTGCATTCTTGGATAGTTATATTAATTTAATAATGTAGTTCCCACTATCCACTAACACTACTTTAACTATCATTCTCTTCTTCTCTCTTACTTTACCATACCATTCTCTTCCTCTCTCTTACTTTACCAATTTTTTTATAATTCACGTGCCATATCCATTGCCCATATTTTTATGGGATGGAGGGAGTATGAAAGAAAAACTTCTATTTTTAGCAATGAAACTATTTTTTATAAACATATCAAAATGACTAAATTGGACTATTTTTTGTGGAAGGAGGGAGTATATTATATTAACTTCATTGCTAATCAACTACTCCATACTCCCTCCATTCCACAAGAATATGCACTTTTTCCTCTTTAGTCCGTCCCACAAGAATATAAACTTCCTAATTTTGGAAAATCTTTTCTCTCTAATGAGGTGTGACCTATTCTCCATTAACAAATCTTTAATTATTTTTTCTCTCTACTCCTCTTTTACTTTACTAGTTTTACATTAAAATTCGTGTCGAACCCAAAGTACATATTCTTTGGGGACGGAATGAGTATTACACGGTCAATGCAAAGATTGAAATACAATTTGTAGGTTATAAAAAAATAGAATAGAATTGCTACTAAAAATTGCGATAAAATTTCAAAATTTAAGGAAAGATCTTAGTAAATTCCACCGTTAACCCTTCAAAAAATAATTATAAGAAAATCGATACATATTCAATTAATGAAACCTAATTAACCCTCGCCGCCCTTTCCCACCATCTCAATTGCTCCCATCCCTTATGGTGTAAGTATTAACCCAATTTCATCAAAAATCAACGATGAAAAAATCTCACAAGAATCGATTCCATCTCAACAACGACGTCGTAACAGAAATCCTCCTGTGCTCGCCCTTCGCATCCCTCTTGCGATTGCGAAGTGTATGCAAATCATGGCTCGATTTGATCGATTCCCAACCCTTCAGAAAATCACACATTCACCACCATGCCTGTAACACCTCGGAATTTAGAACCCTAATTTTGAGCCCTAAAATTTATTTTTGATGACGTGGAGTCGTGAATGCATTTATTGCATGTGATGCTATGGCCGAGTTGAGTCTAGGGTTTTCGTTGAAAGTTTGAAAAGTCAAACTTGTTGACTATGTGATGTGGCATGTGATTTTATTAATTTACTAAGTGAATTATTTGTTAAGGGTGAGTGGGAATATTAGAGAAAATTTTCATAAATACTAGTCACCTAATTGTTGAATTTTTCGAACCCTAGACCCTTTGGTGAGGGAATTCTATTTTTTTCGGATTTAAGTTAATTCTTGGGATATTTATCCAAATTAAATCTAAGACCCAATTATTTCCTTTTGAAGAGAGAAAAATCGAGCTCCTTTGTTTCTTGGTGATTTTCGAAAATCACCTATTGTGGGAAGGAATTATTTTATTTTAGTTAATCCCTTATTTGATTTCCTTCCATACCTAGAATTTAAATATTCTACCAAATCTTTCCATACTTCAAGAGATCTTGCCTTATCTCATTCTAGTCAATATTAAAAATCCATGCCTTATTTAAAAGGCATAGGGGACGCCTCTTTTAACTCCAAGTTAGGAGAATTCTTATTTTTATTTTGCTCCGTGATATTTTATTCTACTCCGTGAAATATTCAAAACGAAATCTTGACTAATTAGTGGCCTAATTTTCGAAACCTAGAGGATTTTTTCCCTAGGATCTATTTTTGTTAATTCTTCTTCCCTACTCCATAATATTGTTTTATTTAATTTTGGAGAATAAAATCTTACCAAATATTCTAAAGATCTTATTGGACTCTATAAATAAGAGCCAAAACCCCTAACCCTAGCCCCCATATTCTCGCCCCCTCACCATACTACACGCCCCCTCCCTCTTCTCTTTACTCTCTCAATTTTCTTCTACTTTACTCCATTAATCCTTCATCCTTTGAGAAGAAATCGAAGTTTGATCCAAGATTTTCGAAGAAACCAAGTCTTTACTTACTTTCTACCAATCGTTTTTCTTAGAAAGATATTCTTATATTAATCTTCTTCTTTCTAACCGATTAAACGGTCTTCTTAAACCCTCATGCATCTTATTTGAGTGAAAGTGGAATAAAAGGGATGGAAAATATGTATGCATGTTGTGTGTGTGTGAGTGCGTGTTGTGCGTGTGTGTGTGTACGTGTCGTGTGTGTGTGTGCATTGTGTCTTGGCAAAATACTCATGTGCGATATATGTTGATGTTAGATCTAGAGTTGAGATGCGAATGGATTATATATTTTGAGAGCATGATTTTGATTGGTCATACTAAGTTAAGTCGATGAGAAAAGGGAAAGCGTCGAGACATGCATGTATTAGGAGTTGAGTTAAGAATCTGATTTGTGATATGTGCCTATGTGATTAAAAAGGTGAAACCTCGGTTGCGAAGCCGGATAACGGAAAAGCGAAACTACTTGAAACCTAAGCAGTCGAGGTGGGCTTTACTCTTAAAACTCTCTTTTATTTTGTCAAAAATATTGATTGGTGTTATAAGGGTGGTTTAACTGTTATGCCATGCCTATGTCTGTTTTATTGTGATATTGTGCGCCTGATGCCTAGTTTGTGAGTTCGCTCCATTGGGCCATCGGGTTATGGTTATGTTTATACGAATTCAGGTCTGAGTATGGGCCGCAAACCCTACCAGGCCGTGTACACGAGGGGATCGGGAGCCGTCCTTGCTAGTCGGCCGGTCTCGTGGGCGAAAAGTGTGGCCACACTTTCGTCGCACCATGGAATGATTGTGATTGTTGATTTTGTTGAGGAAAATGGGGAGTTATTTTGACGGCCAGTCTGCCCGGAGAAATTGATCGCAGAAAGAATGTTTTGCGGAGATCTTCCAAACCTCGTTGGTCGGAGAGAAAATGGCAACGTTCTGCGGCGCAAAGGGCAACAAGTTTATCTTCTCAAACGAGAAAGACCTCTTCGCCTCCTTGTACCCTAAATCACTGAAGAAAGTCCTGTCGTTTCCCGGGAGCAAAGAGGAGGTGAATCCAACCACGAAAAGCATCCTCCACCACGACCTCTTCTCCCCCGCGGCCCTCGAGAAGCACGTGCCGGCCATGGACGCGCTGGTGCGTGAGCACATGGCACGCCACTGGAGGCCTGACTTGGTCGTGAAGGTTCTTCCGTTGGCGAAGAAGTACACGTTCGAGTTGGCGTGCAAGCTGGTTCTGAACGACGTCGACCCTGGGCGCGTGAAGAGGATCCTGGAGGCGTTCACTGTGGCGACCGAGGGGATGTTTACGGTGCCTGTGGATCTGCCCGGAACGGCCTACAGGCGCGCGATCAGGGGAGGCAAGGCGTTGAGGGAGGAGCTGATGAGGATCGTCCGGGAGCGGAAGGAGGAGTTGGAAGGGAGAAACGAGGGCGAGACGAGCGATTTTCTGTAGAATATGGTGATGGCGAGGGATGAAGATGGGAAGTTTATTGGGGAGAAGGAGATTTGTACACAAGTAGTTGCTATACTTCTGGCTAGCTACGAAACAACCAGCTCTGCGCTTACTACTGTCATCAATTATCTTGCTCAACTTCCCCATATTTACAATCAGGTCTTCACGGGTAGGAGTCCGGTTTTCCATTTTCGTGTGTTCAGGTCTGATTCAATTTTGGTCCAAAACATTCACTTTAACAGGTCCATAATAAATGAAAATGTCGACAAAGTAGTCACTTTTTTGACGGAACCATCTTCGACAAGGATTTCATTTGTTATGGACCTGTTTTACAAAAAGTAATGTTTTTGACCAAATTTGTATTTTAGTCATATGTTTAGGACTAAAACTGACCTTTACTTCATATTTTTTGAAATCCGAATGCTCGTCTATGTATATTGTAATGTTTTCGACAGAGCAAATGGCGATAGCAAAGTTGAAAGGCCCTGGTGAGCTGCTGACATGGGACGACATTGAGAAAATGAAGTACTCATGGAACGTTGTGCGTGAAACTTTCAGGCTTATGCCTCCTTCGGTAGGACCTTACAGGGAAGCCGCAAAGGATTTCACCTATGCAGGCTTCACCATTCCCAAAGGATGGAAGGTATCCTATCCACATATATTTCCTTTTTCGTCCGTCTCATAGAAAAGTCAATATCCATTTATGGCATACTTTTTCTCATTCTCTTTTACTTTATCATTTATGTACCTCAGCATCCACTACATAATTTCAACTACTTTTTCTTATTATCTCTTAATACTAATTACACATTAAAACCTTAAATAGCCTATTTATATGAGAAGGGAGTATATAAACTTTTTTTTTTTTGAACTGAAACTCAACATGAGAAAACATAAACTTGCAGTTGTTTTGGACGATGTACACAACGCACAAGAATCCTGACTGCTTCCCAGAGCCGGAGAGGTTTGATCCATCGCGGTTTGAGGGGAGTGGGCCGGCGCCTTACACGTTCGTTCCATTTGGAGGAGGGCCGAAAATGTGCCCCGGGAAAGAGTATGCTAGGCTTGAATTGTTGGTCATGATGCATAATGTGAGAAGATAGTTTACCATGCTACGTCTACACCGGTTCATGGCCTTACACTTCGTCTTCATCCTCATCAAAAATAGATTATTCATCCTGAATTTGATCTTAATATTGTATGAGGGTTTAGTAATTTAATGATCTTATAAAGAAATAAAACAAAATTATAAGGAAGTAAGATAACACGATATAATGATGAAGCCCGAAAATCAATGCTATTACAAATAATTATTGGTTCCACTATCAAATCAAAATAAAAACTAAAGAACGTATTAATTGGAAAAAAAAACAACGCATTAGTTGGAAAGAAACTCCTATTGTCATTACACGATTTAGTATTGCAAAGTGATGAAACAATCATTTTCGCTTTAATTTATAATAAATGACAATAACACTCACTAAAAATCGTTCATTTGAGAATAATGCCAAACACTATCAAATTTACTATAAATATCAATCCCAAAATATCATTCGCTAAAAAGGTGCGGATCTATAAATTCCTAAAGAAAGAAAAGAAATATTTGATCAGATAGAGCAAGCGACGTTGGGTGGCAAAGAGAGCGTTGATTGCTAGAATCAGTTTTTATGTATTTTGAATGGGTTTTAAATGGATTGATGATAAGCCATTTATTGTGATTGGCCTTTTGGGTAACTACAGGTTGAGCCAATTTTGGTTGTAATTATTTTTATTTTTTATTTTTACAATTAATATTGCATCTCGGGTGAATGTGTTTCGTAGGTTTTTATTTTATTTGTCACTTTCTTCTTCTATTTTCCAGTGAAGCTATTTTATTTTGTTGTTTTTAGGCACATTTATATCCAATAGATTTTATTCACCTAAAAATATTAAACCATATCATTAACTAATTGATGGATTAAAAATTACTCTAATTAACCAATCTAATTTCAAGCATTTGAGGACCAAGATGACAATTTCGCTTTCACTATAATATGATCACGAAAATATAATTATATATGATTCTCTAACAAGAAGAACAATTTAAATGTATGGAAAAACATTTTTCCTAAAAAATGAATAATTCACTTTTTATATGCTATTATTATAGCAAAATTTAAATTAACTTCACTGATAAAATATTTCCTTTTATTCAGTTTGTTTTGTGTTTTACCATCGGAAAAAGGGAAACCATTATCGATTTTCCTAAAACAAAAAAATAACATAAAATAAAGTAAATTTAACCAAATTTATTATTATTTTGTTGTATATTAGTGTTGTTGCATATATATTTAATCATTGTGTGGCGTTGTTTACTAATGTAGTTGCCGAATCATTTTTAAGTAGACTTGTCAGTAAGACTAATTTTTAATTTAGCTATTAGTTAATAAAATAGTTTAATATTTTTAAGTGAATAAAACATATTGGATATAAATGTACTTGAAAACAACAAAAAAATAGCTTCACTGGAAAATAGAAGAAGAAAGTTACAAATAAAATAAAAACCTACAAAACACAATACACCCATCCGAGATGCAATATTAATTGTAAAAACACAAATAAAAAATTATTTCTTTTACTTGCAAGGTTCTAACTTTTATATATTTTCTAGAATTGCATTTTATTATTAGATATCCAACAACTTTAAATCAGTACAAATTCTAATAAATAATTTTTTTCTGTATTATTTTATATATTTAAAAATTATTTTTGTGCCGTGCATACCACGGGTAAGATACTCGTTAGGATTAAAACTTAAGTTTGATATATAACTTAACTTTAAATTCCAATTGAAAATGACTTTAAAAAATTCAATCCCTTATGATTACATTTGACACAAATAAAATAATTATAATATATCAAAATTAGTGATAATCGAAAGACACATCTCACCTAAACGCGTGCATCAGTTTAGCTAATTTGTATTGCCTAGCCATTTTAAAATTTTATTCAGAACAGTTGCATCGTACAAGTTTTATTTGTGAAATACTATGAGATAGGAAGAATTAGGGTTTGGATCAGAAAGGAAGGACCTTTGGAAGCTCCCCTAGATGTGTATATTATGAATTATATTATATGGTATATATAGGCTTGAAAAATATTTAAACATAGTAAAATTAAATCCTACAAGGAATAAAAGTGATTTGGCATCACAAGACAAGAGTTTCTTTCCTTCCTGAATTTCCGCCTAATTTTCGTAGAATGATGATAAGATTCATAACATTATTCACAGAACTCCGGTTGAGACATGCAATATACCCACGTGAAGCTCTTTCGAAGAAGAAAATAATGGAATGCATTAAGTATTGATTGAACTTCAATATTTCCTAGAAAGCTGGCTCGAACTAAGGCTTTTGCACATCCTAATAAACTCTGTAGACCGCTGACTTGGCCTCGGCGGGACCGCTGGGCGCTCTCTGGAGTATCTGTGTCAGTCTCGGTGATCGATTTCTCTTCTTCGGCGCCCGCTAATGCGTTCTCTAGATTATCTGTGTCAATCTCGTTGATCGATGTCTCTTCTTCGGCGCCCGCTCATGCGCTTAGTGGCCGCTGACTTGATGTCGGCGGATCGCTGAGATCCTCCGTTGGGTCAAGACTTTAGTTTTGACTATTTTGTAATACCTTTTTCTAAGTTATTTTCAATCATTTTCTAACAACCACGTTAAAATACCAAAATATACTCCCCCGTCTAAGATGACATATTTCTTGGTCGGTACTCGGTACAAGATGTTGGCTATTGTGTTTAATTGGAGAGAAAAAGATGGATGTAGGTATTAAATAGAGAAAGAAAGAGAGTTGAATATTTAATTGTAGAGGGAAAAAGTGGTTTAGTGTATTAATGGAGAGATAAATTTTTAATATATAGAAATGTATCATCTCACAAACTAAAAAGTAAATGGTGTCAAATTAATTTAGACAGAACAAAAATATAAAATATGCAATTTAAGAAATTTAAGAACATAGTTTGCTTGAATGACATTTAAAACAAGCTAAATATAGGCCTTAAACACATGGAAAATCCGTGTTTATCAACGACAGAAACAAAATATAGTAACTCAAGACAATTGACCGAGAAGAAATTGATCTATTTTTTATGAGGATGGAGGCGAAGGGGAAGGCCGTGAGCTGGTGCAGGAGAAACATTGAACACCATCTTCTCATTTGGAATGACCTTTTCAAGTCTAAACCTTGTCACCAAATTGTGGGTGAACACCAATACTACAAGCCTAACATAGCTTCTCCCGGGGCACATACGAGGTCCTCCTCCAAACGGAACGTACGTGTAAGGTTCCGGACCACTCCCCTCAAACCGCAATGGATCAAACTTCTCCGGCTCCGGGAAGTAATCAGGGTTCATGTGGGATGAATGAGGCGTCCACAATACCTACATAGTTCATGTGATTGTTCTTGATAAGTAAAGTACTTGCTTCATCTAATGTAAATGAGATGTGAAGTGGAGGCCGTGAGTTTTAACAAATCATTGGCTATGATTTGAGTGAATAATGCCCAAAGAAAAGGATATTGTGTAATTAGATAATTAGGCGCTAGGTTTTGGGTGAATAATGAGCGTGAATGGAATTTAAAATATTTAATCACTCAAAAAAATTATTCATGAAGGGAGTGTATGGCAATGAGTTTTTGAAATACTCTCTTCGTCCACGAAAAATATGGCAGATTTGTTATTTTTGGTTGTCCACAAAACATTAGGCACGTTCAAAAAAGGAAAATTTTCAATAACTTCTCTCTTACTTTTTTTCCCTTCTCTCTTACTAATAATATTGATCCTACATTCCACTTACACTACTTCTCTTTTACTCTTTTCATTCTCTCTTATATTTTTTCCTTCTTTCTTACTTTATCAATTCTACATTAAAATCCGTGTCATTCACAAAGTGCTCTATTTTTCGTTGACGGATGGAGTATTTTGAAAGTTGGACATATAAGCAAACATAAAAAAGCTATGGTGGTTCATGGTTTAATAAGTCGGACAGATTTGACTATTAATTGATCCGATATGTTGTATACTATAGGGATGTAATCAATTGCTAACTAATTACCAATCCAAAATTGAGACCAATTTTCAACCATTAGATTAGAAGATCTTGTAGTTAATATAATGCCAAGTGTAATATATTTTAAATTTAAATAATTATTAATTAAATTAAAAGGGTATTAATGTCAAATTAAAGATAATTTGATAAGGATTCCAACGAGATCTCAATTGCATATGTTCCGACGATGTTCGGGTGATGAAATTTGATAAATTATATTTCAATTTTCGTACATGTTGATAAGCAGTTTTTATCAACAAATGCAACAAAATATCTCAATATAGTAGGCAAAATCTCAATATTATGCATGTCCAATCTCAATAAAAATGTGTTGATATTTTCTTGTCCTTGTATTGATATTCTAATATCATATTGTTGATATTTGTAATACACAATGTTGATATAAAAAAACACCCACGAAAATTATCATATGATAACATAATGACGATATTACCCTTTTGTTGATATTTTGTCTACTATTTATTGAGATTTGTGAGCTTTAATCTCATCTACTCATTTTAAAATCCAAGGATGGAGATTTAGTCTTGATTTTGGATTAGGGTGCTATAAGCATTAGAATAGGACCCGTATACTATATATGCAATTAATTTTATATCATACAGAAATATTAAATTAAAGAATACTCCTACATAAAACATTGAAATTAATTAATTACCGCATACATAAATTAGATATATATCCTACTCCCTCCGTCCCGGAGTATTAGACTCATTTCTTTTGGGCACATGATTTAAGGAATTGATATTTAAATAGTTAAAGTGGAGAGAGTAAAGTATGAGAGAGGGAAAAAGTAGGAGAGATAAGAGAGAAAAAAGTAGGTGGAGAATAAAATAAGATAAATGCTTTTTGCTAAAAAAGGAAACGAGTCTTATATGTTGGGACATCCCAAAAAGGAAAGTTGGTCTAATACCTTGGGACGGAGGGAGTATTATTTCTATAATTTTTATTAGTATGTAATTTTTAGCATGCTTCGTTTTGTACTTGATTACATATACAATTTTCTCATTATTTACTAATGAAGTTGACCTAAACAAGTACTCCTTTCGTCTTCAAAAAATTGCAAATTTATAAGAAATTATGGCAAAAAGTCAAACTTATCATAGACGAAGGAAATAATACATACTCCACATAAATAAATCTCACCTTCCATCCTTTAGGAATGGTGAAACCTGCATAGGTGAATTCAACAGTGCTCTCACAAATACCTCCTATGGAAGGGGGTGTTACCCTCATACATTCGCGCACGACGTTCCACGTATACTTCATCTTCTCCAAATCCTCCATCGCCAGCAACCCATTAGGGCCTTTCGATTTCGCAATCTCCCTTTGCTCTGTACCAATATTATTTTTCTTCCATTACTACAAAAATTATAGAGGGAACTTTTGTACCATGGTCATCTTTCATCATTGTTTGCTAGTCCAAATCAATATTTTAGGTCACATCTAAAATTGGATATCTACATTTGCTCAAATATGTTAGTTTCTGATCCTATATAGTACGTTTTGTTTTATAATTAACAATTACATTAAATATTGACAGTCAACCATGTTTTGACTCAAATATTAATGAGTTAATTATCATTCTAATTAACCATTTTAAACCACAATTTTATTCATTAGTCAACCTAACTAAAACATACCTTCCAAAACCCGATCGGTAATGTGGGGAAGCTCGGCAAGATAATAAATGACATTAGTGATCAATGAAGAGAGTTCATACTCGGCGCCAATAAGCAAACCAATAAAGACATTAACAATCATGCTATCACTCATATATTCCCCATCTGCATTTGTTGCCGCCACCATCTTCGACAGAAGTTCCTCTCCCTCGCTCTCGGCCGCCCTAATCTCCCTTCTCCTCTCCTGCACGATCCTCAGCAGCTCGTGGCGCACAATTCTTCCTCCCCCCACAGCGCGGTTTAGGGTCGTCCCAGGCAAGTTTACCGGCAAAGACAAGATCCCTTTAGTCAGAAGAGATAAAGATTTCAAGAATTCGCCCGACCCAAACCCCCACGGTTCATAAAATTCATGCACGCCAACGAGAGGGCGTACTTCTTTGTCGATGGAAGAGCCTCCACCACTGAGCTACCTGACGGCAAGTAAAAACGAAAAGTAACATATAACTATCCCACATCAGTGTCAAGAGAAAACTGAAACCACTATATAAGTCTCATAGGCCTCTCTCTCCTCCTATCACCAACTATCCCACGTCAGTGTCAACAAACAGAAAACTGAAAGCACTATATTAGTCTCATAGGCATGTACCTCTCCATTCGGTTTCAAGATGCTCACGAGCTAACGAGTCCATCACTGGCACGTACTTCTTCAAGGCGTCCGGCTTGAGGATGTCGTATTGGAAGTTGTCGAAGGAGGCCTTTGGTTCTTGACACCTGGTTTTTTCGAGATCCGGGTATATAGCCTTTGCCAGTGAAGGAAGCGACCACCGGGTGAAGAGTTCGTTTTGGTTCTTGAAGATGAACTTGTTGCCTTGTGCACCGCATAGCACAGCTATTTTCTCTCCAAACAAGGAGGTTTTGAATGCATCTTGAGAGTATTTCTGCATTCTCTCTTTCACTAGCTTCTCTGAGCCTAAACGGTCGAGCTCCATGTTTTCTCCGAGAAACGGCCAACCCATGGAGCCCGGAGGAGGGTTTTTCAGTTTCCCCGAGGCCCGTTTGCGAATGGAAAAGATGAGGTATATAGAGAGAGGAAGAAGAAGGAGAGCAAGAAGATATGGGCTTAAGGTATCCATTGATATGCAGCTAGCTAGGTTAAGATGAGAGAGGTACGTATGGACGGCCAAGAATGTACATATATATAAACGAAATCCTTCAAGATTTAATGTTAAATTTTATGTCATAGATTATGTAAATGGCCTGAAAATGGTGTTGAGAGAAATTCGAATCTTTTTTTTGGATAGGCAAATGCATAGAAATTTAAATGTTACTCCCTCCTCCGTCCCTTGTTAATTGAGGCGTTTTTTTTCGACATGTAGATTAATAATAGTATATTAAGTGGCTGGTGAATAAGTGAGAGAGAATAAATTAAGAGAGATGTTGAGAGAATAAAGTATGAGATGATTAATTTTTGTCAAAAATTGTAATGACGATCGGTTAATTTGGAATTTTCCAAAATAGTAAAATAACTCTATTAACATAGATCGGAGGGAGTATATCCTGATGGACTCAAACCCGAGATCTGTAGCCTCGAACTTAACCACTCACATCTAACTCACAAGTTGACATTATATAAGGTGCAGTTTTGTTTTATATGCTGCGTATTGATTTGCTAGGTAGCTGGCATATGACATTATCTAACTAGCTAGTTGACATTTTTAAACGTTGTCTTTACTATTTATTTTAATGTAAAGTTGAAGCGAGGTTAACATAAGTGATTCTTGAATAATGGAACACATGGAATTGTTTGTTTCAAGATTTAAACTCCTATATATTGCTGAACCTAATGCCTTAAGCCACGGTTTAATTTTGTCTAATACTTTGCATTGGATAAACTCAACTTGTGAAGAGGACCTAGTTATATACTCCTTCCGTCTGTCATTTATAGTCTCATTTTAATTTGACGTGATTTTTAAGAAATTGTTTGACTTTATTAATAATAATAAGTTTATAGAATGTGGACTCCACTTATATATTTTATAATTTAGTTGAATGATGTGGTCCACTTACCAGAAAATAATAATAATAAATGGAACTTTAAATCACAACATCCTGAATGACAAAATGAAATATTCTTTCACAGACAATAGAAGAAACAATTTGGTACAGTGAACATGGATCAAAGTTAAACATGTAACAGAGGACTTATTAAAATCCTTAATCTACATAATTTGAAATGGTAAGCCCGAAATGAGTGTAATGAGTTAGTCAGGTATGGAGTTTATTTGCAATAAATGGGAAAAAGTTAAACGTGTCTATAAACGGCGGACCACCTGAAACGGCAAAACATGTCTAGTTTTGGCTGACAAAGTACAAATTAGCTAAACTAAGGCTCAAGTACTGCAGTGCGCACGTGAAGGATGTGTCTTTAACTGGCAGATAACTCGAAATTACAAAACATGTCATGTTTTGGCGGATGAAGGAAGTACTCCCTCCGTGTGCGAATAGGAGTTATATTTCTTTCCAGCACGCGTTTTAAGAAATGTTAAGAAAGTGGTTGGAAGAATAGATGAGTTAACCAGCCGGTGGTGTCTCGTCGGCAACGATGAGAGACAAGGATGTTATAAAAATTTAAATTGAATTGTCACGTCCAGTAGAAGTGTCATGTCAAATTCAATTTCATCAGGAATTAATATGTGATAGTGATGCACTATTTATTAGCACTAAAAATACCTGCAAGCATATATGGTAGATCTAGTATAGCTAAAGGTCAGTACCGGGATATCGAACACAGAGAATAAGATTGCAACTGACTACCATATACTAAGCGTCATATACTATCTAGAGACACAGAGATTTTTAGGTTTGGTTTATTAAACTAGACAGAAAATAAACAAACAAATAACAAGAAGCATAAAAACATATGATACAAAGCAGACTAATGATGTAGAATTTTGGGATCCAAAACAAAATCGACCTCCTTGAATTACGGTCTCTAGAGTTATTAAGTCGGTCACTTAACTAGATAAACCCCCTCCCGAGGTGAGAAATCCGTAGATTAGGTGTAATAATTAAAGTCCCCTTCTAATTCTTAAACCTAACTCCTAAAAGATTATAAGACCAATGACCTCACATGAAACCTCAACTCTCCCGAGTTCTATTGAATTAAAGTGTGAATTATCCCTCGTCCAAGTATTCAATAGAAGATGGATGGTTATCAATTGAATATAGAAGGCACAAGGATAAATCAAATAACAGCAAGAGCTAGCACGGAAAATCAATTGAATATCTTCACTAAAAAATTCATAAAAGATGTTCTACTCATAGACAAGTAAAAGCTACAAATAAAGCACGAGACATGAAAGAAATAGATAAAACCCATGGTTGAATCTTCAATCTCCTCTTGCGTGGATCTGCTCTTGCGTGGATCTGCACAGCTCCGCTGCAATGGAAGATGGATGGTTATGTGTGGAATATGGGATGGATGGATGAATGTGTAGAAGGGAAGGATTGGAGGCTCTGAGATGAATTATGAATTAGGTTAAAGAGGTATTTATAGATTGGAAAAAGGTTTAGAATGGTAAATAATATCCTCCAATTAATTGAAAATATGATATTTTCGGATCCTTCAAATAAAAGGAGAGATTTGGGCAATAATATATTCCTTCCTTGAATTTCTGCCTAATTTCCGCCCGCTTTGACTGCACTGCGCAACGTTCGTAGAATAGACATAACTTTCTCCACAGAACTCCGATTGAGACGTGCGAGATATCCAAGCGAAGCTCTTTCGAAGACGAAGAGAATGACATGTAATAAGCACTGATTGGACTTCAAAATCGCTGGCAGAGTGAGCTCGAACAGAGGCTTCTGCACTTTGGCCTTTTTTCACCTTTTTATATCTTTTTCTATCATTTATCAACAAATACGTCAAAAATACCAAATATATAGAATACGCAATTTAAGAACATAATTTACATGATTGACATTTAAAACAAGTCAAATCTGGCCCTTAGAAACATGCAAAATCCGTGTTTGTCAGATAGGTCTTGAGAGCACCGATGCTCACCTACAAAAGAAAAGAAGTGAATCCATAGTTGGAGTGCTAAGGGGATACGTTTTCACATATAAAGTGAACTACAAAAATGGTCCTTAGACTATAGGTTTATCTTGCCCATAGTTCCTGGACTTTAAAAATATCGCCAAACATTCCCGAATTAAGGTTTTATCTCGAAAATGATCATTTTTCACTGTTTTTGGTCGAAAATATCCTTTTGGGGGGTTTTGGGGGGTTTGGGCAATTTGGTCTTTTTACACTTTTAACATTTTAAATCTGATATTATTTCAGTTATGTACTAATCTGATATTATTTCAAAATTACCATTCTTCTTCCCTTTTGTCATCCTTCACTTTGTTTCTTTATTTCAATATTAGATATAATTTTATAACATTAAATTTGAATTTCAATTTTTAAATATCAGTAATTTTTTTTAATGAAAACTATTAATTTATGGCCACTATAAATATTGATTAAAACTATTAATTTTTGTTATTTGATATAATATTCAGCGGAATTGAAGAAGTACAGAAATAATATTAATCATGATGGAAAAATAATAGTTAAATAATTTAGCCTTTGCACGATTGTTATAATTGCTTGTGATTGAATATTACGAAGTTGACTAAAAATTTGATCCTACTAAAAATTTTATATAGGAGTATTTTTGTTGAAATTTTCTAGTAAATTTTGATTGTTTTCAAATTAATAAACGAAAATTATATTAGTCTTATATTAGATGAAACATCTTATAAATGCACAAGCAAACATAATGTAATAATATAATGATACTATTCGTGCGAAACTGCTCGAATAATACTGAATCGGGTTAAAAGTGGATTGTAGAGTTTTTTCGTATACAAGCAAGATTTTATTCGCTCGAAACTGCTCGAAACATGCTTTTCAGTATACCAAACCTAACAATCTCCCACTTATACTAAAAACATGCTTTCGAGTATATACACTGCCTAAAACTCTCCCACTTATACTCAAAGTAGGTCTTTGTACTAGATATATCGAACTACCATTCATTTCACTAAGTGAGAGAAATATTTGCTTGGTTGTTCTCTGATTATATCTTTTCCACCATAATGTCTTTGCTGCGTACTTAATTTTTAATTAATTTCATCTCTCTATGTGATTGCTTAGCTTTATTAGCTCGTGTGTCCCTTGAGTTAGCCTTCACTTGAGTAATCATAACTAAATGTAATACTCATAGGCATACTCAAACTTACGATTAAAGCTATTAGGATGATACTCCTAAGGTACACACTTGTTCAGACGATGACTCACTCGATCACTGATTAGTCATAAAACTAAGACAGTGTAATCCCAAGGACATTACATGAATGACTGGTAAACTATAATATAGTTACTAGCCTTTCTCAAGCACCAGCATATATTATTTACCTCAATCAAAATCCTTTGTCATAGTTAATATGATATATACTTGCTATGCAAAAGAACAACTAATATCAAACTTAATACACACAATAGCATACATGAGACAACTATCTCCAAAACTAGTCTCATAATTCTTGTTCTCACTAAGCGTCAAACGACACCTGACCAGAGACAAGACAATTCCATCTTTAAGGGTAAAAACCTTTGCATGGAAATTTTAATGCTAAAATGTTCCAAACAATGTATAGACATAAGATTCTTAAGAGAAACTCATAATTCTTTCTAGCAATCTTAAAAGGACTTAGATGCTCAGAACGTAATTAGTTTCTCTTTGATCCTTTATCTTAAACTGGGTAGACAACAAGTTTCCTACGCCAGATGTCAATCTTAGTTGTTTGCAACTTTTGTAGATTTCATCATCGTAGAGTACCATTAATGCCGTATTTAATGCACTTTCAATTTCCATGTGCTTAGATGCATGCCTAAGACCACGAAAGTCTTTATAAGCTTCCAATCATGTGTTTCTTGCCCTATATTACATACCCATTAGGATGTTCCATGTAGAGGATTTCTTCAAGACTTCTATTAATAGAAAGCTATCATGACAATCATAATACATTCATTCTAATATATGTAAGTTCTCGCACAACGACAGACGAGAAGATGTTTCTCTTTGGGCATAAACTATTGTCATTGTCTAGCCTTTTGAGATCCAAATATACTAGCTCCCACTGACTGACACAACCTATAGGTAGTTTTGCAAGTCTTGTAAAACATGTTGTCTATCTTAGATTGTAGTTTGGAATCTATCACTTTTTCAAGGATGAATATCCAAATGAACCAATACTATATTGTAGTTAAAGGGATTATGTCCAAGTTAATATAAGACTGAGTCTTACGGAGATTAGACTCCCACTACTGATCATAACCCTTTGCTCGTCTTCTTATGGTGTAAACCATTAAGACTCGCTAGTCTTTCTATGTTGCACTTCTATAATTATTCTGAATCAAACGATTCTAACTCATAGTGCATCAAACAGACATTCTCGACTTTCAAGCTATTTAATTAACAAATTGTTAAAATCTTGATAGTCAAGATCAGTTTGAACAATAGCTAAGTATTTTCTTGGCCTTAAGATTAAGAGCCATAAATACTTTATCATTCATAGTTTAAGAAGTTGATGTGTTGTTTAATACTCAATCTTGTTGCATTTATATTGTTTCAATACTATAATGCCTTAAACATCAACCATAAAATAATAATTTAGCAAAATAGCTCCCACTGCAACAAATGCCTAACTGGATCATGATCTCTTACTTAGGAGATGCATTTTCATGTATGTCATTGTCCTTCTTTAAAAGTGGTTAATCCAACTTACAAAGCATCCCTTTAAACAAACTTTAATGACAATTCAGGCTCTCCTATTTCCATATCTAGTCTTTTGTTCAAATGAACTAGGACTTAGGAAAAATGCAGCCTTTATGAATTCGTCATCGATCATGTTACTTTCCTCTTACAGTAATATAACGACTAATATTCTGAAACTTTTCTACTTTTCAGTTAAACCTTTCTAGTAGTCATTTCTTATTACTTTAGGCGATGACTTGAGTCGGAAAACTATTTGAGTGATTAAAAGATTCCTCAAAACATTCTGTCCCTTTAGGATATTCCAATTGAATCATCTAGACAAATTCTATTGATATCCATCTTTCATCGTCACTAACCAAGACTTGTCGTGCTACTTAAAAGAAAATAGCTTGACCTTATTTCTCAAAGAGCTTGTCAAGTACATGCATAATGCATTCTCGAACATTCTTCGTGGAATTATGTCGAGGAAATGGAGGACATGAATCGGTGAGTATAAACTCTAGGTTTTCAGCGATGAGAATCTTATCCATTTTCGTTTCCGGTCTACATAATTTTGGCATTCGAGTTTACTTTCTTTAAGTATCGCAGACAAAAAATTGAATGACATCATGAAGATTTGGCAAATAAACTTATTATCACATACTTATGCTCAATACATAATCACAAATAACCACAAAACAATTATGTATCTTGCAACTGTAAAATCAAAAACAGGGTACCATAAGAGGTCAATACTCATTCACAACTTTAACATTTTTACTGGTCACAATACCGACGAATAGTCCAGAGACCACATAATGGCATGGCCGCCTAATGTTGCCTAAGCACGACTATCAGATTTCGCATTACAGAATTTTGTTTCTACAACACACTCTCGTAACAATGCTCATGTGTTGATAACAAAATCAAGCTATCTCATAAATTCTGTTTGAACTTCTGAAAAACTATAATTTCTTAGGATTATTGTCCCCACATAATGGGCGGCGATAATATTAGAAACTACTTTCTAGTTCACACTATCTATATTTGAGAAGTTTGCCCATATGAACTTGCTATTTCGTAGGATTATTATCCCCACATAATGAGTGGCGATAATATTAGAAACTAGCTTCATAAAATTTGCAAACCAACCGATGGAGACCGTATACAACGCACTTGTTGTAATCATCACTTAGATATTTTGTATGGTTTTTGTATAATTATCACATAAGCATATAAAGCAGATAATCCACTTAAAATAGATAAACACCAAATAAACAGATAAATCCATTTAACGCATGACATTTAAACACACAGGATAATTATCGAAAATTATTTAATCTAGTCAAAGGAGAAACAATTAAATAATTAAGTTTTATCTTGGATAATAATTATTTAAATTCATTTAGGATTTATCAAGATAGAATTAACTATCTAAATTCACTTAGGATTGTTCTAGATTTTATTTCGATAAATTCAAATCCTACAATTCAAGATACCGTTGATCTAGGATTATCATTATCTACGATAAATCGTACTAGGATATTACTAGATAGAATCAATTCCATCATAATCCATAAGATAAAAATAAAATCCTATCAACCAAGATTCACATAAATCTTAATTCTATTTAGAATAGACATCCAAAATATATCAAACTTTACTTAAGATTTCTTAGATAAATAAATTTATCTAAATCCATTTAAATAAGGATTTTCTTATATATCAATAGCATCCTAATCTATCTAGGGCATAAATCCAAAAGATAAGGATAACTTGGATTAATACTTATTTTAATCTATCAAGGATTTGTCTTAATAGAATTAAATCTACTCAAATCCATCGGATAAAATAAATTAATATAAATGTTTATCCTAATTCATCTAGGATTTATCTTGGAATAAATCCATAGAATAAGATAATATTATATTATAATTATTTAAATCTATCCAAGATTTATCTAGGAAAAAATCCATATAAATCTATAAGATAAGAATAAAATATTATATTATATTATCGCTATCCAAATCCATCTAGAATTTATCAATGAATAAATTCATATAAACTCATAGGATAAGAATAAAATAATATTATCATTATCTAAATCAAACTAGGATTTGTCTAGGAATTAAATCCTTGCAAATCCATAAAATAAGGATAAAATCTACAATTAATCCCTGATTTAATACAAATCAAATCTTATATAATATATAAAATCCACAAGATATATTCAAATGTTAATTCTAAATTAATCTTGAATTATTTCCAAAATTAATTCCAAGAGTTAGGAAACCCTAATTTAATTTTGGAAAACGAAGTCACGGGATGAGGTGTTGCGACGTCACCGCATAGGGAAAACCTAATCTTGCGTCGTCGGACTCCCAACGAAATGCAGCCGCTGCTTTTCGTCTGCTAGCGAGGACGCACTTGGCGCTACGTCGTCTGAACTTTGACAACGTGACTCAACTTTATTTTACCCAAATAATACCCGCAAGTGTATGGGGTTATCGTAGCAAACAGCAAGCAAGAGTATATCGTATCCCACAGAGACAATTAAGTGTAAACCTAAGTACCACGAACAAATTTCAACTACTATCCAGACGATCAAGAGTTTTGGGTTTTTTTTCTAACAACTACGAAAAGCATATAAATTCAGAGATTAAAATAAACACTTAAACAAGAGAATAAAGAAGCAAGTTGTAGAAATGATAGAGAAATATGCAGAATTCAAGGATCCGATGCACAACTCATAGCCTAACCCAATTGAAACCGATTTACCATTTAAAGTCTCCAGAATTGTTGAATCAATCACAAATACAGATTAAACCCCCTCCCGAGGTGAGAAATCGGTAGATTAGGTGTAATAATTGAAGTCCCATTCTAATTCTTAGACCTAACTCCTAATAGTTCGATTAGATTAAAGATCCCACTCAAAACCTCAACTCTCCCGAGTTTTATTGAATTAAGGTGTGAATAATTCTTCTTTCAAGGTTAAATATTTCATCTCCTGATTATTCTAAGAAACCCTACACTCCCAATTGGTGATCAAGCAATTATTAGGAAAAAGCACAAGAATAATTCAAACAATTGCAAGAGCAAGATAAAAACAAATTCAATTGGATTAAAACTATAAATCAATGCATCTTCACCAAGAATTCTACATAAAAGATGTTTAGCTACTCATGTTCATGGTAAAAAACAAATAGAAAAGAGCAAAACAATGGAAATCATGATCCGAATTGCAATTGGTGGAAGAATTGAAGCTTGAATCTTCAATCATCTTCCAAGAGTTCTTCACAAAGAGAGAGATGTGTTTTGTCGCTTGTAGAGAATGAATAGAATTGACCTAATTCTTCCTCTTTATTTTTTTCTTCAAAAAATTGCGTTTCAGCTCTAAAAAACACCAAACTGACGGACCCGGCCGGTTAATCCACTGGAAATTCACCCGACCGGGTGGGACTTCTTTGGTACTCTCTGGAATCTCGCAGGCATAATTACGCCTCCCGGCCGGGTGGAATTATAGGGTAATTACTCACCCGGCCAGGTGGGAATTTCTGGACAGCGCAGTGTTTGTATAACGACCATAACTTCTACTACCGAACTCCGATTGAGGCGTGCGAGATACCCACGCGAAGCTCTTTCGAACCAAGGCTGCTGCACATTAGGGGCTGATTAGACTTCAAAATATCCAGTAAATATTGTCTCAAACCAAGGCTGCTGCACATCCACATATTTTGTACCTTTTTCTACACATTCTTAACAAAATGGTCAACATACCAACATAATAGAGAAGTAGATATAAACATGTCCAATAATAGACTAAATATGATCAAATTCATACATAACCACCCTCTAAAACCATGTAAAATCCAAGTATGTCACAACGCTGTTGTGCCATCGCCCCCGAGCCGGATCACCGCTGCTGCCCGTAACTCCACCGGCATTGCGCTGTGGGATGCGGTCGCTGCTGTCGCAGCGTCGCCGCACCCACCGCTGCCCGCTGCTGCAACGTCGTCTCCACGGCTGCTGCTGGAACACCTTCACCGCAGCCTGCTTGATTCCCGAAACTCCGACGTCGCGAAAAAGAATACATGGAGACCGATTTGTTTATAACATTTAATCATTACATCATGAATTCTTACGGCAATTAAATAATATTTGTATCACCACATTCACGTAAATGAGAATTGATTACATAACTGAGAATTGATTACAGATTCTCCAAATTTCATCAGATTGGGCAGATCGTGCATCTTCCTATCGACGTCGAGACTTGCGCATTCGGTGATGTGCAGCTCTGGTGCAAGCGCCGGCTGCACGTCTGATAAGTCATATTCTAAGCCTTGGTTACTGGTCAGTATGTCGTCAAATGCATGTATTATCTGCAAAACAGTTGCTTAAGTGTGCAGGATTAAAGGATCCAAGTCAGTAGGAGACGATTCAGGTGACGCAAGTGAAAAGGGCGCCAGAAGGGTGCGATACTGACCAGGATGCATGCCAGAGAAATGGCTCGAAATGGAGAAGGAGGATAGCTGGGATGATCATTGACAAGGGCAAAAAGGTCAAAACGCGGGAGAAGTACCCTAAAAGCAAGGTCAAGCCTCCCTATAAAAGAAGCCACTTGGAGAGAGAAAAAGCGGACAATCACACATAGAGTTGGTTCCTTAGAGTTCGGTTAGAAGTTCTCGGTTCTCAACACACTTAGTAGAATTCTCTCTAGAATATCAGTCCTTCAGCATTATCCTACCTCTCATTCCTCGCCACAGCCATGGTCACTTGACATCCAAGAGTTTGCCGGAGAAGTCATCAGTCCGCCGTTCCAGCCAGTTATCGTAGCAGTGTAGTAGTATCATCGCCCGGAGTGGCACAAATAATCTTAATCGCTTTCTTAGTTTAAAGTTTACTTGTTTTCGTCGTTAGTTATTTGCAAACACTCATCGATGTTGCTCTTTTGAAGTACTTTGTTTTTTTCCAATATTTACATTATGAAGTTTCTATTTCGCATGTCACTTTGGTTCGAGTTTGCTTCATTCTGCCTAGGAAAGTTAGATTTAGTTATTGCTTTCAATTTCTAAGTGTTTTCTTATCGGGAGTTTTTGATTCAAAGTGGTAGCTATGTTTAGTCAAGTTTTCGTGCATGAGTTTCTTTTCTGCGCCGTGATTACCACCTTGCATGTCAGTCAGTAGAAGTAAAGTTGCAGTTTCACTGTTTAATTTAAGTTTGAGCATTTAAATCGATGGATCTTGAGTTTGAATTCGTGAATCTGAAGTTCAGTCATGGTGTTTGTGTTTATCTGAATTCTGTTAATACTTGGTGAAGAAGAAAACGTCAAAATCAACTTTAGTTTGAACCACTTTACTTTTAAGTTACTTTTGCTTTTGTTCCCTACTTTTCAGATGTACTGCACAGACCTGTCAGAGAACCACCCAGCCACCAAATATGCCTTGTAGTCTAAATTTCCCCTTTTAGTAACTGTCTACTTTTCATATGCCTCTGAGACACATTGTCCCCTTTTAGTAACTGTCTACTTTTCATATGCCTCTGAGACACATTGTCCCCTATTTTCACGAACACTCCCACATGTCTGTTATTTTCACGCCTACTAGTCAGTAGAGTACCACCTTTATTTCCTGTCTAGCTAACCAAAACACCCAGGAAAGTCACCGCAGTTATCAAAACGTGTCCATCCTCGTGGGAATCGACCCTTACCTCCATTATACTAATCAGTAGAAGTGGGTTGAGGAAACTTGTTTGAAGCCAGGTCCCGGTTATCGTACCAACGACTCAGCTGGGTCGGGAATCTCTTCCTGATCAGTTGGATACACTCCAAATTACATACGAAAACCATCACAGCACTCGAGAGAGTGGGGGAGACCTCCGGGCTGTCAAAATGGCGCCGTTGCCGGGGATGGATGGCGTTCATACCTGTTATTGTGTGTGATCTTTTTGGTGTACATAATGTTTATAATTTTTCTTTTCTTTTTATTTTCAGTTTATGAGAAGTGGCTCAGCTCCTGGCCAGTGGAGACCAAGGATACTTCCCCAAGGAACAATACTCGTTAACACTCGTTCGGGCCTGTCGACAGCACTGTCCGACCTAGGGACGAGTAGCGACGAAGAAAATGAGGAGCTAGAGTACCAACTTCCGGAGCTTCCACCCCAACCAGTAAGAACCCTAGTGAGAATGGCTGACCAGGGTGGGGACGATCCCGAGCTCGCAACACTTACCGCGCACGCCGACGGAGATCCTCCACAAGCCATTGTGGTCACCCCAGGCCAGACCGCCTGTGATGTGAAACCCCACGTTATCGCAATCTTACCGAGGTACTGTGGGAAGAGCTACGAGGGACCATACGAATTCTTAAATGAGTTCTGCAAAATCTGTAAGGCATAGAAGCGGCCAGCAGGAGCGAGCGAGGACGATTACAGACTGAAAGCCCTACCTTTTGTCCTGAAGGGAGAGGCCAACACTTGGTTCATGCGCCTGCCAGCCGACTCTATCAATACATGGGCTGATTTCAAGTCAGTTTTCCTAGCCGAGTTTTTCCCGTCTTCAAAGACAAGTGCATTGAAGAGGAAAATATCGTGCATAAGGCAAGAACATGATGAAACTTTGAGTGAGTACTGGGAGAAGTACATGAGCCTTTTGGAGTCATGCCCCAACCATCGCATGAAGGAGATAGAGGTGCACCACACCTTCTATGAAGGAATGAACAAGGAAACCAAGGATCTGGCGAATTTATCATCTGGAGGCGATTTCACCCAGTTGAGAGTAAGTGAAGCCAAGAAGGTGTTACGTAAGCTGTTGAATGCAAAGAAGACGTACGACAACGCTAGAGATGGGTACAGCAGAGAAAGGGTAGCAAGTGCTTCGGCTACTGACCAGGAGGAACGGATGGATTTGAAGATGGAGGAATTAAAGAAGGAGTTGCTGACTGCAATCAAGCAGAACACTCCACCACCTTCTCCAACTGGAGGCCAAGAAGCCCCAGCACTACCATATGATCAGCCAGACAACTCGCTGGATGTGGAGCAAGCAAATGACGCAGGATACTACAATTCCAACGGCAATTGGATTCCGGGGAAACAAAGAGATGCACCATGGAGGGACCACCAAAATTTCCGATGGGGAGATGGAAATCAGAATCAGAACCATAATCAGGCTCCAAATCAACCCAACCCCCAACCGAACCAATATCCCAACTGTGGCCCAACAAACCCTGACTACTAGTCTAACTTGGTAGGAAGAAACCAGCATCCTCAGAACCAAAACTCTCAAAACCAGAACCCGAACCATACCTATGTGCCACCCCATCGGTGAAACTCTCAAAACCAAATCCAAAACCAAAACCAAAACCAAAACCAAAACCAATTTAACCCAGGGCCTCAACATAACACCCACCACCAAAACCAAAGTCAGTACCAGCACAACCACGACCAGTATAACCCTCCTGCCCAGTATAGCCAGTACCCACAAAACCAAAACCAACAAAATTTCTCAGGCTGCTAGTCAAACCCGCCACCTCAGTATAACCAACACCAGGGCTCGAACCAATTCCATTACCCAAACAGGTCAAGGAGGTCTATGGAGGACATGATGGGGGAGGGAATAGCGTCAGCCATTGTACAGGAGAAGCTACCACCCAAGAGAGCCGACCCAGGTATGTTTACCCTACCCATAACAATTGGAGATGTGAAAATCGAGCATGCAATGTGTGATCTAGGAGCATCTATCAATGTTATGCCATTATCCATTTATAATCGGTTAAAAGGGGTAAAATTGTCGAATACTAGGGTGTTGATCCAACTGGCTGATAGGTCATGTATCAATCCTGAGGGTGTGTTAGAAAATGTATTGGTCAGGATACAGAACTTTACTTATCCAGCTGATTTTTATGTCATTAAAATGAGTGAACCGGAAGCTAGGGAGTCTAGCGGGATAATGTTAGGAAGACCATTTTTAAGAACGGCTAAAACAATTGTGGATATGGCCGAGGGGAAAATATGCATTGACTTTAATGGTGAGAAATTTGTCTTTGACATCAATGAAGCCATGAAAAAACCAATAGATTCTGAAAATCTATGTTATGTTGATGTAATTGACCCCTTAGTCCAATAATTTCTAGAGACCGAATTATTGCAGGAAAAGCTCCAAGCCTTGGATGTGTATGCCCAGGTTGATGTGGAAGCAGCTGCATGGTGTGATCTGATCAGTAGCCGAGGGTTGACTGACGAAGAGATCGAAGAAGCAATTACGGAATTCTGTCAGAAGTCAGAACTAGCAGGATCCGTAGGGGCCGTTGTACCGGCCAGTATGGAGGAAAAATCAGATGCTGAACAAGAGCAAGAGGAGGATTCAAAGAAGAACCCTTTACCTACAGACACACTGCCCCCGCAAGTGGAGTTGAAAAAGTTGCCAGCGAATCTTAAGTATGCCTACCTAGGGGAGGGAGACTCATTCCCTATAATCATCAATAGCGGGCTGACTGAAGAGCAAGAGGCAAGACTACTAACCGTGCTGGGCAAAAACAAGAAGGCTATTGGATGGAGCCTTACGGACCTAGTAGGTATAAGCCCGGATGTCTGCATTCACCACATTAGGCTGGAGGATGGAGCCAAGGCGCATAGAGATTCTCAAAGGAAGGTGAACCCAAACATGCGAGAAGAGATACTGAAGGAAATCTTGAAGTTGCTCTCACTGGGCATTATATATTCAGTACCAGATAGTGAATGGGTTAGCCCAATCCATATGGTCCCCAAGAAGTCAGGGATCCAAGTGATTAAGAATGAGAGAAATGAGCTAGTGCCCACCAGACTAGTTACCGGGTGGCGAATGTGCATATGTTACCGAAAGCTGAACAATGCAACCAGGAAGGACCATTTTCCCTTGCCATTCATCGATCAAATGCTGGAGCGACTGGCTGGGAGGAAGTACTTCTGCTTTTTGGATGGGTACAGTGGTTACTTTCAAATATATGAGGACCCAGAGGACCAGGATAAGACCACGTTCACTTGTTCGTTTGGAACCTATGCGTATAGGCGTATGCCATTTGGTCTATGCAACCCCCCCGGTACTTTCCAACGGTGTATGATGACCATATTCTCGGATTTGATTGAAGATTGTATAGAGATCTTTATGGATGATTTCACTGTCTATGGAGACTCTTTCGACTCGTGCTTGCAACATTTGGATGTGGTACTAGAAAGGTGTCAAGCAAAGAGTCTGGTTTTAAATTTTGAGAAATGCCACTTCATGGTTACAGAAGGAATTGTTTTAGGACACGTGGTGTCAGAAAAGGGGATCCAGGTGGATCAAGCTAAAGTGGATGTCATATCCAAACTACCCTTCCCTACTGATCAGAAAGGAATAAGAGGTTTCCTTGGCCATGCTGGATTTTATCGAAGATTTATCAAGGATTTCGCCAAGATTTCCCAACCTCTTACCAAGCTTCTACAGAACGAGGTGGAGTTCGTCTTCGATGAGCATTGCAAGGCTGCCTTCAACCTCCTTAAGGAAAAATTGATTTCTGCACCGATCATTCAGGCTCCTGACTGGGATCACCCCTTCGAGGTGATGTGCGATGCTAGTGACTATGCAGTGGGGGCCGTACTGGGTCAGAAGATCGATGGGAAAAGGTACGTGATATTCTATGCATCAAAAACCTTGAATCAAGCCCAACGGAATTATGACACCACCGAGAAGGAGATGTTGGCGGTTGTCTATTCATTCGAGAAGTTCAGGCAGTACCTACTGGGATCCAGAGTCATCGTCTATACTGATCATGCGGCGATCAAATATCTCATTGCAAAGAAGGAGTCTAAGCCCCGACTGATCAGATGGGTGCTGCTCTTACAAGAATTCGACTGGGAGGTAGAAGACAAAAAGGGAGTTGAAAACAAGGTAACGGACCACTTGAGCAGAATAATACAAGAAGGGAACAGTGAAGATGTAAGAGATCGATTCCCGGAAGAGAATTTATGTGAAGTGATTTTCTCCGCAAGGAAGATCGATTGGGAAGAAGTGATGAGACTCAATGGTCAGGACGCAACAACCAAGGGCAAGGAGAAAGTGGGACAGGAACCCTGGTATGCGGACTTGGCAAACTACCTAGTAACAGGAGAGCTGCCAATGGTGCCAAACGTGACAAAGGCTCAGAGGATGAAGATCAAGAGCGAAGCAAAGTATTATTTCTGGGACGACCCATACTTGTGGAAGGCAGGAACTGACCAGGTCATTAGAAGATGTGTTCCTGACTGGGAGCAACGGGATGTACTGACGCACTGTCACTCGTTGGCATGTGGAGGACATTTCGGCCAAGAAAGACTGCCAGGAAAGTGCTAGATAGCGGATTCTACTGGCCGACCCCGAATAGAGATGCATACGAGTTCTGCAAGGGCTGTGACCGTTGCCAACTGACCGGTGGGATCTCCGCGAGGGATGAAATGCCGCAAGTTGCAGTAATAGTTTGTGAGGTGTTCGACATATGGGGTATGGACTTCATGGGTCCTTTTCCCTCATCTTATGGGAACTCCTACATCCTGGTGCCAGTTGACTACGTATCAAAATGGATAGAAGCCAAGGCCACAAGCACTTGTGAATCTAAGGAAGTCACCAAGTTCCTCAAGAGTCATATATTCAGCCGATTTGGGATACCAAGGGCAATCATCTCCGATCAAGGGACTCACTTCTGCAACCGAACGGTCGAAGCATTGATGAAGAAGTACGGAGTTCATCACCGCCTATCCAGTCCTTACCACCCTCAAGCCAACGGGCAAGCAGAGATCTCAAACAGGGAAATAAAGAGCATTTTAGAGAAGACCGTCAACCCCTCCAGGAAAGAAGGTTGGAAGATGCTCTGTAGGCATATCGGACAGCCTACAAAACTCCTATAGGGATGTCCCCCTATCGCATCGTCTTTGGGAAGATGTGTCACTTGCCAGTGGGAATTGAACACCGAGCATACTGGGCAGTACAACAGGTTAATGTGGATGCTAAGGCCTGTGAAGAGGAAAGGAAGCTACAACTACAAGAGCTGGAAGAACTCAGATTGGAGTCGTTCGACTCAGCCATGTGGTACAAGGAGAAAACAAAGATGTGGCACGACAAAAATCTGAGAACCAAGGATCTCCAAGTTGGTCAGAAAGTACTACTCTTCCAGTCAAGATTGAAGCTAATGCCTGGGAAGCTCAAGTCCAAATGGGCAGGACCTTACATTATCACTGCACTACGTGCTAATGGAGCGGTCGAGATTTCAGGGAGTATCCCTAACTCTGAACCTTTTGTCGTTAATGGACATAGATTGAAAATATATAGGGAAAATGAAGAGGTGTGTGTAGTGGAAGAAATTCCACTACACTTTAATAGCGTCTAAATGACCAGTAGGAAAGGGAGTTGAAGTTCCACTTGGTCAACGTCATATGATTTGTACTTACTGACCGGGTGAAACTTCAATTACCCTTAGTAATGATGTAAATATTGTAAATATTTAGTAATTTAATTTAAGTTAAGAAGAAAAAAAAAAAAAAAAAACAACAAAAAGATTTTTCGGATCTTAAATATTAATTTGGAGTTCGTACTGACCACGAGGATACCACTTGTGTGAAACTCTGAATTATATTAAAGAGCCATTTATTTGCTTTATTTCTATTTCTAGCTAATTGAGAAGAGGGAGATGAGTAAAGTTTGAATTTTGGGGTGTTGTAGCTTTGCAGGCGAGTGCAGAGACTGGGAGGGCGCGTGGAGCAGGGACGTGACAGGCAACGTCCAATCAGCTGCGAGAACTCGCAACCGCCTTCCACACGAAGCGTCTCGACCGGGCGACCGTTTACCACCTGTCAAAACCCTCAACTACCCACCCCTCAATAAAATACCAAACCGCCTACTCCCCTTCACTTTACAAACCCTTACCTGCATTCTCTCACCCACAACCACCACCCCACTCCGAAAACCACCACCCACTACAGAAACCACCGTGAAACACCACCAGCACAGCCATGGCAAAGAGAAAGGCAACCAACAACCCAGCATCTACCACCGGCGAAGCCCCGTCAGAAGTCCAGCAAACAGCCGAGTCGCGGCCACCAAGCCCACAACGATCACAACCACCGCCGACGACACAAATTCCGGCGATGGTTCCGTTAGACGCACTGGCGGCGTTTCTAAGGCAACAAGACCCCAACAGAGACTGGACAACAACCCTAGCCGGATTTAGCCTAACCGGAGGAATGCCGACGACATCAAACCCTACCGCAACTGCAACAATAGAAAACCCACCCACCACCACCCCACGAACCTCAATTCCGACATCCGAACAGATTTCCACAACACTAAACGCACAATCAGAACCTTCCCACCCTTCTCTCACACACCAACAAACAGAGCCGCTAGACGTCAGTCCTCTTTCCGCCTATCAAGATCCCAACTGGGTAGAAACAGAAGAAAATGAGAGTGGAGGGAGAGCAAGCGAGAGCGAGAAAGGTGAAGCAGAGGAGATAATGGCCACTGAGGCCAAAATCGATGAAGCAGAGAGGGAGGAGATAGATCTGAACGCAATGGCCAGGAAGCAGGGGTTAATGACGGAAGATGAATTCCAAGCGGTTTTGGGCAAGGGGGATAGGATCGTGGTAAGCCCTGAAGGGGTGGCTGAGGTACTGGAACTCGCATCCCAGGCAGTAGGGAAGGGGGAAGCAACAAAGGAAGCAGAAAGGTCGGAAGGGGTAGTCCACCAATCAGTAGAGGAGAAGACAGCCGAACAACTTGAGGAGGAGAGGCAAGAGCCATAAACACATCAAGAGGAAGCCTCCCTGGTAACTAAACCGAAACCAGTAAAGAGGAGGCTAGTGTTGAAAAACGACCCCAAGGCAGAAAGGCAGAAACCCCAAAGAGTGTCACAGCGATGGTTAGGAAAGTGGACGTCCAACAAGGCAGGAGCAAACACAGCAGCAGATGCAGTGGAGGTTTCGAGTGAAGACGAGAAGACTACTCCTACAAAACCTGGGGAGGAGCCCTCGAATGCTAGCCAGGAGGATACCCAAATGGCAACAGGGACAGTATCAGCAACGCCGACTGACCAGGAGGAGAATACTGACAAGGTGGCTGAGGGTCTGGACCTCGCATCAGAGTCAGTAGGTCGGGAGGAGGCAGCAAGAAGTGATACTAGTACCCGCGTGGTGACCAAGCCTACCACCCAGGAGGACGTTTCAACACAAGCCGACGGAGACACAGAGGCAATGGAAACCGAAGACACCAAGTACATTCAAGAAAGAAAGAGAAAGGGGAAGGCCCCTGTCAAGAAGAAACAAGTCATGAAGAAACAGCGCACTGCCAATGCAAGCATAGTGATCAGAGAGCCGGAAGAGAAAGAGAGATCAAGCGACACTGACTACACTTCCAGCGAGGAGTCTGACTCAGAGAGTGATCTCTCTGGAAGGAGAAGACTATCATGAGCAGCAGCTCCCCGACAACCACCTTGAACTAGTCCATCCTCCGGTAGAGAGGATCGTGTACCGGCGGTGGAGGGTAACGCTCACTGATGAGCTTATGGAGGACATGAAGCACTACGACACCAAAAAGCTTCAAGATGCATTTGACCACAAGGATGACAGTAGCAAGCAAGTCAAATGCGGAAAGGTACTCCATATACCCTCTTTGGATGAGTTGTCTGTTCGTGATTCCTTCCTGGCCTGTATGGAAGCATTGGGTTTTGAATGGCTGTTAGAGAATAGGGACCCAGAGATATCTGTGAGATTAGCAAAGGAGTTCTTCACCATGTTTAGGTTCCAACTCACTACGGACCTAGACGAGGTGTCAATTTCCTTTAGGATATTCGGTGGAGAACTGTCCATGAGTCTGATAGAGTGGACTGTGCGACTGGGTATGTGTAGCCTGGAGGAGGCTATAGGACCAGACTGGAGAAGCCGTGAGAGGGGGGTACCGAGGCGACATATAGAATTTGAGCCCCAGGAAGCCTGGGAGGAGCTAACCCACCCGGATGCTGGCCAGTTTGCCTCCACTAAATCCAGATCCACCCACTTCAACAACTCCATGCTAAGATTAGTGCAGCTCTACTTAGGCTATAACCTACTGGGGCAGAGCAACTCCGCTGCAAGAACGTCCATGACCGAATTGTACTTGGTATGGTGCGCTAAGCGTGGAAGGAAACTGCACTTGAGATTTTGGACAGCCTACCAATGCCACCTGATAGCCACCTACCCAGCCAGAAACTTATCGCTCTGCCACATACTAGGAGCCTTCGTGCGCAACAACATCATCATAACAGAGGCAGAATACTTGTCTCTAATGTACATGGTCGACGCTCCTGGCTTGTTTGATATACCCTTCTTCGTCCGCACCAACTTGGTATACTACAGAGAAGGAGTACCCCAATTCTACCAAATGGGAGAAGCCCCTGGATGAAGGGCACAACAAGGCCAGGAGGTGCAGGCTGTCTAGATCGACCAAGCGCAGAGGCTGAGGCAAGAAAATTTGGAGCGGGCAGTGACTGAGCTGGCTGAGGAGAATAGACAATCGCGGGCAGAGATGGCGAAGCTGACAACCCTAATGGAGAGCATCCTAAAGGAGTTGGCAAGAGGGAAAGCAAGCAGTGGAGCTGGAACAAGCGGACGTGGAGGACAGGAGGAAGAACCCACCGGACCTGAGAAAGAAGAAGGCGATGGACAACAGGAGAATGATGACAACCAACCCGGACCTACTGAAGAAGAACCAACGGACCCACCTGCACAGAACCCTGCACCAAGAAGGAGCAGGAGGAACATCTGACCGAACCACCCCCAACTGACCAGTTAGTTTTCTTTTTAATTTTTAAGTTTTTTTTTCTTTTGTTTATGTTTTCGTACTTTTATTAAATAGTTAGAATTATATGTTTTAATTGTGAGTAAACCCCTTTCATAACACTTAGCCTATTTAATAGTCTAAGTGTGAGAAGTAAAGGGTTTGCTCCTTTGGTGCATGTATGTTTATTATGTTTTTCTTTGTGTTTTGTCGTGGGCATGTTACCTCACACTTAGCCTACTGCGTAGTCTAAGTGTGAGGAGTTTATATGTTTATATTTCATGTTTGTAAATATTTTTCTCTGCTTTGTTTATAAATCTAGGTATATATCTGAAACTCTCCCACTTAGCCTATTGCATAGTCTAAGTGTGAGAAGTTTTTAGATATAATATGTGTTTGTTATAAGTGTGTGTCTGTCATACTAGCCATTCCCAATTTTCACTTCACAGCCCGTATCTGGGGCAAACACTTGTGAAGTGAGAGGGGAGAGCAAATGGCCAGTATGACATGTATATATGTGTTATTTGAGTCAGTGCATGTTAGTTTTTTTTTAGGTTTGTTTAGGTCTAGGAATTATGTGTTATGTTTTATGAATGGGCTTAAAACTCAACTGCCTCGAACTGACGGTGAGGGGAATTGAGGGAGATAAGGCATGCCGAAAAACAGAAACCACCCCCTCCAGTAACCCCTAGTCAGTATAGATGATGCAAGTATAAAGGAAAAACCCATCCCTTAGGTCAGACACGAAAGTCCTCTTAAAAGGTGAGTTAGAAACCCCAAAGTGGAACTACTTTCCACTAAATACTGAAAAAAAAAAAGAGAAGAGAGGCTACCACATGATGTCTAGGGCAAGGTGACCGCGTGTAGCAAACCCTGAAGGCAGTAGGAAACCCCCTTGAAAAAAAAAAGAGATAAAAAAGAAAAGAAAAACCTACCCTTAGAACCCCATTTTCTAGCCTAACTTATACCCCGAAATAACCCGTCAGCCACTGGAACTGTGTGCGTGCAAGGCATGAGGCAAGGAAGCAACTGCCTAGGAGGACATACAAAAGGAACCAGCTGAAGAAAAGAAAAACAAAGAAAAAACAAGAAAATCGATCTGAAGTTTCCACAGAAAGCCACAGATAGGAAAATTGAAGAAAATGGTCGCAGATACTTGACCACAAAAAGAGAAAGGAGGAAGAAGGAATAAGGGTGGCGAAGCCACAAAGAAGCTACTGACCAGTTGGAAGCCAATGTCAGAAATTGTCCAGCCGAAGAAGAAGCCCTAGCCAAAAGCCCGAATGCACACAGTTCTCCCTCATCAAATAAGTAGTTAGTTTTTGAACCCTAGAGCCTTAGGGACAACTACCCCAAACACTACAAACCACTAGCCCATTACAAGCCTTAAAGACCTTCAGGAGCTGCATGTGAGATCTGAGTCCGAAACATCTGTCGTTTAGCATTGAAAGAAAACAGTCCTAACATCCCCTGTAAGGAATGAGTGACTGAGTGAACCCAGTGTTTGGCCTAGGATTGGGTGATCCTGACAAGCAGATATACTGACTGGGGAAGAAAAGGGGGGCGGCAGAAGTTCAAGGCTGACTAAGGCCGGATTGCACCTGATCTCGAGGGGAAGGGTGGTTGAAAATATAGCATGTTCTATGTGTTTAAGTTAACTATATGTGTTATGTGTTTGTGTCGTTATTTTGTTTTCTTTTCTTTTTCGTCAGAGTCTTGAGTCTAGCTAGGTAGAGTCGGTCAGGGGAGTAACCAGGCTCGAATTCGACTTATTTCTTTTTGTTTGTCTTCACGCTTGAGGACAAGCATGTGGTAAGTGTGAGCAATTTGATAAGTCGTATTCTAAGCCTTGGTTACTGGTCAGTATGTCATGAAATGCATGTATTATCTGCAAAACAGTTGCTTAAGTGTGCAGGATTAAAGGATCCAAGTCAGTAGGAGACGATTCAGGTGACGCAAGTGAAAAGGGCACCAGAAGGGTGCGATACTGACCAGGATGCATGCCAGAGAAAAGGCTCGAGATGGAGAAGGAGGATAGCTGGGATGATCATTGACAAGGGCAAAAAGGTTAAAACGCGAGAGAAGTATACCCTAAAAGCAAGGGCAAGCCTCCCTATAAAAGAAGCCACTTGGAGAGAGAAAAGGCGGACAATCACACTTAGAGTTGGTTCCTTAGAGTTCGGTTAGAAGTTCTCGGTTCTCAACACACTTAGTAGAATTCTCTCTAGAAGATCAGTCCTTCAGCATTATCCTACCTTTCGTTACTCGCCACAGCCATGGTCACTTGACGTCCAAGAGTTTGCCGGAGAAGTCATCAGTCCGCCGTTCCAGCCAGTTATCGTAGCAGTGTAGTAGTATCATCGCCCGGAGTGGCACAAACAATCTTAATCGCTTTCTTAGTTTAAAGTTTACTTGTTTTCATCGTTAGTTATTTGCAAACACACATCGTTGTTGCTCTTTTGAAGTACTTTGTTTTTTTCCAATTATGAAGTTTCTATTTCGCATGTCACTTTGGTTCGAGTTTGCTTCATTCTGCCTAGGAAAGTTAGATTTAATTATTGCTTTCAATTTCTAAGTGTTTTCTTAGCGGGAGTTGTTGATTCAAAGTGGTAGCTATGTTTAGTCAAGTTTTCGTGCATGAGTTTCTTTTCTTCGCCGTGATTACCACCTTGCATGTCAGTCAGTAGAAGTAAAGTTGCAGTTTCACTGTTTAATTTAAGTTTGAGCATTTAAATCGATGGATCTTGAGTTTGAATTCGTGAATCTGAAGTTCAGCCATGGTGTTTGTGTTTATCTGAATTCTGTTAATACTTGGTGAAGAAGAAAACGTCAAAATCAACTTTAGTTTGAACCACTTTACTTTTAAGTTACTTTTGCTTTTGTTCCCTACTTTTCAGATGTACTGCGCAGACCTGTCAGAGAACCACCCAGCCACCAAATATGCCTTGTAGTCTAAATTTCCCCTTTTAGTAACTGTCTACTTTTCATATGCCTCTGAGACACATTGTCCCCTATTTTCACGAACATTCCCACATGTCTGTTATTTTCACGCCTACTAGTCTGTAGAGTACCACCTTTATTTCCTGTCTAGGTAAAATCTCAACCCAAGCGTGGTAGCTAACCAAAACACCCAGGAAAGTCACCGCAGTTATCAAAACGTGTCCATCCTCGTGGGAATCGACCCTTACCTCCATTATACTAATCAGTAGAAGTGGGTTGAGGAAACTTGTTTGAAGCCAGGTCCCGATTATCGTACCAACGACTCAGCTGGGTCGGGAATCTCTTCCTGATCAGTTGGATACACTCCAAATTACATACGAAAACCATCACAACACTCGAGAGAGTGGGGGGGACCTCCGGGCTGTCAACGTCCTTACCGATGGTGCTCTCGTCGTTGATGATTCACGACTCATGCATTCAAGCAATTCACATGACATGAAATTAATCCACATAATCGCAAAAATTTGGCTCTGATACCAATTGCTAGGGTTTGGTGCCCCTTGCACAACAGAAAACTTGTACAAAACAAATAAATCAGATACGGATCTATTTGACCGATTATGCGATTAATCAATTCACATGTTAAACAAATAATTGCATGCTAGAACGCAAATAATTCATGCTTAGAAAAATATAAATCCTAAACATGATTTCTACAGTTTAGAGTTATCGATTTTGATTCTCCAAAGAATCGACGATTGCTCGCGCCTTCTGCACGATGATGATCTTGAGTACTAGACCACGGATCTTCTCTCTGGTTCCCGAACTGTATTCCGATATCAGTTTGGGCTGATATTATCAAAATACTAGGACTCAAATAAAGAAAACAGAAAATTCCTCATCGCTTAGGAGCTGAAAAACTCACGGAGACGTGATTTTCGTAATGAAAATTATAATATTTATGTCTCATTTATTCCTATTTATATTAAGTTCTTATTTGGGCCCAGACAGGGATATATGGAAGGTTTTGGATATGGGCTCCCACAATTAGCTATTTACTAATTAAATTGAACCCACAATTTAATACAAGCTTATATTGAAATATTACGAGCAGCCACTACAGAAGTAATATTGAACACTCCCCATCCAAATCCGAAATTACAAGTAATCCGGGCTTCCATTTTTGTTTATTATTTATTCTCGCGCTTAAGATATAAATGTCCATTAATTAATTAATTAATGTCTGCTATGGACTTAATTAATAACATCTTATTAATTCCAAGAGTGGACTTAGCAAGAAACACTTATTTATTATTCATAGAGTAATAAAACTCCAACTGGCCAGTTTTCCGAATAATAAAACCTTGTTCGAGCTCCTCTTAAGGACATTATCAAACGAGACTCACCTTGCGAACGATTCAACATAATAGCAATCCTAGAACCGCTAGATATTAATCACCACTACCCAATATATCAGGATTATTGGGTTGCGAAAAACCCGCACTATTTGATAAGTCAAAGTAGTGAATAATCAATACCGTATGCCCAATGCTAACATCTGTAGATTAAGAAATATTCTCTCTACCTTTTCAGAAAGTTTCTTCATAGTTGAGTCATTTCCATATATGGTAACTTTTTTCTCTTTCTTTCTTTACTCTCTCTTACTTTATTCTCTCTACTTTATTGATCACTTTATACTTTATTCTCTCTACCTTTTTCTTCTCTCTTACTTTTTTATCTATTTATTTAACACACCCAACATTCATTTCTAAAAATCCGTGCCCAAAAGTTCCGCCTCAACTATGGCGAAACGGAGGGAGTAGTATTTTATCAATAGTCTTTCAGTAGATAGCATAAAGACATGTCTTGCAGTTTGATCCGTTCAGTGCTATACCACACCAATGTCATCTTATTTCAGTAAGGCTTAGAAATATGTGGACTGACATTGCAACCTTTCACGATAGATAGCCAAAGCCTATATAGGTTGTGAAATTCTTCTTTTTCTTTTGCAAAGCATTGCATAGATCTGACCGTGTTACCTTAAAGTGGACGACGCCCACAACCGGTCTACTAAGCAAAAGACTTAGACTTTGTTTGCTTCTTATACATTTAAATGTTTATAAAACATCTTATAAATGCACAAGCAAATACAATGTAATAATATACTGATTCTATTCGTGCGAAACTGCTCGAATAATACTGAATCGGGTTAAAAGTGGATTGTAGAGTTTTTCGTATACAATCAAGATTCTATTCTCTCGAAACTGCTCGAAAATGAAATGGGACAAATTATGTGGGACGGACCGAAATGAAAAAATGGGACAAATTATCCGGGACGGTGGAAATATTTTTCTTTTTTCGCTCTACAAAGTTAGGAAATAATGGTAGTATAAGAGACAACTAACTGAAATACCAATGTGTATGATATCTTCTCCCGTCTTCTATCTCTCAATCTATACTTCATATGGTATTGGAGCAAGATTTGCTCTAGAATTAAAAAACAAACGAGCTTAGAACAAATTCATCATAGCCATGAAATACCTTTCCCAACCAAGTAGCTAAATTAGATATAGATTGGGTTTACGAATGTTGTTTAATCAAGGATAATTGATTTACGTACGAATCTCTTGATATTCCCTTTGTAACAACATTAATTTTGAGTTATCTCATGTCAATATAATCTAATGCAATCCCAAAACAAGTTAATTTTGAGCAAACAAACAACCCTAGACAAAAAATGTAATTTAATACAATACTTAAAAGAATCTTTAATTAGTATTAATCCAGTTTTTAAATATAGATGAATTGCTAGAAAAATCATGAATTTTGGTGAAATCCTGGTCTATTCCGTTAATGAAAATCAGCTGTAAAAGTGACGACTGACGATTTTAACTTTTTTCTCAATTTCCCCACATGGTCTAATTTGAGATTGTATATAGTACGACATCCGAAAAATTTAACCAGAGCAACACCATTTGTAAACTTTATCATTTTTTTAAACAGACTTATTAAGAAATAAATTTGAAAAATGTGGGCACCAAATCAACATCATGTTACGAATTGAAAATATTGATCATAATGGAAATAGTCTATCTCACGTTCTAGTTGCTCCACTTTATTTAAATAATAATCATTCATTCCCATTATCATTGGAACGTGAAATTAACTATATCTTGATCAGTCAATAATCCCATGCGCGCCATTATGAACCAGTTATGCTAATCTCATAAAAATGTAGATAGGGATGTATTCATATCAATGTGTAAAAAACTGTTAGTAAAATTAATTTCATCTATTGATTAGGTGTGATCTAATGGTCGACATGGAAGTCACTTGGAATTTAAAAAAATAAAATAATTGAAAAGGGTAATAGTAAAGCACAATTATACATGATTTCACTACATGATATAGTTATATTTGTACATCATGTTCTATTAGTACATGATGTTAATATATGAAAATTGTATTTTTATGTACAAGTTGCACGCATTAATGTACGATATACCAATGATAATGTAGCAGCGTATGAATTCATGGATGGAAGCTATACTATATAGTATCCACAAATTCACAAATTCATACACTGACAGAAAGTAATGTACGAAATACCCATGATAATGTAGTAGTGTATGAATTTGTGGATGAAAGCTATATTATATAACATCCACAAATTCACAAATTCATACACTGACGGAAAGTAATGTACGAAATACCCATGATAATATACGATATACCCATGATAATGTAGTATCGTGTTACCCATTGGGCCGAAAGTTAACATCATTCACCAATGATTTAGTAGTCCATGGAGCTAAGGTGTAGTACCATCATATTAACATAACGTTCACTAACAGGAGGAAGTTAGATCCAGTCCCCTAGGGTTAACTTATCCATAGGACTAGGGTGTAGTATCCACAAGATTACCCTAGTGAATGTTGTGTTACTGAGTCGGTACTACACCCTAGCCTCATGGATTGCTAAACCCTTGGGGAATGGATATAACTTTCATCACTTAGTAAAAAAATTATAATCTACATTACGTAGAAGGGGCATATACATTAAAATACATTAATATTACATTATTAATACGTTAATGTATACATAAAGTTAATGTACTAATCCATATAAATAATGTAACATTAGTATATTTAAATTGCCCTTTAATGTACGAAAATTGCATAATAATGTACGGCGATGCTTTTAATCAAAACCATTAGATTAATAAATCCAAGGGATAAGGAGGGTAATGCACCCCTAGGTAGATATTCAGCATATATAAATACACCATGTTAAACATATTGATTGCATATAGGGATTTGATATGATTTAGAATGACATACTAATATGATAAAATACACATGTTAAACATATTATATATATAGTGATTTGATATGATTTGGTATGATATACTAATATTATAAAATAGACCATGTTAAACATATTTTATATATATAGTGATTTGATATGATTTGGTATGATATATTAATATTATAAAATAGACCATGTTAAACATATTTTATATATATAGTGATTTGATATGATTTGGTACGATATACTAATATGATATGCCAACGCTCATTTTGAGCAGCAACGTGAGCGCTTCTCTTTATGTCACCACCCCTATTTACATTTACTTGCTTTGGTCTTCATCAAGAGTCTCGTTTAACCATTTTTAAAAGTAACAACTCTCTCCATACCTGTCTTTTAAAAATAAAAATATTTAAACTTTCTATTTTAGGAAATCTTTAAATCCCTATACACCACTAATAAAGTGGACCAAACAATTCACTAATATTAATTCAATTACTTTTTCTCTTTCGCTCTCTTACTTTATCATTTTTTCTCTTTCTTCTCTATTAAAAATCGTACCATTTCAAAAGTTTATATTTTTGAAATAGGGATGTATTATTAGATTTTAGGTTATGTTAATGTGTATAGTGTTGTTACAACCATGCACATTTGAAGTGACTCATGTACTAAAATAAAAACATCACATAATTTATTGTCTTTTCCCCCTACACTGTAGAAATTATTGTGTCCAAAAGGTGATGGATGTTTCACATTATTTGGGATATAAAGAGCATTATTTACTTATTATTCATAAAATTTAGCTTAGGTTAATGTATTGTACTCGTATTAAAATTTACATTGTAGTATAAAGTATATTTGTTACGATTTTTACGCATAATATGTTCAACTTAGCTCTAATCAACATTTTGTTATACTCCCTCCGTCCCCCAAAGATTGTCCCGTTTTATCATTTTCGTTCGTCCTAAAAAGTTTGTCCCATTTGAGATCTTACCAAAAACAGACATTAAATACATCTTCAATCTCCTCAATGTGGGACCCTTATTCCACTACACACCTTCACTTAATACAAAGTCAAATAATTTGTTAAAATCCGCGCCACGTCAAATTGGGACAAACTTTGGGGAATGGTGGGAGTAATGAAAAAGAAGTGCTCACGTTATCGCTCAAAACCATATCAAATCTCAATATAAAAATATAGCATGTTTACCGGTATATATATAATCAAGGATAGCTATAGTTTCCGAAACAAACATGGAGGCCATTGCATCATATTTTCTGCCTCTTTTCCTTCTTCCTTTCTCTCTCTATCTCTTCTTGATCATCCTTCGAAACGCCTCCAATGATCGTAAAAACCTCCCTCCCGGCTCCCGGGGCTGGCCAATACTGGGGGAGAACCTCAAGTTCTCCCGCAGCCCAGAGAAATTCGTCACAGAAAGAATGTCAAAACACTCCCCCGAGATCTTCCAAACCTCGTTGGTGGGAGCGAAAATGGCGACGTTTTGTGGTGCTAAAGGCAACAAGTTCCTCTTCTCGAACGAGAACAAACTCCTCACCTTCTGGTTCCCTCAATCAATGCGGAGAGTCCTTTCGTTTCCCCACGTCGCCGAGAACAATATGAAGGTGGGCCCCGCCACCAAGAGCATCCTCCACCACGACCTCTTGGCGCCCGGGGCCCTCAAGAGGCACGTGCCCGCGATGGACGTGCTGGCGCGTGAGCACATGGCGCGTCACTGGAGGCCTGACTCGGTCGCGAAGGTTCTTCCGCTGGCGAAGAAGTTCACGTTCGAGCTGGCGTGCAAGCTGGTTTTGAGCGAGGTCGACCCGGGGCGCGTGAAGAGGCTCTCGGATCCGTTCACTGTGGTGACGGAGGGGATGCTCTCTGTGCCCGTGGATTTTCCCGGGACGGCCTACAGGCGCGCAATCAGAGGGGGCGAGGCGATGAGGAAGGAGTTGATGAGGATAGTCCGGGAGCGAATGGAGGAGTTGGAAGGGAGGAACGAGGGCCAGGGCCAGGGCGAGACGGGTGATTTTCTGTCGAAGATGGTGATGGCGAGGGATGAAAATGGGAAGTGTATGGGGGAGAAGGAGATTTGTACACAAGTAATTGGTATGCTTGTGGCTAGCTATGATACAACAAGCTCTGCACTTACTAGTGTCATGAATAATCTTGCTCAACTTCCCCATGTCTACAATGAGGTTTTGAAAGGTAATGTTTTTTTACATCTATTTGCTTCGTGTTTGCTTGTCCAACGAAAATAGGCCTGATTGTTACGGTTCCGAACCGGAACTTTGAGAATTTATCCGAACCAAAACCGTCGATTTTAGAACCGTGGTTCGGTTCAGGTTTGAAAATTTCCGTACCGAGTTTGTGTCGGAACGACGAAAAACCGCCGTAAAACCGTGAAACCGAGTCGGAACTGCAAAAAAATGCTGAAAACTGGCGCTTCGGAACCGTGAAAAACTGTCTGTTAGGAACAGAAACTGAAACTGAAACCGGTAATTTTGGATCCAAAACCGAAACCGCGAAACATCCTCGTGGTTCGGGTCCGCCTCGACAATTTCCAAAATCGGGCACCTCTAGGCCTGATAGGGGAAAGAATGTCTCATTAGTAAAAGCATAGATAGTATTGTGAGTGGAGAAAGAATATCACTCCTTGTTAAAGATAACACTTCCCCCATCTGCTAATTACATATCACAAGTTTTTTTTTTGTCTATCCGCCAATACTTGTTCCATTTTGCCGTTTTCGTTCATCTGCCTATATATGTTTCATTTGTTTTTATACTATTTTTTGTAATGGCCCTTATACTCTACTAACTTTATTTTACTCACATTTCATTATAAAACCAATATATAAAAATAGGACTCACCTTCCACTAATCTTTGTCCACTCAGTTTCTACTACACTTCATAAAACATGTATTATGTCACAAAAATCCGATTTGAAATCCGAATGTTCTCACCTCTTATATAAATATTCTTATGTTCTGAATTCCATCTCTCAACTTTCAAAAACAGAGCAAATGGCGATAGCAAAGTCAAAAGGCCCAGGTGAGCTGCTGACATGGGACGATATCGAGAAGATGAAGTACTCATGGAACGTCGTGCGTGAATCGCTCAGACTTACGCCTCCTTCACTAGGATCATTCAGGGAAGTGGTGACTGAATTCACCTATGCAGGTTTCACCATTCCTAAAGGATGGAAGGTATCTACTATCATTTTACTTTCTCTTCTCACAAGAATATACATTATTTCCTTTTTAGTCACCCTAGAATATGCCCTTTTAAATTTTAGAAACTCTTTTTTTTTCTAATGAAGTGAGCTTCATTCTCCACTTACAATACTTTAATTACTTTTTTCTTTACCTCTCTTACTTACCAATTTTGCATTTTAACTCATGCTGAACCCAAAGTGAATATTCTTTTGGGACGGAAAAAGTGTATTTTTTTTTCTTCATTGTTTTGTGAACTCAAACTCAAAACTCAACAATAAAAAAAAGAAATCATATACTTGCAGACGTTCTGGACAGCACACACAACCCACAAGAGTCCAGATTGCTTCCCAGATCCGGAGAGGTTTGATCCATCGCGGTTTGAGGGGAGTGGGCCAGCGCCTTACACGTTCGTTCCATTTGGAGGAGGGCCAAGAATGTGCCCCGGGAAAGAGTATGCTAGGCTTGAATTGTTGGTTATGATGCATAATGTGGTGACAAGGTTTAGACTTGAGAAGACTATCCCAAATGAGAAGATAGTTTACCATGCTACGCCTACGCCGGTCTATGGCCTCCCGCTTCGTCTTCATCCTCATCAAGAATAGGCCTTTTGGTCCTATTTAAAGTGATTGTATTTTCTTTTTAAGATGTCTCACTATCACGTTTCTTAAAATGTAAACCTCAGTTTTTCTATTTTAATTTTTTTTTATATAACTCACAAAACAATATTGGGCGGAGCGAGTGTATGAAGATCTAGATGTTGTGAGCAAATTCGCAAAATTCAGTAATGTTATGGTTTTTTATACTTGCTTAGTGCTTATAAGTGTTAACATTGTATTTAAACATTTTATTTAATCGGTACTAAATATAGAAACGTTACTGGTCATAAAATAACAAACTTGAGAAAAATTTGCTATTTTTGTTAATTTTACATTGGTGATTAAAATGGACATACAAAAATATTAATGGGAGATATCCGGATTATAAATTAGGTTAAGAGGTATTTATAGGTTGGAAAAATGTATATTTTTTAGAATAGGAGAGATTTAGGAGAGATTTGGGCAACAATTTATTTTCTTCCCGGAATTTCCACCTTCATTTCCGTCAGCTTTGATTGCACTGTTCAATGTTCGTAGAATGGTTATAACTTTCTCTACAAAACTATGATTGAGACGTGCAAGGTACTCACGCGAAGCTCTTTGGAAGACGAAGAGAATAGTATGCAATAATCACTGATAGAACTTTGACAATGCTGGGAATATCAGTTTGAACTGAGGCGGCTGAACCTTGGCCTATTTTGCACCTTTTTATGTCTTTTTCTATCAGTTATCAACAAACACGTCAAAAATACTAAATGTATTACGTATGTAATTTAAGAACATAATTTGCATGATTGACATTTAAAACGTGTCAAATCTAGTCCTTAAAAACATGCAAAATCCATGTCTTGAACTGAGGAGGTTTGAATTGCTGGTTTAGACTTGAGAAGTCTATCCTAAATTAGAAGATAGTTTACCATGCTACGCCTACGCCGGTTTACGGCCTTCCACTTCGTCTTCATCCTCATCAAAAATAGAGTATTTATCCCAAGTTTTCTGTCAGTATTGTCAGAGTGTTAGTAATAAAACGATCTTATTATGATTGTTGAATTTATAAATGATTTGTAATATTCAATAGTGTCAGGCCTTTAGATATTCCATCTTTTATTTCTCCATTCACATCTGTATTGACTCAACACCCAATAAGTTGTGCATGTAATATTTTATTTGCGCATATATAACTAAAAATGTGTTATTAATATCGTTATAAAATTAATTTCATAATCAATCTTCTCAATAAATATGAAACATTTAGTTTTTGGCACGAAATTTTATACTGTATTATTTTGTGAGTTAATAAAAAGACAGTAAAGTAATAGAAAGAGAAAAGTAAAGATAATGTTATTTGTATTTTAGGAAATGTTCCATTTTTAATGGAATAGCTAAAAAATATTTCATTTTTAATAAAATAAAAGGAATATATATATTTTTCGAGAATGAATGTAAAATTAATAAAGTTATATGAAAATAAGTACGAGTATAGTTCTATCCAAATTTCAAACCTCAAATTTTAATCCCAATTGCAAAATGACTGCAAATGATTTCAATTACTTAACTAACAGATTTTTTTACTAGAACAAAATAATTGACACTAATCAAATTAGAAATAATCAAAAGACAAGTCGTTCAGGTAAGTTTTATGTTTCACACATGTTACATGTAATAGCATTATAAATATAATTGGATTTTTAATATAATACATTAACTTAGCACATTTTTCCCTAATTAATTAGCTATCAATTAAATAAATATACATTTAAATGAGATATTTCCAAATTAGTCATTAATTGTTGACTAATATATATGTTTCCTATTAATGTATTGCTATTAAGGAAATTGAGATACTTATTCTCCTTATATATAATAATGTCTTGATTAGCACTAATTTAGTAAGAGTATATATTGTTATGATGGCCATTAATTTATTATTAATCATGTTATTGACTAACAAAATCAAATCAAATTATTATGATCAATTATTTAATTTAATTTTGATATTACTTGATTAAAAGAAAAGTTTTAATTAAATAGACAATTGTAAATAAAGTATGGGATACCATCAAATCACATAAAACGCACAAATGAGGGAAAAGGAGAGAAACAAATCCTTGAGTTGCGCCACTACACCGAAGAAAGTTCAAGGAAATCTTCTACTCCTACAATAAATCGTCAAGGTATGTTTCGATCTTATTAAGTCATTGGATTATTAAGTCATTGGATGATTACGTGAAATACATGGTGTTGAAAGATCTTACTTTATTTATGTTTAATTGTGGATTCTTGAATATACGATTGATAAATAATTGCCAACATCTCCTTCACGTCTTTCTTTGTTGTTGGAGGGGTACACCTTGTAGCAGCTTGCTGGAAATGTGCGACATAGAATCTCACCGTTTGACTTGTATGATTAATGAAATAGTCTCATAATTGAAGTATTAAATTCATATAAAACTAGGGTGACTGGTGAGTGGCCGGATTTCCTTTTAAGGGATTTAATCCTATTTATTTATAATCATGTTTATTACGTATAAGTAACCGACACACAATCAGCCATATCTTTTACTCGGTCCATCCGCTATTAATTGTATTCCCTTCTAGGGATGTCAATAGGGGCCCACCGGCTTTTGGGCCAGCCCTATTCGGATCGCGGATCAATCGGGTGCGGGCTAGTCAAGTTGCGATTTCTTTTGGATTATAAAAACTCAATCTTAACCATAAAAGCTCGGGTTTCGGGATAGTCCAACGGGTTAATCGGATTGCTACCGATAATATTAATATGCAATTAATCCAATAAATAATGATTAAAATTAGTTATATTCATAAAATATAAAATATTTAATTATGATAAATTTGAAATACATGCTTAAACTCAATCATCAACATGATCAAATACTAATATTTGAGATATTTCGTGAAATTTTAATGCATGTTTTTTAAATTTAAATAATTTTTTTACTGAATTTGAAGTTTTTAAAATATTTATCAATTATTATATTAATAAAAATTAAATATATAATTTGTATATTTAACATTAAATTGAAAGTTATTTTTTTAGTTATCTATATTATAACATTAATCAATGAAGTGTCGAATTAGGAGTAAAAAATAGAATAATAGAAATTTTATCGGGTTTTCGAGTTTGGCCCTACGAGTTGCGGGTTAATCGGGTGCGGGCTAGTCGGATTTTAATTTTATCGGGCTATAAATTTCTAACCCTAACCCTATAAATTTGGCGGGCTACACTGACCTTTCCCTTCGTCCTGCTACAAGTGTGGCGCTCCAAATCGGACGTTATTTTGCAAAAATGATACTCCATCGTAGTAGATGTCACACTTTCCTTTTTAGTTTGTCCACAAAAGATATCACATTTTCTTTTTGGAAAAAATTTCCTCTCACATCAATTATAAAATTATTTTTTCTCTCACCACTTAACATACAAAATAACATCTCTTAAAATCTCGTGCCATCTTATGCCATCTTCTTTGGGACGAAGGAAGTAATAAATAGTTAGAATAGAGATAAAGTAAAGTAAGTAAGATAATAATGTGTATACGACTCTCTTCTATATTATTCTCTCTCTTACTTTACTTTCTCTCCACCGTAACTATTTAATATTAGCTTTGCAAAACAACGGCCAAAAATAAACGTCTCACTTGTAGTGGGACCGAGAGAGTACATTTTTCAGCATACTCTTTTAGTCAGTCCATCCGCTATTAATTACTCCCTCTGTGCTCCGTCCCAACATAATTGTCACTCTTTTCCATTTTGGTTCGTAGCTTAATTATCACACTTCATTTTTACCATAAATGGTAAGTAGTTTTCACATTCTACTAACTCACTATACTCACATTTTATTATAAACTAATATAAAAATATGGGTCTCACATTCGACTCACTTTTTCAACCAACTTTTCTTTAAATTTCTTAATACTCGTGCTTAAGTTGGGACGGAGGGAGTATATATTTTAAGAAATGTAAATAAAAAGTGGTTAAAAAATATAGTGAAATATGAGTCCTACTTTTATACTTTAAACATATGCTGTAATAAATTGTGTTTTTTAGAGTGAATAAAAACTCATGTCAATGAATTCGAATGAAACATGTGTTAAATCATTTCAAAACTAGGACATAAGTAAGAACATATTGTAGTTTCATGGTATTACGTACCGGAATGAAGTTATAAGCTTAATACAATGAAGTAAAATGAGCTTGTAATGAAGACCGAAATAATTTACAATCTCATAAAAAACTAAATCTAATAGCCATAATTTTGTCTCTAGTTCGATTCGACATTGATCACAACTCTACCATGATATCTACAGTAAATCAAATAATAATATTATTGTAAAAAGATGCTCCTCTGTCCGTGAATAGGAGTCTCATTTTCTTATTTTTTCATTTTAGTCTGTCAGCGAATAGGAGTCCCGGTTCATTTTACCATAAATGGTAATAAAGTCTCACCTTCCACTAATTCATTTCACTCACATTTTATTTAAAACTAATATACATAAGTGGGGACCTATTCCACTAACTTTTTTTCACTCACTTTTCTTTAATATTTTTTAATGGCGGACGAAGGGAGTATAATACATTTATAAACTATGGAAAAGATATGATAGTTGAATAGTAAATAAATAAAAAGATATTGGGGATATTGATATGCTCGTATCAGTAAAATTCAACGATAATAGTGATTCGATTTTCTTTTGGATTGGATCGGTTTGAACATTAAATTATACCACTTATAGATCGAAGTCTACGTAGTTTGAGAGTTGAAAACTAATTCGAATGTCTCCCATTTTCATCCAATTTAACATTAAATCTTGAAGCATTTCGTTTCTATACATTTTAATTTTGTCAGTCCATACTCATCTTGTCAACATATCAATGGATACCTTAATTCCATTTCTTCTTCCTCTCCTCCTTCTTCCTCTCTCTGTATACCTCATCTTTTCCATCCGGAAAAGGGATAAAAACCCTCCTCCAGGCTCCATGGGTTGGCCGGTTCTCGGAGAAAACATGGAGCTCGCCCGTATAGGCTCACAGAAGCTAGTGAAAGAGAGAATGCAAAAATACTCTCGAGATGCATTCAAAACCTCCTTGTTTGGAGAGAAAATAGCCGTGCTATGCGGCGCACAAGGCAACAAGTTCATCTTCAACAACCACTGCGAGCTCTTCGCTCCATGGTCGCCTCCTTCAATGGTCAAGGCCATGTTCCCGGATCTCGAAAGAACCAGGCATCTAGAGCCAAAGGCCACTTTCTACAACTTCCACTACGACATCCTCAAGCCGGACTCCTTGAAGAAGTATGTCCCCATGATGGACTTATTGTCTTATGAACATTTTGAAACCAAATGGAGAGGTGCCTCAGTGGTGGAGGCTCTTCCGTTGGCGAAGAAGTACGCCCTCTCGTTGGCGTGCAGGATATTCATGAACATGGAGGGTTGGGATCACACGGGCGATTTCTTGAAATCCTTTTCTCTTCTCACAAAAGGAATCCTTTCTTTGCCGATAAACTTGCCTGGGACGGCCCTGAACCGTGCGGTGAAAGGAGGGAGAGTGGTTCGTAATGAGCTGATGAGGATCACGGAGGAGAGGAGGAGGGAGATGAGGGAGGCCGAGAGCAAGGGAGAGGACTTGCTGTCGAAGATGGTGGTGGAAACGAATGAAGATGGGGAATACATGAGTGATAGCGCCATTGCTAATGTCTTTATTGGGTTGCTTGTTGGAGCTGAGTATGAAATCTCTTCATTGATCACTATTGTCATATATTATCTTGCTGAGCTTCCCCACATTTACAATCAGGTTTTGGAAGGTACGTTTTCAGAGTGTTTCGAATCAAATAGTTATACTAAGATAGAGAATTATATTTGAACATTTCAAATTGTTTGATATCATATTTAAGCTTAACTCAAAGCCTAAAATAAGACGAGGGCTCATCTCATCTTGCCAAAATTATAACTTTAACCATGTTTATTTAACTCACCAATTTGTCAAGTTAAGCCATTGTTATTTAATACTACTATACAAATTTAGATAATTTATTTTCTATCAAACAACTGTTGAAAAGTAAAATGCGGAAAATAAAATACTATTGCAGAAAGTAAAAGACGGGGAGAACTTTAAAGACTACATTGTGAATGACTTGGGTTAAATTCTCTCAATGGTTACACAACCTTTTATAGGCACTAATTCTAACTATACATGGAAAATATATTCTAATTATACTAATTTCCTTTTTATTGATTTTCCATAATCTTTAATTGATTTCCTCTTTATTCTAACCATAACTTTCTCTATTGCATTCTTGTTCTCCAATTAATTGATTTTCTTATTCCAACACTCCCCCTCAAGTTGAGTATCGAGTTTTTCGACACTTAACTTGCACGATCTTTAGTTTGATAAATAGTTTATACTCGTATTTAAGAGTTCTTCAATTTCCATTAACAGTTTATGCTCGTATCATAGAGCTTCTTCAATTTTTCTTCATTGAAAGTTTAGGCTCTTATCAAGGAGCTCTTCATTCATCATTAAAAGTTTACACTCGTTTTCAAGGAGTTCTTCAATTTTCTGATGACGGTTTTAACTCGTGTCAAGGAGCTCTTCAATTTTTTGTTGGCAGTTTTAAATCGTGTCAAGGAGTTTGTCTAAACAGTTTTAACTCATGTTCAGGAGTTTGTTTAAATAGTTTTTACTCATATTTAGGAGCTATTTTAGATAGTTTTAGCTCGTATCAAGGAGCCATCTTTGACAGTTTTAACTCATATCAAAGAGCTAACTTAGATAGTTTTAGCTCGTATCTAGGAGCCATCAGACAGTTTTGACTCTTGTCGAGGAGCTATCTTAGACAGTTTTGACTCTTGTCGAGGAGCTAATTCAGACAGTTTTTGCTCATATCTAGGAGCCATCTTAGACAGGGTTCCATTCCCACTAGCTCTTCCCAGCGGCTGTTTGGCGACGCTATCTCTCTCCCCCTCGCCGCGCAGACATTGGCGACGCTATATCCCTCCCCCTCGCCGAGCAGACGTTGGCTGGTCCGCCCTCGTCCTCGGAAATTCTCTCCTTCATTCTGAACCATTTCTATCTGAAGCTATCTTCTCTGGCATAGGCGCTGCTCCAATCATCTCGAATAATTATCCGGCTGGGGCTAACCTCTCCTCCTCGGCCTGATAATTCTTCGACTGCTTTGTCTCCTTACCCAAATGCCCTGCTGTTGGTCATAGCAAGCTTCTCACGGGTCATTCTGGCGGTACTTTCTCAAGCCAGATCTGATTGTTTGGTCGGATACTTTCTCTCTCCCTCGGCCAAACAAACTGTGAACTTCTTCTTATTATCTTCTTATCTTTACTGCTGTTGTTTTCTCTTTGGCTGTAGTCAGCCTTCTTCTCCGGGCGTGGTTGCTCAGGGTTGGCCACTAGCCTTTCATCTTCTCAGCTCGATGAATTTTCCAGCTGGGGTTGTTCACTCCCCCTCAGCCAGAGATTCAGCAGTTGAATTTGTGATGGTTTTTGTTGGATCAGATTTGTAATTGGGGCTGCTATTGCTCTCTCTCTTGCACTTTAGACGACGGCTCCCATTCATGCATCCGGCTCCTATCTCGTAAATGTTCTCTCTTCCTCCGTCACATGGATTTTAGCAGCATCTGTATATGTATTTTCTTTGGATATTTTCTCACTTGATTTTATTATCTCCTCCTTCATAGATGTTTTCATAGATGTTTTCACTTGCTCTGTCATACGAATTTGAGCGGCATATGCATATGTTTCTGCTTGGATATATTCTAAGCTATTCCAATTTCTTCCTCCTCTATAAATATTTTCTCTTCCTCCGTAATAGGACGTTCAGCATCTGTATATGTATTTTCTTTGGATATTTTCTCACTTGATTTTATTATCTCCTCCTTCATAGATGTTTTCACTTGCTCTGTCATACGAATTTGAGCGGCATATGCATATGTTTCTGCTTGGATATTTTCTAAGCTATTCCAATTTCTTCCTCCTCTATAAATATTTTCTACAACAACGAAAAAAATCTTATATCTGCATATCTTGACATGAAACCCGTATTTCTTAGCATGTTTTATATATCTTCTCACATCTCGCCTATTTTATCAAACGATTCCTTAATATGTAGGACTAAATTGTTTTTTTTAACTAATGTATTGGAGTGATTTTGGAGTTTAGTCTTTGTTTTAATGATGAACGCATGTTTGGTAGAGTAGATAACTCATTTTGATCATATAATTCCATCCTTAATGAGTTATCTACCCACCTGTGATTTTTATAGTAATGACCGAAATTTTGCTTTGGACAGAACAAATGGAGATTGCGAAATCGAAAGGCCCAAATGAGCATCTGACGATGAAGGATTTGGAGAAGATGAAGTACACGTGGGACGTGGTGCGCGAGTGCTTGAGGCTAACACCGCCTTCACTAGGAGCATTCAAAGAGAGCACTGCTGAATTCACTTTTGCCGGTTTCACCATTCCTAAAGGATGGAAGGTGAGATTTATTTATTTATTAGTATTTTAACAACACATCGGTCTAATCACTGGTCAAACTTGTCCGACCTATTGAACCATGACCTACAATAGCTCTTTTTGGTTTACTTATCTATCCAATTTTTAAAACATTTCATAAATCTCGTGTCATTGACCCCTTCTCGGACTAGATTTGTTGACTGATTAAATATCTTAAATTCCATTTGCACTCATTATTTAACCAAAACCTAGCGCTAATTACCCAATAAACACAACTACCAAGGATCCATTAAAATTCAATGCCTTCACTTCACATGATTACATCAAATTTATAGTAGATGGAGTACTTTACTTATCAAGAATAATCATGAACTATGTAGGTAATGTGGACGTCTCATTCATCCCACATGAACCCTGACTACTTCCAGGAGCCGGAGAAGTTTGATCCATTACGGTTTGAGGGGAGTGGGCCGGAACCTTACACGTACGTACCGTTTGGAGGAGGAGCGCGTATGTGCCCCGGGAGAAGCTATACTAAGCTTGTAACATTGGTGTTCACCCACAATTTGGTGACAAGGTTTAGACTTGAAAAGGTCATTCCAAATGAAAAGATGTTGTTCAGTGTTTCTCCTACACCAGCTCACGGCCTTCCCCTTCGCCTCCATCCTCATAAAAAATAGATCAATTTCTTCTTGGTCAATTGTCTTGAGTTACTATATCTTGTTTATGTTGTATTGTCTGATAATGATATGTGAACATTAAGAGTTGTCAATGAAATTCCAGTATATGATAATTATACTTCATTTGTCCCATAAAAAATATGGACATGATATCACGGGAATTAAGACAAAAATGGTAAAGGAAAATAGATGAGTGGAGGGTGGTTAAAGTAGTGTTAGTAGATATTGGGACAAACATTAGTTTTGGTGATTAAATGGAGGAATAAGTTGTAAATAAGTTGATGTACATGAGTAATAAACTGGGATAATTTTCCATAAATCGAAATGCCCGTAATTTTATAGGATGGACGAAATAAAAAATAAATATATTTTTATGGGACGGATGAAGTACTAGTTAACTGCTTCTAAAAATATTTTAATCAAATAAACAATTAAACATACTCACATTAAATATATGAATAATGAAAAGAAAGATCGAAAGCTAAATTTGACAACAAAAGGATAAAAAAAAAGAAAAAGAGTAATGATTACAACATTAAGAGTAAGTATATAAGAAAATGAAGTTCTTTTAAAAAAAAATGCTTATACTTAACAATAAGAATAGTATATTTAATACATATAATCGTAATTTTTTTAATTATTATACGGTTGTTAACATTTTAATATCTATTTCATTTTATTTGTTATTCTACACTGATGAGGCCAATTTCATGCATCGGTTATGGGGCTAAATTCAGTGATTTCCAGGGTCTAACACATGTTTTAAGTCAGGTGTGTAGAGAAATCCGCCAGGCCTAGGAAATGAAGGAGAACATCTGCCAGGCGGAGGAAAGAAGCAGAAAAGGGAGCAAAAGAGCATCAATTAACCAGGCGGAGGAAATTTCTAGGAGAAGGGAAAATAGGAGAATTCAAAGAAGAGTCTAGAAGCTAAAGTCCCCGTCTATAAATAGTGGAGCACGAATCTACAATCTGCATCATTCTCACGCTCTAGCTCTTAGCTCACGCTTTTCACACACTATTCTCCACACACTGCACTAGTATGGAGTAATTCAAGGGGGTTTCGTCTGTTTGTTCGTTTGATCGTGACGTAACACCGTCCTCAGGGAGGGCGAAGATACAATTGTTCTTAAAATTTCTGTGTTTGTAGGTTTTGTGCCGAGACTTCGACGTTTGAAGCTCCGCGTCCGTTGAATCTGTGTTGAATCTCTAAATATTTTAGCTATGAAAGTGTAACACCCCAACTTTTGATATCTTTTGTTATTCTCGAAAGAGCGTTAAACTTTAAATCGAACGCTGTCCATGTTATATTTTGAAAACTTATGGGGTTGTTATCCAAGAACTAAGTACTATTTTGTGATTTTGATTTATGAATCAAGGGCTGAAGTATTTTCACGTTTATTTCCATTTACGCGATCAAAGTGAAGAAAACTTCGATCAAACTAGACGATTAAAGGAGAATTGGACATTTAGGATTGGTCAAGAGTATTTTCAAATTTCGTTTAGTACAAGAGAACTTAAGCCCAAAATAAATAATGGATCAAGAACATGTTTCAGATTATACAAAAAAAATGTATATAGATTTCGGGCCTCTTCTTATCCAGCCAAATGTCTTTTCTTCGGCCCACTCAAAACTCGGCCCAATAGCTTGAAGATCAGCCACATAGGGCCTCAACCGATTGTCACCTGTTTAGCTAACAACACTCCTATGCCTGCATGATAAATCCAAATTCAGTTAAGGAAAAGCAAGTGAGGAGTTATTGAAGATGAGTACACCTACACAAAATGTCAAAAGTAGTTAACAAAGAGCCAAGGAAGAGCTGGGTTGTCCCTAATCAAAATCTGGGTTGTCCCTAATCAAAATATTGACCAAATCCCAAAAGGTCGCAGGAGCTGCAACAAGAAGACAAACTCCATTAAGGTCTAAGCAAGAAGAAGCCAAGAGAGCAGATTTCTCTCTGCACACATCCCTCTGCCAAAATCCCAACAACCAAGCAGATTTTCAGCCTATATATATACATGTATACATAGCCAGTTCCATCCTCTCCCCACCATTTTCGACCCCCAAAAATCCACAAGTGACGGAGGAGTAACGAGGGAGGAAGGCAGTGGCTGTGCGAGAGGGCAGCCCGGTAAACCAAGAGGAATCACCAAGCCAAGGTAATCTCCCAACACCACCCTTTGCATCACGTTAGAAATCCCACATCTTTAAAACTTAGAACCATAGATGCTCAAGAACACATAAATTTTAGAGTTCAATACCATAGCTTTCAAATGAAACAGAAAACCAAATAGTGCACCACTGTGAACTAGCCAAACCACCAAGTAATAACATCCCAAACATCGAACATAATTATGTTAAGTAGCAAACTGGATAGAAGGCTTAGCTTAGCATATGGGGCTATCCGGCGAGGGTCGAGTGACGACGGAGCTCCGGAGAGCCGACAGGGGCAGCAGCCGCAGCTGTTGCCGGCGCTCCGAGTGAAGATAGAGAAAAGGGCGATGACGACCCCCGAGTTCCACGCACGACGGAGAAAGAGACGGAGGGAGAAAGGCGATGCCTTTCCCCTCAATTGATGACTCTGCCGGAGCAGCAACGCGAACCGTCGGCGGCGATCGCCGGAGAGGAAAGGCGGCGATGGCTGGTCCACTGGAGCCGTCGCCGAGCGACGCAGCAGGCGGCAGCCCTGCTCGTCGAGCAGCCGAGGACTCCTCCGAACTCGACGGAGGGAGAGAACCCGATGGAGGAGGGAGTATCCGCTGACGGGACTCCGAGATCCCGTCGAGGTAGCGGCGATTTTCGCCGGAGAAGAGAGGCACTGCTGCTGTTCTGAAATTTAGGGATTTTGACTAAAATTGAGAAGAGAGAAGTCACGTTGGAAGGGAGTATATGTTTGGGTTGACTCCAATTTTAATTAATTGGTTTGGGCCGGAAGTGATAAATTAAGGAGTTTGGGCCATCATTTAATTAGTTAGTGACCTGGGCCAGAGGGCTAATTAATTTAAAGGGGCCAAGGAGGACTTAAATATTGAGCCAAGGTTGTTTAAGAAATGGGCTGACTTTTAATCGGTAGAAAATTTAGAGACGCCAGAAAAGGGAAACGACGTTCTCAAGTCATGAAAATAATCATGTTTATGAAAGAAATGCTATTAATTAAATTTCCCGATTTAATTAATATGCAAGTTTAGTGAACAAAGAATAAAAGAAATTAATTAGGGCATGCATTCCTATAAGTATGAGATTTTGTCTCGAGTCTAATTAGTATGTCGTTATGTTATGTTTTTCACAAAGGACTATCTCCGCGAGTTAAGATCAGAGCGAGAAATTCAAGTAAAGAACAAGGTGGGCTTTCGAACTAAAGTGTTTTTTTACGTGGGCTTTTCTAACCTACACTATGATTGTAGGCTTTCTATTTAAGATACGACGATGCCTTTATATTTAAAGTACAGTTTTTATGAAAAGTGCTATTGTGAAATGATATTACGTGAGCCTTATACGAATGTGCTTTCAGTTATTTACATTTTCAGTACGAATGCTTTCAGTTATTTTAGTTATCAGTATGTTTTGTCTTGCCAAGTTTTGTTTTGAACTTTGCCTATCTGTTTGTCTAGCAAGGGCGACGTCCCTACTAGACCAAGAGTTCGTGAATTTCGGTTCACCAGGAATTAGTGAATGCGGGTTTGTAAGTGGGGTCAGCCCATACATACCCGGTTCACTCAGTTTCAGATATGGTATTTGTTCCAGGAAAAATAGACTACAGTCACAGTTTTTATATAGAAATGCTTTTAGTGTCCTCGGGCCTTTTAAGATAAAACCCCGAGCTCACTCAGTAGTGGCTTGACAAAACCAGTTTTCTTTTCAGTAAAATATACTTCGGCACGTGTCCACTGAGTACACCAAGTACTCAGCCCTGCATATGTTTTAAAAATGTGCAGGTTGAGCAGTGATGACGGCGGGCGGTGTTGAGCACAGACAAATGAAGATCCTTCGATAGAATAGTACTTGGATGCGTCGTGTCTCCATACACGATGCCATCTGCTCTTGACTCTTCCGCTGCAATGTAAAAGTCGAGTTTACACTCCTTGTATTATGCATTCTGATATATATTATTCCAAGTTATTTCAGTTCAAGTTCAGTTGTGCCACCGTTTTCCCCCTTTCTTCCCCGCTTCTTTCATCCTCCCCTAGTCGCGATCAACCGAGCTTTCTATCCTTAGGAAGTGCGGTCGTGACAGAGTGGTATCAGAGCAATTTCTTCCTGCTCTGGACCCAAGAGTCTTATTTCAGTCTTAGTCTAGAATCGTACCTCTAGACTAATATGTTAAACGTCGAAGGCTCAACACCCCGACTCGTCACTCTCAACCAGGAAAGGAGGTAACTTTACATTTTCAAAAAGAAAAGAGAGATATGAAAATGTTTTATGCAGTATAGGAAGTAAATTCCCATTGTGGAACAGTTTTCAGTTTTCAGTTTAAAATGGAAAATAGTGAGTTTGAATTTTGAGAAATTATGATCAGTTTCTCCGGTTAAAATTTTTGAAATTTAAAGTGATAAAAATAGATTTGGTTTTCAAAGTGAAAGTAAATGGAAAATAGTGAGTTTGAATTTTGAGAAATTATGATTAGTTTCTCCGGTTAAATTTTTTGAAATTTAAAGTGATAAAAATAGATTTGGTTTTCAAAGTGAAAGTTAGAAAGTTTTTGTACAGTGATGTTTACTTTGCGTCAGAGAGTTTAAAAAGAACACGATATCTTTTATGAGTCGAGTTCTCAAAACAGCGAGACCTATAGAGTAGAGAACCTAGACGTTTCTCGCAGAACATAGAGTGCTTTACGATGCATGCCTTCCGGCTAAAACATAGTTCAACCTTGAACTTAAAGAAAATTTGACTAGTTTGAGCGAGAACCCTTTTTGGGACGCCATATAATGACAAATAGTATTTCACTCACCTATGCACGAAAGAAATTCGAATATTATACATTAATAATGTAGTAGCGAATGAGGAATGAAATACTGAACTAACTTTTCCAATAAATTAGAATGCCGCCCAGAAGAGTAGGACGAGCTAGGCGAAATGAGGGAATACCTGGAAATGTAACACGAGGAAATGGAGTAGAAGGAGGAATGCCTCCACCTCCACAAGAGCGGCGCGTTGAGGAGCTGTTTTTGAAGCAGAATCCTCCTACGTTTAATGGTTTTGGCGACCCTGCTATGGCCGAGACCTGGGTACGCGCCATGGAGCGCATCTTCAACTTTCTTCAATGCAATGACAGAGAGCGTCTTACCTGCGTGACCTTCCAGTTGGTGAAATCTGCCGACTTCTGGTGGGAGGCACGAAGGAAGACCATGACCCCCGAGCAGCTGGCTCGTATGACTTGGGAAGAGTTCAAGACTGGACTATATGACAAGTACATTCCGAAAAGTTACAGAAAGGCAAAGGAAGTGGAATTCTACAATCTGAAGCAAGGTCAAATGTCAGTGACTGAGTATGACAGAATGTTTTGTGACATGTCTCGCTATGCACCTGGCCAGGTCTATACTGATGACAAGATAGCAGAGAAGTTTTGTGCCGGTCTGAGGCACGAAATAAGGATGGCCTTGGCCAGTCACGGAGGACTGTCATATTCTGAATCGCTGAGCCGAGCGTTGGATATTGAGGCGGCTATGCCTAGGGAGAAGTCAACTGCACTTGTTGTCGCGGCACCACCACCGCAGCAACAGCAGAACTCCCGGGAGAAGAGGAAGAGGGATGAGGACCAGACCCCACACGAGGATAAGAAGCGACAGACTGCCAAGAATCACCCACAAAATGGTGGAGGAGAAGCCGCTCCCGATCAGAGGGGCGAAAATCGAACTAAGGCCCCTCTTTGCACTATGTGTTCCAGGAACCACTTCGGGAAGTGCAAGGCTGGGACTGATGGATGCTACCGCTGTGGCAGGAGTGGACACTTCTCAAAGGAGTGCCCAAACAAGAATGTTGGAGCAAGAATGGGAGCATGGCAGAACTACCAGGGGCAACGCCCGCAACTGCGAGCACTTCAGGCCGAGCCCAGAAGAGACCCAGCTCCGCCCCCACACCAACAGCAACAACACCTTGACTATGAGGAAACTGTTTGGGAATTTGAAGGCAAGGGGGAAGGGAATTAATCAGGAGAATTTTGATGCCATAAGCAAATTTCGGGACGAAATTTTTATTAAGGTGGGTAGAATGTAACACCCCAACTTTTGATATCTTTTGTTATTCTCGAAAGAGCGTTAAACTTTAAATCGAACGCTGTCCATGTTATATTTTGAAAACTTATGGGGTTGTTATCCAAGAACTAAGTACTATTTTGTGATTTTGATTTATGAATCAAGGGCTGAAGTATTTTCACGTTTATTTCCATTTACGCGATCAAAGTGAAGAAAACTTCGATCAAACTAGACGATTAAAGGAGAATTGGACATTTAGGATTGGTCAAGAGTATTTTCAAATTTCGTTTAGTACAAGAGAACTTAAGCCCAAAATAAATAATGGATCAAGAACATGTTTCAGATTATACAAAAAAAATGTATATAGATTTCGGGCCTCTTCTTATCCAGCCAAATGTCTTTTCTTCGGCCCACTCAAAACTCGGCCCAATAGCTTGAAGATCAGCCACATAGGGCCTCAACCGATTGTCACCTGTTTAGCTAACAACACTCCTATGCCTGCATGATAAATCCAAATTCAGTTAAGGAAAAGCAAGTGAGGAGTTATTGAAGATGAGTACACCTACACAAAATGTCAAAAGTAGTTAACAAAGAGCCAAGGAAGAGCTGGGTTGTCCCTAATCAAAATCTGGGTTGTCCCTAATCAAAATATTGACCAAATCCCAAAAGGTCGCAGGAGCTGCAACAAGAAGACAAACTCCATTAAGGTCTAAGCAAGAAGAAGCCAAGAGAGCAGATTTCTCTCTGCACACATCCCTCTGCCAAAATCCCAACAACCAAGCAGATTTTCAGCCTATATATATACATGTATACATAGCCAGTTCCATCCTCTCCCCACCATTTTCGACCCCCAAAAATCCACAAGTGACGGAGGAGTAACGAGGGAGGAAGGCAGTGGCTGTGCGAGAGGGCAGCCCGGTAAACCAAGAGGAATCACCAAGCCAAGGTAATCTCCCAACACCACCCTTTGCATCACGTTAGAAATCCCACATCTTTAAAACTTAGAACCATAGATGCTCAAGAACACATAAATTTTAGAGTTCAATACCATAGCTTTCAAATGAAACAGAAAACCAAATAGTGCACCACTGTGAACTAGCCAAACCACCAAGTAATAACATCCCAAACATCGAACATAATTATGTTAAGTAGCAAACTGGATAGAAGGCTTAGCTTAGCATATGGGGCTATCCGGCGAGGGTCGAGTGACGACGGAGCTCCGGAGAGCCGACAGGGGCAGCAGCCGCAGCTGTTGCCGGCGCTCCGAGTGAAGATAGAGAAAAGGGCGATGACGACCCCCGAGTTCCACGCACGACGGAGAAAGAGACGGAGGGAGAAAGGCGATGCCTTTCCCCTCAATTGATGACTCTGCCGGAGCAGCAACGCGAACCGTCGGCGGCGATCGCCGGAGAGGAAAGGCGGCGATGGCTGGTCCACTGGAGCCGTCGCCGAGCGACGCAGCAGGCGGCAGCCCTGCTCGTCGAGCAGCCGAGGACTCCTCCGAACTCGACGGAGGGAGAGAACCCGATGGAGGAGGGAGTATCCGCTGACGGGACTCCGAGATCCCGTCGAGGTAGCGGCGATTTTCGCCGGAGAAGAGAGGCACTGCTGCTGTTCTGAAATTTAGGGATTTTGACTAAAATTGAGAAGAGAGAAGTCACGTTGGAAGGGAGTATATGTTTGGGTTGACTCCAATTTTAATTAATTGGTTTGGGCCGGAAGTGATAAATTAAGGAGTTTGGGCCATCATTTAATTAGTTAGTGACCTGGGCCAGAGGGCTAATTAATTTAAAGGGGCCAAGGAGGACTTAAATATTGAGCCAAGGTTGTTTAAGAAATGGGCTGACTTTTAATCGGTAGAAAATTTAGAGACGCCAGAAAAGGGAAACGACGTTCTCAAGTCATGAAAATAATCATGTTTATGAAAGAAATGCTATTAATTAAATTTCCCGATTTAATTAATATGCAAGTTTAGTGAACAAAGAATAAAAGAAATTAATTAGGGCATGCATTCCTATAAGTATGAGATTTTGTCTCGAGTCTAATTAGTATGTCGTTATGTTATGTTTTTCACAAAGGACTATCTCCGCGAGTTAAGATCAGAGCGAGAAATTCAAGTAAAGAACAAGGTGGGCTTTCGAACTAAAGTGTTTTTTTACGTGGGCTTTTCTAACCTACACTATGATTGTAGGCTTTCTATTTAAGATACGACGATGCCTTTATATTTAAAGTACAGTTTTTATGAAAAGTGCTATTGTGAAATGATATTACGTGAGCCTTATACGAATGTGCTTTCAGTTATTTACATTTTCAGTACGAATGCTTTCAGTTATTTTAGTTATCAGTATGTTTTGTCTTGCCAAGTTTTGTTTTGAACTTTGCCTATCTGTTTGTCTAGCAAGGGCGACGTCCCTACTAGACCAAGAGTTCGTGAATTTCGGTTCACCAGGAATTAGTGAATGCGGGTTTGTAAGTGGGGTCAGCCCATACATACCCGGTTCACTCAGTTTCAGATATGGTATTTGTTCCAGGAAAAATAGACTACAGTCACAGTTTTTATATAGAAATGCTTTTAGTGTCCTCGGGCCTTTTAAGATAAAACCCCGAGCTCACTCAGTAGTGGCTTGACAAAACCAGTTTTCTTTTCAGTAAAATATACTTCGGCACGTGTCCACTGAGTACACCAAGTACTCAGCCCTGCATATGTTTTAAAAATGTGCAGGTTGAGCAGTGATGACGGCGGGCGGTGTTGAGCACAGACAAATGAAGATCCTTCGATAGAATAGTACTTGGATGCGTCGTGTCTCCATACACGATGCCATCTGCTCTTGACTCTTCCGCTGCAATGTAAAAGTCGAGTTTACACTCCTTGTATTATGCATTCTGATATATATTATTCCAAGTTATTTCAGTTCAAGTTCAGTTGTGCCACCGTTTTCCCCCTTTCTTCCCCGCTTCTTTCATCCTCCCCTAGTCGCGATCAACCGAGCTTTCTATCCTTAGGAAGTGCGGTCGTGACAGAAAGTTTACGTTTCGTTTTGGTTTCCGATTTATGTTGATCTTTGCTATATACTTGTTTTGGATGTTATTGTTGAGTTCAGACTGCTTGGATCCGGAGTGGATAAAGAGATCGACGTGTGGATCTGAAACAGGGTGGTGAAATTCTACATGGCTATGGCTGCTTAGTTTCTGTTCTTTTGTTTACTTCGTCTAGTTGTAAATCTGCTAAATTTCCGGTTAATCATAATTTCTGACGTCCGATTAAGTATGTTCTGTTCCGATCTGATTTGTTACTCTGTTTTCTACATGTTTATGCTTAAATTGTTGGAAGAGATGAAGATCGTTGTTAGTTAGAGTCAAAATTTCGTTGTTGCGGCTTTTCATCTATACCTTTCTGTTTTAGGAAAATGGTCCCCACTGCATGTTTTCGTTGTTTAGTTGTTTTTAGGAAGTCTATTTGCCAGGTCCATGATGCACTATTTATTAGCACTAAAAATACCTGCAAGTTTACAAGGTAGATCTAGTATAACTAAAAGTCAGTACCGGGATATCGAACACAGGGAATAAGATTGCAACTGTCTATCATATACTAAGCGTCATAAACTATCTAGAGACACATTATTTTTGGTTTTTGGTTTTATAAACTAGTCATAAATATAAAAAAATAAAATAAAATAAAATAATACAAAATAGGCTAAAGAATGTAGAGTTTTAGGATCCAACTAATATAACCTAGTGATGATTAATCTCATAGAACCTTTACCTTTACGTGTCTCCAGGATTATTAGGAAAGTCGCGATTATCAGATAAGCCCCCTCTCGAGTGTACCTATCCAGTAGATTAGACTCTAACTATCAAAGTCTCCTTCAAATAGATTAGATTCTAACTCCTTAAGTTCCTAAGACTCAAGCCCTCACAAAGGGTCCCCTCTCTCGAGTGCAGATAAACCTATGTGTTGTACCCGTTCCTTTTACCACGTAAAACTAGCTATCTCTCGATTAATCTAGTTAAACGGACATAGTTCTAAAGTTGGACAAAAGAACAATAAAAGCACAAGAACAAGCAAACCAATCACAAGAGCTAGGAAAAAGTTCAATTCAATAAATCAAAACATGTTCATAATAGTCTTCACCAAAAACCATACAAAAGATATTTAACTACTCATAGACAAGTAGTAAAAATCAATAAAAGTACTAGACATGAAAGAAATAGATAAAACCCAAGGTTGAATCTTCAATCTTCAGTCTCTCTTGCCTGGATCTGCAGAGCTCCGCTCCAATGGAAGATGGATGAATTGATGTGTGGAATATGGAATGGAAGAATGTGTAGAGGGGAAAGGATTGGAGGTTCTGAGATAGAGATTGTGAATTAGGTTTGGGTATTTATAGGCTAGAAAAAGGGTTTAGGAATGGTAAAAATTATCCTCCAAGAAATATAAAATATATTATTTTCGAATTCTTCAATTAATAGGAGAGATTTGAGCAATAATTTATTCCTCAAATTTCCGCCTAATTTCCGTCAGCTTTGACTGCACTGCGCATTGTTCGTAGAATAGTCATAACTTTCTCCATTGAGACGTGCGAGATGTCCACGTGAAGCTCTTTCGAAGACGAAGAGAATGATATGAATTAAGCACTGATTGGACTTCAAACTCGCTGGCAGAATGGGCTCGAACAGAGGCTGCTGCACCTTGGTCTTTTTGCACATTTTTCTATCTTTTTCTATCATTTATCAACAAACACATTAAAAATACCAAATGTATAACATATGCAATTTAAGAACATAATTTGCATGATTGACATTTAAAACGAGTCAAATCTAGCCCTTAAAAACATGAAAAATCCGTGTTTGTCAACTCCCCCAAACTCAATTATTTGTTTGTCCTTAAACAAAACAAGAGAAAAACAAATTAAGAAACACGAATGTTAAGAACTAGACTTCATAGTTGCCTCAAAAATTACAATAAAAATAAAGAGTTTGACAAAGAATACAAATCAAATCAAGCATAACTTATTAGTGCATTTTCATTACTAGCTCGTTGATCACCTTGAAATACATGCACTCACAAGTGTTTAGAAGTGTGTTTATCACTCACTCTCAAAGTGTTTATTGGAAAAAGTGTATGCTCTCAGATCATGCAACATGCAAAGTTTACCATAGGCTTGCTCGAAGTCTAATCCCTCCTCTACTTTATGTGATTAAAATAAAAAATCCGAAAGGTCTTTATTTTGGTTATAATGTAGGATATTTGGTAAGGTGAGGAAATATGGCTAAAAAGTGACTAAACCCAAACATAGCAAAAGTGATCAATTTCTACTGCATCAAACTTAGCATCCCACCAACAATTCGAATCTCAGTAAATTCTATACTTTGTCTAAATTTCTTCTCACTTCCCAAATTTCTTTGATTTTTCTTTTTCTTCTCTTTTAAATTTTTTTTTTCTTTTGTACACCCTTTCTTTCTTTTTTTTCTTTTGTGCACAACCGAATATCTCATTCAAACCACATATGTCTATGCACTTTTTACAAGTAAGCACACTACTTTTCTCTCTACCTTATCTCTCCAACTCTTTTCACAAAATATAAACTAAAACTCATCAAGAGTGTATGGGTATTCCCCTTTATTTAGCTTCCAAAGAAAAAGGCTTAAAAGGCTCAAAGTGGCTAGCTAGGGGAAAAAAATGTTGAGTAAGGTCAATAATTTGGATATAGAAAGTAGCTAAGAAGGATGGCCTAACGTCCTCTTTTATCATTTAAACACTATGTAGACTTAAGCAGACTAGGAGCAAGTTCTAGAAACAGATACATGAATGCAGGTAAATCACACAAGAAGGAAATTATAGCTCAAGTCTCACAAGGTATAAGCATGATTCAAAGTAAACAAGCAATTCATTAATTCTGCACCTTTTAACTAAACCTTCAAATCAATGCATCAAGTCAACTCAACCAACACATAAAAGAACTTTTTATCATAGGCAACTCGGTTTGATGTCCCTAAACATGAGTATTTCTAAGTTTTCTGTGTTATGTTCATGACAAGATTCACCTCGGGTTTATTAAAAAACTAAAACTAATAAAAAACGCAAAAACAACTAAACTCACGGTCCAACACTTCATCCCCCCAAACTTATTCAAAACTACGTTTAGAATAAGTTTGTAAAGTCGGTAGGGACGTGAGTAAACTAAGAAAACACATTAAAGTAAAACAAAATTAAATATGAAAAAAAAATGATACCAATGTTGGGTTGCCTCCCAACAAGCGCTTGGTTTACGTCTTTAGCTTGACGTTCTTTGATGCTCATAAGTTAGCCCCCATTCCCGGGACTTCCTTTGGGATGCCTTTTGTACCCATGCTATACGGAGTATATCAAATGTTGTAACAGATAATTGCATCTTCCATAGGAGCGGAGAGTAATCCATTGTTGTGCTTCGTGCTCCTTGCAAAATAAATAAAAATATAAAAAAAATTTCAAACAAAACTATACAAAATATTACACTCCAAATTAGTATTATCAACCGTTCTACAATATCAGCTTAAAGCAATAATACTCCCCGGCAACGGTGCCAAAAACTTGATTCACTATTTATTAGCACTAAAAATACCTGCAAGTTTACAGGGTAGATCTAGTATAGCTAAAGGTCAGTACCGGGATATCGAACAAAGGGAATAAGATTGCAACTGTCTATCATATACGAAGCGTCATATACTATCTAGAGAAACACATTATTTTTGGTTTTTGGTTATATAAACTAGACATAAATATAAAAAAATAAAATAAAATAAAATAATACAAAACAGGCTAAAGAATGTAGAGTTTTAGGATCCAACTAATATAACCTAGTGATGATTAATCTCATAGAACCTTTACCTTTATGTGTCTCCAGGATTATTAGGAAAGTCGCAATTATCAGATAAGCCCCCTCTCGAGTGTACCTATCCAGTAGATTAGACTCTAACTATCAAAGTCTCCTTCTAATAGATTAGATTCTAACTCCTTAAGTTCCTAAGACTCAAGCCCTCACAAAGGGTCTCCTCTCTCGAGTGCAGATAAACCTATGTGTCGGCGCGTTCCTTTTACCACATAAAACTAGCTATCTCTCGATTAATCTAGTTAAACGGACATAGTTCTATAGTTGGCCAGGCAAAAGAACAATAAAAGCACAAGAACAAGCAAAACAATCACAAGAGCTAGGAAAAAGTTCAATTCAATAAATCAAAACATGTTCATAATAGTCTTCACCAAAAACCATACAAAAGATATTTAACTACTCATAGACAAGTAGTAAAAATCAATAAAAGTACTAGACATGAAAGAAATAGATAAAACCCAAGGTTGAATCTTCAATGTTCAGTCTCTCTTGCCTGGATCTGCAGAGCTCCGCTCCAATGGAAGGTGGATGAATTGATGTGTGGAATATGGAATGGAAGAATGTGTAGAGGGGAAAGGATTGGAGGTTCTGAGATAGAGATTGTGAATTAGGTTTGGGTATTTATAGGCTAGAAAAAGGGTTTAGGAATGGTAAAAATTATCCTCCAAGAAATATAAAATATATTATTTTCGAATTCTTCAATTAATAGGAGAGATTTGAGCAATAATTTATTCCTTCCTTGAATTTCCGCCTAATTTCCGTCAGCTTTGACTGCACTGCGCAATGTTCGTAGAATAGTCATAACTTTTTCCACAGAACTCCGATTGAGATGTGCAAGATGTCCACGCGAAGCTCTTTCGAAGAAGAAGAGAATGATATGAATTAAGCACTGATTGGACTTCAAACTCGCTGGCAGAATGGGCTCGAACAGAGGCTGCTGCACCTTGGTCTTTTTGCACATTTTTCTATCTTTTTCTATCATTTATCAACAAACACATTAGAAATACCAAATGTATAACATATGCAATTTAAGAACATAATTTGCATGATTGACATTTAAAACGAGTCAAATCTAGCCCTTAAAAACATGCAAAATCTGTGTTTGTCAGTCCAGTAAATTTATAGTTGTTGAGTTCTAATTTCTACTTGATCTCTGCTCAATGATGCATGCGTACGTTGTCTTTTCCGTTCCCTAGGTCTAGCTGTTAGATTAGGCAATTCTTCATTTTCCCAAGTCTAGTAGTTAAAGCTGTCAACCCAAAATTGCGTGGCAGCAGCCAACCCCATTTTCCCAAGTCCTCTAGATTCTTACCCGCATCCTATCCTTCTCCTTCTCTGTGAGATCGATCCTTTGCTTACCTATACTAATTAATAGTGTAGTGTAGTGGGTTGAGGTTTTTGACAGTTGACCGGGAGCGAGTCCAACAACCCAAATCTTCCCGGTTTATGATCTCCTAGACCCTGTGATCTAGTGAATCCTCTTGACCTGAAGATTGTGAGATACCATATTATATGTACTATACTCTCAGCCTAACCATCATACACAAAATGAAAGATTGCCACAAATATTATTTTGTCATAATCTAATCCAATGAATTCCTTCACCCAAGTAACACTATCATTTTGTGTAACTAACTTTTTGAACATTTCTTGAAGTATACTCCGTATAATATATTGTGCAATGCAAGTTTAGTGATTTTTTTTTATTTTCTCTAAAACTATAAAATTGCAACAAATATTATAATCAGTACTAAATTGATATTCAATACTAGTATATGTTTTGATGAATTAGTACAACTTGTAATGCATGGGACTAAATACATAGATATTATTAACCAATACTCCCTAAAAATATATGAACTTTCCAATTTTGAAAAATTCAAACAACATTTTACCCATACACAACATCTTATTTACAACTTATACCATTACCAACTTATACCATTACAATAATGTGGACTCTGTTAAGAAAAGAAAAGATAGCAGAGAATAATCTCAATTATGCTCCACAATTATACTCCAAGAATAGGATGATTGATATTTGATTGATATTGTACCATATTTACACATGTATCAACCCTATATAAAGGGCCATTCTCTACAGACATAATACATCATCAAATTATCGATCTATCTGTTTCTCTCATTTCTTCCCTACTCCGAAATCATGCCTGATACACCATTCAAGAGACCCCACTCTCTACTAACATTATTTTCACTACCCTCTCTCTCTCTCTCACTTTTTCCTTATTTATTAAAACTCCTGCCGAACCCTCCGAACCCTGTTCATACTCTTTTGGGGACGGAGGGAGGGAGTAAGAAATTGTGATTGATTACAAGGGTGCATCACCTTGAGGGAGCTTCAACTTTTCAATTACGAGATCGACCCCATTTCCAGGCTTGATATGTACATTCATAATTGGCTCATGGACATATTTTGGGGAGAGGGAGAAAGAGAAGTTAGATAGTATCAGAGCACAAAGAAGCTTTAGTTCAACCATGGCTAGGTTTTGCCCTAAGCATATTCTTGTACCGTAGCCAAACGGGGTGAACAGATTTGGGAATTTGCACGCACCACTAATGCCATTAGCGAACCTCTCAGGTTTAAATTTGTAAGAATCCGGACCCTAGATGTTTGGATCCGTATGCAAAGTCGTTGTCATTGTCCATATAATAACACCCTTTGGAATACGAATATTGGCAAAGTCAAGGTCGTTTATTGCGTATCTTGCTCCTACATGCGCCCCAGTATAGAGCCTTAACGATTCATAGATCACCATCGTCAGCTGTTAAGAAAATTATCTGTGACGAGCATATTAATATACTAGATGAAAAATTATAGTTTAATTGATAAGACGTTTTCCTTCGTTCAACGAGTTGCAAGTTTGAATCAACAAAATCACGGATAAACAACTAGGTTAACATACTCTTAATAGGTATTTGGAACAATTTTAAAAGCTAATAGTTGTTTAATAAACATTAATTTTAATCTTATCAATTTTTACTAACAAATATATCCTCCATTTCCCGTAGTTGAGTCATACTCCTTTTCTGACAAATTCTCTTACGACAAAAATCAAAACCTTACTTTATTTATCTCATTCTTAACTTAGGGATGTCAATCGTCCTAACCCGTTTGGGTTCGGGCCAACCCACTCGGGTTGTCGGGCTATTTGGGTGCGAACTATTCGGGTTATGAATTTTTCAGGTCATAAATTTTCAACCCTAACCCTAACCCGACGGGTTTTGGGCTAACCCATTGGGCTATTCGGGCCTAAAACTTTCGAAAATAGTCTCTTATATTCAAATTATCCTCTATAAAATGATTTTAAATCTTAGATATTTTTCTCTTCTTAGTTTTATAATCATATAAAATCTTCAAATTTTCATAGTTTTCTTCAATTGGAGAGAAGCCTTTCATATCGATCAACTACAACATAAACAAAGATAAATCAAAATTAAATCAATCAATTTGAACTAAAGCTTGTGTTCGTATTATTATTTTGGCATTGTTCGGTATTAATTCTTTATGAAAATTAAAAAACATATCTTAGATGAATCATTATTAAAATGATAAATATATTGATATTTTGATGAGTTAGTTCTTAATTCTGTCTTGATTGAGTTTGGTGGTGGTAAGACAATAGGCCAGATGATGAGACGATGGAATAATAAGTCGGAGTGGAACTTGAAAGTTGATAGTGTGGGATCGAGTGGAAAAGTGTAGAATGAAGGAGACTAATGATTGTGCCACATGAAATTCAAAAATACAAAAGCCCCTAAAATTTAATATTTTTAATTAAAAGTTGCAACCCGTTGGGCCGACCCACAATCAGTTCGGGCCAACCCGTTTAACCCATCAACCCATTCGGGCCAATCCGTTTAGCTCATTTTGTATTCGGGTTACAAAATTATAGCCCTAGCCCACTAATTTTACAGGGCTATTCGGGCCGACCCACGGGTTTCGAATTGAATTGACATCCCTACTTAACTATCTCTTTAAGTATCTATTTTATTATCTCTTGTATTCTATTCTATGTTCATTTGTCTACTTTATTCTATCCATACTTAACTAACTAAACATCAATTCTTTAATTCACGTGACCAAAAAAAAACGCATCAAGTATCACATTATGCAAATTCGGTTGTAATGAACTTACTTGTTTCAAGTGTCTGATCGAATCAAAATCCGGAACCTGTCCTTTGCAAACTCCGAGAACCTCTTCTCTTACTCGATCTTGCCATTCTTTATTAGAAGCCAAGAGCATCAGAAGCCAAGAAGCTGCAACTGAAAGGGTCTCATATCCAGCTGTTAATATGCTCTTGCAATTATCAATAATAAAATCCTCAGTTTCATTTGGCCTCAGATTGCTATTTTTAGCTCCTTCAAGAATAAATTTCAGCATATTTTCCTCAATGTGAGCTTCATGTTTTTTTACAAGTATTTTGGTGATCAATTGTTTGATATCATTCCGGAGCTTCCACTCTCTCCTGTTTGCTTGGTCGGGACATATCTACATCATCATGAAATTATAAAAATATAGTAGTAATTAGATCTACTTGTATCAATTTAATTAATCAATAATTTTCCTATAATTATTTCCCAAAAAAAAATATTAACCCTCTAGGTCATTTTCTGACACAATGACAAGTCATGTCATCACTGTCGATAATTACGCGCAATTTAATTGGTAAAACATTTTCCCCAATCCAATAATTCAGGAGCTTCAAATCACCATATGTAAATAGTAAGAAACTTTGATTCATCCATAAATAAAACAAGTTATATTCAATATTAAACCCTAATAATAATAATAATCTGACCTCATTCCTGGAATGGCAAATAAGAAACCTTATTCCTGGAATGGTAGTATGTTGAAGCTTTTCCAAAATTTGTTCTCCTTCGACATAATTACTTCAAAAACAAACTCTTAAAATCGCATCACCGGAGAATTTAAAGAGATGATTATCAACTTTGATATCTACTTTACCACCTTCTTCATCAATCAATTTTTTCCATGAATCTATCAGCATTATTGCTGATTGTTGAATAGAGCTTTTCATTCCCTACAATTAAGAATAATGGCATATTGGTAAATAAGTTTATAATACAAACAAATATGCTAAAGACAATTGTAGCCACTATATAATTAAGTCTCATGGCCTACTCACCGCTTATCACTAATTGGTTCTATCATGGTCTGGTTCGAAACTGAAAAATGACTGATACGAAGTAAAACCTGGATTTTGTTCAAGTTTACACCGGGAGCCATAAGCTTCCTCTCGTAAGCCCATAATTTTCCGTTCGCAGCAGAAACGCCGTTTCCTAGCAATGATCCCAAATCTTTTGACAGATATAAAGGTATCCCCAAATCGATCGATTTGGAGGCAGTTAACTCTTTTATCACATCAGAGTCGAATACCACTAATACCGGTGTAGTACCAAGTGTAAAA